>NC_136065.1:1994719696-1995319696 GCF_964261635.1 Lissotriton helveticus | reverse complement strand
CGCCGCTTGATATCGCCCCGAGTTGGGCGCCAACTGAGGTGCCGGGTTTTTAGGAACCCGGTGGTGCCAGGGGATAACACCCGAAGACCTCTGAGTTCTCCCTTGTTCCGGACCACAGAAACAATGAGTCTTCTAGTCGCAGTGAGAGATCAAGTTTTATTGGTAGCTACCAAGTAACACGTGTCCTAGAAGCACGACAAACACAGGTCATGTATTCTCAGGAGACTGTTCGTGTTCGTTTTTACAGAACCAGCCTTCTCCTTATATACGAAAATAATGGCTGCAAGCAAGAATTCTTGAGTTTTATGGTATGGCTATAAACATATTTCTGCAATAATACAAAGTGCGAAGTCATGTAAGCAAGCCCACATTTTAGATGTCCAGTTCGTGATAGATTACCCAGCAAGATCTGGAACTCCCATCAGATATCGATGAAACACCAATAAAGAAAGGTACAACCCAGTCATAAAACTGGCCATAAACAAGGAACGTGGACAGGTGCATGTTTGCAGAAAGCATGGTCTGTATGTAGTGAATGGTTTGTGGAATGTTATGCATTGATGCTATCGTATTCGGCCACTGGGCGAGGAGCTGCCCAAACAGGTTTGGCTTAAGGCAATGGAGTCAGTTGGGACAGGTCAGGGGGAAGTCAGGGAAGGTGGACGTGTCCCTTTTGGATCAAGCTCGACCTTTAATTGACTTAACATGAGGGCAAGATGTAAGATGGATGCCGTTCACAAAATGGAGTCTAAGGGATTGGGACGGAAACTACGATTTTGGGGTGTTGGCAACCCTCGATTGTGACGCAAATACATAGGAATGATGTCCTAATCATTATCGGTTCATAGACACCAAAATCGTCATGGTACGTTGATATTTTGTGACACGGGTATTGGACCTCGATATCGGGATAGCGACAGGGTCCAGATTTTCAGAACCACATAGCCAGTTTCCCCGGGGTATAATAAAGTTCAAAGATTGCCATGTAGAACTGGCTTTTAAGCGGGCCATTAATCAGAACATTACGTGAGATTTCAATACATCTCGACCTCTGAGTTCTCCCTTGTTCCGGACCACAGAAACAATGAGTCTTCTAGTCGCAGTGAGAGATCAAGTTTTATTGGTAGCTACCAAGTAACACGTGTCCTAGAAGCACGACAAACACAGGTCATGTATTCTCAGGAGACTGTTCGTGTTCGTTTTTACAGAACCAGCCTTCTCCTTATATACGAAAATAATGGCTGCAAGCAAGAATTCTTGAGTTTTATGGTATGGCTATAAACATATTTCTGCAATAATACAAAGTGCGAAGTCATGTAAGCAAGCCCACATTTTAGATGTCCAGTTCGTGATAGATTACCCAGCAAGATCTGGAACTCCCATCAGATATCGATGAAACACCAATAAAGAAAGGTACAACCCAGTCATAAAACTGGCCATAAACAAGGAACGTGGACAGGTGCATGTTTGCAGAAAGCATGGTCTGTATGTAGTGAATGGTTTGTGGAATGTTATGCATTGATGCTATCGTATTCGGCCACTGGGCGAGGAGCTGCCCAAACAGGTTTGGCTTAAGGCAATGGAGTCAGTTGGGACAGGTCAGGGGGAAGTCAGGGAAGGTGGACGTGTCCCTTTTGGATCAAGCTCGACCTTTAATTGACTTAACATGAGGGCAAGATGTAAGATGGATGCCGTTCACAAAATGGAGTCTAAGGGATTGGGACGGAAACTACGATTTTGGGGTGTTGGCAACCCTCGATTGTGACGCAAATACATAGGAATGATGTCCTAATCATTATCGGTTCATAGACACCAAAATCGTCATGGTACGTTGATATTTTGTGACACGGGTATTGGACCTCGATATCGGGATAGCGACAGGGTCCAGATTTTCAGAACCACATAGCCAGTTTCCCCGGGGTATAATAAAGTTCAAAGATTGCCATGTAGAACTGGCTTTTCAGCGGGCCATTAATCAGAACATTACGTGAGATTTCAATACATCTCGACCTCTGAGTTCTCCCTTGTTCCGGACCACAGAAACAATGAGTCTTCTAGTCGCAGTGAGAGATCAAGTTTTATTGGTAGCTACCAAGTAACACGTGTCCTAGAAGCACGACAAACACAGGTCATGTATTCTCAGGAGACTGTTCGTGTTCGTTTTTACAGAACCAGCCTTCTCCTTATATACGAAAATAATGGCTGCAAGCAAGAATTCTTGAGTTTTATGGTATGGCTATAAACATATTTCTGCAATAATACAAAGTGCGAAGTCATGTAAGCAAGCCCACATTTTAGATGTCCAGTTCGTGATAGATTACCCAGCAAGATCTGGAACTCCCATCAGATATCGATGAAACACCAATAAAGAAAGGTACAACCCAGTCATAAAACTGGCCATAAACAAGGAACGTGGACAGGTGCATGTTTGCAGAAAGCATGGTCTGTATGTAGTGAATGGTTTGTGGAATGTTATGCATTGATGCTATCGTATTCGGCCACTGGGCGAGGAGCTGCCCAAACAGGTTTGGCTTAAGGCAATGGAGTCAGTTGGGACAGGTCAGGGGGAAGTCAGGGAAGGTGGACGTGTCCCTTTTGGATCAAGCTCGACCTTTAATTGACTTAACATGAGGGCAAGATGTAAGATGGATGCCGTTCACAAAATGGAGTCTAAGGGATTGGGACGGAAACTACGATTTTGGGGTGTTGGCAACCCTCGATTGTGACGCAAATACATAGGAATGATGTCCTAATCATTATCGGTTCATAGACACCAAAATCGTCATGGTACGTTGATATTTTGTGACACGGGTATTGGACCTCGATATCGGGATAGCGACAGGGTCCAGATTTTCAGAAACACATAGCCAGTTTCCCCGGGGTATAATAAAGTTCAAAGATTGCCATGTAGAACTGGCTTTTCAGCGGGCCATTAATCAGAACATTACGTGAGATTTCAATACATCTCGACCTCTGAGTTCTCCCTTGTTCCGGACCACAGAAACAATGAGTCTTCTAGTCGCAGTGAGAGATCAAGTTTTATTGGTAGCTACCAAGTAACACGTGTCCTAGAAGCACGACAAACACAGGTCATGTATTCTCAGGAGACTGTTCGTGTTCGTTTTTACAGAACCAGCCTTCTCCTTATATACGAAAATAATGGCTGCAAGCAAGAATTCTTGAGTTTTATGGTATGGCTATAAACATATTTCTGCAATAATACAAAGTGCGAAGTCATGTAAGCAAGCCCACATTTTAGATGTCCAGTTCGTGATAGATTACCCAGCAAGATCTGGAACTCCCATCAGATATCGATGAAACACCAATAAAGAAAGGTACAACCCAGTCATAAAACTGGCCATAAACAAGGAACGTGGACAGGTGCATGTTTGCAGAAAGCATGGTCTGTATGTAGTGAATGGTTTGTGGAATGTTATGCATTGATGCTATCGTATTCGGCCACTGGGCGAGGAGCTGCCCAAACAGGTTTGGCTTAAGGCAATGGAGTCAGTTGGGACAGGTCAGGGGGAAGTCAGGGAAGGTGGACGTGTCCCTTTTGGATCAAGCTCGACCTTTAATTGACTTAACATGAGGGCAAGATGTAAGATGGATGCCGTTCACAAAATGGAGTCTAAGGGATTGGGACGGAAACTACGATTTTGGGGTGTTGGCAACCCTCGATTGTGACGCAAATACATAGGAATGATGTCCTAATCATTATCGGTTCATAGACACCAAAATCGTCATGGTACGTTGATATTTTGTGACACGGGTATTGGACCTCGATATCGGGATAGCGACAGGGTCCAGATTTTCAGAACCACATAGCCAGTTTCCCCGGGGTATAATAAAGTTCAAAGATTGCCATGTAGAACTGGCTTTTCAGCGGGCCATTAATCAGAACATTACGTGAGATTTCAATACATCTCGTCAAATTAACCCCTTCGGAGCCCAATTTAACGAGGTTTAAGCCGGTAATAGCAGCCTATACAATTTGGAGGAAAACTAAAAAGAGGTTGGGTATTGGCCAGAATTTGAACATATACACTCCACTACAAGGCTGCCTTATATTACCCATAATATTTGCTGACTCGGTTATGAAAAGATGGTATAATTTAGGAATATGCACTTTAGGGGATTTATTTGTAGGATTACAATTTATGTCTTTTGAAAGTTTACAAAGTAAATTCAAGCTACCGCGAGGGGATTTTTTTAAATATCTCCAGCTGCGCAGTTATTGTGAGGGGAAAAAAGCTCAAAATGCAATTATTTTACAGAAAATTGAGATCATGGAGCTACTTAAGGCACGAGGTAAAATGGGTCCTTTGTATCAGTTATTTTTGAGTGAGGTTAAAGATGATTTAGAGCTTCAGGAGGCAAAATGGGCCAATGGTGGATTAATGTAGACCGGGTGATCGTAAGGGGAAGGCGATAATGTAGCCTTCAAGGGGGGGGGGAGGGTATGCCTTCACCAACCCTTCTGGGCACCAAGTCTGCCCCAGAGCAAAGCCGCATGGAGCTGCTCAGCAAGTCCTGGGGATGTGTCAACCCTTCCAGGGTCTCTCACTTCACACATGAGCTGGAAACCCACTCTATGAAAGCTCATTTTACTGCTCACACGGAGTGACCGCTCCTCTTCACCGGGTGAACAAGGAAAGAGTGTAGAAACCGGGGTCACGCGGAGGTTTGAAGGCCTACTCAGGGCACCAACTTTAAAAAAAGCACCATTTGAAATTGTCTCAAACTACGCAGTCACTGGGAGTCTCAGCCAATGAACGTAAGAACAATTTCTGAAAATTAGCATCTCACACTTAAGATGAAAACCTACAGGCACGTTTGAGATCAGTCTAAAGTTATTACAATCAGATCATTTTAAAGAAGCTCTTTTCTAAAATAAACCACATACAAATTTACTACCTCAGCACATCTGCGAAAGGGTTCACAGCCCACTTGGGGAAAGCGCCCACGTGCATGTTAAGCACTGGGAACCCTCGTCATAGTAGCGTGGCCCTACCCTGTGATAGGTGCTTTCTTGGCCGACCCGCAGCTGTGCATAGCAGGGGCACGGCTTTACAAGGGGTCCCGGTGGTGGTGTCAGCACACAAACTGTGAAGCTAAAGATCTGCTTTTCCCCTACAAGCAGCGAGTGCTTATCTGCAATGAACGTGCTGGGAGCAAACACTGCCACTAGGGGGCAGTGTGAGTACAAAAACAGGCTTTTCCAAGGCATGCACTGGGGCATGACGGCCTGAGGCAAGCTACCTTAATGGTGTCAAAACAAACGTGAACAAGTAAAGCTAGCGCTCGAGCGCGGCCCTGAAAGTTAGAGTACTCGTTTTCAAGCACTTGCACTTGTGCTTGTGGTGGCATCCACCTTGCTGGAGCAAGCAGCGGCCATATGTTTGTAATTAACGTGGCCGCGCAGCTGCTCGCTTCCGCAAGGTGGATGCCGCTACAAGCACGAGTGCAGTGCTAGAAAAGAGAAGACCGATGGCTAAAGACCCTCCTAGTGCAGCGCATTCGTGCTGCCTATGAAAGACCTAAAAATGCATCAGGAGTACCAACAATGTTTCAAATAACCCATTCAGTAAACAGAGCACGACATGAACTTACTTGAAATATGAATGTGCCTTGAAAACACTCAGTGCACGTACACAAGGAGAGACTGCTGGGGGCTACTAGAAGCCTGAGGGGCCAAAGCCTCAAGCTGTCTCTGGACAAAGGCTGCTTACACTTCTCTACTGTGACACCACCTCTAAGAATGGAACATGAGTGAACCCAGCAATGAAGGAGGCTCCCAGAAGCTGTCCTTCAATGGAGCACACTCAAAGAGTTATGGATTCCTAGAATTTATCAACAAAAACACTCCCTTATTTAAATTGTCAGTGTGATTCCTTGAGCTGAATGAATTGTTTCTGGTTGGCTTGTGCAATGGGGACATACACATTGATATCATGTTTGTAGTCAACATGCGACTTGCAGTACAGTATGGACCTCTGCACTATGTCTCGTCTTCTGTAAAGCTTAGCACTAATTCCTTTTGTTGTTGTTGATCAATCTGGTTTGAAGTTTGGTGGTGTCTTTATTTCATAGCAGTAATACTCCTATGCTGCTTATTCATTGTTTTCCTTTTATTGTAGGTGTTTAGAGTTAATATGTATATCTTGTAACAAGAAGAGTTCCCGAAAATAGGATTTTCACTTAAGCATAGCTTCAATACATTTCGGATGCCTCTCACCCTTTGTCCCTACGACTGTTTAGGCAGGTATAAACCTACAAACAAGAGGTAAGACGCAACAAATGCCTTAAAAAACATTCAAAGATTTACATACATTTGCACGCACAGAAACTATTTGCACATGTACACATCGAACATGGTAGCAGGGAACATAACATACCTTGTCTCCAGGTCATTGCTGAGACTCATTTTATGAGTTAAGAAATATACAAATTTCGCACAATGAAACCTTAACTATGCAAAAATATTTGTTTCATTAGGAGAATGAGAGCCTATGTACACTAAAGTATTTAAAAATGTGTTGCTAACGCCTACCAAGCCATAAGTCTCTCATGCCAAGTCTCAGAAAAGAAACTAGAAGAACCAACGCAACTATGTTTTGACGTCTGTTGAGAGAATGTCCTGCACTTCCAATATGTAAGGAGAGCTGGCTTTATTGTTGGTGCCAATCTTTGTTTCCCCTCCACCATCTCCCCACCCCCCATGACCCCCTCTTCCCCTTTATTTTTTGTTTTATTTATTTATGCGTTTTTATATAGCACGGACTTTACCCGAAGGTGTCAGAGCGCTTCACAATAGGAACAGAACTGATACATGAGAACATTACAAGTGAACAAATTACAAAAGCAAACAGTACATTACATGAGGCAAAAGTGACAATCGTGAGCAAACAAAATACAAGAGGTAGCATACGGTGCATTACAGGAGGAAAAAGTGACATGTGTGCAGTTTACAAAAGCGTTCAAGTACAAGTAGAGGTATAATACTGCAATAAATGGAGGACACTCAAACACAAGAACAAACGTTACGTAGGCAATGGTGGCACATGTGCAAGTATCGAAAGCAAACAAATGTAAGAGGTTGCAAACAGTGTGTTACAAGAGAAAAGTGACGTGTGCATGTTACAAAAGAGTACCAAACACAGGTAAAAGGGTAATACTGCAATAAATGGCAGACTCTCAAACCATAAGAACACACTGGGAAGGCACTTCCATAGTCATGGAGAATATACATTTTCTATACTAAAAGGTCTTCCTTCAGATAACAGAGAGGGCATGAATTAACTTTGGAAGTGTCTTTGAAGGAGGAGAACTTTGAGGACATAATTCTCCGTCAATTCCATCACTACCACCCTCCAATGGTAACCTTCATCTTTCTTTAGTTCACCAATTTAGGGTGTCAGAGCGCTTTACATCACACACATATTATACAAAGACAATGAATGAATGTGTAAATCAATGCTGGGAGACAATGAGTTCCACACTGCCTAAGAGTCACATGTCATCCATACTGGTAGGCATCATACGTTAAGGATGCTTCATCTGGAGAAACAAAGCGGTAGATGTATTCAATTTTCACGTGACACAACGCAATAACTACATTTGCTGAACTGTGCTGTGTGAAAAGGAGAGAGCAGAACAGCGCCTTCTCTAGTAAGATATGGTGCTGTTTATCTTTCCACTAGTGCTGGCTTACCTTAGTCTGCCTTGCACCCGTCCTAAAGGGCGGAAGGGTTCTGGCCCCCCACCTTTTTGCAGACATAAAGAGTATCTGTCAGCTGGAGCAAAGGTCAGCCTGACAGACACTCTCTATGTTCTTGTCAGCCAGCCAGGCACTATACAATCGCTAAAAGCACAGACCCATGGCTGCCTGAGCTGAACTTAGCTGGCTGAAGATTTCACAGCTCTGTGTGCTTGACATCTTGAGCCCTGGAAAGTGCTTGCAGGTTCTCCCTCACAGAAGAGGGGGCACCTCGCTGATGGAATCAGATGTGGGCACTTCATGTTGAAGTCCCCTTGCTAACATCACCCCTGTGATGGTGATCTTCCTTCCCCTTCAAGAAGGTAGCTAGACATGAATAAGGGTTTTGGTTAAAGTAAGTCCTGGGAGTTGATCATCTTTACATGATATCCAAACAAGAACTCTAGAAAACCCCTGGTTCCTTACAGTGACTTTATTCCTCTATGTTCGTGAAAGTTGCAGACTATTGCTTCAAAGCCCTAATAACCCTGGTATCCCCGACCAACTACATGAGTGCTGTGGTTCTGTTGGGAACAGATAATGCGAGATAAAGCTTGGTTTCCTCTGCCCATACTGATTTTCCAGTTACTGTTCTCTTACCTTCAGCTGTTCAACTTTCATCTCTTCTTTGTGATGCAGCTCATGAACATCCTCCAGCTTTTTCGTCAATCGGTCTAGATAACGCTGAAACTTCTCCTAAAAGACGAAAGTCTATATTTTCAAATCATACAACATACACAGCACAATGTTCTGCTATGTTAGCAATTGTATAAAGTGCGACTACTACCTCATAGGGTGTACTGGCACTTAGAACAGGAGCAGAGCGAGTAACAGACAAGGAGAAAACTGGCAGACCTAGACTACAGTGGGTTAATATTAGGGAGTCCTAAGTGATATTATAGAGCCAGCAACTTTTTGAAAACCCAGTTTTTTATGACTTATGCATCAGTTGTTTCGTTAGTAAACCTATTGCCCACTCTTATTTTGACCATTTGATTCAAACATTCGAAGACTATAGCCTTTCTATAATATGCGTGAAATCATTTTTGTTTAGAGTGTAGATGTGATCCTCAACACTTTTGGGCGGTAAAGCATTAGTCGTTTTACTGCCAGTTGTTTTGTTTCATGTTTGTTTCCCTCATATTTAAGGTATGCGTTGGGGCTAGAATGTCATTAATGCCGCAAGGGCCACCATCAAGTCGATGAACATGATCGGTCAGGCTCGTAGGTGCCAAGGAACATCACTTCGGTTCTATGCATGCTGATAAGCAGGATGCGCAGCCCAGATTAAGTGTCCCGAATTAAACCACAATAAATGGAATGCACCATATTTTATTGAATGGGCAATCATTAAACTACAAATTCAGGGCCCTATGACTTGGATTCGTGTTCTTGCAGGGCACAGATGTGCGTTTGTTTTTAGGTGAATTTATTGCAACTTTTAAGCTGGGGACCAGGTTGGAGTCTGGTGGGAGGCTCAATCACCCTGTGATTCTGGGCAAATCACTTAATCGCCCTGTGTCTAGAAAAGAACAAAAATTAATGTGTGTCTGTAATTCTGTAATGCAACTGGCGCTCCTGTAAAGTGACCTGATACCTTCCGGTCGAGTTTGCGGTATATAAACTGCAAAAAAAAAAAAGTACAAACACTTAACTCAGAATTTCTCGGAGGATGTGCAGCAATCAGCATAACTGGAATGACAGGCAGTCACCTCCCACTGTTATCAAGTGGAGCTCTCTGCAGCACATGTTCCAACCCTGAAAACAACCTGAGTTTATTGTATGCGCTTTACAAAAGTGCCTCACATAGACAGGAAGACGTTAGTACCCTGCGGGAACGCACGCCTTCATGACACCACCCCAGATCTTATCTATGGGTTTAGTATTTCTTGTGATATCACATAGTTCTGTTTATATTTCACTTAAACCTGTTTCCCACACATAAATCTCTCCTGTGCAGTCAGCAATCACAATGCCATAGTTTGCTGGGCCTCGCCAAAGACTGTAAACAGAAAAGATATCCTCTGCTACAACTATTCAAGAACTGATTACATGTGGATACTGGATACCGAACATTCCTAGTGAGGGTAGTGCTTAATGATGTGTTAATTTGAGCTTTACTATAGCTATAGCAGTGCAACAGTTGTGCGGTACATGTCTACAGTTCTGACGGAGTCAGAAGGGCGTGCATAGCCTAATGCAAGCAGCACAATGTGACTTGCTGGTGGTATCCAAACAGCCCTGCCCTAAACACGCATGAGAAAGCAGTAGCTAAATCGTGTCGGGCCCCACTGGACAGCACATGTGCTATGGGCTCCATGTGAAAGCAGGGCTTGGTAGGACCCGAAGGGAATAGTTACATTTCTAAAAATAAACTTACCAATTAATGCAGGAGACTCTCGATTTTTCAAGACCAGTGAATGGTTAAACCCGAGACCCAAATGCCATGGGAGTGCACATTTAGAGGAAAGGCAGGACATGCACCCGTCTTTGGCCATTTGCGTGCTTTTATTATTGAAAGTCTCATGCAAAGGCCAATGGAATCTGTGGGAGGAGTCCGACCCACAAGGAAAAGTCTCTGGGAAGTTTGGAGTGCTTACAAGAAGCCTCCCCATAGAGCAGCGCATGCGAGCTGCACTAGGCTCGACCTAAAAACTAGCAGCCACTTGTGTTGACCTGCTAGGGTCCCTGAGAAAATTATAGTGGTGCAACGTTTGGTCATTTCTAGACTTGATAATGGGGATTCCCTATATTTGGGAAGTCCCAAAGCTGTCATAAATAGGCTCCTGGTTATTCAAAATGCTGCTGCACATAATCTATTGACTATTCCTAAATGTCACTCTGCCATTGCAGCCCTGTTTACTTTGCATTGGCTCCTTGAGACTAAAGGAATTCAGTTTAATGCTCTCTGCATACAGAAGGAGTCCTATGCTAAATCAAATCCCACTCTCATCGTACAATCCTACTAGAGTTCTGCTTTCTACTGGCCAGCAATTGTTTGCAGTACCCTGAATTAAAAGAGCTAGGAGGAGAGGGTGTTCCTTTGCATTTCTTGCCCCTACGCTTTGGAATGCGCTTCCACTGTATATTAGGAAAACAGTATCATAAGTTAATTTTTAAAAATTGTGAAAGACCGCCTTATTTAGTTAAATAAGGTCAGCATGTTCGGTACCTGACGCTGGCAAGCGCTGGGATATTTCTTATTGCATTACTTAGTGAATCCGTCCCTGCACGGGTACCAGGATAGTGGTATCTATACACACAAAGCACACTGACCACAAAAGAAATAAAGTTTTAGTCATATATTTCCATCATATCTGAATCATGTTAGAAACATTATTTATGCTGTCCAACAGAATTACATAAAACATATACACTACATAGACTTTGTGCAGGATTGTTATACATTTAAAAACCAACATACATTGATGTCAAATCACACGGTTCTTTAGCAAGGTCAACTATAATTGCAATAAACCAATTCTTTTTAAGCACTCATGCTTGTGCTGGCATCCACCTTGCAGGAGCGAGCAGCGGCGGGCAGGCCATGTGTTTTCAATTAGCAGGCCGCGCAAGCCCAAGGTGAATGCCAGAACAAGCACGAGTGCACATCCACAGCATCCCATCTCATGCCCTTCTCTTGCACATAATTGCTTCTTCTTCCCTGTCCATTCTCTCCCCATCACAGTTCGATTTTAATGTTTCCAGTCCCACAGTGAGGTGCAGCCAGTCCTTAAACAAATTGTGTCTCATAACGCTGCAGGATGCAAGAAAAATACAGACCTCTAAGTGCTGTAATAAACGTACATTAAGGTTGGGAATTGAGGGTATGCCCTCGAAGTCATCACACACCCTTCGAGGCAGCGCTTCGGCTTCCGCAGCATTTGTGATTGTACTATCTGGAGCCATGTGGGCAGAGCTGGAGATCTGTCGCGGAAGCAGGACTAGGGCATCAGCTGCCGATCCTCTGAGAAACAGTTGTCAGGAGTGTCCTGCCCGCAATTCCTTTTCTCTTGCGCAAGGAGTCAACAAAGAAGTTGAACAAACCCTAGGGCGATATTTTGTGGAATATCGGAACCAAACTGCTGATGGCTCTTCTCCTCCTTGGAGAGAGGCCAGCAGAATGTCAATTAAGAAAAACATGATGAGCTCGTCTCCCTTGATAAGCTGCTTGTAATAACTGTTCTTGTGCTTTTAAGAAAACAAATGCGGCGAGGCACCAGCTCTTTTCAAAGCACGGCTAGATTCTCTAAGACCTTAATCAGCTGTTGCAGTTTTATTTCAAGTTACTCCAAAAAAGTCCCACCGTTTGTAAAAGCTGGTTTCAGATTCTAGGAGACGTGCCCTTCTGCTCAGATAGGGTGGAGAGGGTTGAATTATAGAAGGCTTGTCCTGCATACTTTGAAGCCACTGCAGTACCCACTGGATGAAAGGCTGGACAGAATGTACAGTGCGCTCGCCCTTCCCCTCAGGTCCCCATATATGAGTTCTGTTGTTGAGACAAGACCACCATTGTTGTCTCCATGGAAGCGAGTGGTGCCTTCCTCTAATCACAGGTCTCGTCAAAGCTCATGTACAGGACCTCACCAGCATTAGCCCATTGTTCATCAATGCAGCAGCCAGAAAGAAACTTGTTTTCTCTTCTAGCAAACACACCAGTGCATACCTTCAGTCTTCCAGGGCGCTCAGATCCCAGCATGCTGCTGAATTCTGAGGCTAGACTAGCGCTTTCTTTATCTACTACACATGCACAAAAGTAAAGCTGTCCTGAAGATGTTTTGGACAGTGCAACAGTACTGCACTAGCATGGCAAGGATGGTACAGGCCTTGGTGCAAGCATGGAAAATGGGCATTTCACTGCGGTAGGGGTGGCAAAAAAAGGCAACTAACAGGGTTCCGTGGGCTCCGGTGCCACTGTACTTGCTGCACCAATGGTAGCTGCGCCCCTGCTTCACTGGAGAGATTAAGTTTCAATAACCGCTGCAGGTTCAGGATGTTTACCTGTTGGAGACATCCGTTTTCCATAGAGTTTAAGTAAATTGCACAAAGTGTAGTTGGTTTGTTTGGGCAGATGGCATTGCAGCTAAAAGTTGCTTCATTTAAGTGTTGCATAATTCCTTTCAAAGGTCGAACTTGACTTTGAATTGTATTTCCTGGTGATCTGCACTTGTTTTTCAAACTTGGCCTTGGTGACCCGCACTTTTCATTTTATTTTAAACTTGCCCTGACTCTACCTGTATTGGGCCTTTTCTGATAGGCCCTGCTGAGACATGGTGTGAGGCGTTCTCTTCACCCACCCCAGTCACCGGTTCACTGGATAGTGTTAGTTGGCACTTAAGAGCACTTATTCGGCCATTATCATGGCAGCACAGCACTTGTGAGGATGCTACTAAAGAAGAAGGCAAATGATTCACTGAAAGGCAGAAAACTGATTTAGGCGCAGAAAACTGGGAGAGGACATCAGAACAACTGTTTTTTCTCCTATTTTGTTTATACGAAGATTAAAACAGCATTTTGTTACATTTCCTTTTAAACTAATTTTAGGATATTGAATGGAAGTGTCAAATTCTGAAACGCTCCCAGGGATAAAAGACATTTTTTATGTTTATTCTTTTTTAATAGGGTTGTTCAGTTGTACAAAATGTCTTCTTGGTTATATATAAGGTAACAAAAAGCTTATAGCACTTTTTTATTACACTTTTCAACATGCTGCACAGCAGCCACAATGCTGTACAGCATAGCTTAAAAACATTGGCAACGCCAATAGCTCTTGCTAAACACTTATAAGCTTGTTTAAATGTATTCAAGCCCTCCGAGTGTTAGTCTATTGTCCAGATGAGGTGTGGATGTCTGAGAGAGTGAGAGAGAGAGAGAGAGAGAGAGTGCAGCGGTCAAGGTGAGAGACGAAAGAAAGCAGGACTGGAGGGAAAATAAATTAAAGGAATGCCAACAATCGAAAAGAAACGTAGAAAGCAGGCCTAGAAGGGAAAGAGGTGAAAGGAATGTTAACAAGATGAAATAGAACAGGAAAGCAGGGAGAGAGGAGAGCCACACAAATAAAGCAGGGGAAGAGAAGGACACAAGGTGTGAAGGAGAGAGGGAGAGATACATGTGGCAATAGAGGTACGAAAGCAGGAATGGAGAGGAGAGAAACAAAAAAACTGAGAAAGGGGAGAGAGAAAAATGAGAAGAGTAGAGATAAGGTGGAGATAGAGTTGATAGGGACTACTGTAGAGCAAGTAAAGAGCCAAGGCCGGCGCTAGGCATGGGCAGTGTGGGCAGCTGCCCAGGGCCTCGCGATCAGCACAATAACAGGGGGCCCTGTTTCACACTTTCACAGGCAGCTCACCTATTCCCTGAGGCCCCTCTCCCAACCCGATCATATTGCTAATGTATTGGTGAGCGAGGTGTCTTGAGCTGTTCAGGGCGGCATTCTTGGATGTGAAAGGTGGGGGGAGGGGAACAAGGGGTAAAGGACGTGACAGCAACAAAGCCAATAATTACGTCAGCTCTCCAGAACAAGGGAGAAGCGTGGCTCAGTGGTTAGAGGCGGCAGACCCGGAAGCTGAGATCGGCCGTGGACCAGGGTTAGATTCCCCGCCTCGGCGGGTCTCGGGCTCAAAAATTCCACGGACTCGACAATTCTCGCTCTGGTGCCTACTCGACTCACGGGGTCACACTCTGCGACTCTGGGCAATAGCTTGCTTAATCTCCACTACGGCCCCTCGCGGCGGGATGCCCGGCTTTCACCTTGTGGACACCCTGCCGGGGTATCTCACAGGGGAATACCAGGACGGGTTCCCTAAGCAAGCGCCTTGATACCTTTGGGCGATACGTGCGCTATATAAGTCGCAATACATTTACAAGGGCGGGCAGCACCTCTGTTAAAATCCTTTGGTGAAGAACTTGTCTGCCCTTCGTGTATTTCCTCTCCAGGTGATAGATGGCTCTTTTGTTTCCACAATGAGCCGGACATCAGCAGATAAGGAGAGGTTGATGAGGGGAGGGGGGGAGCATCTAGCTCAGACTGCCACAGTAGGGCAGTGTTCAGCAAAGTGTCTCACTACTGCTTTGAGGCACAGGAAAGGTGGTCCTTATCCCCTGGGCCTCGAAGCACTGAATCAGGCTGCAAGGCTAGGCATGGGGCCCCTTTCACTGGGACTTGGCCATTATCTAGTGCTTCGAAGTCCAGGACGGGGGGGGCTCACAGCTCTCGACCAGGCTGCAAGGTCCAGGTGGCACCCCTTAGCAGGGCTTTGTAGCCATTATTTTGCGCTGGGAAGCCAAGGAAAGGGGGGCCCTGTCCTTGGACTCACAGTGCAACTGGTATATCATTAATTTCTATTTCCCAGAGAGACTAGCATGTTTGCTTCCCAGTCTAGGCCACCTGTTATAAACTTAGAGGGTTGTCTAGTAAATGCAGCTAAGTGCGTAAAAATGGATTACCACCCAATTTCCCCAGCAGGAAACTCCGTGGCCCCTCTTATCGCGAATGAAGCAGATTGACGTTGTGACACACTTTGAGCCCCTCACTAATGTCTGAGGGGCTGTGAATTTCTTGTCCATTTAGTTACTTGTAGGGAATTTCATAGATACTGTTTTGACAGCCCATGTTTGTGCTGCACCTGGGTCTTGTTTAACAGGGCAGGGATGGTGGGTTGTGGTGGAAGGCAGAAGGGGAGTACTTTAGCTGGACAAGGTTTCTCGTTGTGAAAAAGTGTGACAGGCTGTCAGCTACTAACCATGAAAACATGTTGTCTGCCTTTTCAGATGTAGAAATGACAAGCAACTTCATTGATATTATGAGTTGAAAGACATTGAAAAACCTATTCAGTCTAATGTGTAAAGGAATAAATGCATTCCGATTAACTACTCCCGGCAGAGCCACCCTTTATCCGTAGGCTTTTGTCCCCAATCAGCTCCTCAGAAAAGCCGCAAGGGTCCTTAAACATCCCTCTTTTTTAGCTCTTCCTTTTGATCTCTGAAGATAGCAAAATGCGGCTGCGCACGTGATTGTTGAAAATCTTTTAGTGCTACTCTGACCCTTTTTAGGGTCGTGCCTGCAAGAGCATGCGCTACTGCATGCGTCTTGCTTGCGAGACACTGTTGTATGCATAAAAGGGCTTGGAACCAGCCCGTTGCTTACCACATGTTGCTTTGCGTGGTACTCTTCTTTACAGCCTCATAATTGGTCGAGGCAGATCTAACATCACTTCCGTTCCTCTCTGTCGAGCAGGAACCAGGCGCTGATTGATTCAACTTAATCAGTGCACGTTCGCTACTCCCGATGTGATTGAGGTACTATTTTATTCTGTTCAACTTTTAGTGTCCTGCAAACAGAAGACGTGAGACTGGTAAAGACGAGCCTAGCAGGACAAAAAAAGTTGCAAAGATTTATTTTCTATAGTTAAGTTTCTTATATTTTGCCAAGTCTTCTTTTCTTACTTTTCACTAATGTTTTCTTTTGTTTTTGCCTGTGTATGCTGTTCTCAAATATTATTGCAAATTGACAATGTTTCTTTCTTATGTGTTTTTTCTGAAAAATGCTTTAACACATAATAGTTCAGTACACCTCCAATCGGGCCCACTCTAATGCACGCCAATCCACCCCACACCAATCCACCCCACTTAATCCAATCCACTCTATACCAATCCAAACCACCCCACTCCACCACACTCCAATCCTCCGCCCAACACCAATCTGCCCCACTTCAATCCAAAACAATCTGCCCCACTTCAGTCCAAAAAATCTGCCCCACTTCAGTCCAAAACAATCTGCCCCACTTCAGTCCAAAACAATCTGCCCACTTCAGTCCAAAACAATCTGCCCCACTTCAGTCCAAAACAATCTGCCCCACTTCAGTCCAAAACAATCTGCCCCACTTCAGTCCAAAACAAGCTGCCCCACTTCAGTCCAAAACAAGCTGCCCCACTTCAGTCTAAAACAAGCTGCCCCACTTCAGTCCAAAACAAGCTGCCCCACTCCAATCCAAATCAATCTGCCCCACTCCAATCTCCGCACAGAAATCTGCCCCACTCCAATCCAAAACAATCTGCCCCACTCCAATCCAAAACAATGTGGCCCACTCCAACCCAAAACAATCTGCCCCACTCCAATCCAAAACAATCTGGCCCACTCCAACCCAAAACAATCTGCCCCACTCCTATCTCCGCAATCCAATCGGCCCCACTCCAATCTCCACAATCCAATCGACCCCACTCCAATCTCCGCAATCTAATCGGCCCCACTCCAATCTCCGCAATCCAATCGGCCCACTCCAATCTCCGCACGCCAATCTGCCCCACTCCAATCCAAAACAATCTGCCCCACTCCAATCCAAAACAATCTGCCCCACTCCAATCCAAAACATTTGTATCTGAATTCAACTTCATCTCGCTATACCCTGTTGCATATTTAACTAGGAGTTAGAATAGCCATCTTTGTGAGATCTGCGTCAAGCATCCAATGTGACTAATGTAATCCACTTAATACAGTTTTAAAATAGACATATTCCATTTGGATATTTATCTTTTTCTATTGAGTGGCCGAAATAGACAAGAGAGCTGCAGAAAGTTTTGTAAACTTAAAGTTTTCTACTGTGATCTTATGCTCTTAGGGCAGTGCATACTTGTATTTGTGTGTAGTTATGTCTAGGTGAAAAAAGGCACGCGCTGCTGCTGCTGCTCTACACGTTACTATGCAAAGTTCTCAGTGACTGGCAGTGTGCAGTACAATCCATAATCTGAATCGGTTCTTTTTCAAAATGTTCTACGCGGAGGGGAAAGGTTTATGGGAATATCTCAGCACATCTCTCTTTGAATTTCGCTGGCTCGAAGGAGCGCTCACACATTTTCAACGGGTCTCCACTTCCTGTTCCCGCCACAGGATTTAAAATGCACCAGCCGCCACTGATTATAAGTAGCCCTTACTTTGTAGTCTAAATCAGCCTCTGAAATGGATATTGATTGGCTAACAGTTTGAGCCTGGGCCCGCCCCTATCCAACCCACATCTACGTCTAATGCAACTTGTGCTCCTGGGCAGCGTCTCGAATTGGAATAGCCTGGCTTTCCTTACCAGCTCTATAGCAGACATACCTTGTACTCCTGGGCAGCTTCTAGAATGGGGAGCATCGTGTGCAGCTTGTGATCACATGACACGCTGCAGACCACACAGATGGGCTCCTGGTCATCTTCACAGAACACTTTCAGTTTTTCTTCGTGTTTTCTGCACAGGTTCCCCTCCTGGGAAGTCGCACTCGGTACGTGAAGCTGTTTGGAGATTTCCACCATGCTTGCCAATCTCTTGTTCGGTCGGAGTCTCTCACTTTGAGAAGTTTTCCTGCACTCAGGGCAGGGGAAGTCTGCCCGCAGCCCCTCCCAGCACTGATTGATACAGGACAGACAGAAGGTGTGTCCACACTCCGCTGACACCGGGTCTGTAAAATAGTCGAGACAGATGGAGCAGGTGGCCTCTTCCATTAGGCTCCGGAGCTGGTTCGCTGCAGCCATGTTCCTGCAAGAGTGGAAGTGGTGATGAAGTTAAGTTTCGTTTCTGCCAGTTTGTAAAGTGGGAGTGTCTGTCTCGTCTTCCTTACTTCCCTCCCACCGTTACTGGCTGCTGCACTTGCATAGACCTGTTTTAGGCATCTGTCTTCCCTTCGTTGCACATCTTTCTGGAGCATTTGGTTTTCATTGGCTTTATTCATGCAGATAAAGCAATCCTCGGAGAAGGGAGTGTCTGCGGCTGAGCTCGGAGTGTCGTCCGATTACCTGCTGAGTTTGCAGCTGACCCCAGAATGCATGGGTCTGTAGTGGGGGGTCTGCCTCTGGGAGTGCCAGAGGCTCTGCTGTGAGTGCTGCGTCAGGGGGTGGGAGTTGTTGTTGATGCAGAACAAGCAGTGTCTGGGCTGTTTACTGAAACACACTTTGCACGCCAGCTAGCATTGAAATCAAAATTGCAGGTTCAAGAATGCACGTTTGTAAGCTTTGCCAGTCTTGCCGCTGTGGTTGGTTGTGTCTGGGTTGTGCTGTGAGTATCTGCAACATGAGCTGTGTGTGTGACTGCCTCTCAGTTCATAGTGCCTGACACAGAGATGCGGTCATAATGTGGGAGCGTGTACCTGCCGTCGCTCTTAAATGGAACATCTGTGGGGCTCAAGCACTGGCAAAGCCAATAGGTCTTGCCAGTTGCAAAGTACAACTGATTCTTCATTGATTGGCATGAGTGTGTGTGTCTGTTTCATGGATATTTAGATGAATGTGTAAACACTTGGATGGATGAGTGGGTGCACTAAAGGGTGAGTGCATAACAAACACCTCTTGGCAAAAATAATGTTAATAAAGTGTTATTTATTGTCACCATTACCGAAGTGCTAGTATCACATTGGGCAAAGTATCAGAGTGCTAATAATTACCACAGTCCCTAAAGAATTACCACTCTTATGTTATTACATAAAAATTTACAGTAGTGGCACCATTATGCCATGCGTGTCACCGATTGTCAAAATGTATAAGTGCTACCACCTGTATTTTTATGGTGGGTGTTAGAACGCGGGTCTCTAGTTGGCAGGGGTATGCACCCTAGTCCAAGTAGGGACCACCGCTTCCGACATGGTAGCTTGGCGCAGAGCAGCAAAGGCGTAACTTCAGAGGCAATGTGTAAAGTATTTGTGCAACACACAACAGCGATGACACAGTAAAAACACTCGCTAAAGGAACACCACACCAGTTTTGTATAAGAATTTCTTTATCTAAAAGATATGCGAGAACCAAAAGCAGGTAAATCCAGCTCCAGGCAAGGTCAATAGTAAAAAGGATTCCAGTTTCCAAGCAAGATCAATAAGAATGAATCCAGTTCCCAGGCCTGATCAATAATAAAAAGGATTCCAGTTTCCAAGCAAGATCAATAACCAATAAGAATGAATCCAGTTCCCAGGCCTGATCAAATCACCAAAAGCTTAGGTGTGCCAAGGGCTCCTGCTGCTAATGTCTTTCTCACAGTGTCCTTGGATGGCAAAAGTTCACTTGAGGTAGGTTCTTATGGTCAAAATTCACTGGGGGAAGGTTCTTAGGCCAAAGTTCCCTTGTAGCGTAATAAGTGTGACTCTCATAGAAATGATGCTCCCAGCGTAGGAAGTGCGGCTGCCCAGGCGCTGCTGGTAATGCTAAAAAATGCCCCAGTGTCAATTACCAAGTAATTATGCCCCCGTAGGCCGGTCAGTGAAAAACGGTTCCCAGCCAAGCACAAAGCTCACACTCCAGGTACCCGGCCAACTCGCAGCAGCCTGGTTGCACTGAGGCATTACCTGGGGTGGTGGTTGCGGGTGCGAGGCTCCTCTCCCCCTGGGGCCTCGGGCTCTGCAGGCGCTGAACGGTTGGGGGTCACGGCCACACAGCGCTCCTTTAGCACAGCGCTTAACAGTGCCTCCAAGTCCGGGTCACCGACGGAGCCTCCTACCACACAGCGCTTCGCTTCTCAGCGCTACACAGCGCGCTCCGGTCCCAGTGGCGGTGACCTCAGGGCCAGTTTCAGTCGGCTTGCACCAGAAGCAGAGGCAATCACAGAGCCCTCGGGAGGATCACGGGGCAAGCAGTGCTGAGGACAGGCACAGCGTTGCAGGTCAAATCTTGAGAGTGTTGTTGCTGTTCCAAAGGGCAGTCTTTAAAACGCTGTGGTCCAAGGACAGGTCGTTTCCTTTAGCTTAAAAAGGGTGCAGTCCCAAAAAAGCAATCTTTAAAAGGTTGAAGACTCTTTAAAATGTGGTTCAAAGAAAAGTAGTTCCTTTGGGATGTTGTGGAGACACTCTGGTGGTGATGTTGCAGTCTCCCATGCAGGGCAGGATCAGCAGACAGTAGGGCAGCTCAGCAGGTTGTGGGGCAGCAGTTCCTTGGAGCAGTCAGCCTCCTTCCCAGTGGCAATCCTCTTGCGCAGCAGTCCTCACTCCAGCAGGGATTCTTCCAGGTCTAGCAGTGTAACAAGAATGTGAGGCCAGGACCCTCCCTTATATATTCTACAGTCAAGGGGCTAGAAAGTGGTGGAAGTCTCTGGAAGGGTCTGGGGGCAGGGGCTTCTGGAAGAGTCCAGGGAGTTTTGGTATGTTCCCTACCTTCCCTGACCTAGCTGTCACAGTGACGAGAGACAGGCGGTTAAGGCTACAGTGGGCAGCCCATCACAGCTCATCCCAGGGAAGAAGGTGTGAATCACCACTCCCACCTCCCAACCCAGGCAGGCTATCGGTTTTCAGAAGGGAGGGGGGAATCTGCAGAGCCTAATCTAAGTGTAGGCAGGAAAAGGTCCACTTAATAAAAGTGGGATCCCTAGCGTAGTAATGCCCAAACCCTATATATCACAGGAAAGGGTTCCCCGCCCGAGTACAACAAGACCAAACATGACAGACTTATTAGGTCCCTGTCAGAAGTTATCCCATAAGGGGAGGTTCCCAATATTAGCCTATGGAGGATTAGCCTTACTGTGGTAGTAGTGGCTTGTGGCAGATATGCCAGCCTCACAAGGTTTTAGGGGAGAGCACCTGCACCTCAGCACTGTTTAGCAGTGGTGAGGCGCCCAGAGTCCTAAGTCCAATAAAAGGTAAGGTAAAAATGGGAGCTAAAAAGGCAAAAATGTAGGGGAGACCACCCTAAGGCTGACAGGTCTAACACGTGTCCCCCCCCAGCTGAAAGTGGGGAGAACTACCCAACCTCCAGGGAGTTCTCATCACTAAGGCGGAAAACCTAGAGAGACCGTCAGCAGTGGCATGGTCTACTCCGGGTCTGTGTTCCACCCTGAAGTCCATCCCCTGTAGGAAAATGGACCACCTCAACAATTTGGGATTCTCGCCTCTCATTTGCATGAGCCATCTGAGGGGCCGGTGGTCAGTCTGAATCAGGAAGTGGGAGCCAAACAAATATGGCCTCTGCTTCTTTACAGCCCAGACCACCGCAAAGGCTTCCCTCTCTATCGCGCTCCACCACTGTTCTCGGGGGAGCAGCCTCCTGGAGATGAAGGTTGGTCCCATCCCTCCTCATTGAGTTGCGAAAGTACTGCCCCTATGCCATGCTCTGAGGCGTCCGTTTGGACAATGAACTCTTTGGAGAAGTCCGGGGCCCTGAGCACAGGAGCGGTGCACATGGCCTGCTTTAGAGAGTCAAAGGCTTTTTGGCAAGCCTCTGTTCAGATCACTTTTCTAGGTTGTTTCTTCGAGGTCAGTTCAGTCAAGGGGGCCACAATAGTGCCAGAACCCTTTACAAATCTGCGGTAGTATCCTGTGAGGCCCAGGAATGCCCTGACCTCAGTCTGTGTTTTGGGAGGCTCCCAGGCCAGGATGGTTTACATCTTGGCCTGTAGGGGCTGCACCTTGCCCCCACCCACCAAGTGTCCTAAGTAGACTACCGACCCCTGCCCTTTCTGGCACTTGCTGGCTTTGATAGTCAGGCCTGCCTGCTGCAGGGCCTGAAGCACTTCCTTGAGGTGACCCAGATGGTCCTCCCAGCTGCTACTGAAGACAGCTATGTCGTCCAGGAAGGCAGCAGAGAAGACCTCTAAACCGGAGAGGACCCGGTTCACCAGCCGCTGGAAGGTGGCAGGAGCATTTTTCAGTCCAAAGGGCATCACTCTAAACTGGTAGTGGCCCTCTGGGGTGGAAAAGGCGGACCTCTCTTTAGCTCCGCCTGTTAGGGCGGTCTGCCAGTACCCTGACGTGAGGTCAAAAGTACTCAGGTATCGGGCAGCCCCTAGTCGGTCAATGAGATAATCCGCCCTAGGGATAGGGTGAGCATCAGTCTTGGTCACAGAGTTCAGTCCCCTGTAATCCACACAGAACCTCAGTTCTGGTGTGGTGCCCGGTGGGGCAGCTTTTGGTACCAGAACTGTAGTGTAGCTCCTATCATCCCAATAGGCTCTGCGCATTGGAATAATACCTACAATAGTAAAGGCCTAGACCAGACGTTAACTAGGTCTACTACTGTCGATATTAGACTTAAAGTTTTGGGTTTGCCAGCTTAGCTCAGAGTTCACTAGAAACTTTCTCGAATGTTCAGGAAGGACTTAACTTCCCTGATTAGACAAGAAGGGATTTAGTTTCTGACAACCATAGAACATGACAACTTTGCTCTCCCCTAATCAAGAGTAAATCTCGAGAGTCGTGTGAACAAAAGGCAATTTATTTTACTCAGTCAGTACGTGCATTCTTAGTCTCATCAGATTGTAGAGAAAAGGAAGAGACGGGCGTATTCAATAAAAAGGTGGTATTTATTGATCAGTCTCTTTTCTCATACAAGAGAAATGGATCGATATTATTGCAATACTTATAGTTAAGTAAAGTGCATACATTAAAAGTAGAAGTTTAAAATAATACTGTAAAAACATTGATATGGTTTCTAAGCCATATGATGTTTAAAATGAATAAAATATATTACATACACATATACATTTGACTAAACGTACTCAACTGGTGTTTCTAGATACGCCTACCCCGTGTACCTGACCTAAGCCTAATACGTGGGCGGGAATAGAAAGTTACAGTTTAAGTTAAGGTTGTTTTTGCCAAGTGACTAACTTAAGAATTCTCTGCGAGGGGTTATTCAGTTCTGTACCTGGAAGTTAGGATGAATGAGGAATGGTATCTCTTTCTCTGGTCTCGATATTCCAGGCTGCCTGCGAGGGCTACCCGGAAGCGCCGGTGCTTGGTTTCTCGGCAGGAGAAAGCAGCTTCTCGTTCTCAGCGCGTCAGAAAGGCGGGGCTGCTGCCAGCGGGGTCTGCTCTGCTTCTGGGCTTCGGCAAGTATGGCTGCTCCGTCTCGTCACCACGCGTGTGTTTGCATAGGGCAAGATCGGTAATATTTATACCTTTAAGGTGCCGAGATTGACGTAAGGATGGACATAGATACGTCAATAAGGATGTCATACGACTTGCTCGTTAGCACATTCTTTTGCTGAAGTTCTCGGTGAAATCAAAACAATGGCCGCAGGGTTTTGCCCAGGTTGTCATAGGTTTGATTTGTTATGAGAACTCCGTATGCCTTATCAGGGGCTGGAGGAATATCGCTTGTCTAATTAGATCGCAAGCGTTATGACCTAATCAGATAACACGTTCCTGTGCCGTAGTGTGACTGCGTCAGATAACGGTATCTGCATCATGGGGATTTTCTGCCTCATGGGCTGATTACTAGTTAACTTGTTAGTTTGCTAACCAGAATAGGGTCAGGAATAGGGGGATCGATTCAGAACCTATAGGAATACATCACACCCACTCCACGCTAACTATGGTCATATTTACTAATCTATGCATAGTATAACATAGTACAACATACTATAGAGTATAGTGTATACCTTACCACCCCAAAATACATAAATGCATTTTGAAATTTTCAAATATACGGAAAAATTGCAGTCATATGTATTGTATGCACTCAAGCTATGGAATAATGCTAAAGTAATCACGCATTTGTATACATTATTGCTTATTTGGTATATGAGAAATTACACATGAAATGTCTCTCAATACAGAAAAAAAGTTCGAGACCATTCCATCACAGAATAAAATATTTATGAACATACCAGCGGGCAGCTAATGTCTATAAGCTATCTAAAATTAGAAATTTTAGTTCTTTAAGAATAGTTCTTACTTTAAGCAGAAGATAGTGTCCCGAAAAATATGCAAAAATATTTTGGGGCTGCTGAAAAACTTGCTGTCCGTGAACTGGAGGGAAAATTGTTCATGTGACTTTATTTTTAAGGTTGAAGGCCGAATTCAGGGAACGCCGTGTGCGAGCTTGCTCAAAAGTCTCTATTTCTGTTCCGGCGAGAACATCATATCATTTAGGCTTTCGAAAAAGCTGTCAACAGCTTCCTGGGAAAGTTCCACTAACTCGGAAATAGGTGTAATCATGCATTCGTGCGCATGATTGTCTCCATTGACATTCTGATTCGCATTGCTGACAGAAGGTCGTACCTGATCGATGCTGCTTTCATCTTGAACTTCACTACCCATCAATCGTAGTGGTGAAGCTTCCACGAATGCCGTCATCAGGATTGGTAGCCTTTGAGGGCAGCACAAAGCATGAACCTTGATCGGGCTCAACAATGTTTCTGCATCCATTGGCGCATCCGATTGTAGCGTCAGACAGGTGTCTAACACGCATTCTTCTCCGCATAGCAGACACCTTAATACAGGTAAAACACATCTTTGCCACATTGGTCGAAATGATAGAAACCAAGTCATGTTCAGGTCTCTAAGCCGGGAGAGTCCCAGGATTTTTGATATCCGGTCCCGGTATCCAATGGCTAGGATTGTTTCTTCCCTTGTCGCAAGAGTTTTGTCTGTGACATGGGTTGCTATAACGAAAAATAAGGACTAAGAATAGGATTCCTGCAATTAGTCCCAAGATCAGGGGAAGTCCGCCAAAAATCGAATGGACGAAATCTGGAAAAATACCCAGTATGGCTTTGAATGGTGTTAATGCCATCGAAAATACTGTCTTAAATACCTTTGAGACCCCATTGGTATCAGAAATATTTAAGATTTCATTCAGGATTTCTGCGAAATGTATGGGGGAAATTAGTTGATAACAATGAATGTATCTCTGCAGTCGTCCTTGCGACTTGGAGATCATATGTTTCTTTTGATGACGAGAGCCTGGTAGGCGTCTGAAGAAGCACTGTTTTCATTCTGCTTAAAGTATCTATTCGAATAGAAGTAATTTTCAAATTGGGCCATGCCCTTGCCTCCCTGTCTGGAAAGGAGCTGGGGAACAATGAGCGTCCACAGCACTTGACCTTCGCAGTCGTAGTTACGAGATAAGGAGTCCCGGGCATAAGACTACAACATCTGCGATCTACAATTAGAATGTAACTCCCATTATAGAGTCTTTGAAAGAATGGGTCTATTTCTGTTGCAGGTGCGCCTTGCTGGTGACATGAAAGGTTGTATGAATTCCCTTCACAGGCTCCATGCAAACTAATTCCGTTACACAGAAGTGTGCCACTTAGTGACATCGCACAATTGTTGCCACTAAGAAACACTTTCTGTCCTTTATTACTGACACATGCATGTGAATAGGGCAGGTTCCATGTTGTTTTAATGTACCCCTTTCCCAATTTCTCGTACATGCCAGCCTGTATATATTTTTGGCAGTATTGAAACCTGAAGGTTGAGATTGGAATATTAATTATCCCATGTATTATCCATTCACTGACAGGTCGTTCTGACATTGTCACTGGTAATCTTTCTAGTTTTTCAATGCTCAAGATTGTATAATCAGCACCCTTTTGCGCCATACTGATTTGTCTATCAGTAAGGTTAAAGATTTGGAATAGTGACGTTGTGTTGATTAAACGCCAAGGCACATAGCCTGAACGCAGGTTTTGTAACGTCCAGCCAAGCTGTACAATAGAACGCAATTGGGACTGACCGTGTTGTAGCAACAGTAAGTCCTGCGATAATATGTCGATTGCTGAAGACACAATGCTGTCCAAAGAAAAAATTCTGGAGGACAGAGTCATTAACCCATTGTCCACTACAGAAAGTGATTTTCCCAAATTAATACGGTCAATTTCCCGTATTCTCTCTGCTGTCTCAATTTGAGTAACCTTCCAGGCCTCATTGTATGCTGCATATACAGAGGCTGCTATGAAACGTTTTTGACGCTGTTTGCGCGGTCCCATAATGAAATCACGCAAGTCAGCACCATCAGTAAGTAAAGTTAGGTGTTGCTTAATTTCTGCCAGTGTGGAAGTTTGTAGCCATTGAAGGCATAATTTGCCCACACTGTAGGTTGTTATTATCCCTGGGTGATGTCTTTGGGGATATCTAGGGTCTGGCCTGGTCATCTTGAACCCCTGTGTTTTGTTCAGGAATCTGTCTTGACAGTTATTAGTATCTGTGGGCCAGATCAACCATTGTTTCCAATCAGGATGTGTTCTGTTTTGGTTTAATATATGGTTTACGTCTATCTCTTCATCTGTATCAGAGCTATTGCTAAACATTGTTGGCTTTGGAATAGACGGTTTATTTAAATCTTTGATTTTGGCTAGGCCAATACAGGTGGTTTGTTGAACAGTGTCATTTAAAAATATCATTTGTTCTGGGATCATGCAGGCTCTAAACAAAGCTTCTATACCCTGTACTTGCCAATCTTTTGTACCCCAAACACTTTTCAATTCAACATTTTTGTCCCAATAATCAAATCCAAAAGTATTCATTTGTTCAAAAAAGGAATCTGAATATATCAATTTTGAGTTTATCATGGTCTTGGTCCCTGTTTTGTTTGACAATTTAAAATAAAATGTTTCAGCATTACTTGTGTTAAAACCTGAAAAATATGAATATTTGTCGTAAACGGTTCTTGAGCTCCCTTTTGGAGGTGTTGCACAATGTTCCCATTGATTATAATTTAAAACATTTCTAGGTTGTGCAGATTTATGTAGAAAATGGTTACCATAGTGGTTATAACAGTACATACTATCATAATTTGTAGAACCCTGCAAATAATCATGTTTGGTAAATTTAGCAGACATTACTAAGTCAGACATCATATTATTAATGCTTTCGAAGTCCCAATCATCAGCAAATGAGTTTGGTTTTACAAAGTCACTCAAGGAGATCTTAATTTGGTGTGGATATTTCAGGATCTCGACCGGACCATAAATTTCATAGTCAGTGTTGTCCCATGCTACCCCACCCGGTATAGGATTGGCTGTGAAGTTGGCTGAAGAAAGTTCTCTTTTCTCGACGTGTGAAGATGTGTGTGGTTTGAGGATCAAGTTGATTTTCTGACTTGCTGTGTCCATTTTAGCATATTTTCCCTCAATGAAGCGTCCCAAAGTAAGTACCACGATGAGCCAAAGTATGAGGATAAATGCACCAAAACCCACCCAAAATTCAATCCATGGAGAAATCAGATATGTTTCTTTCAGTTGTTTCAAAAGTTCTTTAGCTTTATCTTTAAAGGTTTTTGATGATGGCTGTGTCTTTGATTCACTGAAGCCTTCAGAGGAATCATCGAAGTTTATGAAGTAGCCGGATGCAGTTCTGTCAATTGTTCCAATTGCTTCAGGATTTCTGTTTCTTGCATGTTCACTTGGTACTTCACTATAAATTGGTGTGTCTCTGCTAAATGTTTTTATTTGGGTTTTCAGAGGTCTGAGTTCTATTGCATTGTTGCATAGTCCTTGTTGTTCTTCTGTAGGCGTTTCGAATGTGATGAGCCTCTTCGACAGGACCTCTGTACTGGTAGCAAACCTTGGTGTTCTGCTACTTATTGGGAGTCCACTTGGCCTACTGTTTGTTATCGGCCACATGATTGTGGTTTTACCAGGTCGATGGATACAACTCGGTTCTCCTTTTTACCAGCAAGTGGCGGTAGTACAACTGATCTTGTCCCGTTGACAGACAAGACAGGAACTGCTTTTTTGTAAGAAGGCCCAAATTCCTTCTTTACCGCGATCTTCTCCCTGACTAGATCCCCGACTTTTGGAATCCAGACAGGTCTTGCTGGGACAGGTGGTGGTTCTTCAGTGGTTGTTGGCTGTTGTTTCAACTTTATGTTGCTCAGGTCTTTTCTTGTTTTGTTTAAGTCCTGAAAAATAGCCAAACGGTCTTTGATATCAAAGCTTTTTTCTTTCACCACTGAAGTCTGACTATCAATGTCAGAGATCATCATCCTAGTTCCAAATAATAATTCGTACGCACTGAATCCCTTCAGAGAATTTCTTGGCAAGTTATTTAGACTACGTTGGACACTTATTAGATGTTTGACCCACCCAGCTCCCGAACCTAATATCCTTTCCGTTATAGATTGCTTTATGCCTTGGTTTTTTCTTTACACCATCCCGTACCCTCAGGAAGGAAGTGAGAAGATTCCCGCTGGGCTATACTCATTTGGTCATTTTTTCCCCTCAGGCTGGAGGGCTAGAGTGAAAACAATGGTCAAACGTAGCATGCTCTTAGCGTATATGCCATTTAGACTCGCAAATCTTTGTATAACGGTCCAGACGTCAGCCGAGTGCTGAGGATCTACATTATAAGTGGAAACTAGCCTGTATATGTTAATTGCAAGCATTGCTCTTTACTGGTGATATTATCTGCAGTCAGATTCCACCGTATTACACTTTTTCTCTCCCCACTGCGATTTCTGTTGCAGTTTGGGCAGTTTTTTACAAACATGGTATGATGCAGGCTCATGCCTGGCCACCAGTACCTTGATTGTAATTCTTCCAGAGAATCTTTCAGTTTGAGGTGTCTGAGACCCTCGCCCATATGTGCGTCTGCGATTAACAAGTTTCTCCTGTCCATGTTTGGAATCACTCTATCCCCCACTCCAGGGATTTGAGCTAAAGGGACGGAGTTTGCATCGATTATGTATGTGTAATTGAGTGGATAGTTGATCGGTAACGCTGAGCAGTCGCCTTTTGATGACGTTTTCACCGCCAGCGCTGTTTCACCGTCAATGTCTTTTAATGTACGCTTTTTTCGAACTACGGGAGCCGATTTAGTTGCTGCCGCTGTGGCTGTCTCAGCCAATGAATTCCCTGCAACGTGAACGCCATCACGCTGATGACTCAGTGAGTGTGTCACGTGAGTCTTTGGTAGCTCTTTCTGTAAAAGAGCTATTTGTTCCCAGAGCAGTTTTTGCTTTATTGGTGCATCTGTGTCATCTTTGTAACCGTTTTGAATCCATGTCTGCAAATCGCTGTTATATGATTTGACGCAGTAATATGAATCTGACACTATAAGTGTCGGGAATTCGCGATCCGCATTATCTAGTGCCATTTTCAAAGCTAATATTTCAGTTTGTTTTTCTGAATTAGTTTCTACTGAGTGTGTCTTTGTTAATAGAGGTTTTAATTTACCTCCATGCCACACTTCTTTTGTAATCTCACATGTGGGGTTGTATGCTTGTTCTCCCCAAACGGAGGGTTGAGCATGTCCGTTTGTATAGATTACACAAGCGTAGTGTCGTAAGGGCAGAATGTCGATTGGCAGAGGGAATGTTTTTTCATATTCTAGATCTTTTAATTCTTCTAGCTCTGGATCAAAGTAGTTGTATACTTTGTCCGTTGTGATTGAATTCACCCATTGTATCCATTCCGGGTTCAATGTTATTGTTGGTAAATTACACGGTGTTGTTAGTGCCTCAAAGGCTGATTCTGCTGTTCTGACAGTGATATGTCTACCGTCAGCTATGTCTTTTTCTCTAGCTATTGCGGTTTGAACTGCATGAACAATTTTTTCTGTATTACTGAATTTCTGTTCAGTTTCTGTGTACAAGTGTGATTTGAATGCAATTGGTACCTTTTCTCCCTCATTAGAGGTCAGGTATGTGAATCCGCATCTTCCTGGGATGACTCGAATCACAAGATTGCGTGTGTTATCACGTGTTTCTAATTTTGTTTTAATTAGCATGTCTGTTTGTAGGGATCTCAGAATTTCTGTGTGTATTTGAGTCCAATTGGATCTTTTAAAATCTGGTTTTATCAGATCATAAAGGGGTTTGACCCTTTCTGCGTAATTTGCAATGTATGTTCTTCCGAAATTTAGGAAGCCTAGAATTGACTGTAGGTTTTTTAGTGTTCTAGGTGCTTGGATTACGGCGCATTTCTCTAGGAAATTGTCAGCCAGGCTTTTGCCTACACTTGATAACTCATATCCTAAGAATAGGACTGTCAGATGGGCAATTCTAGACTTTTTAAAGTTGAATTTGTAACCCTCTGCCGCGAACCCAAGTATTATGGTGTTCACTCTCTTCAAGTGAGTCTCCAAGTCATCATCTGTTAAGTAAATGTCATCGACATAAGATAATGCTTCATCATCATATATTTGTAGTAATTCTGTTACTCTCGCTGAGAATACTCCCGGGCTGTTCTTGTACCCCTGGGCTAACCGACAGAATTGTTTTTGAGTGCCATTTATTGAGAATGCAGACAAATATCTGCTCTCTGGTGCTATGTTTTGACAAAAGAATCCATTAGAGATGTCTAATGTTGTTTTGTATTTTTTGCGCACTATGTTATTCATTAGTGCAGCACTATGTGAGTTTTGCACTGCAAAAGTTTTGCAACGTGTTAAGGTGTCGGTAATCCAAAACTAGACGATATGAATTGTCTGGTTTGGAGACCGGAAACAAAGGGTTGTTCATTTGTGAGGTGCAAGTTTCAATCACCCCCTGGTATTCTAGCTGATCTAGTATTTCTGTTACCTGTTTTTTTGCTTCTTGCTTAATTGGGTACTGCCTTTGTGCAGTAGGCTGTGATTTTAACTGGATTTTGTGAGGAGGGGAGTCCTCATCCCATCCTACGTGATTTTTATATAACGTAGGAGCAAGAGCTACTGCCCACTTTCTAGCAAGTGTATATTTTTTATGAATTGGGATGTGATTTGAGAAGGCAGGCATAATTATTTCTTCGCCATGAGGGCACTCCCTAACAAACTCTGGAGGCCAGTCTTTTTCAGCTAGAAGGATGTCATAGCCCTCGGAGAGATTATCCCAAAATAGTCCCCTTATTTTCCTAGTCTTATCTCCCTCTATACGTAATGTTATTTCGTATATTTTGTGAGGTTTGCTAACTCTGGTGTCCGCAGTTTCCACTTGAAGATATTCATTCGTGTCCACTGTCTCCAGATGATTCATAAGGACTTTGCGAACTATGCTCACTTCTGCTGTCTAGCATTGTCTGAGCCCATTCTCAGTTTTTCAGTTGTGTCCTCAGTATTCTCGGCATTGTTAACTACCTTGATACTGGCTACCTTCTTTTTTGGAAATTGTAATTTCTTTTTTAGCTGAGCAGGTTCCTTGTCTTTGGACTTGGCGTGCTCTTCTCTTTGTTCTGATCGTCCTCTTCTTTCCGATTTCTGCGAGGAAGTCTGAAAAGATTGAGAGGGACGTGTATCAATGTCTTGATATCTATCAGGCTTTTTTATATTATCCCTATTTCTAAGGTTATATCTTTTCCCAGAGGGGTCACTCTGGGGTGACCTTTGTCTCTGGTTTGGAGATTTTTCTCTTCGCCTAGGAGACCTTCCCCTGGACTGGAATTTCTTTTCCTTAGGATTGGATTGTTTGTTTCCATCCCAGTTCTTTTTTGGTGAATTATTATTAAAAAATATTTTTTCAGGACTTTCCGTCAGTTGCGGTTTTACTGGTATTCCACCTAAACTATCTCTACCTAGTTCCTCATAGGATTTTTCTATGATTCTGGCAATTTCAGCTGGTTGGTCTGCTATATCTGTCTCTTTTAACCTCTGGCGGATCGCCACGTTTGCTGCTTCTCCCTTTATGTTAGCTAATAATATAGCCGAGACCTGCTTGAAGTCTTTTAGTAATTTCATACCAAGAGTTAAAGCGGGTTCTGGACCGTATTCGTCTTGAATTTGTTTTAGCACATCTGGTATTACCGAAATGGATGGAACACCGTGCGTTTTTGTGTAGATGGAAGCAAAGACTGTACCCCAAGTGTCACAGTCCTCAATGTGTGGTGCGATTCCCATTGGGAGACAGATAGTCAGAATCCTGTGTTTTTCTAACGGGGTGGTGTCAGAAAACACCGCCTCTATTTGGGTGATTTTCTGTGCCAACCAGAATGGTATTTGTTCCCGTTTAGCCGGTACTTTACCTAGGCAGGATTGGATGTTCTGTGGTGTAATTTTATTTGTGTTCCCCTGGTGAGGGGTCAGCTGTGGAAGTTTAATCGCTGGCTGAATTGTTGAAGTCAGCATCACATACTGAACTAATTGTCTATGAATTTTTATTAATTGTTTTAGCTGTGTTAACAGCTCTGCTGTAGACATCCCTTCGATGTCTGGATGTGGTGTGTATCCGGCTAGGACCGGCCACGTTGCTCCTGGTCTACCTAAAGGACCGAGCCTGGTGATGTGATTATTATGTTTTAGGGCGCCATCAAATAAGAGCAGGTGCTCTTGAAATTTGAGTGGTACTTCCACCTCCTCGAAAGGAGTGTACTCATTAGGAGGTTCCTCTATTTTGTAATAGTGGAAGTACTTTGTTACAGCATTTGCTGCTGGAAAATGTATCCATGAATAGTATACCTCTGTCTGCCGATATTCGTGTGCCTCAATTACGAATATGACTGTGCCACCTCTAGGTGTCAGTCCATTTTCTATAAGTTTTAGAGTTATAGATCTCCTTTTGATGACCGGGATGAGTATTATATCCTCGTCTGCTGCCTGCATGGTAGCATCAGCTGCTGCGAGTTCAGTTGCTAATCTAACTGCCTCTCTTTCATCCTCATTGTCTGACATTTTACTGTCCAAAAGGTTATTTTGTTTGTTTGCAGATCAGGTTTCTTATGGAAACAAAGATTAGATGCACAATATTTTGGAACAGTGTATCCTTCAACGTTGACTATACCAAGAACCATACATAGGAGTTCCCTCCTGCGAGGTCTGGCGGATATAACCTTTCACCCACTCCAGACGTCTTTGGAGTATTGTGGGAAAAGGGGTCTGAGTGAGAAAGCACGACTGAGTTACTCTAAATGTCTTACGTTAGTTTTATCGCCCTTTCCAAACGCGTTAGGAGCTACACTACATGGCGCCCATCATCCCAATAGGCTCTGCGCATTGGAATAATACCTACAATAGTAAAGGCCTAGACCAGACGTTAACTAGGTCTACTACTGTCGATATTAGACTTAAAGTTTTGGGTTTGCCAGCTTAGCTCAGAGTTCACTAGAAACTTTCACGAATGTTCAGGAAGGACTTAACTTCCCTGATTAGACAAGAAGGGATTTAGTTTCTGACAACCATAGAACATGACAACTTTGCTCTCCCCTAATCAAGAGTAAATCTCGAGAGTCGTGTGAACAAAAGGCAATTTATTTTACTCAGTCAGTACGTGCATTCTTAGTCTCATCAGATTGTAGAGAAAAGGAAGAGACGGGCGTATTCAATAAAAAGGTGGTATTTATTGATCAGTCTCTTTTCTCATACAAGAGAAATGGATCGATATTATTGCAATACTTATAGTTCAGTAAAGTGCATACATTAAAAGTAGAAGTATAAAATAATACTGTAAAAACATTGATATGGTTTCTAAGCCATATGATGTTTAAAATGAATAAACTATATTACATACACATATACATTTGACTAAACGTACTCAACTGGTGTTTCTAGATACGCCTACCCCGTGTACCTGACCTAAGCCTAATACGTGGGCGGGAATAGAAAGTTACAGTTTAAGTTAAGGTTGTTTTTGCCAAGTGACTAACTTAAGAATTCTCTGCGAGGGGTTATTCAGTTCTGTACCTGGAAGTTAGGATGAATGAGGAATGGTATCTCTTTCTCTGGTCTCGATATTCCAGGCTGCCTGCGAGGGCTACCCGGAAGCACCGGTGCTTGGTTTCTCGGCAGGAGAAAGCAGCTTCTCGTTCTCAGCGCGTCAGAAAGGCGGGGCTGCTGCCAGCGGGGTCTGCTCTGCTTCTGGGCTTCGGCAAGTATGGCTGCTCCGTCTCGTCACCACGCGTGTGTTTGCATAGGGCAAGATCGGTAATATTTATACCTTTAAGGTGCCGAGATTGACGTAAGGATGGACATAGATACGTCAATAAGGATGTCATACGACTTGCTCGTTAGCACATTCTTTTGCTGAAGTTCTCGGTGAAATCAAAACAATGGCCGCAGGGTTTTGCCCAGGTTGTCATAGGTTTGATTTGTTATGAGAACTCCGTATGCCTTATCAGGGGCTGGAGGAATATCGCTTGTCTAATTAGATCGCAAGCGTTATGACCTAATCAGATAACACGTTCCTGTGCCGTAGTGTGACTGCGTCAGATAACGGTATCTGCATCATGGGGATTTTCTGCCTCATGGCCTGATTACTAGTTAACTTGTTAGTTTGCTAACCAGAATAGGGTCAGGAATAGGGGGATCGATTCAGAACCTATAGGAATACATCACAGAACCACCGGACTGGACCAAGGGCTGTTGGAGGGCTCTATCACCCCCAACTCCAGCATCTTAGTGACTTCACTCTGGATGCTGGCCTTCACCTTATCTGACAGCCTGTAAGACTTGGACTTGACAGGGGGGCTGTCTCATGTGTCCACATCATGGGTACACAGGTGGGTAATCCCAGGGATAAGGGAAACACTGAGGCTAACTGCCCCAGGACCTGGCGACAGTCCCTCTGTTGCTCAGGAGTCAAGGATGGGGAGAGGACCACTCCCTCCGCCGATCCATCCTTCTCTTTGGAAGCAAAGAGGTCCGGGAGAGGTTCACTTTCCTCTTCCTCTGCCCCATCAGTCACCATCAGTAAGGTGAGCTCAGAACTCTCATGGTGGGGTTTGAGGCGGTTGGTGGGTAGTACCCTGTGGGGTTGCCTGGGGGTCTCAAGGTCCACCAGGTAAGTGGCCTTACCCTTCTTCTCCAATATCTCATAAGGGCCTGTCCAGCGGTCCTGGAGGGCACTGAGCTCTCCAGGCTCCAAGACCCACACCTTCTGTCCAAGTTCTAGCTCCACAGGGTAAGAATTCTGGTCGTACCATTCCTTCATCACCGCCTGGCTGGCCTCTAAGTTGTCAGAAGCTTGCTTCCACAACTTAGCCATTTGGCTGCGGAAGGCCAGCATGTAGCTCACTACATCTTGGGGAAGCCTCCTTGGAGTCTTCTCCCACCCATCGTTCTCTAAACTGAGAGGTCCCCTAACAGGATGACCGTACAAGAGCTTGAAGGGGCTGAAACCCACCCCCTTCTGTGGACCTCCCTGTAGGAAAACAGCAAACAGGGCAAGAGGACGTCCCACTTTTTCCTCAGGCCCTCAGGCAGACTCCTGATCATGCCTTTTAGGGTCTTGTTAAATCTCTCCACGAGACCATTAGTCTGTGGGTGGTACGGGGTGAAGAACTTATAAGTAACCCCACACTCCTTCCACATGGCTTGCATGTAGGCAGACATAAAATTGGTGCCCCAGTCGGACACCACCTCTTTGGTGAAACCCACTCTGGTAAAAATCCCCATCAGGGCCCGTGCGCTGCAGGTGCAGTGATGGTTCTCGGAGAAATAGCCTCTGGGTACCGGGTGGCGTGGTCCTCCAGAACCAGGATAAACCTGTGGCCAGAAGAAGTCGGTGGATCCATAGGCCCAACAATGTCGATGCCCACCCTCTCAAAGGGGGTGCTAACGACAGGTAGTGGTTCCAGGGGAGCCTTCAGCTTAGCCCCTGTTTTCCCACTGGCTTGGCAGGTCAGACAGGTCCTGCAGAATGTATCTGAGGAGATCCTCATCTGCGGCCAATAAAAATGTGGGACAAGCCTAGCAAAGGTCTTGTCTTGGCCCAAGTGTCTTGCCAATGGGATCTCATGAACCAATTCCAAAAGAAAGGCCCTGTAGCACTGGGGGACCACTAAAGCCCTTGATGACCCATGCACAGGAGCCTCGGGCTCACTGTAAAGGAGCCCATCCTCCCAGTAAATATGCTACTTCGCGGAGGCATTGCCTGCTGTTTGGGCTTCGGCCTGTCGCCTCATGCCCTCGAGGGTAGGACACGCCTTCTGTGCCCGGCAAAACTCCTCCATGGTGGGCCCTCCTTCCACCTGCCACTCTGCAGGGATAGGTAGGTCCCCCAAGGGAGCAACATCCCCCTCCGTGGACTCCGGTGCAACCTCCTCAGGTGCCCCATCCATCTGACGGGGTGACTGCCCCGGAGCGGGCTTCCCATGCCCTCGGGCTCCTCCCTTCTTAGCAGCTGGCTGGGCCATTTTTCCAGGCTCCAGCCCTGGTTGACTCCCTTTCCGGGCAGCCATAGACCGTGTGGTAGCACAAATCCGCTCCGGTAACCCCAGCATCTCTACATGCGCTTTGAGCTCTACCTCCTTCCAGCAGTATGCGCTAGGTCATTCCCTAACAGACAGTCCACTGGCATGGCAGGGCTCACAGCAACTCTTAAAAGGCCTGAAACCCCTCCCCACTCAAATGGAACCTGGGCTATGGGATAGTGACCCCCCCTGTTGTCAGCCATCACAACTGGGTGGAATGCATCGGGAATTATTTGCTCTGGGGACACCAGCTGACTCCATACCATAGTCATGCTGGCACCTGTGTCCCTCAGGGCCTCCACCCCCCGACCATTGAGGGTGACCCACTGCCTATACTTGGTAGTATTTGAGGGCACATGGACCTTAGGAACCATGTCACTCTCCCAGAGACACTAGGACAAGCCCTGCCCCCTCACTCTCATCATCTAGGGACAGCTCCTCCCCAAGCGCTACACTAGCCACCCCGGGGTTTTTACCTCCAGTGGCCTGTGGTGCTCTCTTGCGATACTTGGGATCCCCCTTGTAGTGTCCAAGTTCACCACACTCATAGCACCGGACAATTCTGGGCTGCTGACCTTTGTCAGGATAAGTGGGCTTCTGGTGGCCAGATTGGGGCTGGACCTAGCCCCTTTCCCTTGTGAATTATTTTGGGGGCCTTTGAAGAACCCTTCTTTTTGTCTCCCCCCTCTTTCTTTTGGTGGGAACCCTGACCACCCCTTTGGGAGTCCCCCCCCAGAACCACTATTGGATACCCTGGTACTGACCCAGGTGTCTGCCTCCTCCGCAAGCTTCCTAGGATTGGTCAACTTGCGGTCAACCAGGTGTTGGCGCAGCTCTGGAAAACATTTCTCTAGAAGGTGCTCTCTTAAAAACAAGTTATACAATCCTTCATAGTCATGCACATTGCTGCCCCGCACCCAGCCCTCTAAAGCTTTACTAGCGTAGTCCAGGAAATCTACCCAGTTCTGTGTGGGAAGTTTGTGGCTATTCCTAAACCTCTGCCTATACCTCTCAGGGGTAAGACCGAACCTCTTAAGCAATGCTTCTTTCATAACAGAATAGTTGGTCTGGTCTTCCTTTTCTAGGCTAAGGAGTGTGTCCCTAACTTCCGGAGGTATGTACTTGTACAGACCACACCCCCAGTGACTTTCTGGGACCCCATGGGCTCTTAGTGACACCTCATAGACAGCTAACCACTTATCAATATTATCCCCCACCTTAAAACTGGCCATCGCATCTTTAGGCATAAAGACCCTGGACTCACGTGAATTTTCCGTAGGTATGCTGCCACCACTCTTGATGCTGTTCGTCCCTGCTTGTATGGCTCGAATTTCCAGTTCCTTCAGGTTGAGCTCATGGGAAAGTTTCCTCTCCTCCATGGCCCACCTTTCTTTCTCACGCTCCCTTTCCAATTTGGCGAGCTCCAATTTAAACTGTCTCTCCTCTCTCCTGTCCTCCAATTCCTCTGAGGTCAGGGTCCTTACTGACACACTACTGCCTGCCCTGGAAGGTACCCTTGTACCTGGTAACAAGTTGCCATTTTCCACCAAGGGCAGTAGGTCAAGTTCTCCTGTGGCGCCGTGCTTCGCTCCCTGCCCGTCCCCTTCTCCTTCTCCTTCTGGGTGGGCCGTTACCCATGCCCTCAAGGCTTTCTGAAGCTCTGTCTTCTTAGCGCCTCGCTTGAAGGGCACCCTTTTTTCCTCGCAGAATTCCTTGAGCTGCGCCGCCGTGTATGTTTCCAGGTTGGCCAGCTCAAATTCCATCTTGCCAGGTAGGACCTCAGACGTTCGTAGAGAAAATCAAATGGGACTTAGGCAAAAGGACTTTTAAAAAGAGCAGCCAGTCAGGGAGAATTTAAACAAAAAATAAAAATGCCAATTGGAGAGGGTAGACAAAAATTCAGTGAAGTTAGGTGTAGGGTTGTGGTGTACACTGCGTCACTGCGTGGTGTTACACAAGCACAAGTCCTATCCCACCGCTGCCACCAATGTTAGAACCGGGGTCTCTAGTTGGCAGGGATATGCACCCTAGTCCAAGTAGGGACCACCGCTTCCGACCTGGTAGCTTGGCGCAGAGCAGCAAAGGCGTAACTTCAGAGGCAATGTGTAAAGTATTTGTGCAACACACAACGGCGATGACCCAGTAAAAACACTCACAAAAGGAACACCACACCAGTTTTGTATAAGAATAAGAATTTCTTTATCTAAAAGATATGCGAGAACCAATAGCAGGTAAATCCAGCTCCAGGAAAGGTCAATAATAAAAAGGATTCCAGTTTCCAAGCAAGATCAATAACCAATAAGAATAAATCCAGTTCCCAGGCCTGATCAAATCACCAAAATCCCAGGTGTGCCAAGGGCTCCTGCTGGTAATGTCTTTCTCACAGTGTCCTTGGATGGCAAAAGTTCACTTGAGGTAGGTTCTTATGGTCAAAATTCACTGGGGGAAGGTTCTTAGGCCAAAGTTCCCTTGTAGCGTAATAAGTGTGCCTCTCATAGAAATGATGCTCCCAGCGCAGGAAGTGCGACTGCCCAGGCGCTGCTGGTAATGCTAAAAAATGCCCCAGTGTCAATTACCAAGTAATTATGCCCCCGTAGGCCGGTCAGTGAAGGACGGTTCCCAGCCAAGCACAAAGCTCACACTCCAGGTACCCGGCCAACCCGCACCCGCCCCCTCGCAGCAGCCTGGTTGCACTGAGGCGTTACCTGGGGTGGTGGTTGCGGGCGCGGGTGCGAGGCTCCTCTCCCCCTGGGGCCTCGGGCTCAGCAGGCGCTGCACGGGTGGGGGTCACGGCCACACAGCGCCCCTTTAGCACAGCGCTTAACAGTGCCTCCAAGTCCGGGTCACCGACGGAGCATCCTACCACACAACGCTTCGCTTCTCATTGCTACACAGCGCGCTCCGGTCCCAGTGGTGGTGACCTCAGGGCCAGTTTCAGTCGGCTTACGCCAGAAGCAGAGGCAATCACAGAGCCCTCTGGAGGATCACGGGGCAAGCAGTGCTGAGGGCAGGCACAGCGTTGCAGGGCAAATCTTGAGAGTGTTGTTGCTGTTCCAAAGGGCAGTCTTTAAAACGCTGTGGTCCAAGGACAGGTAGTTTCCTTTAGCTTAAAAGGGTGCAGTCCCAAAAAGGCAATCTTTAAAAGGTTGAAGACTCTTTAAAATGTGGTTCAAAGAAAAGTAGTTCCTTTGGGATGTTGTGGAGACACTCTGGTGGTAATGTTGCAGTCTCCCATGCAGGGCAGGATCAGCAGACAGTAGGGCAGCTCAGCAGGTTGTGGGGCAGCAGTTCCTTGGAGCAGTCAGCCTCCTTCCCAGTGGCAATCCTGTTGCGCAGCAGTCCTCACTCCAACAGGGATTCTTCTAGGTCCAGCAGTGTAACAAGAATGTGAGGCCAGGACCCTCCCTTATATATTCTACAGTCCAGGGGCTAGAAAGTGGTGGAAGTCTCTGGAAGGGTCTGGGGGCAGGGGCTTCTGAAAGAGTCCAGGGAGTTCTGGTATGTTCCCTGCCTTCCCTGACCTAGCTGTCACAGTGACAAGAGACAGGCCGTTAAGGCTACAGTGGACAGCCCATCACAGATCATCCCAGGGAAGAAGGTGTGAATCACCACTCCCACCTCCCAACCCAAGCAGGCTATCAGTATGCAGAGGGGAGGGGGGAGTCTGCAAAGCCTAATCTAAGTGTAGGCAGGAAAGGGACCACTTTATAAAAGTGGGATCCCTAGCGTAGTAATGCCCAAACCCTATATATCATTGGAAAGGGTTCCCCTCCCCGAGTCCAACAAGACCAAACATGACAGACTTATTAGGTCCCTGTCAGAAGTTATCCCATAAGGGGAGGTTCCCAATATTATCCTATGGAGGATTAGCCTTACTGCGGTAGCAGTGGCTTGTGGCAGATATGCCAGCCTCACAAGGTTTTAGGGGAGAGCACCTGCACCTCAGCACTGTTTAGCAGTGGTGAGGCACCCAGAGTCCTAAGTCCAATAAAAGGTAAGGTAAAAATGGGAGCAAAAAAGGCAAAAATGTAGGGGAGACCACCCTAAGGCTGACAGGTCTAACAGTGGGCACACACATGCCATTGAGGTCCACACTGTGCCAAGAATTATCCCCTTTTTTTCTAAGGCTTTCCATCTTAATGTTAGGGGCTCATTATGCCAGAAGTGGGTACCATCGTGCCTTAGGTGTCCACAGTAGGCAAAGAACCACCATTATTATTCCAGGGCCTGCATTCTGCTGTGGGTGCCCACCATCATATCGTAGATTCCCAATTGACACCTGTCAAAGGTAGTTCATACAATGCCTTTACTCTGCCACATTCAACTGCATCCATGCAAAGAACACAACGTCCATTGCAGACGCCATAACATCAACTTTCTATATCAGACACAAGCATTCCCATTGTCATTGCTTCTCCTTCCTAAACATCCCAAAAGGATTCAACCTCATGGCACTTCCTTTCAGCACACATGGTCTAAAATATTATGCCTGCTAAAAATGTCCAAGAAATTTCAACGGAAGCACCAGCGCAATGAAATATTACACCGGTACACTGTAACAGCACAACAAAATAGCAGTACAAATCAAAACAGCACAAAAACACAACACAATCTAAGACAACACAAACACACAACAGAATTGACTTCTTGTGTTTTTATTTTGTTGTTTTATCTACTGAGTTGCGTGTTACTGTTGTTATGTTGTTTTTTTGGTTGTTAATGTTATGCTTTTCTGTTTTATCATGTGTTGTATTAGAGGTGCTTTGTTTTGTTGCTGTTATTTTTGTTGTGTTGTTTGTTGACTTAGTATAATGTTGTATTGTTGCTCGGATTTTTGTTTACCTTAAAGGAATGAAAAGACAAGACAAGTGGTGTTTGGCAAGACAGGAACAAGTAGGTTTAATTAAACGCAGCGGCTGGGAGTGTCTCAACAGAATGCGTCTGAGGACAGTCTGTCAGTATACAAAGTTTTAACTGACATTATATACATCTCCAGCGGTATAATAAAGTAATTTCTGCATTCTGCAGGTATGGTAGCTTAGTGGACTAATGCATTCACTGCAAAGGCCTGTGTTCAACCTCATGGTCACCGGTTCAATTCTCAGCGTGTCCACTCATCCTTTTAACCTTTCTAAGGTTGATAAAATGAGTACCATTGAGTTGGGTAACAATAAAAATCTGTTATTCAGCGTCAAGATGCACCTTTGGGGGTGAACGCATGCTTTACAAATACACGTTATGTTATTCCTGAAAAGCATCTCAGTCATAAATTAACGAAGCTCGGGCATTAGATAAGGACACAGATGGCTCTCAACCTCGGGGAGAGCTAGCATGTCCCAGTGTGTTTGTGTTGAGATGTCCGGCATGAGGAGCGTGTGATCACTACATGTGGTGTGGATGTCATGTCCTGATTGGCTGAGTGTTCCTATCTACATGTGGTAACCAGCTCTGTGGTATTTTTGGGGAATGCAAGCCTTTGGCCAAACATGTTTTATTGGGGTAAATTTCCTCAGACCTGCTTGTGGTGTAACTATATATCTTTGGGATCGAGCTGGGTTTTCCTTGGGTGCGCATTTGTATTTGGGTTAAGAGAGACCCGACCTGTGACCTGTCACTCAATAGGCATGGGTGCGGGCCACAGGGCCTGCCTGCCCACATATCTGTGGAGGGCGAGGATCAATGGCAGACTCCAGTGGCCGCACCTCTTGGCTGCGTTCCCGTTTTAGGTAATTCTTGATGTAGTCACAATTGGTGTGCACAATCTGCTCCTGCACCTGCCGTTGGGAGATGCAAACTGCCAGGCAGATATACAAGGATTATGTACAAGTGAAGTGGTGCCCTACTCTAGTAGTCTGTTTCAGTAACAACAAATGGTCATTTTCTTTTTTGAAAAACTTTCTTTATAAGGTATTCCAACAGATATGTGCAACAAGCCTCCGCCAACGCGTTTCGTTCAAAGAGATTGAACTTCGTCAGGGCGTATGTATGTTCTGAAAGGTTCAGGTAGGTTCCGAAGTGAAATCGTCTTACCGTGGGACTTGAAAGGAAGAGGGCTGAAAGCCCGAAACCGGTCCTAGGATGCTTGTTTCCAGTCCAGGGAGGACCTGGTTTGGCAGGTCAGGCTGGACTGTTGACTGTTAAGCTAGAAAAACCCAATGGACTCACTTCCACTATACTGAGACACGTCCCATCAGCCCACCTCACTGGCGGAGCATCGTCATTTGGGACTGAGAAGTACAGATACAGTGAAGTGCACCCCTCAATGAGGGGGACTTTGCTCACACTGCATCTAGAAGACACTAAACTGTCCGAGTTCTCAGTAGAGTGGTGCTGAAAAATGTTGAAAAGTGCAGTGCATGAAAAAGTGCGGGTTAAAAATAGCTACCGGAAAATACAACCATCTTTTATTTAGTGTTTGCCAAGTGCCAAGATTAAAAAGAAGTGAAAAAAACAGATAGTTTGAAATAATAACTATCTCAAGGCAATAGGATCAGGGTCGACATGTTTCAGCCATCATGGTTAATGTTAACCTGGCTTTCTTCAGGACCTAGTTTGAAAAATGCTACTGCAATTAAGAAGAATTTCAGTGTAAATGTAATTAGTAAGAACTGGTACGATACCCCTACCAAAGACCTGGAGTACAAGTGACTGTTTCAGTATCCGGAAGATGTAGGGTGTTCATCCATTCCCAGCATTATGTGGGAGTAGACCTCACCTCGCCCGGCAACTGCTCGGTGTGGGAGGCCCCGCTCTGTCCATCGGTACCTCTGTCTTTGACCAGTCTTGGTCAAAGACAGAGGTACCGACGGACCAGTCTTGGTCAAAGACAGAGGTACCGACGGACAGAGCGGGGCCTCCCACAGCGAGCAGTTGCCGGGCGAGGTGAGGTCTACTCCCACATAAAGTTGGGAATGGATGAACACCCTACATCTTCCGGATACTGAAACAGTCACTTGTACTCCAGGTCTTTGGTAGGGCTATCGTACCAGTTCTTACTAATTACATTTACACTGAAATTCTTCTTCGTTGCAGTAGGATTTTTCAAACTAGGTCCTGAAGAAAGCCAGGTTAACATTAACCATGATGGCTGAAACATGTCGACCCTGATCCTATTGCCTTGAGATAGTTATTATTTCAAACTATCTGGTTTTTTCACTTCTTTTTAATTTTGGCACTTGGCAAACACTTAATAAAAGATGGTGGTGTTTTCCGGTAGCTATTTTTAACCCGCACTTTTTCATGCACTGCACTTTTCAACATTTTTCAGCACCACTCTACTGAGAACTTGGACAGTTTAGTGTCTTCTAGATGCAGTGTGAGCGAAGTCCCCCTCATTGAGGGGTGCACTTCACTGTATCTGTACTTCTCAGTCCCAAATGACGATGCTCCGCCAGTGAGGTGGGCTGATGGGACGTGTCTCAGTACAGTGGAACTGAGTCCATTGGGTTTTTCTAGCTTAACCGTCTCACCATTTTGTTGACCAGTGTTATCCTAGTTTTGTTATTTGTTCACTTTATGGGGGTTTGGAGTTCATTTGGTCATTAAAAATAATTCCCTTGGGCCCTCTTTTCATATTGTGGTTTCCAGGCTGGACTGTTCCCATGGGGCACAGGGTCAAGACTGATTTGCATATGGCTGGGTTCAAACTGGAATGGCATGGTCAGCAAAAAAACTATGGATTTAGGCCCAGATCTCTGTACTGGGGTGAATGTATGACAATGTTCTGCATTCTGTCCATCAACTGTTGTTTTTGCATTTGTCACCCCGAGTGGGATGGGTATGCTCAGACGTGAGTCCCGTGCTCTCCATGCCACTGGAATCAAGCTGTACTGGCTGAAGAGGGCTGAAAGCCCGAAACAGTCCTAGAATGCTTGTTTCCAGTCCAGGGAGGACCTGGCTTAGCAGTTCAGGCTGGACTGTTCCCATGGGGCACAGGGTCAATACTGATTTGCATATGGCTGGGTTCAAACTGCAATGGCATGGTGAGCAAAAGCAAAAAAACGATGGATTTAGGCTCAGATCTCTGTACTGGGGTGAATCTATGACATTGTTCTGCATTCTGTCCATCAACTGTTGTTTTTGCAGGAATCTCAGATCCAGCACACTAGGCCTCCTTCAGGTTCCCGAATTCACCTGACTCGCACAGGGGGCAGAGCCTTTTCATATCTCGCTCCAAGATATTGGAATGAGCTCTCTATGGCCCTGCGTAAAATTTCCAGCTATTGTATTTTTAGGAAACAGCTGAAAACCTTTCTGTTCTAATTGCTTCCTGTGATTCGCTCTGGTCATTTCAATCCTCAGGTTACTATTATCTAGGCAGCGCCGAGATACCCTAGGGTGAGTCGAGCGCTATAGAAAATAAATTAACATAACATAACAAGATTTAGTGCAAATTTTAAACAGCATTGACATAGCCAATAGGTTTCGCCTTTGGGACCTTATACGTTTTTAGCCATGCAACACATTATCCTGGGTGCTAAAACATCTATGAACATCAGAACACTAGGCAAAAGTTTAGAATGGTGACCCCCCCCCCTGTCAAACACACACATGACCTTAGTCGTGCCATTTTGAGCCCACGTCAGATATGGCTTAAAGGTATTCGGCAGTCACAGGCGGCTGTGAATAATAGTTTTAACAAGTGAGATGGGTTCACACACGTGTGATTTGGAGCAGCAAGTAGGCGTCACGGGTTGAAGGCTTAGGTGTGATGAGTGTCTGCTGCAGCGCCAAGGCTGCACACCTACACCCACATGAATCACTGCCAACAGCACCGAGCCTTCTGCACTGATCAATGCCTCCCCTTCAGCTCACAAACCACACCAAATGCCAGCCACTGTAGTATTTGCAAGCCATGTTGGTAAACACTGATTAAAAGCAGCCAAGGCAAAAATACACTGCTTGTTTAGACAAACCCAGACGAGTTTGTGCTTGTCACAGCACCTTTGCAGACAGCAACCACGTCAAATCATATTTGAAACTGCAAAAGGAGTGACATCCTACCTGAGCAGCAGAGTGGACGTAATACAAGCAAACCACCGCCGACTGAAAGAATATAGTATGTGGATGAAAGGGGTGGGCTGTAAACCCATCAACAGATGTGACTACTGCTCTCAAATCCCCAACATTAATTAAATGACGCCGTACCAATGCAAGGGTCAAAACCATTTCAAAGCTGTGGTACCCCCCAAAATGCAAACCCCAGAAACATCTGTCTCCCCAAAACGCAAACCCCAGAAACATCTGTCCCCCAAAACACAAACCTCAGAAACATCTGTCTTCAGCAACTTGGTTCTCCAAATCTATGCTGGATTTTTATTTCCAGTTCTCGAAATATTCGTGAACTGTAGTCAGTTTTTTGTCTCATAATTTGGGGCCAGTGTTAGACACAGTCTCAGTTCTAGGGAAAAGTGTTCTTCTGATCGACATCATTTGTACTGGGACTCCATTGTTTTTTCATTGCCATCTCGTGTCAAACACTTTCACACGACCCACCTGGTCATTTCTGCTGATGCCTGAGGAAATTCTAACTGACACAACAAAAACCATCTTGCAGCCTGCATTTCTGCCCAGGAACTGTCGCACACCCAACCTCCCCTGTTCTTTGCAGTTCAACTGAAAGCCACGAGACACTCACACCCTGAGTAGATGATTTATTTTCCATCTCCTGCTCCCAGCCTGGTAAACATCCTTGACACCGTGATCAGGTTATCTGGACAATGGTCTGACTGCTGGCCCTTGATCAGGGTGATTAAACAATGACTTGAAAGACCAGGCTTTGATCAAGGCAATTGAACAATGACCTAAAAGACTGAGTCTTGATCAAAGCCGAGTGAACAATGATTTGTGTACCAAGCCTTGACCAGGTCACCGTCTATAAACATCGTCTGAATCTGGTTATCAACTGCAAACACTGCCCTGATTAAACAATGAACTAAAAGCCAAAAGACTGGGATGAAAAAGTATAAAAGGCTTGTAAGCTGCAGAGTGAAGCAGCAGCCTCCACTGTCTTGTCTCTGACTAGCTTGGGACTCTGTTCCATATCCCGGGCTATTGAATAAATCTGGGTTCCTCCTGCAGACAAAGGCTCCTGGGTCTCCTTTTACTAAGTATGGAAGGTATGGAAGACTTGGGCGGTTCCCTTGCCGCCGAGACCCAGAAAGTGGGTTTAACCGGTTCTTCAAATGGCGCCTGAACAGGGACTCCATGAGCATGAAGGGCAGGCCCGGTGGATGTGAGTGGGTGCACGGAGACTCCGACGGAGGTACCGTACCCGAGGGATTCTTGCATTCCGGTAAGCCAAACGACTCGCCCGCTGTTCCTCCCCACCCGGTCTGGGCCACTTGACCGCGTTCTCGCTGGAGTCCCCTAGCAAATAAGTTCTGGAGCAGGACACAGCCCTACGTCTGCAGAAGAAAACTACCCCTGTAAGGTTAGGGTGGACTGATCACCCACCAAGTCTGTATGATTCTGTTATTGACTTTCGCAAAAGCCAAGCTATTATTGACTTTTGCCAAAGCCAAGCAAGCGAGGTGCATTTTAAAAACCCGCTGGTGTCTGTTCTGTATGATTCTGCTGTTATTGACTTTTGCAAAAGCCAAGCAAGCGAGGTGAGTTTTAAAACCTGCCGGTGTCTGTTATCAGTTTTTAAGCATGCCAGTCAGTAGTAAGTTCAAGAGATTATGTTGTTGTATGTGTACATAGGACTCCCAGCGGGAGGTGGCTTGTACGCTTCCTCCAGAAAGGACCCCTGGCCATACGATGTATGTTAAACATCGCCCTTCTCTGTGTGAAAAAACAAGGACCCCCTGGTGCTAATAGCGATCCTGGGTCAGGGTAAGGAATATGTGTAAACAAAGTTGCCCAGGCATGCACATTAGTTACTAGTATAAGCTTCGTATCTACAAACAATATAATACAACTGCTTTCAAGTAACCCACAAAGTGGACGAAATAGAAACACACGGCAGCCTTTTTTAGGCAATCGTGGGGCCAAACGGGGACGACAACGAGTACGGTTCCAACCACAATCCCGAGGCCACTACCAGACACACCCACATCCTCCCGAACATCAGAATTACCTAGAAACACGCAACAAACAATACCAAAAACAATGGATTTAATACCTATCTTTAATCTTTCAAATTATAATTTGAAAATGTCAGACACATCCTTATTGACCAAAGGACTAACATTTGTCCCTCACGCTAATGTTGATATTTTTGAACTTCACCAAGATTTACATGCCTTTTTCAGAAAGATCCGATTGAAAAAGTTTTTCCAGGACAAACCAGACACAAATCAAGACGCTGAAAGTAACAATATCGTGGCCTTACCTTCCACTTTTACTCCAACCTTAGACCCATTAGGACCGGAAATGGCAATTTTTGAGAAGGTGGTCATAACAAAACTCGAACAAGCTCTAAAATACATACCCAAACCAAAGTATAATATCTCTAAGGATGAGCACAACTCCCTAAATAATTTGAAAAACAACAAATCTGTCACAATTAAGAGTAGTGACAAGGGTGGGGGCATCGTCCTCATAGACTCAAGCAAATATGAAAATAACATGCTAAACATGCTGAATGATCCCGTATTTTATAAAAAAAAGTCACAAGTAACCCCACAAATAGAGTCATCAGTAAAATTCAACAAATTACCACAACAGCCCTAGAGAACAAAATAATAAACAAAAAGGAATATGATTTCCTGAACAAATCACAAAATAAGATAGCATGCATCTATGGGGTGCCCAAGATGCACAAAAACCAACTAGACCCACCTTATCAGCCCATTGTTTCCACCATTGGCACACCTACTGAGGCCGTTTCTAAGTACCTAGATAATATCTTGAGACCTTACATATCACTGTCCCCCTCATATATAAAAGACACTGGAGCCATTATTACAAAAGTAGAGCATCTACCCTTCAACAGCGACAATGATCTCATGGTCACGCTTGATGTTGAAGCTTTATACAGCAACATCCCCCAGACTGGAGCAGTGGAGGCCACTATGTGGTTCATAGATCTACATAACATACCTTGCAATAAACCATTCATTCTGGAATGTCTGACTCTGGTACTAAAGGAAAATGTTTTCCAATTTGGGGACCATATGTACCAGCAAACTAAGGGCGTGAGCATGGGGAAGGCCATGGCACCGTCCATAGCGAATATATATATATGGCCCTTTTCGAGGCTCACCATATATACAACGAAATGGCCCCATTCTTTGAGTCTGTTTCCCACTGGTACCGGTTCATAGATGATATTTTTTTCATCTGGACCAGTGGGGAACAGACCTTACATGAATTCTTGGAGTGGATTAACATGGCAGATAGGAACCTATGTTTCACTGCACATGTCCACGCAACACAGGTAGAATTCTTGGATGTGTACATTAGAAGCCAATCGAACAGATTAGAGGTGGCCCTTTTCACTAAGCCCACCGCGAGGAACACTCTCCTCCACTTCTCTAGCTACCACCCCAGAAGTCAAAAGGATGGCATTCCCTTCTCCCAGTTCCTGCGCGTCAGGAGGAACTGTACCAACATCAAAGACTACGATCATCAATCGAACACAATGAAGCAAAAATTCATTGATAGGGGATACCCACGCCGCCTTGTGCGAGAAGCATACAAGAGGGCTCGGTTTTACGACCGAGACAGTCTCCTTAACTCGAACAAACCCACTCAGGAACCTAAATTGGTGTGTATTACCAAACACTCCACACTAAATGCTATGATCAGGCAAACGATTAATGCGAATTGGCATCTATTAAATACAGATGCATCAAAACCCAAACTTGCCAAACCAATGTATGCGCACCGACGAAATAAAAACTTAAAAGACCTAGTTGTTAGATCACGTTTTGTCAGTACCATCGCAAGAAATCCTTTTATACAGAAATCAATCACAGGCTCGGATGCCTACAAAGGCACCTCCAGATGTGGCACATGCCAATCATGTGATGGCATAATTCCAGGAGATACCCTCATACATAACAACTTTAAGATAACAGCCAGAGAACTCTGGACATGCAAGTCTAGTAATGTCGTTTATCTGATCTTATGTCCCTGCAATAAGGGCTACGTAGGTTTAACTGGGCGCATGATAAAAACCCGTCTGACAGAACATAAATCAGCCATCAAGACCCATAAATTAACATCTCCGTTAGTGACTCATTTCCTTGAACATCGCCATGCCCCAACTGATATTAGGTGGCGCATCTTGGAAAAAATCCACACACCAAATACCAACGGTGGTGAAAAAATAAGGAAAAAGAGAGAAGTTTACTGGATTTTTTCTCTTAAAACATTCACCCACGGTTTAAACAACGACCTACCATGGATCAATGCCATTCTGTAATATAAATATAAACCGGGAATAAACTGATAATATAACTCCACAATTCCTTTGTATAAATCTGCTTAAATAAATCAGTAAAGGAGGCAATGCCACATATGCGTGACTCATATGTGGCATTGTGGAAATCGAATACAGAAAGCGCACATTAGGGCACATTAGGACATTGAACTGCGAAACCGAGTAAATGTAGGCTTAGGGGAAACATCAGTCAGCTCTATATTAGCTATATATGCGGTATTAATACTGTTTCCCTTTAAGAAACACCCTTCAAACGGAGCCAATAGGGAGATCCCTTACATAAAAGCCGGGCCATCGTCCGATTCCAACCCCTTTACTAAACTAACGAAGACGTCGCACACAGTCCACGCTGAAGGAAGCCTTGTTTGCCGGTAAGAACCTAGATAGACACCAAACTAGCACCATTAGAAAGGGAAAACAAACTTAAAATATGGGATATGTAATCCCCTCCTTTTCCCCGTTTCCTCCAACACAGATGCACGATCACTGTTGGGTGCTTCTTTGAATATCTACACGCTGTACTCATTTTACACAGCGAACTGAGTTGCCATACTCTTTAGGTAAGATCTATTGAAATCCTTATTAAACATGGGATTATAGGGAAATACACATATTATTAATAGCCATTCTTCTGACTACAGGCAGCCTTCGTATGCAGTTTATTGTGAGGATCCGGTGTAACTACATCTCCCAGAACACCTTCCGCCTGTAATCTTCTGTGAGCTGAGATCCTACCAAGCAATACTGCTTAGAAAGCGCCACACCATGACTGCTTTCTAACACCAACACCAAGGTAACACATACCACCCTAGTCATTAACTATGCTCTCATTATTCAGAGTAATAATAGTCAACTTATATTAACAACACGACACACATTGTTTTGATTTCTAGGTATCGGCTATCCTTCCTACTTGCGCGCTGCATGTCCCTCCGCCAGCACAGAACTCAATCGCTACAATCTTTAATCTGTCAGAGAAACCACTAACATATTCACTACCATCATACAGAAAGCGCCTTAGTGCGAGTGCTTCTCACGATCCAAATCAAGGTAATTAATACCGTGGTTCAGAAGTGTGCCCTTGCTACTTAGATCAAGAAAGGCTAGTTTAAACCTGTATCATGACACATGATGTTTATACTTTTAGGCATCCACTACCCCTCCATCTTGTGTACCGTGCGTTCTCCTTGTTTGATAACAGCATCATCGTTGAAACCACTAATTATCAGGTGAGACATAGGAAAATAATATGCGGCAAACGCCATCATTGCAGCGCGATGGTTTAATACAAATAGACACGTACCATCTAGCATAAAGCAGAACATAAGGTGGCTCTCAGTGCCTGATTTTTCCTCCCCCTGGCAACAGTAAACTTTGTAAAATATAATAAATAAACCCATATAGCCGAATAAACTATTACAGGATCAAGATGTAACAGTGTCCCAACGAACAAATTCCATTGCTGTCCCAGCACAACACTTAGACTACTATACAGCACCGGATATGTTAGGGTCATCCTTGTTTGAAAATCAATGACCTTTATCTCTGAGCCTCCAATGCCACACCAGAATGAATCCACCTACTCATGTGAAATTCTATATAAGAAATGCTATTTATGAAAAGTAAGAAACAATGACCAACACTGTATTAAATAATATATTATCTTTGTAATGAGCCAAGAGACATCTGTGATATATGACAAACATGTGGTATATATGTATATATGATCATCATTTTTCTGTTCTGAGCACAAATAATAGACTATAAGCGGTACATCATAAATGAATGTATAACCTACTAGCGTTATCTAAATAAGCAAATGAATAGTCAACTAAATACACTGCCTCATTTTTTTTTTAACAAATGATATATAGTAAAATTATGTCTATAAATGTTATTTCACAGCCTACTGATGGTACGGTCCTGAAGAAGACACAGCTCACGTGTCGAAACGCGTCGACAGGAAACCATCTGCTTGTATATGTAATTTTAAAGTGTTTAATCATGTATACCAATGTAACATTGCAATGAATATTTTTATCAAATGATTTTTTATGAAAAACATCAAAGTATTAAAACCTAGTTTGTACTTGAAAGCAGTTGTATTATATTGTGCATGCCTGGGCAACTTTATAAACATGGCCCTTCTGCCATAATGTTTTCCTCATTCTGGGTGAAATATACAAAACAAAGTAATGCAGAATTACAGTGGCCACTTTATGGCTCCTTTAATTCCCAAGTTCTCTCCAACTTAGAGGAACAATTAATGAATAGAAAAACGCATCCGTCTGTTTGAATCTGTCCGATTTTGGAGGAAAGAGATAGAGGAGAGAGCTAGAAAGCAGAAGGCTCAAAAAAGAAAACATGAACGTATGTCAATGGCCGACCACGCCAGAGAACATTTCCAAAATCAAATGACAAAGTCAGTAGAAATAGCCGATACGGAACATGGGGCCCGGGTACAAAAATGTTATCCAGCTCGTGAGGAGAAAGGAAAGGGCCATATGGAAGGGGGAGAAGAAGGTGATTCTTTGCTTGATACCATGCTAGAAAACCCTCCTGCATATACCCCAATGTACCCTGCCCTGACGCCTCACACCCCGCATGTCCCGCCGCCACAGCCCACCCCTGCCCCTCTTACTGTTCTCCCTGTCACACCAACCCTCCCGATTTTTCCTGTGACACAGACCACGCCCGCTAACCCTGTCCTCGCTGAGGGAATGACAACTAGTCTACATCCACTGGGGGGGGGGCGTGGCTAGCAGCCGATGAGGACGGTCGCAGCCTAACGAGGCTCCCGACCCTCTGCCCGTAAATCCGCCTAATATCCTGCTTGTGCCCCGGGATCCCCGCGCACTTCGGGTAGATCCCGGGTACTGCCGCTGAAGCCTGCTCCGGTGCGAGCTACACGCCTAGAAATTGCTCGCAAGGGCGGCAGAACACTGCGAGGGACGGGGCTACTGGCTCCCAAGATGGCGGCACCCAGTCTCCCTAGCTAAGGAAAGCTGCGACTCCCTACGGGCTTCCCAACAGCGCCCGCCCGTGCAGCGGGGACTACCGACCCGGAGCGCCGTGCCCTGGAACGCCCCGGCGGGCGACCGTCCCCAGCCGACACCACATCCTGACCGGAGCTTCGTCGCCGGGAATCCGGCGGGGCCCCGCCCCCTCCGGGACGGTCCTAAACTTTCTCCCCGGCTTTGAGGCCTGCGCCCTGGACAGAGGCCTGCCCCCTACCCTGAGCTACTGGAGTCGGCGCTGCTGCCCGTGGTTCCCCAGTCGGGCTCAGGGCGGCGGGCGCTGGCTGGCCCCCTGGACCCTGACCGACTGATTGGCGGCAACCGGCCACTGAGGAGAACGGGGCCTGCCGACCGCGCGACGGGGTCTCCCAGACGGAGGTGAGCCACAAGACCCCGGGGGTCCCTCCCCGGCACTGCGGGCACCGGCGCTGCGACCTGTGCCCTGGGACAACTTGGAGGGTGCCCACCTCGACCTCCGGAGAGCCCCGAGCGGCACCCCGCCACTTGAGCATCGGCGGGGCCCCGCCTCTCAGGGGCAGACTCCGACTTCACTCCCCGGCGCTATGGCCTGCACCCGTGGCGGGGACCCTCCCCCTCCTCCAGACTCCCGGAGCCTGTCTTGTCGTGTGGGGCACCCCCCTTGGAGTTTCTGGTGATGCGAGCTGGCCGCCCCTGGTGCCCAGCTGGCAGCTTAGCAGTGTGAGAACAGGGGTGTGGGGCGCTCCGTCGCTGCGGAGCTGGCCCGGACTTGCTTACGACCCCGCTCCGGGGCGCTTCGGTCCACGACTTGCGGGGGGCCGCTGGCCCCTGCCTCACGGGTGGCTTGGAGTTGGGGGCCTTCTCCCAGGGCGCTGAACGTCGCCTGGCACCGCGGCCCCTCCCGTGGCTGAGCCCCGCCGCCCGCAGGTGACCCCTCCCGCCGAGGCCACTGGCGCAACGACCATCAGCGGAGCCCCCTGAAGGAACGGCTGGATGGCCCTATCCCTCCTGACGGCTCACAGCGGTGCTCTCACCTGGCCCACCACCTTCCTGCCTGAGGACGCCCGCAGAGGGGACTGACCGAGGGGGCGCCTGGGGTACACGCCACCACCGAGGTTTGCGAGAGGGGATTCTGCTGACCCCATCGCGGAGATCGCGGACCACGGGAGGTGTGGACGGCGAACACGCCAGACGACCCGAACCCCCAGTGCGTTGGGACGACGGACAGCGGAGCAGAATGGGCAAGACAACGAGAGGCGCGAGGACGGAGGGGACTCCCCCCTCGGAGGAGTCCGAAGGCCCCGTGCACCCGACGACGGATCTCCAACTAATGCAGGACAGAATACTGGACGCTATTGCTGCAACGAAAGAATCGCTGCACAGCGACATCGCTCAGGTATCGGTGGGCCTGGGGCTACCGCGGGCCGACCATGTCAAGTTGGCAGACAGAGTTAAGATTGTGGAGACCACCCTACGGGATGTCGCGCCATCGCAGAACTCGATGGAGGGGAAGCTCACGGAGGCGCTGGACCGGATCAGCGCCCTGGAGCGGCGAGCCGAGGATGCCGAAAACCGCTGCCGCCGGAACAACGTGCGCCTCGTGGGCCTGCCGGAAAAAACGGAAGGGACGGACATGGTGGGATATCTCGATGGCTGGTTGCGTTCTGTGGTGGCCCCAGAGGGACTCTCCCCCTTCTTCACTCTGGAAAGAGCGCACAGAGTGCCGGCGAGGCCCCCGAACATAAATCAGCCATCAAGACCCATAAATTAACATCTCCGTTAGTGACTCATTTCCTTGAACATCGCCATGCCCCAACTGATATTAGGTGGCGCATCTTGGAAAAAATCCACACACCAAATACCAACGGTGGTGAAAAAATAAGGAAAAAGAGAGAAGTTTACTGGATTTTTTCTCTTAAAACATTCACCCACGGTTTAAACAACGACCTGCCATGGATCAATGCCATTCTGTAATATAAATATAAACCGGGAATAAACTGATAATATAACTCCACAATTCCTTTGTATAAATCTGCTTAAATAAATCAGTAAAGGAGGCAATGCCACATATGCGTGACTCATATGTGGCATTGTGGAAATCGAATACAGAAAGCGCACATTAGGGCACATTAGGACACTGAACTGCGAAACCGAGTAAATGTAGGCTTAGGGGAAACATCAGTCAGCTCTATATTAGCTATATATGCGGTATTAATACTGTTTCCCTTTAAGAAACACCCTTCAAACGGAGCCAATAGGGAGATCCCTTACATAAAAGCCGGGCCATCGTCCGATTCCAACCCCTTTACTAAACTAACGAAGACGTCGCACACAGTCCACGCTGGAGGAAGCCTTGTTTGCCGGTAAGAACCTAGATAGACACCAAACTAGCACCATTAGAAAGGGAAAACAAACTTAAAATATGGGATATGTAATCCCCTCCTTTTCCCCGTTTCCTCCAACACAGATGCACGATCACTGTTGGGTGCTTCTTTGAATATCTACACGCTGTACTCATTTTACACAGCGAACTGAGCTGCCATACTCTTTAGGTAAGATCCATTGAAATCCTTATTAAACATGGGATTATAGGGAAATACACATATTATTAATAGCCATTCTTCTGACTACAGGCAGCCTTCGTATGCAGTTTATTGTGAGGATCCGGTGTAACTACATCTCCCAGAACACCTTCCGCCTGTAATCTTCTGTGAGCTGAGATCCTACCAAGCAATACTGCTTAGAAAGCGCCACACCATGACTGCTTTCTAACACCAACACCAAGGTAACACATACCACCCTAGTCATTAACTATGCTCTCATTATTCAGAGTAATAGTCAACTTATATTAACAACACGACACACATTGTTTTGATTTCTAGGTATCGGCTATCCTTCCTACTTGCGCGCTGCATGTCCCTCCGCCAGCACAGAACTCAATCGCTACAATCTTTAATCTGTCAGAGAAACCACTAACATATTCACTACCATCATACAGAAAGCACCTTAGTGCGAGTGCTTCTCACGATCCAAATCAAGGTAATTAATACCGTGGTTCAGAAGTGTGCCCTTGCTACTTAGATCAAGAAAGGCTAGTTTAAACCTGTATCATGACACATGATGTTTATACTTTTAGGCATCCACTACCCCTCCATCTTGTGTACCGTGCGTTCTCCTTGTTTGATAACAGCATCATCGTTGAAACCACTAATTATCAGGTGAGACATAGGAAAATAATATGCGGCAAACGCCATCATTGCAGCGCGATGGTTTAATACAAATAGACACGTACCATCTAGCATAAAGCAGAACATAAGGTGGCTCTCAGTGCCTGATTTTTCCTCCCCCTGGCAACAGTAAACTTTGTAAAATATAATAAATAAACCCATATAGCCGAATAAACTATTACAGGATCAAGATGTAACAGTGTCCCAACGAACAAATTCCATTGCTGTCCCAGCACAACACTTAGACTACTATACAGCACCGGATATGTTAGGGTCATCCTTGTTTGAAAATCAATGACCTTTATCTCTGAGCCTCCAATGCCACACCAGAATGAATCCACCTACTCATGTGAAATTCTATATAAGAAATGCTATTTATGAAAAGTAAGAAACAATGACCAACACTGTATTAAATAATATATTATCTTTGTAATGAGCCAAGAGACATCTGTGATATATGACAAACATGTGGTATATATGTATATATGATCATCATTTTTCTGTTCTGAGCACAAATAATAGACTATAAGCGGTACATCATAAATGAATGTATAACCTACTAGCGTTATCTAAATAAGCAAATGAATAGTCAACTCTGGAAAGAGCGCACAGAGTGCCGGCGAGGCCCCCGAAACCGGGCCTTCCACCTCGCCCAGTGATCATAAAGCTCCTGCACTACAAAGATCGAGACTGGCTGCTGCAGCGCGCCAGAGACGCTGGCCCGTTCCAGGTGGACAACAGTAAGGTGACCCTGTTTCCGGACTATACATTTGAAACCCAAAAACAGCGAGCCTCGTTCCTCTCTATCAAGCGGGAGCTCCGTGCGGAAGGACTCCAATACTCGCTCTTGTTCCCAGCTAGGCTCCGAGTTGTAGTGGATGAGAACACGTTGTTTTTTCAGACATCAGATGCGGCCTGGACCTGGTGGGACACCTACAAAGCTGGCACGGACGGTGTTCGGCACGGGGAAGGAGAGGAACGCCAGGAACAATCTCTCAGACGATCGAGACGTCACCGGGGTCGAGCCCGAGGCCCTAAGAGACCAACGAATACTCAAACAGCTGACGAACGGAGAGCGGCATTGCAGGCGGTTAAAGAAGTTTCGGGGCCTGCACTGACCCACTCTGAGAGGGGCTCGGGCTCAGAGGGCCAGGGTGCGGGCTCGGACACTGAACTATCGGAGCTGGGTGGAGCCAAGGGACCGAGGGTCACGCCGCAGACATCAGGTGGAATCTTCGGGAGCTGACCCCTCGACAAGGTACCAGGTGGGGAGACTGGGGGCTACCGCCATTGCCGCGGCTGCTGCGAACTCTGGAGCAGGCGGCTGTGAGACTGAACTATTGCAATCTGTGATGTGTGTTACAGGGCGGAGGCCTGAGGGCAGTCCCCACAGGCGTTAGCGACTAGCGTACGCACCCCGAGGCCCATAAGGCCACCGTAGCTCGACTACGGAATAGTGGTTCTGTGAACCGTTGCTCACTAGTTTGGATGGGAGTGTCTCTATTGCAGAGGGGTCCTATTCTGGGGGAGGGGGGGCCTGGAGCGGTTGGGGGTTCTCTGGGCGTAGCTACTAGGGGTGGGTTGGGGAACGGGGCTGGGGTGGGAATGTGTGTGTCAGTGCATGTGGTCTGGGTGCCGGTTACTGGGCCTTCATCATTCACTGTATGGGATAATGGCTAATATGTGCCCGTTGAAATGTGTGACCTGGAATGTGCGGGGCCTAAATACAATGACGAAGAGACACAAAATTCACTCATACCTGATTCGTCGCGGAGTGCAGATTGCGTTCCTGCAGGAAACACATCTGACTAAGCAAGAGGGTGTTGCGCTTCAGCGTAGATGGAGGGGTCACTTATTCTACACTACCTACTCTGCATTCGCTAGGGGAGTACTGATTTGGATAAGGGCGGGCACCCCTCTACAGATCACTAGGCACACTGAGGACCCAGAGGGGAGATACGTGGCTGTGGAGGGCCTGCTCAGAGGCCGACTCATAGCGCTCTGCAACGTCTATGCGCCAAATGTAGATCAGGCTACTTATTTCACCAAACTCTCCAGGGTACTTGCCAGTTATATCTCAGGCCCAACTCTAATGGGTGGGGACTTCAATTCCGTTGCGGATGGTATTCTGGATAGATCGTACCCTCCGCTGCGCACCTCCCCGGTGTACCGATTAGCGAAATGTAGAAGCGAATGGCAAACTGCCTGGGCCCTATCGGACTGCTGGCGCACGCAGCATCCCACTGTGCGAGATTACTCATTCTACTCCAGCTTGCACGACCTGCATGTGCGTCTTGACTCCTTCCTGTGCTCCCCTGCAGTGCTCGCAGCAGTGCTCCGCACGGAGTATCTAGCGCGCACATTGTCGGATCATAACCCGCTCCTCCTGTCCCTGGACTGGATGACTGTGCCCCCAAAAATCCCGACGTGGCGGCTGCGCCCCGACACTCTGGATGATCCGCCCTTCCGTGCTGACCTGGAGGCGCGGATCGACCAGTACTTTGGGGACAACGGGGGCACCACCTCCTCCAGAGCAACGGAGTGGGATGCATTTAAGGTGGTGGTGCGGGGCCACTGTATTGGGAAGTATGCGGGTGCGTGCAGATCATTGATAGAGGACCTAGAGAAGGCTGAGAGCGCGCTGCGGGAGGCGGAGGTCAACCGCCCTAATCGCCCGGAACTGCAAGAGACGGTGTGTACGGCACGAGAGGCAGTGGCTGTGGAGGTGGAGTGCCTCCGCAGCTTTGATTACAGGACATACCTCGCGAAAACTCTCGCAGAGGGTGATAAAACTGGATCCCTCCTGGCCTGGCTAGCGAATCCCTGCAGGAACAGCCAATCGATCTTGGCCTTGCGGGGACCTGAAGGCCATGTCCATGCTACGCAACCTGCAATAGCGGACTGCTTTAGAGAGTACTATGAGAGGTTGTATAAATCTGGGTTGGGAGACAACTCAGACATGCTGGAAGCATTCCTGGCCGACTTACCGCTACCGCACCTAGAACGGGAGCAGGCTGAAGCGCTGGGGGGTCCCATCACACTGTCTGACGTACGCAGTGCAGTGAAGCGGATGGCGCGTAACAAGACACCGGGGATGGATGGGATCCCCATTGAGTTCTACGGGAAATATCTGGACCTCTTGGCCCCGAGACTACTACTAGTTTATAACGGGGCGAAAGAGGCAGGCCGACTCCCCCTGTCGATGAGCGAGGCCATAATGATCCCTCTTTTGAAACCACGAAGGGACAGCACTGATCCCGCTTCTTACAGGCCCCTAGCTATGCTAACGACTGATTACAAAATTCTAAGCACGGTGCTGGCTACCAGGCTGTTGTCCCATATGCAAGAACTGATCCACAAAGACCAATCGGGTTTCATACCCACGAGGAATACTTCACATAACATTCGTAGGCTGTTGCGGCTGGTGGATGCCCCGCCGCCGGAGGCGAGTTCCCCCCTCGTACTGGCTGTGGACATAGAAAGGCCTTTGATAGCCTGGAATGGAACTACTTGTGCGAAGTAATGCACCGATTTGGTCTGGGAGAGGGGTACATTCAATGGACTAGAGTGCTCTACTCCACTGCGAGGGCCAGGGTACGGATCGGACCGCTGGTGTCGGACCAATTCGAGGTGACTCGAGGAACCCGACAGGGATGCGCGTTATCTCCGCTACTATTTGCACTGGCGGTGGAACCGCTCGCGGCGGCGGCGCGAAGCGGGGAATACTACACGGGCCTGACCTTCAGAGGAGACCTCCACCACATCTCCTTGTATGCAGATGACCTCCTCCTCTTCCTGGACAATGCGGCAGAGGGTGCTGAGAAACTCTTGGAGTGCTTTGGCGATGTTTCGGGATTGAGGGTAAATTGGACGAAAACGTGCCTTTTCCCACTCCGGAAGAGGGCGGAATGCCCACCACTCCGTTCGCGCCTGCGATGGGAGCCCCGCTGCCTTAGCTATCTAGGAGTCCATATTTATCACGACCCGGCTGACCTCCTAGACGGCAATATTGGTCGGTGTATCCGTGCCCTGAAGGGTTGTATATCCTTCTGGGCCACTCTACCCCTATCGCTGGCCGGCCGAGTGGCGCTCCTGAAAATGATTGTCCTGCCGAGGCTGCTCTATTTTTTCCGGACCCTCCCCGTGTGGATACCGGGGTCGACCTTCAAACACCTGAAAACTATCTTGGTGTCTTTCCTTTGGGGCACGGGAAGGCGTAGGATTGCGCTGGCGACGCTAACCCGCCCTAGAGATGAGGGGGGACTAGCGGTCCCGGATTTCGAGTTATACTACTTAGCGGGACAGCTGCAGTGCTTTACGCAGGAGGTGGCGAGAGTCTATCGGGGTCCGGAGCAGGACAGGGAGAGGGGCACCCCTCGCCATGTCCTGGCGTATATCACTCTACAGCAGAAGTTGTTCCTGAGGGGACTCTCCCAGGAAGAGCGAACGTTCCGACAATGCTGGAATCGTGCACAGAAGCGGGTCGGGCCTGGTCGCCCGTACGCCCCTGAAATCCCGTTGGGCATGGTGACGGCACTACCGCATGGCGGAGACTGGTCGGGGTTGCGCCTATGGGAAGAAGCGGGGCTCCAGATGCTGGGCGATTTATACGAGGACGGGGTGCTCTCCCCATACCAGTCCCTACAAGAGCGGTACGACCTCCCCAGGGGTGACTACTTATTGCATGCCGCGGTGGTGAGAGCCATGCAGAGGCACTGGGGAAGTGGACTGTCGGAACCCACGACTTCACTAGCATGTCAATACACGATGATGGCGGCGGGTACGTTTAAGGCTGTCACATGCCTCTACCGCAGAATGCTCTCCGAAACACTGCTGCCTCTTACGCCGTTTAAGACTAAATGGGAGGAGGACCTGCACTTAGACATCCCGGACACGACATGGGCACAGCTAGTGGGTAGAGCTAGAAAGAGCACCAGGAATGCGCGTTTTCAGCTAATACACTTATACATCCTCCACAGGGCCTACCTCACCCCGCAAAAAATCACTGCATACTTTCACGTGGCTGACGCGGCTTGCCCTAGATGCAACCACATAGGGGCTGACTTAGTACATATGCTGAGAGGATGTCCCGCGCTCCAAGGTTACTGGACCACCATAGGGGAGACTTTGAACGCAATCACAGACAGGGTGCTGCTCTATGACAATGCAGTCACTATTCTACACTGGTTCCCCCACACCAAAAAAAACAAGCTATCCAGTAAATTCATAGACATGGGCTTACTCCTTGCCAAAAGAGAATTGACTAAAGGCTGGAAATCAAGGGTGGGACCGACACACAGGAGGTGGCTACACGAATTCTTAAAATGGGCCACTGCGGAGAGCACAATCCGTTATCAATTGGCCCGCCGTAGCTCGGATGATAAGGCACGGGATGCGGCGATGGCATGGGAAATACTAGTACAAGCTCTCAGAGATAGCACATTGGAGGAGGAGGAGATAGAGGAGGGGGGTACGGATCGGCCCCAGCCACAATAGACGGTCCTTCGACACTACCAGGGATACCACACGCGCAGTTTACCACGAATGATCCGGATTCCCAGTCCAGGAGTGCTTACAGTTGCACCACACACAGGCACTGACACCAGGGGGGGTGGGGGGGGGGGGGGGTTGGGAGCTATAGTTTAAGAACGGGTACGTTCACGATTTCTATATCACTATACTAGTACATCAGGGCTACTTCACCTACGGAGGACAAAATATAAAAGCAGACGCCATAGCACACTGATCGTTGTTGGGGATGCTAGCAGTATCTTACGTGTTACTCTATTTTGAGCATTAGCGCCGCCCTGCCTCCGGGATGAGGGCTGAATGGCTGTGTTTTCCCACATTTTACCTATTGCTCAGAAATCGTTCCTGCTGTACCCTCTAATGATGATGATGATGCCTTTTTGCATGTATATTGTTCTGCAATAAAAATTGTTTGACAAAAAAAAAAAACTAGTCTACATCCACTGAACAAGTGTAAGTGGTGTGTCACCATGAGACCATGGTGTCATCCCCGTATGTTGGGCACTCCTTCGGTTCTCGTAAAAACAAGACTCCTGGTATCATTAGACAAATTGTTTAATCATTCATCTGTATCAACATTATATTCCATGGTGATGAATTTTTGATCAAATCAAACGTTTGGCAACATAAATGCAATCGATTTTTTCATTGCTCCAATGCATTTCGGGCAAGGCATGCCCTTCTTCGGGGAGCTTCTGTAATTAAAGCGAAAAAACATAGCGCTAAGGATGGACGTCCATCATGTATTCCGAGTGTGGTTATCATAAAAACGGCGTGCAAAGTCAGGGTGTGTTAATTTAATCCAGGTGAAGAAAAACGGATGAAAAAGGCGAGTGAAAAAAGACGAGTGAGAGAAAAAAGTGACACAAAGACGAGTGGGGAAAAATGCGGGTGGAAACGGAATCCTGTGTGACATATCTCAAAGTATTTGCGGCGTGCTTACAAGTCGGTGAAAATTAAAGAAAAGCGTGTAGTTACCCCGGAGAGGGAACATGTTAATTTCGAGCGTGCATTAGTATAAAGATTTCCAGTGCGGGTGAGCTACATAACCATCATGCGGTAGAACTAAAACTAAAGCTATAGTTTATTAGCGAAAGACTCTTACTTGGTTCGATATGTTCGACAGCTACGGTCGTCGGTGTTGCAATCTCAGTGTGAAGGGTTTGGCCCAGGAAGTGCTGTGTGTTAGTGGGTAGGTGAACATAAACGACGGACTAAAACGCGGATAGTCCGCGGTGCGGCCATCTTTAAAGAGGAAAAGTACTAGTATACAAACAATATTGACACTCAAATCTATGTTGATAAGGAACACAATCGCATGTTAACGGAACAATGTAGTAGGTTAAAGAAAACATGAAAATTCCAAACGGTCATTGAGGCCCATGGGTTTCATGGACTGCATGCGGTAGATCCAAGCCATCTCTCTCTGTAGTAGATGTTTGTTGTTGTCCATCCCCTCGATCTTTTGTACCTGTTCCAAGATCATAAACTTGAGTTGGGATACGTTGTGTTGGTTTTCATTGAAATGTGTTGCTACATTAGATTTTGAGTTTTTTAATCTGATGTTGGATTTATGCTCGTTGATGCGAGTCTTTATTTTTCTCTCTGTTTTTCCGATGTAGCATTTCCCACATGGACATTTGATTAGGTATACTAAGTTCCTTTCATGGGATGGTTCACAACATTTCCAGTAATAATGTTGTTGCAGTTTCCACAGTTCCTGCATGGTCTGGTGCCCTGAGTAGGCGATCTCTCATGATGTTTTTTAGTCAGGATTTCTTTTATGTTAGAGCTGCGGGTGTAGGCAAATAAAGGTGGTTCCTTGAACGTGGTGCCAAAATCTGATTCAATGCTCATAATCGGCCAATGTTTTAGGATTATTCGTTTGTATGAGGTACTCATATTCGAAAATTTGGAGACTAATACCATCCTATTGGTTTGTTTACGTGGTGTTTTAGAAAGTAGTGTCTCCCTTGGGGTGTCAAGGGCCTTTTTTTTGGCACATTCTATGAGAGGTGTTGGATATCCTCTTGCCTGGAACCTTTCTCCCATCTCTTGTAGTCTGATCTGAATTTGGTTGGGATCAGATGTGATTCTTCTAACTCTTAACATTTGAGATGTGGGTAAATGAGTTTTCAAGGATCCTTGGTGATGACTAGAAAAATGTAATGCGTTGTTTCGATCAGTTTTTTTGCGGAACAGATCCGTCTCAAAGCCTGTGGTTGTGGTCGTGATCTTAACATCAAGGAAGGTGATAGTTTTGTTGTTGATCTCCCAGGTAAATTGGAAACACATACAAGACGAACTCACCTACATGAAACTCCCTGGTAATCCTACCACTCAATTCAAAGAGATTCTGGCCAACATTGTCCAAAAAGCATATGAACGTGGAACCATTGACGACAGGACAAAAAAATATTTACTAAAGCCTTTTCCTAAGAGTCCAACTATGCACCTGATACCAAAAATCCTCAAGAGCTTAGAGGACCCTCCATTCAGGCCCATCGTGTCCACCAGGGGTTCATTACATGAACCCGTGGGGAAATTCATAGACCGGTACTTACAGCCAACTGTGAGACAAATGGATAGCTACATCCAAGATACGACAGACTTTCTAAAAAAACTGGCCTGTATTAAGATCTCTGAAGAAGAATGCATTACACTGTGCACAGCGGATGTCTGCTCACTTTACACATCAATCCCCCACGCTGGGGGCATTGAAGCCATGGAAAAATCAATCCTGGAAAGCAATCTTGAACCCGACATGCAACAACTACTCATGGAGTTAACCATTTTCACACTGTACCAAAGCTACTTCCAGCTGGACAACGATTGGTATCTACAGCTGTCCGGGACCTCAATGGGGAATTGTGCCGCGCCCACTTATGCCAACATCTATATGAAGCACTTTGAACAGACCAACATCTATGAAAATCCTAATTGGACAAACAACATGAAGATGTACGCAAGGTACATAGACGACGTGTTCATTGTGTGGAAGAACACTGAAGAATCCTTATCACAAGCCCTGACCTCACTGAACTTGGCTGATGAACGTATCCAATTTACCTGGGAGATCAACAACAAAACTATCACCTTCCTTGATGTTAAGATCACGACCACAACCACAGGCTTTGAGACGGATCTGTTCCGCAAAAAAACTGTTCGAAACAACGCATTACATTTTTCTAGTCATCACCAAGGATCCTTGAAAACTCTTTTACCCACATCTCAAATGTTAAGAGTTAGAAGAATCACATCTGATCCCAACCAAATTCAGATCAGACTACAAGAGATGGGAGAAAGGTTCCAGGCAAGAGGATATCCAACACCTCTCATAGAATGTGCCAAAAAAAAGGCCCTTGACACCCCAAGGGAGACACTACTTTCTAAAACACCACGTAAACAAACCAACAGGATGGTATTAGTCTCCAAATTTTCGAATATGAGTACCTCATACAAACGAATAATCCTAAAACATTGGCCGATTATGAGCATTGAATCGGATTTTGGCACCACGTTCAAGGAACCACCTTTATTTGCCTACACCCGCAGCTCTAACATAAAAGAAATCCTGACTAAAAAACATCATGAGAGATCGCCTACTCAGGGCACCAGACCATGCAGGAACTGTGGAAACTGCAACAACATTATCACTGGAAATGTTGTGAACCATCCCATGAAAGGAACTCCTGTGAAACTATATGTTAATGCTACATGCGACACCTCTAATGTCGTATACCTAATCAAATGTCCATGTGGGAAATGCTACATCGGAAAAACAGAGAGAAAAATAAAGACTCGCATCAACGAGCATAAATCCAACATCAGATTAAAAAACTCAAAATCTAATGTAGCAACACATTTCAATGAAAACCAACCCCATGTATCCCAACTCAAGTTTATGATCTTGGAACAGGTACAAAAGATCGAGGGGATGGACAACAACAAACATCTACTACAGAGAGAGATGGCTTGGATCTACCGCATGCAGTCCATGAAACCCATGGGCCTCAATGACCGTTTGGAATTTTCATGTTTTCTTTAACCTACTACATTGTTCCGTTAACATGCGATTGTGTTCATTATCAACATAGATTTGAGTGTCAATATTGTTTGTATACTAGTACTTTTCCTCTTTAAAGATGGCCGCACCGCGGACTATCCGCGTTTTAGTCCGTCGTTTATGTTCACCTACCCACTAACACACAGCACTTCCTGGGCCAAACCCTTCACACTGAGATTGCAACACCGACGACCGTAGCTGTCGAACATATCGAACCAAGTAAGAGTCTTTCGCTAATAAACTATAGCTTTAGTTTTAGTTCTACTGCATGATGGTTACGTAGCTCACCCGCACTGGAAATCTTTATACTAATGCACGCTCGAAATTAACATGTTCCCTCTCCGGGGTGTGGTTCTGAAAAATGTGGATCCGCAATAGTACTGGACTCGAGAATAAAAACTTCGTCGAAATAGGACGAATTTGGTATCAAAAGACCGAGAATGACGAGTACATCAAGTACATTTATTTTCGGCATATTCGAGTGACGATTTCACCTCGAAATCGTCATTTACCTTCTAAACCCTTAGCTGCATGTTGCCCTCTACATAGGCCTTAATCCAGTCGAATTTGATTCCACAAGGACACATACTCCTTAATCGACTTCTTCCTGACCCCAGTACAAGTTAGAACCATTGCCCCAGGCCGAGCTCGTTAGGTCAGTTCCCTCCCAGTGGCCGAGCAAGATGGTATCTAGGCCCAACCGGCCATAAAGCCATTTCAGCACGCACACCTGCCATATCTCGCTCACATCTTTCTCCACTCCTTTTCCTCACTTATTTTATGGTGGGGAGGTGACCATTTTTATTAGGGGTCCAGCGATATCTGATGAAATGTTGGGCCTTGCCGGATGATTTGTTATGGGCAGCACGACGTGAAATATGTACATGTCATCATGACTCTGCTTTCTTTTGTAAAACAGTAACCATAAATGAAATACCACGCACCCAAGGAATGTTTTGCCAAAGGGTGAATATTGTGTATAAGAAGAGAAGCCTAACTTTGTGAAAGTGTGCAGTCTCCTGAATATACCTGTATCGTACTTCTAGGACCCTGTCACCTTGGTTGCAGCCAATAAACGAATCTTTGACTTCACCTGGAAGACTCTGAAGTTTCTGTAGGTCTGACTCAGGAGAACCCGAGGTCTCTGGTGTGTTGATCCCCTGGCACCGCTGGGTTACCGGTTCTGTACCGGTTCTTAAAAACCCAGTACCTCATTTGGCGCCCAGCGTTGGGGCGATTCCAGTGGTACCAATCAGCCTGAAGATCGTGAGGAGCTTCGTGTGAAAATTCCGGAGGAGGGCCCACCACCTCATCGACCCCTGCATGTCGACGTGGTCCGAAGGTCTTTACTGCGAGGTTCCCCGCTTCTCGACGGCTACAAGGACTGCTGCCCTGGCTATCGCCCTGATGTTGGACCCTTGAAATTTTCGGGAGAGCGAAACGCTGAGACGAGTCTTCTGGTGAAGCCATCGATATTTTTCAGTTAAGTATAAGTGGAGCGTCTCCTAGTCCTTAGTTGGACTTACTTTGTGGTATCTTAGAGATACATAAAGGTTTTTATTGGTTCTTGCAAGCACCATAACCGAAGGACTCGTGTTTTCACGAGCAATATCGTAATCGATAACTCCTTTGAAGTTTTGGAACTAGACTAGAGAGAAAGGATGCCTAGTCTTAGACTCGGGAATTGGTTTTGTCTTGGTAGTAATAATAGGGACTCCCGATTGGAGGACTCATGTCCGGTTCCTCCAGTTGGAACTCCGACTTACGAGCTGTACGTTAAACATGGGGTAGGCCCCATCGTTTACAACGAGGTATGGATTAAATACACTAGGAAAGATGGTGTTTTAAAATGGCCCCAATATGGTAGCTTTGATTCTGAGATCTTAGACAACCTTGAAGTTAAACTCTTCAAAAAGAAAGCCCGGCCGGCGATGTTTGACTCTTTCCGCATATGGCGCAAAGAAGCCAAACAAAAAGAAATTAAATTAGCTAAGAAGAATAAGAGAGAAGAGGGACTTTCAGTAATGCAAGCTGCCGTGCAGTTTAAAGATAATGAGGAAGAGCAGATAAATGAACAATTGCACAGGCAACGTAAAATGGCAATAGATAAGTGCTATCCAGTTTTGCCGTCTCTTCAGCAAGGGACAGAAAAAGAGCGTGAAAAAGACCAATTAATGTCGCAATTATTAACTTCACCACCGCCCTATGCGCAGAATGCTACAGCACCCCCGCAACCTTTAGTTGCACAAGCTGCGCCTCTGGCTCTTCCACAGCACCCACCAGCTGTTCTTCAGCTGGCTCCTACTTCTTCGGTGCAGCCTCCTCCAGGCCCACCGACCACTTCTGCTTCATCTATGTCTTCTACGATTTTGCCTACTGTGCTTACTACATCTCCTAATGCCCCCTCTATGATTTTGCCTAGTACCACATCTATTACTCCTCATACCTCTTCTGCCGTCTCTGCACCCGCCTCATCTCACCCCGTTTTTCCATCTGTTTGTTCTTCCGTTTCACCTTCCCTTCGGCAGAAAATGGCCAGTACTGTTACTAATCTTCTTTTACCCCTTTTCGGGTCGCCTGCTACGACCCCTAACATAGGAAGAAGACAGTTGCGAAGTCAACTGCCCGATTATCAAGAGAGAGATTCCCTGAATAGTTTAGCTCGGAAATGGGTCATGGACACTGCAAAATATGATTTACAGTCTGTCATGGAAGTTTTCCATCAATGGGAAACAGCGACACAGAGATATGTGTTCGAACAGATGTGTGTTTTTCTTTGCGAAGATTTAGAAGACAATGATCAGGATTGCCTCCCACAAGAGATGTCGTATAAGGTTTAAGTTTAGTCTGGGTATGATTGTAGGTCCCGATGTAGAAGAAGCAGTTGAAATGCTATTATCATATCGAAGTAAGGGAAGTAGTTCTGGGTCACCATCGGAATCTAGTGCATCTAGTAGGAAAAAGGCACGACAATACCCTATGAGAGAAGTTCCCCCGCAGTGGAGAGAGGGTGACGCGACAGCTGTCCCACCTGTCCTGCCCCACTTTCACCGAGTATGGGTACATGTTCCATGGAAGCGAGCCGAAGTTTTAGCACTCAAACAAACACTACCAGATCCGCGTAAAAATCCTGCAGGGTACTATAAAGAATTGTCGCAAACTGCTGGGTCATGTATTATGAATTTGGCCGATATCGATATGTTATTCGGGAACGTTGTTCCACAGCCTTTATGGGGAAAAATTCGTCATGTAGATCATGACCAGGAATTAGGTGACACGTGGGCTAATATTACTGTTGCAGATGCACGACAAGTTGGTGGTGCCAAGCCTGAACCCCTGATAGCGGAACTACCTGGTAGGATAGTAGATTACATGAAGACAATAATGCCTGCGATACGTGTAAATTGGGATAAGTTATCTGCATGCAAGCAAAAGAAAGAAGAAACTGTGTCAGATTTCTTCACCAGATTTGAAGAAACATTCATTGACCACAGCGGTCAAGATATGACCACAGAAGGTGGTCAGAGATTGTTTGTCGATAAATTTGTGCACAATCTACTTCCAGACTTGTGTAGGAAATTAAAAGATTCAGAAAGCTCTTGGGCAGTATCATCTTCAGCCCAGATATTAGCTACCGCACAGTACTATGAGAATAGAGACAAGGATGAGAAAGATAAAGTAGAGAAGAAAACTAGAGAACTCAAAACGAAGGTTTTGCTACAGCAAGCCTATCCGCCACGTGGTGGTGGTAATAAAAATAATAATGGTTCGAATCACTACCAGAACACTTTTCAGCAGCCTCAGAGGAACTTGCAGAGATTCGATTACAATCAAAACCACGTAGGTCCCAACCAGTGTTTATACTGCAAACAAGAGGGTCATTACAAATATGACTGTCCTGCCCTGCCACAACGAACAAACACATTTTCTGGTGTAAGAGGTCGTGGTAGTCAGCAAGCGCCCAGAGGTAGAGGGCGTGGAAACACCCCTCAGGACGCACGTCCCCTTCCACCACAAAACTCTATGAACAGGTTTGACCAGCAAAATAACGTATCTGACAGGACAGCGCAATACTACGTCGATGAGTATTACACAGAAAATGAGCAGTGGGAGAATAACGATTGCTAGGACAGCCTTAGACAAGGAGAGGGAGTTGTTTCAGTTCCAGTAGATCAGAGTGGACCTTACGTTGAGGTGATTACATCGGGTGTGTCAGAACCTTTTCTGTTGGATACTGGTGCTACAAAGAGTTCTATTATGCACTCCAAACTCCCTGGCGCACCTTTGTCTGGCGAAATGAACGTTTCCGTAGGTTTTTCTGGCGCCCCGGTTAGAAATCCGATTTCTGACCCTTTATCTCTTTCTGTTGGTCCTTGTGAATTCGAAGCACCGTTTATTTTGACAACAGGTTGTGGTGAAAATTTGCTAGGATTAGATTTGCTAAAAAGATTGTATGCGACTTTGTACTGTTCTCCCTCAGGAGTACAACTGACTTTAGGTAAGAAAGTGGTATCTCCCATGTATTTGTCGAGAAATACGCTTCCAGCAGAATTGGGACTCCTTCCGGATATTCTTTGGGCTACTGGTCCGAATGATGTAGGTCTTTTAGAAATCCCACCATATGTTGTAACATTGAAGTCGAATGTCAAAATGCCACGAATTCCCCAATACAGAATATCCAATGAGGGCGAAAAAGCTTTGCTAGCGATTGTTTACGAGTTAATTGAGAAAGACGTAATTGAGGAAACACGAGGCAATGTTTGCAATAGTCCTGTTCTGCCTGTTTTAAAACGAACTGACCCTTCTCAGCCACCTGTGTATAGATTTGTGATTGATCTTAGGGAAGTAAATAAGATAGTGGTGCCACAATTCCCAGTTGTCCCCGACATTACAACATTATTGACTATGATTCCAGCATCCGCATCCTGGTTTTCGGTGATTGACCTGAAGAATGCTTTCTTCAGTATCCCGATTGCTGAGGAAAGCAGGGATATTTTTGCCTTTAGTTTAGGTGGTCGCAGTTTCCGCTTTACACGCGCTCCTCAAGGCTACTGTGAAAGCCCCTCAATATACAGTCAAGCTCTGAAAAGCCAGCTCGACGCAATGGTTTTGCCCGAAGGTTCCACTCTCGTACAGTACGTGGATGATTTGCTCATAGCTGCGGATACTGAGAAAATATGTAAAATGGCCACGTTGGCACTACTGCGTCATCTATGTGATCTACATCACAAGGTGTCACTTTCCAAGCTCCAATATTGCCGACAAGAAGTGACCTACTTAGGTAATCTCTTATCGAAGGAGGGAAGGAAACTGACCCCAGAAAGAATTCAGGCAATAGCAAAATTAAATGTGCCAAGAACGCAGAGAGAAGTACGCGCTTTCTTGGGCATTACATCGTACTGTAGACAGTGGATTCCAAATTTTTCGTTATTAGCCAAACCCTTATTGGCACTAACGTGTACAAATACACCCAATCCCATTCCTTGGTCTGATGAGTGTCAGAAAAGTTTTCTCGAATTACGCACAGCATTATGTTCGGCCCCTGTGTTAGGTAACCCCAACTACAGTAAACCTTTCACATTATATGTCCACGAGAAGGAGGGTTGTGCATTGTCTGTGCTGACTCAGTTATACGGAGATAGACAACGGCCATGCGCCTATTTTTCGTCAACTTTGGATCCGGTAGCACGAGCATTGCCAAGTTGTCTAAGGGCCACAGCAGCAGCAGCTGTTTCTATTCGACAGTCTGCAGGTCTAGTAATGAATAATACACTAATCGTGATGGTCCCGCATGCAGTAGACACATTGTTAAATAGGACCAAGACACAGCACTTAACTAGTGCTCGACTGTCCAGTTATGAATTGACGCTACTAGCAAGCCATGTGCACATCAAAAGGTGCAGTACCCTGAACATAGCCACATTGTTACCAATTGCTGAGGAATCGGATGCTTCAGAACAGCACGATTGCTTCCTCAGAACGGAGGAAGAGACGAAAGGGAGAGTTGATCTATTCGATACTCCTCTCGCTGAATGTGATGGTACATTATGGGTGGATGGTTCATGCTTTAAACTCCCAAATGGTAACGTGACTACAGCGTATGCTGTCACAACTCTGCACACAATCGTTGAAACTGCGCGAATACCACATGGTTCAGCTCAAGCCGCCGAACTCGTGGCGTTAACGAGAGCATGTGTGTTATCAAAAGGAATGAAAGTGACTGTCTATACCGACAGTCAGTATGCTTTTGGAGTGGCTCACAGTTTTGGACGACTGTGGAGAGAACGTGGGTTCCTGACTTCGCATGGAGCTAAGATTCAGCATGGTCAGTTGGTGAATGAGCTTCTTGAATCACTGACGTTGCCCCTGAAAATAGCGATCGTAAAATGTAGTGCACACAAGAAAGTGATTGATGATGTTGGTCGTGGAAATGCATTTGCTGATGAAACTGCTAAGGAAACGGCAAAGAATGTGATGAGCCGAATGTATGTTGCGAGCCCAGAAAGATGGACTGGTGATGTTGGAATATGTGAAGACACGATAGAAAGTGTGAAGTCCATCCAAGCTGAGGCCACGGAGAAAGAGTTAAGCATGTGGAGAGAAAGTACAGGGAGAACGGATGCAAATGGTTGTTGGATTGAATCGACAGAGCAACAGAGATGGTTGTTACCCGATGCATATGTGCCTGCAGTGGTTACAATGGCTCATGGGATGGCCCATATCAGCGCGAAAGGGATTTGCGAGTTGTTGGCCCCAGTGTGGAAGAATTCAGGGATTCCCAAGTGTGCAGAGAATGTTGTCAAGAATTGCATGGTATGTCTGAAGCACAATCCTGGTAGGGGAACTCCAACTCCAGCTGGTCATTTTGCACCTCCTACGTATCCGTTCGAGGTTTTGCAGCTAGATTTCATACACATGGAGAGGTGCAACAACTTAAAATATGTGCTCGTGGTTGTTTGCGCCTTCTCAAGGTGGGTAGAAGCCTATCCCCTAAGGGACAATACTGCCTTGTCCACAGCGAAAGCCCTTGTGAAAGAGTTCTTCCCCAGGTTCGGAATGCCTAGAATGGTCTGGTCGGACAACGGAAGTGAATTTGTGGGTTGTGTGATGAAACGAGTGTGTGAAGGGCTAGGCATTAGGCAGAAGTTCCACGCTGCAAATCACCCCCAATCAGCTGGATTAGTGGAATGTTACAATGGCACGCTTAAACTTAAATTGGCCAAAATCCAAGCGAGCACGGGTCTTAAATGGCCCGACGCTCTACCCTTAGCACTCCTATCCACCAGAATGACTGTGCATTCGCGAATGAAACTCAGCCCCTATGAAATAGTCTTTGGTCGACCAGCCAACCTATGGGGAGTGCCTAGGCCCACGAAGTTTAGCGAGCTGCCACACCCCATTTTGCTTGACTATCTGTATGAATTGACGGCTAAATTGCGTGTTTTATATCAACAGGTCCACAACACCTTGCCTCCGATCTCTGAGACACCAGGTCACTCCATTGACCCTGGCTCCTGGGTGTTGGTCAAGAATTTCCAGAGGACAAGAAACGACCAGCCCAGATGGACCGGACCTCACCTCGTCCTCCTGTCTACAAGGTCGACCGTTAAAGTGGAGGGGAAGGCCAATTGGGTCCACGGGATCCATTGTAAGAAAATACCTTTCCCTTTGCCACATGACCAATGGGTCCGGACAGGAGGCACTGACTCAGAGCGCACAACTGATGAACGTGTAAAAGAAGCTAAGCGTGATTGTGACAGTGAGAACATTTTTCAAGAAACTACGCCGCCATCAGAACAATTGAACTCTGTGGAACCTGAACTACTATTCCTGGACCAGACAGTACCCGGGAAAAGACGCTATAATTTGCGACCGAGAAAAACAGACTAAAAGTAAAAGTGATTTTTATGATCAAAGAGAAAAACCTGTGGACTAATAAAAAAAATATTCTTTTCCGCCCCAAATCCTATTTTTGAAAGTGCAGATTCTCCCATCTAGGTAACTTGCTTATTTTTTTTTTTTTTTTCTCTTGAACCGCCATCCGGGTTCCGCTGCTAGGGTCGCGGTTGATTAAAGACTTTTGGGTGCAGCTGACAACAATAGGTTGCTGGTTCCAGTTGGTCGAAGGGAGCCACCCTAGACTGACGGAAGCATCCTTTAGCAGAAACAACCTACCGCCGCGGGCAGCAACTTAGAGAGGATGGAGTTTCCTGATGTGGAGAGAACTGCCAAACAAATGAACTTTAAGCAGAGAGTTTTGAAAGCAATGAGAAAGAAAATTTTTATAATGATGTGTATTTTTATGCTATTTAGCGTAATGGTCTTTTTGATAAGCTATGTTTTATTCTCTTTTCGTGTGACATTTACGCCCACTACATCACCCATACCTCCCCCTACTGTTTCCTCTCATTCTTTCCACTCTTTGCCTGACTACGAATCAAGTAGGAGATTAGAGTTCATTAATAACTCCTTCGTTCAGCTATTACACCAACAACAACTTGTGATGAACACAACCAACTGTTGGGTGTGTGGTCTCATGCCCCACACCACGGATAGAGGTATCCCCTATTTGGTCCTGCCATTTAGTCGCAATGGGTCAGTATGGGCATATAGGACAATGTTCATATATGCACGAGAAATCCAACCCCTACCTTCTGTAAAAGACAACCTCAAGACTAGCGCCCTAGTCCAGGGTATAGTTGACATGATCAAGGTAGTAACTTCTTACGAAGATACCCCGGATGATGAGATACTTGCATATGTAGGTTGGAATGTGACCGGATATGGCACTACATTAAGTGAGAAACAGCAAGCCCAGAGATCGTACCCTATCTGGATCGTACCCCATCAAGGTCACCTGTGTCTGCAAGGTATTGGTAGGAATCCCAGAGCTCAGCTAGGGAAGAGTGTCTGTACAGAAACGTACGTTTTTGGATCTCAGACTTCCCCTGCCTTTTTAGCCGCAAAGGGTACTTATTTTATCTGCCATGATAGAGCCTATACATGGTTGCCCCCTGACTTCTCTGGCTCATGTTTTGTTTCATTCCTGTTACCTCCCACCTACACAGCAGCGGCGGATTACCATCGGACAAGGATAGTTCGAGGTGTTTTGAGTAAAGAAGACACTGCGGGTCAAGAATTTGGTGACTTTGCAATGGGTGTTCTGCCGTTCTGGGGAGCCATGGTTAACAGCAGAAACATAAGGCAATTGACAAGGGTAGTTGAATCTACCGTGATCGAAACTGCTGGTGCCCTTAGTAACCTGACTGCTGAGCTCCAGTCGGATCGACTGATGACCCTTCAGAACCGGGTCGCTTTGGATATAATACTTGCGGACCGGGGTGGAGTATGCAAATTGATCCAGTCCAGTTGTTGCATTTTTATTCCAGATAATGCTCCAACAGTGTACGGGGCCATCTCCAAACTACATAAGATTTCCGAATCTATTCATGTGGATAAAGGAGATTGGTCATTAATGGGATGGTTCTGGGGACTGATATCTGCCTGGGGATGGAAAATTCTGATGGTCATTGGGATGGTCTTAGCCATTCTTTTCCTGTTCTGTCTATGCATACAGTGTGCTCCTGCAATATGTGGCCTCTGTGCTACATCATGTGTAAGGAAACCTGTGTCAAGACATGAGCTCAGCACTAGAATGATGTTGCAGCAACATCTCAATGACTTTAGGAATATAGATCTGGACTCAGATTAACATGAGGATAGATTAATTGCCTATGTAAGGGCAAAAGGAGGGGCTGTGGTTCTGAAAAATGTGGATCCGCAATAGTACTGGACTCGAGAATAAAAACTTCGTCGAAATAGGACGAATTTGGTATCAAAAGACCGAGAATGACGAGTACATCAAGTACATCAAGTACATTTATTTTCGGCATATTCGAGTGACGATTTCACCTCGAAATCGTCATTTACCTTCTAAACCCTTAGCTGCATGTTGCCCTCTACATAGGCCTTAATCCAGTCGAATTTGATTCCACATACTCCTTAATCGACTTCTTCCTGACCCCAGTACAAGTTAGAACCATTGCCCCAGGCCGAGCTCGTTAGGTCAGTTCCCTCCCAGTGGCCGAGCAAGATAGTATCTAGGCCCAACCGGCCATAAAGCCATTTCAGCACGCACACCTGCCATATCTCGCTCACATCTTTCTCCACTCCTTTTCCTCACTTATTTTATGGTGGGGAGGTGACCATTTTTATTAGGGGTCCAGCGATATCTGATGAAATGTTGGGCCTTGCCGGATGATTTGTTATGGGCAGCACGACGTGAAATATGTACATGTCATCATGACTCTGCTTTCTTTTGTAAAACAGTAACCATAAATGAAATACCACGCACCCAAGGAATGTTTTGCCAAAGGGTGAATATTGTGTATAAGAAGAGAAGCCTAACTTTGTGAAAGTGTGCAGTCTCCTGAATATACCTGTATCGTACTTCTAGGACCCTGTCACCTTGGTTGCAGCCAATAAACGAATCTTTGACTTCACCTGGAAGACTCTGAAGTTTCTGTAGGTCTGACTCAGGAGAACCCGAGGTCTCTGGTGTGTTGATCCCCTGGCACCGCTGGGTTACCGGTTCTGTACCGGTTCTTAAAAACCCAGTACCTCAGGGGTAACTACACGCTTTTCTTTAATTTTCACCGACTTGTAAGCACGCCGCAAATACTTTGAGATATGTCACACAGGATTCTGTTTCCACCCGCATTTTTCCCCACTCGTCTTTGTGTCACTTTTTTCTCTCACTCGTCTTTTTTCACTCGCCTTTTTCATCCGTTTTTCTTCACCTGGGTTAAATTAACACACCCTGACTTTCCACGCCGTTTTTATGATAACCACACTCAGAATACATGATGGACGTCCATCCTTAGTGCTATGTTTTTTCGCTTTAATTACAGAAGCTCCCCGAAGAAGGGCATGCCTTGCCCGAAATGCATTGGAGCAATGAAAAAATCGATTGCATTTATGTTGCCAAAAGTTTGATTTGGTTCCAAAAATTCATCACCATGGAATATAATGTTGATACAGATGAATGATTAAACAATTTGTCTAACGATACCAGGAGTCTTGTTTTTACGAGAACCGAAGGAGTGCCCAACATACGGGGATGACACCATGGTCTCATGGTGACACACCACTTACACTTGTTGAATAGACGTGCCTAGGACGGACACGTCACCTGGTGGAGCACCCGACCATCAAAAAAAACTTTAAAAAAATCCGATAGAATTAGTTTCGCAAATAAAGTTAACAAGCTGTGCGCCACTTCACTCTGAACTTTATTACATCCACTGAACCCCTGCGGCTTTACCCCTACACACCCTTTATCTGCTTCCTCGTGGTCTACAGTTAAGCAGGATTTATATAAATTGTTGAATTCCCCCCCGACTAGCCTCCTTGCGCTCTGCAGTCAGCTTTTCGTCCCTTCGAGAAAATGACCTACAGAAGCAACAGTGTGAATGTTGGATAAATAACGGGAATATTTATGCCTTTAACCCTTCGATTAATCCTTTCGATTCCTTGGAGCAAAACATTGGAATGCCCTCCCAGTTCATTTGAGAATGGAACCATCAGAAACCCTCTTCAGAGTTAAACTTAAAAATCATCTCTTTCCCCATTAACATCTTTCTGTACTCTGTTCCGGTGGGCCGTAGGGAGTTTTGTCAGCAATTAGCGCGGGGATACACAGTTGTGCAGCCATGCGCTTTACAAAACGCTTTATTATTATTATTATTATTTTTAACCCCTTGGGCGCGGGCGCGATTCTGCGCCAGTGCGGCCGTTTTAATGAGTGGGCGGGTTCCTGACGGCCCCCAGCCATCATCAGAACACGCCCACCATGATGCATGATGGCTGGGGGGCGTCATCAGCATGAAAGGGGTTAAAGAAATATGGTCCACCTTTTCCCAGTGGACGATTATGGAGCAGACCACCTGGGCTGAATACATGTGTACCCTGGTCATGCAAAGATTTGAGAATGCGCTTATGCAGATACCAACTGGATTAATGGACCTTAGGTCACAAATAAAAAGAGGCGATGTTCAGGGAGAGGGGATGTTTGGCACTATGTCTGCGTTAATGGCTTATCGTGATATGACCGGTTTTCCCAACACCCCCCTAGAAACAGCTATGCCAATGAGAGGCGGCCCCTGTCTTTGTTAACGCACTTACCGATGCCCAAAATAACGGTCGAGGGGCTGTTGAGGCACACTGGCGCAGGCTTTGGGTTCATGTTCCTTGGAAAAGGTCAGAAGTAATGAAGTTAAAAGGACAATTACCAGATCCCCGGAAGAATCCGGCTGCCTTTCACAGAGAATTAGGTCAGATTATATCTGCAGGTACTCTCGTTCTCGAGGATATAGATTTACTTTTTGGTACAGTTGTCCCCACTGAAATTTCAGACAAAATTCGACATACTGACCATGAAGTGGCGTTGGAAGGTAAGTAAATGGGCTGACCTAGAGGCTATGGAAGAAGCAAGGGTAGGGGGGGACTAAACCAGAAGCTGCCATCCTGACTTTGCCCGGTAAAATAATGACGTTTATGAAAACACTTTTACCGGAAACTGTCATTAACTGGGATAAAATAAACGCCTGTAGGCAGCGAAAAGATGAGAATGTGGCTGACTTCTTTACCCGTTTTGAGACAGAATACAAGGAACATAGGGGTTTAGATCCCCGGACCCCAGGTTCTGGCCCAGTGTTTGTCGATAAGTTTGTCAGCAACCTGCTTCCTGAGATTTCCGCCAGGCTTAAGAAAGTTGAAAGTACGTGGTCTGCCCAAACTATGACTGGTATCTTGGCTATGGCACAATATCACGAGAATAGGGAGAATGATGATAGAGACAAGGAGAGTAAAAAGGTTAGGGATCTTAAGACTAAGGCACTTCTGCAGCAGACTTACCCTCCCCGAGGTCCCAATGCCCGCGGGAATTTCATACCTCAACCCCAACCCCCTCTGAGGGCTCGCCAGTCTACCCCCTCCAGCCCTCAATGTGCGGGAGCCCTCCAAACAGATCATTGTGCTTGTTGTAAGGGGTACGGCCATTGGATAGATGAGTGTCCTGTGTTAGGTGAAAACATCCGATCAGGGAAGACTCGGCCTCGCGCTCCCTGGGAGGGGAGGCAGACTAGGGACCATGGCCCGCCCCATCCACAGGATAAAGAACGCAGGCCCAGGGATGACGCTCCCATCCGGCAGCGCCTGGCCAATAGGTTTGATGGGTACGAAGCAACAGGCACTTATTACAATGATGATTATGATGAAGTTGATGAGACAGGGTCCTTCCAAGCATGGGACAGCCAGGAAAGGGGTATTACCAGAGTGCAAATTCCAGTGGATCAAAGGGGCCCGTATGTTCAAATGTCAGTTGTGGGGAACGATCAGAATTTTCTATTGGATACTGGGGCCACCAGGTCTTCTATTGCACGTCTGTCAGTCCCGGGGGCACCCCTTTCTGGCAATGTGAATGTCTCCGTGGGTTTTGCAGGAACACCTGTGACCAGCCCTGTCTCTGAACCCCTTCCTCTCGATATTGGCCCTGCACATGTTGACGCTCCCTTGGTCCTTACTACAGGTTGCAGTGAAAACTTGTTAGGTATGGATTTACTGAAAGCTTTGTATGCACCCATATCATGTAGTCCCCAAGGTGTATCCCTAACAATTTCCCCCACCGCAGCTTCCTATATGTATCTATCAGGTTCCCTCCCACCAGAGTTGCAGTCTTTACCTTCCTCCCTCTGGGCATCATCAGACACTGATGTAGGGTGTTTCAATATATCCCCCTCATGTAGTACGCATCCAGCCAGGTGCACTTCTCCCCCGCCTCCGGCAGTATCGACTGCCTGCGGAAGGAGAAATGGCCCTTTTAACAATATTATCTGAATTCATGGACAAGGGCGTAATGGAGGAGACACGTGGCAATATCTGTAACAGTCCCATTATTCCCGTTCTTAAAAAGACCAATGGAAATGCTCTCTCCCCTAAAATATACACATTTATAATTGACCTTAGAGCCCTTAACAAAATAACAATCTCCCAATATCCTGTTGTCCCCGACATTACAGCCCTCTTAACGATGGTCCCTTCTGATGCAACACACTTCTCTGTTATAGATGTGAAGAATTCTTTTTTCAGCATTCCTATACATACTGATAGCAGACATTTTTTTGGTTTCTCCCTTGGTGGGCGGAGCTTTAGATTTTGCCGCGCCCCTCAAGGTTTTATCAAGAGCCCCAGTATCTATAGTCAAGCCCTAAAAAGTCAACTAGATTCTTTGGAACTCCCTGATAATTCCACACTATTACAATATGTAGATGATCTCCTCATTGCTGCAAATTCTGCCCCAGCATGTCATGAAGCTACTCTCTGTTTGTTATGCCACCTTGCCCTCCATAATCACAAAGTCTCTTTGAAAAAGCTTCAGTTTTGTCAAGAGAAGGTGATCTATTTAGGTAATCTCCTCTCAAAGGAGGGAAGGCAGCTCACCGCTGATCGTGTAGCCATTATCAATGCTACGACGGCCCAATGAACACAAAAGTAGGTGCGAGCCTTCATAGGCCTAACCTCATACTGTAGGCAGTGGATTTCCAATGTTTCGGCCTTGGTCAAGCCTCTTCTTGCCCTCACCACTAAAGACACATCAGACAGTTACTTTCCATGGACTAGAGAGCATGCACATGCCTTCCAAGATGTAAAAAAGGCTCTGTCTACTGCTCCAGTCCTTGGTACTCCTGATTATAACAAACAATTTTTTCTTTTTGTACATGAAACAGATGGCTGTGCATGCACTGTCTTGACCCAGATGTTCGGAGGTCACCATCGGCCATGTGCCTATTTTTCAGCCACCTTAGATCCTGTTGCAAGGGCTCTCCCAGGATGCCTATGGGCGACCGCTGCGGCCGCCCTCATGGTCCGTCAGAGTGCGGGGATCGTCATGAACTCCCCCCTGATTCTGATGGTCCCCCATTCTGTAGATACCCTCCTTAATAACACCAAGACACAGTACCTCACTAGCGCACAACTCACAGGATATGAACTGACACTCTTTGCCAGCCACATTAACATCAAAAGATGCACTGTACTAAACCCCGCCATATTACTCCCACTGGATACTCATGATGCCCGCTTAGACCCACATGACTGCATATTAAGGACAGAGGAGGAGACGAAGGGACGGGTTGACTTACAGGACACCCGATAGCAGAACCAGAAGGTACACTGTATGTAGACGGATCATGTCTCAGAGGGCCAGATGGTAACACCTCAGCTGTCTCCGCTCTCACGACATTAGGGCGAGTAGTAGAAACAGCTCAGATTCCGCAGTGCTCTGCTCAAGCAGCAGAATTAGTGGCCCTCACTAGGGCTTGTGAGTTAAGCAAAGGGATGACGGTAAATATTTATACTGACAGCCAATATTCCTTCAGGGTGGCCCACAACTTCTGGAGGTTGTGGAAAGAAAGGAATTTCCTTACTTCCCATGGGACCAAAATTCAACATGGCCCCCTAATTCACCGACTGTTAGACTCCGTGACACTCCCCAGAAAAGTGGCCATCATAAAATGTAAGGCCCATAAGAAAGTGAAAGATGATGTTGGGAAAGGCAATGCCCTGGCTGACCAGACGGCCAGACAAACAGCTCTTAGAAAAGGGGAAGGAATGTATGTAGGAGGTCCCGCTAGGTGGGTGGCAGACGAGGGCATGATTGAAAACACAGTACAGAGTGTGATTGATATTCAGTCCCATCCTACTCCTGAGGAACTAAGGGTGTGGAAGGAGCAATTAGCAAAGGAGGGAATTGATGGATGTTGGGTCCGTACGACTATGGAAAGACAATGGGTGTTACCTGACAGCCACGTGCTACCAGTAGTTACGATAGCTCACATCAGTGCAAAAGGGATATGTAAATTGTTGGAACCTACATGGTACAACTCTAAGATACCAGCATATGCTGACAAATGGTTAAATCATGCATGATTTGCCTAATGTATAACCCAGGAAAAGGCACAGTTACTCCTAAGGGAGGATTCTCTCCTCCTACCTTCCCTTTTGAAGTCCTCCAAATGGATTACATCCAGATGGACAGATGTAACAATTTGAAATATGTCCTGGTAGTGGTTTGTACCTTCAGCCGATGGGTGGAGGCCTACCCCGTCAAAGACTGCACCGCTATCACGACCGCCAAAGTACTATTAAAGGAGTACCTCCCACGATTCGGTTTGCCCCGCTTGGTCTGGAGTGACAATGGGACCCACTTTACAGCCCAAATTATGGAATATGTCTGTACAGCATTGGGTATAAAACAAATAATTCATGCAACTAACCACCCCCAGTCAGCAGGTCTAGTGGAGGTGTACAATGGCATCCTAAAAACTAAAATGGCCAACATAGTAGCCGAGACAGGTGTCACTTGGGTTGATGCTCTGCCCTTAGCCCTACGGTCCACAAGCACAACAGCCCACATCAGAATAGGGCTGTCCCCACATGAAATTGTGTTCGGGAGGCCTGCCAATGTATGGGGTGTCCCGCGGCCCAAGAAACTGTCTGACGTTAAATACCTGTATTAACTGATTATCTGTACCGTCTAACTAATACCTTTCGTACTCTTTATCACCAGGTGTATGAGGCCATACCTGACAAAAGCGAGGGCCCAGGACACGTTATCCAACCTGGTGACTGGGTCCTGATCCGGAATTTTCAACGGACTCGAGCCCAGCTGGACACAACCCCGTCAGGTGTTACTAGTCACCCGCACCGCCGTGAAAGTAGAAGATCGGAAGAATTGGGTGCATTAATCGCACTGCAGGCGTGTGCATCTGCCCCTCCCCTATGATCAGTGGGTGAGGGAAGGACTAGGAGACTCAGAAACAGTCCCGACGTTTGTCCCATTCAGCGATGCCAGAGTGCATTCTACATCTACGGAAGCAGTGAGGACAGCATACTGAAAGGAAGGGTGGAACCCTCCCTTGACTCTGCTCAACCCCAAGAACAATTGTTTCCCGACCATACTGTCCCTACTTCCGACCGATACAACTTGCGCCCCTGAGGGAAGGCTTGCCCTTGACTTCGCCAAGTACCTATAGGCTGTAAGGCTGTGATCTTCCCCGGCTGAGAGTAGTGCTGGTGTGTCAGACTAAGGTAAGCCATAAGGGCCCTTGGTACCTGTGCCCACCAATCACAGACAGCCACTAGAGGTCCCTGGCTTAGCACAATGGCCGGTGTCCAAAACACCCGAATCCAGAAACAAGATGTCAGCCTCCGACATAGTAAATGCTTCATGGTTACCGTGGTGACACTGTTTGTCTCCCTCATCCTGTCTATCCTTGGTTGGCTGTTACTAATCTACCATCCTGTTACCGCACCAACTCCTACCCCGACTCCTGCAGAACACCAGTATTACATGTTACCAGCCCACGAGTTACCCCGCCATACAGAATTCATCAACAAAACCTTCATCCAAATGTTGCATCATCACCAGCTGATCATGAACACTTCCAACTGCTGGGTGTGTGGACTGATGCCGCATTCCATGATACAACCTGTCCCATTCTTTCCCTACCCCTTTTCCATCTCTGGGTCTTGTCTTGCATGGTGGATGTTGATGCAGGTGGCCTACACTGTCAATGGTACTGCCAATTCTCCCTTGGAACTTTTCGGGATGACTTCTGGCGGAACAGTTCTGGCCATGCCAATGCTCCTTTTTTCCCGACCAACTCATCCACAACGCTACTATCACCAGATGAACTCGGTGAGATGGTAGTATTCAACTCAACTAATCGACGAACATTTTCCAGATTTCTCACACGAAGGATACTGTCTGATGAACGAGACACTGTGAATGTCATAAATGTGCAGGGCCGTGTCTGCATTCAGCAACTTATTCCACCCATGGAGGTTACCATCTGTCAATGAAGGGCGCTCTGCGCCGCTCACGTTGGGGTGTCATATCAGCCGAGGATACAGCAGGCCAGGAAACCGGGGACTTCTATAAAGGTTTTCTTCCTTTCTGGGGCCCCATGGCCAACAGTTATGTTATGTTATGTTATGTTAATTACTTTTGTACCGCGCACAGCTGCCCCAGCAAAGGGGCGTCCTGGCGCCCAGAGAGGTAAACACAACATTGCAAATAGCTGCCAAATCAGAAGTTTTTATTAAAAAGTATTGTTTTAATGGCACGTCTGAACTGGAGTAGATCTTCCAGTGCTCGAATTTCCGCAGGGAGGGAGTTCCAGAGTTTTGCGGCTACCACTCGGAAGGAGCGGCCGCCAGTCCTACTCAACAGAAAATGTGGGACCACAGACAGATTCTGACCCATCGATCTCAAGGGTCGGGAGGGAACATATGGGGTCAGAAGATTCACCAGTATGGGTGGGGCTGTACCTTTTAAAATTTTAAAAGCCAGACAGAGCACCTTAAACTCGATCCTCCTGGCTACTGGAAGCCAGTGGAGCGCCTGCAGTGTTCTTGAGACCGAACATCTCCTAGGCAGGCCGACCACCGCTCTTGCAGCGGCGTTCTGTACTCGCTGCAGCCGCTTAAGTTCCGCCAGGTTGGTACCTGCTAGCAGAGCACTGGCATAATCTATCCTGGATAGCACTGAGGCCTGAACCACAAGCTGTCTGGTGGGGGCATCAAAAAATTTCAATACCGGCCTGATGCCTCTAATGACACCAAAACAGTCGGGCTGTAGGAGGACTGACCAGGGGCCTTGAAGCCACCATCACAGTAACAGCTGGTGCCCTCTGCAACATCACTGCAGAGCTACAGGCGGACCGCCTCATAACGCTTCAGAACAGAATGGTCCTAGACATCATCCTTGCTGATCGTGGTGGTGTGTGTAAATTGATCGGCTCCAGCTGCTGCGTGTACATCCCAGACAACACACCTACAGTGTACGATGCCATCCAACGTCTGCATCACCTTTCTTCCGAAATTCATCTGGATGAAGGCAACTGGTCCCTCACAGGCTGGATCTGGGGTCTCCTTTCCCAGTGGGGGTGGAAGATCCTCATCTTCCTTGCCTTGGTAGTAACTGTCCTTGTCTCCTGCTGTTTATGCTTTCAGTGTCTGCCAGTGCTCTGTACAATGTGTGTCCAGACCATCACGCCTCCATCCTCTAACATTCACAACATCAATATGATGATGATGCTCCAACAAGAAAGTGATGGCCTTATGAACATTGACATTTCTTAAAGTATTTGCCACTCAATGGCAAAAGGAGGGTCTGAGGAAAAGTGTTCCTCTGATCAGCATAATTTGTACCGGGACTCCATTATTTTTTCATTGCCATCTTGTGTAAAACACTTCCACACGACCCACCTGATCATTTCTGCTGATGCCTGAGAAAATTCTAACTGACATGACAAAAACCATCTTGCAGCCTGCATTTCTGCCCAGGAACTGTCGCACACCCAACCCCCCCCACCCCCCCGGTTCTTTGCAGTTCAACTGAAAGCCCTGAGACACTCACACCCTGAGTAGATGATTTATTTTTCCATCTCCAGCTCCCAGCCTGGTAAACATCCTTGACACCGTGATCAGGTTATCTGGACAATGGTCTGACTGCTGGCCCTTGATCACGGTGATTAAACAATGACTTGAAAGACGAGGCTTTGATCAAGGCAAGTGAACAATGACCTGAAAGACTGAGCCTTGATCAAAGCCGATTGAACAATGATTTGTGTATCAAGCCTTGACCAGGTCACCATCTACAAACATCGTCTGGATCTGGTTATCAACTGCAAACACTGCCCTGATTAAACAATGAACTAACAGCCAAAAGACTGGGATGAAAAAGTATAAAAGGCTTGTAAGCTGCAGAGTGAAGCAGCGGCCTCCTCTGTCTTGTCTCGGACTAGCTTGGGACTCTGTTCCATAGCCCGGGCTATTGAATAAATCTGGGGTCCTCCTGCAGACGAAGGCTCCTGTGTCTCCATTTACTAAGTATGGAAGACTAGGGCGGTTCCCCCGCCGCCGAGACCCGGTAAGTGGGTTTAACCGGTTCTTCAGTTCCAAGCCATGCACTGGGCAATAAAAGAACATGCCCAATTGGTTTTTAAATGCCAGACAGCGTGGAGCAGAAACATGCTGCGGAGTGTGTGCACACAAAATGTACGCTCAAGAAAAAATTACATATCAGGTTATTGCGAGTGGAAGCCAAATAGGAAATCAATGAGTCAGGCTACACAAATTCTCCCTCTTAATGAATAATTTGTGTACACAGAGAGCATGCAAGGCTACAACAGTTAATGACAAATATATATCTTCACACATAGTGATGTAGGCATGTATGCAATACTTAAACCTGAAGAAAAAAAAAATAACATCAAAGAGATCAGTGTAGCTCGAAAAAGCACGAGCGCAAAAGTGAAAGCCAATTAGAAAACACATTGTCTGGTGATTGTTAGTATTTCCTGGCTCTGTAATAGTGACTAAAAACAAGGGAGGGCGAGGGTGAGACAGGCAGGGGAGCGAGTAGAGGAATTTCAACAAGCTCGGGTGGCCATGCTAATTGCAAACATTTGGCCCCTGTGCGCCGCTGCTCGCTCCCGCAAGGTGTATGCCTTTTCAAGCACGAGTACTTGAAAAGAGCTGACCAATTTCTTAAGGTCATCTCCTAGAGCAGTGCATGCGCGCTGCCTAGACGAGACCTAAAAACAGAGCTCCTGACTATTATTAACCAGACTGTGGTTGCTCCTATTGATGATCCTCAAAACAAGAAGCAGAAGGGAATGTGGATGTTGAGCAGTATAATTCCCTTAAGGGGCCCAATTTGGAGAAGGGACTTCCTTTTCAGATGTCTCCCCCTATGTTATTAACAACAAATGCTCATCTGTAGGGATTGCGGAGCGACCTTGGGATGACTAAGCCAAAGGTCAGTGGTCGGAGGTGGACAGGGTTTGTTCATCCAATTAAAGAGAAATTGTTGCTGTGTGGGAAGCGGTTCAGGTTTGTTTTTTCCATCCCGGTTGCAGGGTACAAACATAGTAATCGGGAAACCAGGTAGCAAGAGACTACCTGACTTGCCAGGGAGGTACAAAGACTCCCCACTTGAACATGTTGGCACAGATGATTTCTTCTCATGCAAAGAACAATCTCATTGCTGTGAGAGCGGTTTACATTCAGGGGGATCTCAATTTCCATGCAGACAGCTTCAGCCATAATGTCCATTTGTCTTGTATTTACCATCGGTTATGTCCAGTGTTTCATCCCTCTCCTTGCAATGCATTAATTCTTGTTTTCTGCACAGAGAGGAGTTACCATCATGCATGGGCAATGGATGCTGTCTCGGTTCCTAGGCCTCAGTGGCTCTTATATGCTTTCCCACCTTTTCCCCTCTTCCTGAGAGTGCTTCAGAGGATGCAGGAGGAAAGGGTGGAGATGGTTGTAGTTGCCCCTTTTTGGCCACCTGTCTGTGGTACTCGTTGTTGCTCAGCCTCTCGAGGGGCAGATTTGTCAAACTCTTGTTTAATCCATCTCCTCTACAATTCCTACAGTTACCACTGCAACAGATGCAACAATTAAAGTAGATGGCACTTGAGAGGCTAGCATTGAAGGATATGGGTTATTTTAGCCAGGAAGGTAAGGAAATTCAGTTCTTTTGTAAATCCTCTACACTCACTTCATATAAGAAACATCGGGGTTAAATTGTTAAATGGTGTGAAATGGTGTGCTCCTAAAGGTATAGATCCAGTGCAGGAAAATCCCTTCCAGATCCTGGACTTTTTACGGGAGGGTGTTTTGAAGGAACTAGCCCTGGGCAACATGGCTACTCAATGGGCAGCAAAAGAAGTATTTTGAAGTTCAAGGGGTGATTTGGATGAGATAGCTCCATTGGTTGTTCGTTTGCTGAAGAGATTTTGCTCACCATTTGCAGGAGTCAACTTTCCTTCATGGGAAATACCTACACTTGTCAAAGGTCAGCAGCAATCTCCATTTGAACCTCTTGAAAAGGTAGACATGATATGGGTCTCAACCACCAAAACATCACTCTTATTAGCCATTGCATCGGTTAGAAGTCTATGAGAACTGGGCGCTCTTGTTGTCTCTTCTCCATATTTGCAGATGGTTCCAGATAGGTTGATTTTGGGAACAGATCCCAAATTCATTCTGAAAGTAAATTCAAAATGTCATTTACAGCAGGAGATTGTGTTCCTGTTCTACAGGAGGAAGGTGACCAGATTCCTTCTAAGTTAGATGTGAAAAGACCCTTATTTATTTATCTACAATACACTAAGGATTTTAGGCTTTTAAATTCACTTTTTGTTTCTTGTGGAAGTGTCAATAAAGGCAAAAACATTGCTACATCCACCTCACTGACTCACTCTCCCACTCTCACTCTCACTGACTCTCTCACTCTCACTTGGCTGACTAACTCACTCTCACTGACTGACTCTCCCACTGATTCACTCTCACTGACTGACTCACTCTCACTGACTGACAGAATCTCTCTCACTCACTCTCCCACTCTCTCTCACTGACTGACTGCCTGACTCACTCTCACTGACAGACCCTCACTGACAGACTCTCTCACTGACACTCCCACTCTCTCTAACTGACTTACTCACTCTCATTGACAGACTCTCCCACTCACTGACAGACTATCCCACTCTCTCACTCACTGGCTCTCCCACTAACTAACGGACTCACTCACTCTCACTGACTGACTCAGTCTCACTGACTGACTGACTCAGTCTCACTGACTGACTCGTTCTCACTAACTGACTCACTCTCACTGACTGACTCACTCTCACTGACTCACTCTCTCACTGACTGACTGTCTCACTCTCAATGACTGACTGACTCACTCAGATTGACAGACTCTTATTGACTGACTCACTCTCACTGACTGACACTCCCACTCACTGACTGACTCACTCACTCACTGACTGACTGACTCTCACTGACTGACTCACACTCACTGACTGACTCACTCTCACTGACTGAATCTCTCTCACTGACACCCTCCCACTCTCTCTCACTGACTGACTGCCTGACTCACTCTCAGTGACAGAACCTCACTAACTGACTCACTCTCAATAAATGACTCACTCTCAATAACGGACTCACTCTCACTGACTCACTCTCTCACTGACTGACTGACTCACTCTCACTGACTGACTCACTCACTCACTCTCACTGACTGACTCACTCTGACTGACTGACTGTCCCACTCTCACTCTCACTGACTCACTCTCACTCTTGTTGACTGATTGACTCACTCTCACTGACTGACTGACTCTCTCACTCTGTCTCACTGACTCACTCTCCCACTCAGTCTCACTGACTGACTCTCCCACTCTCTCTCACTGACTGACGGACTCACTCACTCTCACCGACAGACTCTCCCCAGAAAAGTGGCCATCATAAAATGTAAGGCCCATAAGAAAGTGAAAGATGATGTTGGGAAAGGCAATGCCCTGGCTGACCAGACGGCCAGACAAACAGCTCTTAGAAAAGGGGAAGGAATGTATGTAGGAGGTCCCGCTAGGTGGGTGGCAGACGAGGGCATGATTGAAAACACAGTACAGAGTGTGATTGATATTCAGTCCCATCCTACTCCTGAGGAACTAAGGGTGTGGAAGGAGCAATTAGCAAAGGAGGGAATTGATGGATGTTGGGTCCGTACGACTATGGAAAGACAATGGGTGTTACCTGACAGCCACGTGCTACCAGTAGTTACGATAGCTCACATCAGTGCAAAAGGGATATGTAAATTGTTGGAACCTACATGGTACAACTCTAAGATACCAGCATATGCTGACAAATGGTTAAATCATGCATGATTTGCCTAATGTATAACCCAGGAAAAGGCACAGTTACTCCTAAGGGAGGATTCTCTCCTCCTACCTTCCCTTTTGAAGTCCTCCAAATGGATTACATCCAGATGGACAGATGTAACAATTTGAAATATGTCCTGGTAGTGGTTTGTACCTTCAGCCGATGGGTGGAGGCCTACCCCGTCAAAGACTGCACCGCTATCACGACCGCCAAAGTACTATTAAAGGAGTACCTCCCACGATTCGGTTTGCCCCGCTTGGTCTGGAGTGACAATGGGACCCACTTTACAGCCCAAATTATGGAATATGTCTGTACAGCATTGGGTATAAAACAAATAATTCATGCAACTAACCACCCCCAGTCAGCAGGTCTAGTGGAGGTGTACAATGGCATCCTAAAAACTAAAATGGCCAACATAGTAGCCGAGACAGGTGTCACTTGGGTTGATGCTCTGCCCTTAGCCCTACTGTCCACAAGCACAACAGCCCACATCAGAATAGGGCTGTCCCCACATGAAATTGTGTTCGGGAGGCCTGCCAATGTATGGGGTGTCCCGCGGCCCAAGAAACTGTCTGACGTTAAATACCTGTATTAACTGATTATCTGTACCGTCTAACTAATACCTTTCGTACTCTTTATCACCAGGTGTATGAGGCCATACCTGACAAAAGCGAGGGCCCAGGACACGTTATCCAACCTGGTGACTGGGTCCTGATCCGGAATTTTCAACGGACTCGAGCCCAGCTGGACACAACCCCGTCAGGTGTTACTAGTCACCCGCACCGCCGTGAAAGTAGAAGATCGGAAGAATTGGGTGCATTAATCGCACTGCAGGCGTGTGCATCTGCCCCTCCCCTATGATCAGTGGGTGAGGGAAGGACTAGGAGACTCAGAAACAGTCCCGACGTTTGTCCCATTCAGCGATGCCAGAGTGCATTCTACATCTACGGAAGCAGTGAGGACAGCATACTGAAAGGAAGGGTGGAACCCTCCCTTGACTCTGCTCAACCCCAAGAACAATTGTTTCCCGACCATACTGTCCCTACTTCCGACCGATACAACTTGCGCCCCTGAGGGAAGGCTTGCCCTTGACTTCGCCAAGTACCTATAGGCTGTAAGGCTGTGATCTTCCCCGGCTGAGAGTAGTGCTGGTGTGTCAGACTAAGGTAAGCCATAAGGGCCCTTGGTACCTGTGCCCACCAATCACAGACAGCCACTAGAGGTCCCTGGCTTAGCACAATGGCCGGTGTCCAAAACACCCGAATCCAGAAACAAGATGTCAGCCTCCGACATAGTAAATGCTTCATGGTTACCGTGGTGACACTGTTTGTCTCCCTCATCCTGTCTATCCTTGGTTGGCTGTTACTAATCTACCATCCTGTTACCGCACCAACTCCTACCCCGACTCCTGCAGAACACCAGTATTACATGTTACCAGCCCACGAGTTACCCCGCCATACAGAATTCATCAACAAAACCTTCATCCAAATGTTGCATCATCACCAGCTGATCATGAACACTTCCAACTGCTGGGTGTGTGGACTGATGCCGCATTCCATGATACAACCTGTCCCATTCTTTCCCTACCCCTTTTCCATCTCTGGGTCTTGTCTTGCATGGTGGATGTTGATGCAGGTGGCCTACACTGTCAATGGTACTGCCAATTCTCCCTTGGAACTTTTCGGGATGACTTCTGGCGGAACAGTTCTGGCCATGCCAATGCTCCTTTTTTCCCGACCAACTCATCCACAACGCTACTATCACCAGATGAACTCGGTGAGATGGTAGTATTCAACTCAACTAATCGACGAACATTTTCCAGATTTCTCACACGAAGGATACTGTCTGATGAACGAGACACTGTGAATGTCATAAATGTGCAGGGCCGTGTCTGCATTCAGCAACTTATTCCACCCATGGAGGTTACCATCTGTCAATGAAGGGCGCTCTGCGCCGCTCACGTTGGGGTGTCATATCAGCCGAGGATACAGCAGGCCAGGAAACCGGGGACTTCTATAAAGGTTTTCTTCCTTTCTGGGGCCCCATGGCCAACAGTTATGTTATGTTATGTTATGTTAATTACTTTTGTACCGCGCACAGCTGCCCCAGCAAAGGGGCGTCCTGGCGCCCAGAGAGGTAAACACAACATTGCAAATAGCTGCCAAATCAGAAGTTTTTATTAAAAAGTATTGTTTTAATGGCACGTCTGAACTGGAGTAGATCTTCCAGTGCTCGAATTTCCGCAGGGAGGGAGTTCCAGAGTTTTGCGGCTACCACTCGGAAGGAGCGGCCGCCAGTCCTACTCAACAGAAAATGTGGGACCACAGACAGATTCTGACCCATCGATCTCAAGGGTCGGGAGGGAACATATGGGGTCAGAAGATTCACCAGTATGGGTGGGGCTGTACCTTTTAAAATTTTAAAAGCCAGACAGAGCACCTTAAACTCGATCCTCCTGGCTACTGGAAGCCAGTGGAGCGCCTGCAGTGTTCTTGAGACCGAACATCTCCTAGGCAGGCCGACCACCGCTCTTGCAGCGGCGTTCTGTACTCGCTGCAGCCGCTTAAGTTCCGCCAGGTTGGTACCTGCTAGCAGAGCACTGGCATAATCTATCCTGGATAGCACTGAGGCCTGAACCACAAGCTGTCTGGTGGGGGCATCAAAAAATTTCAATACCGGCCTGATGCCTCTAATGACACCAAAACAGTCGGGCTGTAGGAGGACTGACCAGGGGCCTTGAAGCCACCATCACAGTAACAGCTGGTGCCCTCTGCAACATCACTGCAGAGCTACAGGCGGACCGCCTCATAACGCTTCAGAACAGAATGGTCCTAGACATCATCCTTGCTGATCGTGGTGGTGTGTGTAAATTGATCGGCTCCAGCTGCTGCGTGTACATCCCAGACAACACACCTACAGTGTACGATGCCATCCAACGTCTGCATCACCTTTCTTCCGAAATTCATCTGGATGAAGGCAACTGGTCCCTCACAGGCTGGATCTGGGGTCTCCTTTCCCAGTGGGGGTGGAAGATCCTCATCTTCCTTGCCTTGGTAGTAACTGTCCTTGTCTCCTGCTGTTTATGCTTTCAGTGTCTGCCAGTGCTCTGTACAATGTGTGTCCAGACCATCACGCCTCCATCCTCTAACATTCACAACATCAATATGATGATGATGCTCCAACAAGAAAGTGATGGCCTTATGAACATTGACATTTCTTAAAGTATTTGCCACTCAATGGCAAAAGGAGGGTCTGAGGAAAAGTGTTCCTCTGATCAGCATAATTTGTACCGGGACTCCATTATTTTTTCATTGCCATCTCGTGTAAAACACTTCCACACGACCCACCTGATCATTTCTGCTGATGCCTGAGAAAATTCTAACTGACATGACAAAAACCATCTTGCAGCCTGCATTTCTGCCCAGGAACTGTCGCACACCCAACCCCCCCCCCCCCCCGGTTCTTTGCAGTTCAACTGAAAGCCCTGAGACACTCACACCCTGAGTAGATGATTTATTTTTCCATCTCCAGCTCCCAGCCTGGTAAACATCCTTGACACCGTGATCAGGTTATCTGGACAATGGTCTGACTGCTGGCCCTTGATCACGGTGATTAAACAATGACTTGAAAGACGAGGCTTTGATCAAGGCAAGTGAACAATGACCTGAAAGACTGAGCCTTGATCAAAGCCGATTGAACAATGATTTGTGTATCAAGCCTTGACCAGGTCACCATCTACAAACATCGTCTGGATCTGGTTATCAACTGCAAACACTGCCCTGATTAAACAATGAACTAACAGCCAAAAGACTGGGATGAAAAAGTATAAAAGGCTTGTAAGCTGCAGAGTGAAGCAGCGGCCTCCTCTGTCTTGTCTCGGACTAGCTTGGGACTCTGTTCCATAGCCCGGGCTATTGAATAAATCTGGGGTCCTCCTGCAGACGAAGGCTCCTGTGTCTCCATTTACTAAGTATGGAAGACTAGGGCGGTTCCCCCGCCGCCGAGACCCGGTAAGTGGGTTTAACCGGTTCTTCAGTTCCAAGCCATGCACTGGGCAATAAAAGAACATGCCCAATTGGTTTTTAAATGCCAGACAGCGTGGAGCAGAAACATGCTGCGGAGTGTGTGCACACAAAATGTACGCTCAAGAAAAAATTACATATCAGGTTATTGCGAGTGGAAGCCAAATAGGAAATCAATGAGTCAGGCTACACAAATTCTCCCTCTTAATGAATAATTTGTGTACACAGAGAGCATGCAAGGCTACAACAGTTAATGACAAATATATATCTTCACACATAGTGATGTAGGCATGTATGCAATACTTAAACCTGAAGAAAAAAAAAATAACATCAAAGAGATCAGTGTAGCTCGAAAAAGCACGAGCGCAAAAGTGAAAGCCAATTAGAAAACACATTGTCTGGTGATTGTTAGTATTTCCTGGCTCTGTAATAGTGACTAAAAACAAGGGAGGGCGAGGGTGAGACAGGCAGGGGAGCGAGTAGAGGAATTTCAACAAGCTCGGGTGGCCATGCTAATTGCAAACATTTGGCCCCTGTGCGCCGCTGCTCGCTCCCGCAAGGTGTATGCCTTTTCAAGCACGAGTACTTGAAAAGAGCTGACCAATTTCTTAAGGTCATCTCCTAGAGCAGTGCATGCGCGCTGCCTAGACGAGACCTAAAAACAGAGCTCCTGACTATTATTAACCAGACTGTGGTTGCTCCTATTGATGATCCTCAAAACAAGAAGCAGAAGGGAATGTGGATGTTGAGCAGTATAATTCCCTTAAGGGGCCCAATTTGGAGAAGGGACTTCCTTTTCAGATGTCTCCCCCTATGTTATTAACAACAAATGCTCATCTGTAGGGATTGCGGAGCGACCTTGGGATGACTAAGCCAAAGGTCAGTGGTCGGAGGTGGACAGGGTTTGTTCATCCAATTAAAGAGAAATTGTTGCTGTGTGGGAAGCGGTTCAGGTTTGTTTTTTCCATCCCGGTTGCAGGGTACAAACATAGTAATCGGGAAACCAGGTAGCAAGAGACTACCTGACTTGCCAGGGAGGTACAAAGACTCCCCACTTGAACATGTTGGCACAGATGATTTCTTCTCATGCAAAGAACAATCTCATTGCTGTGAGAGCGGTTTACATTCAGGGGGATCTCAATTTCCATGCAGACAGCTTCAGCCATAATGTCCATTTGTCTTGTATTTACCATCGGTTATGTCCAGTGTTTCATCCCTCTCCTTGCAATGCATTAATTCTTGTTTTCTGCACAGAGAGGAGTTACCATCATGCATGGGCAATGGATGCTGTCTCGGTTCCTAGGCCTCAGTGGCTCTTATATGCTTTCCCACCTTTTCCCCTCTTCCTGAGAGTGCTTCAGAGGATGCAGGAGGAAAGGGTGGAGATGGTTGTAGTTGCCCCTTTTTGGCCACCTGTCTGTGGTACTCGTTGTTGCTCAGCCTCTCGAGGGGCAGATTTGTCAAACTCTTGTTTAATCCATCTCCTCTACAATTCCTACAGTTACCACTGCAACAGATGCAACAATTAAAGTAGATGGCACTTGAGAGGCTAGCATTGAAGGATATGGGTTATTTTAGCCAGGAAGGTAAGGAAATTCAGTTCTTTTGTAAATCCTCTACACTCACTTCATATAAGAAACATCGGGGTTAAATTGTTAAATGGTGTGAAATGGTGTGCTCCTAAAGGTATAGATCCAGTGCAGGAAAATCCCTTCCAGATCCTGGACTTTTTACGGGAGGGTGTTTTGAAGGAACTAGCCCTGGGCAACATGGCTACTCAATGGGCAGCAAAAGAAGTATTTTGAAGTTCAAGGGGTGATTTGGATGAGATAGCTCCATTGGTTGTTCGTTTGCTGAAGAGATTTTGCTCACCATTTGCAGGAGTCAACTTTCCTTCATGGGAAATACCTACACTTGTCAAAGGTCAGCAGCAATCTCCATTTGAACCTCTTGAAAAGGTAGACATGATATGGGTCTCAACCACCAAAACATCACTCTTATTAGCCATTGCATCGGTTAGAAGTCTATGAGAACTGGGCGCTCTTGTTGTCTCTTCTCCATATTTGCAGATGGTTCCAGATAGGTTGATTTTGGGAACAGATCCCAAATTCATTCTGAAAGTAAATTCAAAATGTCATTTACAGCAGGAGATTGTGTTCCTGTTCTACAGGAGGAAGGTGACCAGATTCCTTCTAAGTTAGATGTGAAAAGACCCTTATTTATTTATCTACAATACACTAAGGATTTTAGGCTTTTAAATTCACTTTTTGTTTCTTGTGGAAGTGTCAATAAAGGCAAAAACATTGCTACATCCACCTCACTGACTCACTCTCCCACTCTCACTCTCACTGACTCTCTCACTCTCACTTGGCTGACTAACTCACTCTCACTGACTGACTCTCCCACTGATTCACTCTCACTGACTGACTCACTCTCACTGACTGACAGAATCTCTCTCACTCACTCTCCCACTCTCTCTCACTGACTGACTGCCTGACTCACTCTCACTGACAGACCCTCACTGACAGACTCTCTCACTGACACTCCCACTCTCTCTAACTGACTTACTCACTCTCATTGACAGACTCTCCCACTCACTGACAGACTATCCCACTCTCTCACTCACTGGCTCTCCCACTAACTAACGGACTCACTCACTCTCACTGACTGACTCAGTCTCACTGACTGACTGACTCAGTCTCACTGACTGACTCGTTCTCACTAACTGACTCACTCTCACTGACTGACTCACTCTCACTGACTCACTCTCTCACTGACTGACTGTCTCACTCTCAATGACTGACTGACTCACTCAGATTGACAGACTCTTATTGACTGACTCACTCTCACTGACTGACACTCCCACTCACTGACTGACTCACTCACTCACTGACTGACTGACTCTCACTGACTGACTCACACTCACTGACTGACTCACTCTCACTGACTGAATCTCTCTCACTGACACCCTCCCACTCTCTCTCACTGACTGACTGCCTGACTCACTCTCAGTGACAGAACCTCACTAACTGACTCACTCTCAATAAATGACTCACTCTCAATAACGGACTCACTCTCACTGACTCACTCTCTCACTGACTGACTGACTCACTCTCACTGACTGACTCACTCACTCACTCTCACTGACTGACTCACTCTGACTGACTGACTGTCCCACTCTCACTCTCACTGACTCACTCTCACTCTTGTTGACTGATTGACTCACTCTCACTGACTGACTGACTCTCTCACTCTGTCTCACTGACTCACTCTCCCACTCAGTCTCACTGACTGACTCTCCCACTCTCTCTCACTGACTGACGGACTCACTCACTCTCACCGACAGACTCTCACTCACTCACTGACTGACTCTCCCACTCTCTCTCACTGACTGACTCTCCCACTCTCTCTCACTGACTCATTCACTCTCACTGACTGACTCTCCCACTCTCTCTCACTAACTGACTCACTCTCACTGACTGACGCACTCTCACTGACTCACTTTCTCACTGACTGACTGAAGCACTCTCGCTGACTGACTGACTCTTTCACACTGACACTCTCACTGACTGACTCACTCTCACTGACTGACTGACTCTCACTCTCACTCACTGACTGACTGACTCTCTCACATTTCACTGACTGACTGACTCTCTCACTCTCACTGACTGACTCTCTCTCTCACTGACTGACTCTCACTGACCGACTCACTCTCACTGACTGACTCACTCACTCTCACAGACTGACTCACAAAGGGCCACATGTATCAAGATACATTTTTGAGATTCTCAAATAGCGATTTTTAAGGAATCGCTATTTGAGAATTGCAAAATGGTATGTATGTAGAAATTCACAATTTTTTTGCGATTTCTTAAAATTCCTTAATTGCGATTAGCAAATTGCTAATCGCAATTAAGGAATATTTTCCCATTCATTTCTATGGGCCAGGAGGTCCATAGGAATGAATGTGAAATTATTCGCAATTTGCGATTCGCAATTTGCTAATCACAAATTGAGAATAATTTCAAGGGTGCAGGGGTGTCCAAAGGACACCCTGTTGCACTCCTGAAATAAGCATGGGTGCACATGTGGTGCACATACATGCCCTAAGGGCATGTATGTGCATCACATGGCACTTTGAAAAATTCCAAAATTGGCATTTTTCAAGAAATTCGCAAATTACCACCAATCTGAAGTTGGTGGTAATTTGCGATTCCTTAGGGACAATTATTTTTGCATCATACATTGCATTTAAGGAATCGCAAATTTTGCAATTCCTCAAATGAATTGGAGAGTCAGTCAGTGAGAGTGAGTGAGTCAGTCAGTGAGAGTGAGTCAGTGAGAGAGTGAGTCCGTGAGAGTAAGTCAGTTAGTGAGACTCAGTCAGACTCATTCTCTCACTGACTCACTCTCACTGACTGACTCACTCACTCTCACTGACTGACTCTCCACTCTCTCACTGACTGACTATCACTGACTCACTTTCACTGACTGGCTCACTCTCTCTGACTGGTTCACTCTCTCTGACTGACTCACTTTCTCTGACTGACTGACTCTCACTGACTGACTGACTCTCACTGACTGGCTCACTCTCTCTGACTGACTGAATCACTCTCACTGACTGACTCACTCCCACTGACAGAGTCTCTCACTGACTCTCCCACTGACTCACTCTCACTGCCTCACTCTCACTGACAGACTCTCTCTCTCACTGACTGACACTCTCTCTCAATGACTGACTCTCTCACTGACAGACTGACTCACTCTCACTGACTGACTGACTCTACCACTCTCTCTCACTGACTCTCCCACTCTCTCTCACTGACTCATTCACTCTCACTGACTGACTCTCCCACTCTCTCTCACTGACTGACTGAGTCTCACTAACTGACTCACTCTCACTGACTGAGTCACTGACTCGCTCTCACTGACTGACTGACTCATTCACACTGACACTCTCACTAACTGACTCACTCACTCTCACTGACTGACTGACTCTCACTCTCACTGACTGACTGACTCTCTCACATCTCAGTGACTGACTCTCTCACTCTCACTAACTGACTGACTCTCTCTCTCTCACTGACACTCCCACTCTCTCACTGACTCACTCTCACTGACTGACTCACTTTCACTGACTCACTCACTGACTGACTCACCCACTGACTGACTCACCCACTCTCACTGACTCACTCTCTCACTGACTGACTCACTCACTCTCACTGACTGACTGACTACCTCTCTCACTGACTGACTCACTCACTCTCACTGACTGACTCACTCACTCTCACTGAATCACTCACTCTCACTGACTGACTCACTCACTCTCACTGACTGACTCTCACTGACTGACTCACTCTCTCACTGACTGACTGACTAACTCTCTCACTGACTGACTGACTCACTCTCACTGACTGACTGTCTCACTCTCACTGACTGACTGACTCAATCTCACTGACTCACTCTCACTGACTGACTCACTCACTCTCACTGACTGACTCACTCACTCTCACTGACTCACTCAATCACTCTCACTGACTCACTCACTCTCACTGGCTCACTCACACTGACAGACTCTCACTGACTCTCACTGACTCACTCTCTCACTCTCAGTGACTCACTCTCTCACTGACTCACTCTCACTGACTGACTCTCCCACTCTCTCACTGACTGATTCACTATCACTGACTGACCTACTCTCTCGGACTGACTCACTCTCTCTGACTGACTCTCGGACTGACTCACTCTCACTGACTGACTCACTCTCACTGACATACTCTCTCACTGACTCACTCTCACTGACTCACTCTCACTGACTCACTCTCACTGATAGACTCTCTCTCACTGACTGACCCTCTCTCTCACTGACTGGCTCACTCTCTCTCACCGACTGACTGCCTGAATCACTCTCACTGACAGACCCTCACTAACTGACTCACTCTCACTGACTGAATCACTCACACTCTCCCTCACTGACTGACTCTCCCACTCTCTCTCACTGACTCACTCTCCCACTCTCTCTCACCGACTGACTGCCTGAATCACTCTCACTGACAGACCCTCACTAACTGACTCACTCTCACTGACTGACTCTCCCACTCTCTCTCACTGACAGACTCCTTCACTCTCACTGACTCTCAAACTCTCTCTCACTGACTGACTGACTCAGTCTCTCTAACTGACTCACTTTCACTGACTGAATCACTCTCTCTGACTGACTCACTCTCACTGACTCACTCTTACTGACTCACTCTCACTGACTGGCTGACTCACTCTCACTGACTGACTCACACTAACTGACTCACTCTCACTGACTGACTCACTCTCACTGACTGACTCACTCTCACTGACTGACTCACTCTCACCTACTGACTCACTCTCACTGACTCAGTAACTCTCACTGACTGACTCTCTCTGACTGACTCACTCACTCTCACTGACTGACTCACTCTCACTGACAGACTCTCACTGACTCCCCCACTCTCTCTCACTGACTGACTCACTCTCTCGCTCACTGACTCACTCTCACTCACTCACTCTCTCACTCTCTCTCACTCACTGACTCACTCTCACTGACTCACTCTCACTGACTCACTCTCGCTGACTCATTCTCACTGACTGACTAACTCTCTCACTCGCAATGGTTGACTGACTCACTCGCTCTCACTGACATACTCTCCCACTCTCTCTCACTAACTGACTCACTATCACTGACTGACTCTCTCACATTGACTGACTCTCTCTGACTGACTGACTCACTCTCACTGACAGACTCACTGACTCACTCACTCTCACTCACTGACTGACTCTCCCACTCTCTCACTGACTGACTCCCCCACTCTCTCACTGACTGACTCCCCCACTCTCTCTCACTCACTGACTCATTCACTCTCACTGACTGACTCTCCCACTCTCTCTCACTGACTGGCTGACTCACTCTCACTGACATACTATTTACTGACACTCTCACTGACAGACTCTCTCACTGACTGACTCACACTCCCTCACTGACTGACTGACTCTCCCACTCTCTCTCTCTCTCACTGACTGACTAACTCTCCCACTCTCTCTCACTGACTGACTGACTCATTCACTCTCACTGCCTCACACTCACTCTCACTCTCACTCACTCTCACTCACTCACTCTGGCAAACTCTTTCACTGACTGACTTTCCCACTCTCACTGACTGACTGACTCTCTCACTCTCAATGGCTGACTGACTCACTCGCTCTCACTGACCTACTCTCTCTCACTAACTGACTCACTCACTCTCACTGACTGATTGACTCTCTCTCACTGACTCTCTCTCTCTCGCTGACTCTCTTTCACTGACTGACTCTCTTTCACTGACTGACTCTCTCTCATTGACTGACTCTCTCTCACTGACTGACTGACTCTCGCTAAAAGACTGAATCACCCTCGCTAAAAGACTGACTAACTCACTCTCACTGACTGACTATCTCACTGACTCACTCTCTTGCACTCACTGACTAACTGACTCACTCTCATTCACTCTCACTGACTGACTGACACTCTCACTGACTGACTGACTCAGTCTCACTGACTGACTCACTCTCACTGACTGACTCACTCTCACTGACTGACTCACTCTCACTGACTGACTCACTCTCACTGACTGACTCACTCACTCTCACTAACTGACTGACTCACTCTCACTGACTGACTGGCTCACGCACACTAACTGACTCAATCTCACTGACTGACTCACTCTCACCTACTGACTCACTCTCACTGACTGACTCACTCTCACTGACTGACTCACTCTCACTGACTGACCCACTCGCTCTCACTGAATGACTCTCTCTGACTGACTCACTCACCCTCACTGACTCACTCTCACTGACAGACTCTCACTGACTCCCCCACTCTCTCTAACTGACTGACTCATTCACTTTCACTGACTGACTCTCCCACTCTCTCTCACTGACTGGCTGACTCACTCACTCTCCCTGACTGACTCACTCTCACTGACTCCCCCACTCACTCTCACTGACTGACCCACTCACTCTCACTGAATCACTCTCTCTGACTGACTCACTCACTCTCACTGACTCACTCTCTCTGACAGACTCTCACTGACTCCCCCACTCTCTCTCACTGACTGACTCATTCACTCTCACTGACTGACTCTCCCACTCTCTCTCACTGACTGGCTGACTCACTCACTCTCACTGACTCATTCACTCTCACTGACTGACTCTCCCACTCTCTCTCAATGGCTGACTGACTCACTCGCTCTCACTGACATACTCTCCCACTCTCTCTCATTAACTGACTCACTCTCACTGACTGACTCTCTCTCACTGACTCTGACTCTCTCACTGACTCTCTTTCACTGACTGACTCTCTCTCACTGACTCTCACTGACTCACTCTCTCACTCTCACTGACTCACTCTCACTGACTGACTCTCCCACTCTCTCACTGACTGATTCACTATCACTGACTGACCTACTCTCTCGGACTGATTCACTCTCACTGACTGACTCTCTCTGACTCACTCACTCTCACTGAGTGACTCACTCTCACTGACTCACTGACTCACTCACTCACTCTCACTCATTGACTAACTCTCCCACTCTCTCTCATTGACTGACTCATTCACTCTCACTGACAGACTCTCACTCTCTCTGACTGACTGACTGACTCTCCCACTCTCTCTCTCTGACTGACTAACTCTTCCACTCTCTCTCACTGACTGACTGACTCATTCACTCTCACTGCCTCACTTTCACTGCCTCACTGACTCTCACTGACTGACACGCTCTCTCTCACTGACTGACTCACTCTCTCTCACTGACTCACTCTCTCACTTACTGACTGACTCACTCTCACTGACTGACTCACTCTCTCTCACTGACTGACTCACACTCTCTCACTCACTGACTTACTCTCTCTCACTCACTGACAAACTCTCTCACTGACTGACTCTCCCACTCTCACTGACTGACTGACTCTCTCACTCTCAATGGCTGACTGACTCACTCGCTCTCACTGACATACTCTCCCACTCTCTCTCACTAACTGACTCACTCACTCTCACTGACTGATTGACTGTCTCTCACTGAGTGACTGTCTCTCATTGACTGGCTCTCTCTCACTGACTCTCTCTCTCACTGACTCTCTTTCACTGACTGACTCTCTTTCACTGACTGACTCTTTTACTGACTGATTCTCTCTCATTGACTGACTCTCTCATTGACTGACTCTCTCTCACTGACTGACTGACTCTCGCTAATAGACTGACTTACTCTTGCTGAAAGACTGACTCACTCTCACTGACTGACTATCTCACACTCACTGACTAACTGACTCACGCTCACTCTCATTCACTCTCACTGACTGACTCTCTCACTCTCACTGACTGACCGACTCTCTCACATCTCACTGACTGACTGCCCCTCTCACTCTCACTGACTGACTGCCACTCTCACTCTCACTGACTGACTCTCTCACTGACTGACTCTCACTCTCTCACTGACTGACTCTCACTCTCACTGACTGACTCTCACTCTCTCACTGACTCACTCTCTCACTGACTGACTGACTCACTCTCTCACTGACTGACTCACTCACTCTCTCACTGACTGACTGACTCACTCACTCTCTCATTGACCGACTAACTGACTGACTGACCTTCACCCTCCTGTTATTTATGGCCCCATAAAAAAAATAAACACAACAAGGAACCATTGGGACAGGCAGATACAAGTTGCCAGCATTGAAAGTAAAAAAAAAATCGACATTATTTTTAATACTTTTTTAATATGGTCGTTAAGTTGTACATAATGCTTTTTTGGTCATATCTAAGGTAACAACAATGCTTCTGACACTTCTTTATTATAACTTTTAAGCATGCTGCAGACTTCTGTACAGCACAGCTTAAAGACATAGGTAAAGTCAATAGCTCTGGCTAAACATTTATAAGTTCCCAAAGGCGAGACCTATTGGCTTTGCCAATGCTTGTTTTGAGTTGTCACTTGCAAGATTAGTGAAGTGAGGAGGAGCTGTACATTTTCCATAGAATTGGAAAAAGGACTAGCATGTGTATAGCCTGTCTGGGTGTCGGGACCGCCTCATTTGTTTATGACGGTTATGGCAGAGGACCTTAATAGGGAAGCTGAAGTTTACTGATAACTAATGTATTCATTACCCCTCGGAGGGCCTCCTCCTCCCAGTCATATATAGCATTTTTCTCTGCACATTATACCGAAACCGTGGAACAGGTGATCACCAACATTTTAAGCCATGGAAACCTTTGATCATTTGGTGCCTTTTCTTGGTTCTGTAAAATCAGTGTTTAGACGTATAAGACAAAATGTGACTCTCCAGTGCACAAGCAACCTATTGCTATCTATACTAATATTATAAAGAGAGAGCCCTAACCTTTGATGCGGGTAATCTCAGTAACCACAGCACCAATCACAACATCCAATACAGCATTGGAAAGGACAGTTGCAGCAGAAGGACATAGGCTATACAGATGGCCACCATATACATTTGAAAGGTAAAAGAACCTTGCCAGCAAAGTAGTCTCTTGTGTGCGTGGGCGGGGCGCGGCATGACGACAAAAAAAAGCGTTCCTTAAACGTGTGCGTTGTGCTGGGGGCGTGACAAAGGCTGGGGGCATGTGCTAGGGGCGTGACAAAAATGGGCACGGCAATTGCGCGAGAGCAAGGGGCAAGACAAACGACAATGGGCGCGGCAATTGCAGAATTGCACGGGAGCAAGGGGCATGGCCAATGGGCGCGGAAATGTACGGGAGCAAGAGCATTCAATGGCCGTCTGAGTTCAGCTGGAGGCGCGCCAATTGCGCAATTGCGCGGGAGCAAGGGCCGTGACAAACGACAATGGGCGCACCAATTGCGGAATTGCACGGGAGCAAGGGCCGTGGACATTGGGTGCGGCTATCGGCCGCCAACAATCGCGCCACATTCATAAATTATGATGCCAATCGCGCACCTGGGCGTATGCGTTCAATGGGCGTCTGCGTTCAGCTGGAGGCGTGGTAAGTAACCGTTCGCTCTACTCACTTGTGGGCCTGCACGTTGTGCTGGGGGCGTGGCACACATACTGGGGCCGAATGTAGTGTGTGCCTTGGGCTGGGTGCGTGTCAAACAGACTGGGGCCCAATGCTGTCGGTGCTTTACTAAATTGCCATTACGTTAATAATAATACCGGGAAATAACTTTCAAGGGTCACATAATTTGTATTGTAATACGGTCGCCGCTGGAGCCGGGCCTCAAGCGGGGTGTACACGCCACTGAGCGTGCCTGCGGGGACAATAACTGCAGCGTCTCCTGCGCGCTGTCACTCAACTCTCTGCATAAACGAATTTACACACGGCGCACAACATCAACCAGGGCTGAAGCCGGCCTCAAGCGGCGGCTGACGCGACTAAGCGGCCCTGCTGGCACACTAACCTACAAACTGACAGCACTTTCCCACACGCGCAGCGTCTCTAGCGCGACCTGTCACGCACTCAACTCTTCATACCCAGACAACGTCGGGATTGGCTGCTAGTAATTGATAAAGCCAGAAAACAAATGGATTTCCAGGCATATATTGTGCATACACAATACCTTGAATAGACTCACAAGTGGGTGTTATGACTGTCTACGGACCAGACCATGAACCCAGTGCCCACTGTGCACCGCCAAAGGCCATAGGTAGCAGGCCCAGTGACGAGAGGGCTGTGGACAGGCCCTGTCATCTGTGCTTGCTGAGTACGACTCAGCGCTGTGCTCAACTGGCACAGTGGCATCTGGACTGGTGCAGGCCTTGTGCCCTGAGCCTGATACACACTGCTGATGGTTGGAGAGGCTCGAATGGCATGGGGGCGGGCACAGGCTCTCTTTTGGAACCCTCTGCACATGGCTGAAAACTTTGCTCAGAGGGCATGAAGGCATAGGGTTAATGTAGGACCAGGTCTGCTGTGCCGGGGGCAAAGAGCATGCACATGTGGTCTGGGGTTGCCACAGCCCTGTCAAAAGAACATGCCCTATCCCCAGAGATCACTGAGGCTGTCACATAAACAAGCATTGGAAATACAATAGGCCTTGCATTTGTTTGAGTTAAAGCTACTGGCATTGTAATTGGCAATGTTTTTTATATCTACTTTACAGGAGCCGCTGCATCAAAACTGCTAGGTGCTTGGTGTTATCCTATCTCCCCAGCTGCACAAAGTTGCTGGAAAGGCAATGAAGAAGCACTGTAACAAAACAACAATTGAAATCTACACAAACTATAGGTGGATACCAACTGTCTGTATATTTCTGACTTTTCCCTGCACATGAAAATTTCTACATACATGAGAATATATGCCAGTTTTGATAGAGCTACTAGACGGGCTGACAATTCTCACCGTTCACGGCAATGAACTAGCCGGGCTCCAGGCAATAAAGGAGGTGCAACAGGCTCAGTCATAGAGGGTGGGCCAGGCCCACCCAAACATCACCTTTGGCCCTTCCAGTCATGACATAAAACCAATTTCAAATGCACATGTTAAATTACTTTGTTCTTTGTGCCATCGGACCGAATGCTGTGGTGTTCTTGAGCTGCTGTGGGCTAGGCTTAGCTGTGTCTGGAATTCTATCTCAGTCGCACCCAAGTTTTTCACAGGTCTTTAGAACGCCATTTATACGCCTTTGTGAGCTGGTTAACTAGACTTTTTTCCCCACTGGTTCTAGCACCCCTTGGGTCCCTACTTCACCTATCCTTACATTTGTATTATACGTTTACCTCCACAGTGAGTGCTCCTGAATTAAGCGCCAAAATCCTTACTAACATCTTTAATGCCACAAGAGACTTTGTTTTTCCTATTAGCTGGTCAAAGTCTACTATTATACCGATTTCTAAAAAGGGCCAAAGAACAGACCCGGCCTGTTATAGGCCAATTTCCCTAATTGATTCTAGTATTAAGATCTTGGGAAGAGTCCTTTTAGGAAGACTGACCCAGCTTCTAGAAGGGAAGGGTATTTTATCGAATGCACAATATTGCTTTAGAGCCAAAAGAGGAACTTTAGATCAGTGCTTAAATTTAGAACTGATCATAAGCAAATATGTAATTGCCAAGGGGGGCTCTCTGTACATGGCCTTCATGGACCTCTCCTCAGCTTTTGACTTGGTTAACAGAGCTAAGCTGTGGGGGGTCCTCTTGGCCATGGGCATCGATGCACCCCTGGTAAGGTATCTAGCAGAGCTACACAGAGACCTCAAGACCTCGGTCAGAGTGACTAGGGAAGGAAGATGCACCTGCCACTTTGAATCAGGGAGAGGGGTAAGGCAAGGATGCATCCTTGCCCCCCTTCTCTTTACACTTTATATAAATGGCCTTGAGGCAGCTCTGGCAGTGTCCCACATTGACATCCCGCGTGCAGGAGAGATAAAGATACCTGTCCTCCTGTACGCGGATGACGCTGTCCTCTTAGCACGCTCTGGAGTGGCATTAAACAAACTCCTCTTATCCTTTGGGGATTTCATGTCCTCGTTGGACATGAAAACTAATGTAGAAAAATCCCACGTAATGATAGCAGGAGCCGCAGGAAGGAAAAGAAGGACCAAAACCTTTTTCTGCGCTGGGAAAGAGGTTAGAAGAGTTCCATCTTTCCCTTACCTAGGCGTGATCTTTGACGAAAAAGGCAAGTGGGGCCCCCAGCTTTTGGCTAAAGGCAACGCAGTAGCAAGAGCGGCTGCTGGGTTGCTTGGTTTTGCTAAAAAACTCGGAGCCCGCCCCATGGAAAGCATTATAAAGGTCTATAAATCCAAATGTTTGTCGGTTGCTCAATACGGCTCTGTTATTTGGGGGCACACTAATCATGAATATGACAAAATTCAGAAAGTAGAAAACAAATTCTTGAGAACTCTGCTTTCTGTCCCCCAATCGACTTCTACATATATAATACACACAGAGCTTGGTTTGGGCTACATTACCGACATTTTGAAGGCAGCCCCAGTTATTGGATGGTTGAAAGTGTGGCTCAACCAGGAGCTTACTTTAAACCATCACATTCTTAAAGATTGTTTATCCCTGGACAAAGCATATAACATTCCATGGTTAAAATATGTTAAGACGCAGTTAACTCTAGTTGGCCGATTTGAACTTTTTTCTTCCCCACATTTGATAAATCAGGAAGACATAAAGATAGTCAAAAACCTTTTGACTGATTGTTATGTCTCGGAGAGGGAAGCCACAGAGTTAAATAAATCTACGGTCAGGAAACATTGCATGTTAACATCTGTCCCAGGTATGGAACCGTATCTCATTTCGGTACATAAACCATACCATCGTTTCCTTTTAACAAGATTTCGTCTTGATTTGATTCCTTTTATCCTGGGCAATTTTAAAAAGTGGACTAGACCTGAAAACGCTGATCCATGTGACTGCGATCATTTTTCTATTCAAGACACGACCCATTTTATCCTGTTCTGCGGTCATTATAAAGAGAGTAGAAAAAAATATTTGCTGCCTATACTGTGCAATATGGGTTTTACACAGGTAAAACCAGCTATGCTGTTCCTGCAACTTTTATCGAATTTAAAAGTGGCATTTCATGTTGCTAGTTTTTTGGTCGCCGGTGCACGTATAAACAAGCATCGTTTTAGTATTAGGCACTCTGTCCCTGACTAATGTGTACCTTCTATATTTTATTGATTTTACTCTTTTTAAATATCATTGTATATTTTATTCTGTATAACGTGTTTTTAGGGTTTTTTAAACAAAATTTTGATCTATATTATTATGTGTCATGATGAAATGTTCCTGTGTATTGCTCGCTCTTTTATGATTTTAAATAATCGAATAAAGATATTTTGACTGACTGACTGACTGACTTTGACACTGCTGATGGTTGGAGAGGCTCGAATGGCATGGGGGCGGGCACAGGCTCTCTTTTGGAACCCTCTGCACATGGCTGAAAACTTTGCTCAGAGGGCATGAAGGCATAGGGTTAATGTAGGACCAGGTCTGCTGTGCCGGGGGCAAAGAGCATGCACACGTGGTCTGGGGTTGCCACAGCCCTGTCAAAAGAACATGCCCTATTCCCAGAGCTCACTGAGGCTGTCACATAAACAAGCATTGGAAATACAATAGGCCTTGCATTTGTTTGAGTTAAAGCTACTGGCATTGTAATTGGCAATGTTTTTTATATCTACTTTACAGGAGCCGCTGCATCAAAACTGCTAGGTGCTTGGTGTTATCCTATCTCCCCAGCTGCACAAAGTTGCTGGAAAGGCAATGAAGAAGCACTGTAACAAAACAACAATTGAAATCTACACAAACTATAGGTGGATACCAACTGTCTGTATATTTCTGACTTTTCCCTGCACATGAAAATTTCTACATACATGAGAATATATGCCAGTTTTGATAGAGCTACTAGACGGGCTGACAATTCTCACCGTTCACGGCAATGAACTAGCCGGGCTCCAGGCAATAAAGGAGGTGCAACAGGCTCAGTCATAGAGGGTGGGCCAGGCCCACCCAAACATCACCTTTGGCCCTTCCAGTCATGACATGAAACCAATTTCAAATGCACATGTTAAATTACTTTGTTCTTTGTGCCATCGGACCGAATGCTGTGGTGTTCTTGAGCTGCTGTGGGCTAGGCTTAGCTGTGTCTGGAATTCTATCTCAGTCGCACCCAAGTTTTTCACAGGTCCTTAGAACGCCATTTATACGCCTTTGTGAGCTGGTTAACTAGACTTTTTCCCCCACTGGTTCTAGCACCCCTTGGGTCCCTACTTCACCTATCCTTACATTTGTATTATACGTTTACCTCCACAGTGAGAGGATGCATTTCATAAAAAGGCATATCGGGAGTAGGATTGCCATCTTTCCAAGAGAGAATATCAGCCATTTGTTGTTTAAAGAGTCTGCAAAGGCCTGGCTGTGATACTAAATAGTGATGTAAATAAATGTGTATTTATTCATTTGTAACATGACGTTTCTGTCTTTGTTTCCTTTAATTATTAGTGTTGGGTCATTAATACAGCTGTAGAACACATCAGCTGGAAACCCTAATCACGAGATTCTGTTTATTGCAGGATCAGCAAATTATTTATTTCTTTCACCCTCCATCCTAGATGGATGCCATAATATCAATAGTTTAACTTATATATGAAACCCTACTCGTCATGCATCAACACCATGATCCAAGTGTCTTGGCATATAGTCTGCATTCAGACAAATCACTCCTCATTCTCACCACTCACACTCCCCTGAACTCAAAGCAATCACACAGCTCACCGTGCACTCATGCTGCTACCCTACACTCACACAATTCATCCTTCTCTTACCCTTTGCTCACACAAATACACTGGTCACCATGCACTCACAGCAACCACACAGCACTCACAACACTCGCCATTAACTCATGCTGTTTTCCCTCCACTTACCCTGCGGTCACATGAGCACACCCCTCACCCTGCACTCACAGCGATCACACTGCACTCACACAACTCACTATGCACTCCTACTGTTCACCTTACACTCATCCTGCAGTCACATGAGCACACTACTCACCCTGGACTCTTGTCACATTTCACTAATTTGCCACTTCCACTGCTCACCCTACAATCTCACTCAAACAAGCACATCACTCACTGTGCTGTGCCCTCACATAAGCACTCCCACAGCTAATTCTTCACTCTCATGGGCTCACCACTCACCCTGCATTCACACCATACAAACAAGCACATCTCTCACCCTGGAGTCACACCAAACACTGCATTCCCTTCTCTCGGACACACCTGTCAGCCTGCACTCTGTTCACCCTACCTGCACGCAAGCACCGTAGTCTGCCAGAACTCACAGGGACACACCACTCACCCTTTATTAACTCCTCTCACCAAGCACACACTAGTCCTTCTCACAACTCGCCCTTCAGTTTTGCCGCTCACCTGCACTCCCACACATGCACACCACTCACCCTGCATTTACACCGTTCACCCCACCCTGCATTTACTCCTCTCACTCTTCACGCACTCCTCTTATCTGACACTCACATGAGACCTCTCGTATTGCATTCATGCAGCTTACTCAACATTCTCATTGGCACAGTTTTCCACCTCCACCACTGAGACTGCTTGCTCTCTCACACTATTTACCATCACCCAGCAGAAGACGAGAGATACCAGGGCGCAGCAGGTGTACTGGCACCAAGGCCCAGAAGCTGGATGAGGAGTATGGAAACCTGATTATTGTTATATTTTACAGTTCAAACAGGGAACCCATTTTGTTTCTTTGACTAGGGCCCATGAAACACTAGCTGTGCTACTGACAGCAGCCAGAGATGAAGGTTCTTGGTGGTGAGGTTTCTTAGGTTTGTGTTTCGAGTTTAATATTATAGCCGAATACTCAAACGTCTTCTTCAACTATTGGAGGTCTTGTGAGGTGAGAAGACAGTGCACCTTTCTAAAGACCGCGGTGGGGTCGGTAGAGTGGCGTGGTGGGATCGCCTGGACCCTGATGTAGCCAGATAATTTCCAATGGCATAACCTAAAATGATAAGGCCCCTTGCCGAATGTGACGAGGGCCCCTCTAGGCTGCCCGTATATCACAGATGTTCATTGGCCTTGGGATGACTGGGACCCTCTGAAGAGTTGAGGGGTGCCCCTGCACCGGAATGCTACAGAGGCCTCGTTACACACTTGAGCATTCGTTTCTAAGCTATAACCAGTGTAGAAATATGCAGAATTAGGGCGATATGGGACACAGCTTTCAAATGGAAACTACAAAAGGAAAATTAGAGTTTATCAATGAAATAAATTAACATACGGTCGTAAGTAGAACAGACAAGTTTTAATCAGGACTTTCATTGATGGAAATGCACAGATAATTTAATGCATTATCAGTGGTCACCATTTGTACGCAATTGTATATGGGGGGTGGTTGCTATAATTTGGTAGGAGGAGACTATATCATACTTAGGGGCAAAGGGTTTTATCTCCTGCATTAAATGGCAGCTCACTCTTGTAGTAGAGGTAAACACCTTAAAGTTGATTTAGGTTGACCTGCAAGCCAGTTGCAGGTCTGGTGCTTGTGTTGATGAGTTTCTGTTGACTACTCCACAGCCATCATCATTGCAAAGTGTTATATGTAGTTGCGATAATAGACTAAATTAGATATTATCCCAGAGAGAGCCACCATGATGGCTGTGTGCTACTCTGCCCCCAACCAGCTTCCATTCTGTCTTGGTTGAGAGATGGAATTTTGTTAAAGGGCTTCATCGTGACATTATGATTAAATTACACCCTGAATCTCATAGGATAGGAGCTCCTTGGAGGTAGAACGGTGTTACTCTGGCTTCACTCACTTCTTATGGACCCTCAACGTTTGATCTTGAGGATTTTCTTTTACACATCTTCACTTTTTGAGTCTCTGCCACCTGTTGTTGTCAATTTCTGTAATGTTAAACTACTCTTGCTTATCCTCCCTACTCCTTTTACTCAGTCGTCTGAGATGGTAGAAATGCAGTTTTAACACTTACGGATATGGCGTACCCAAACTCCTGTGCAAAGGACATGAGGATTACAACCTGCATAGCTGGTGATGTCAATCCCAATACCAGCAGTTCTGTCTAGGCTCCATTCCATTTAGGACGCTTTCTTTCACGCAAATCTAGAGGCACGAAAGAATTCACCTTTGTGTGTAGGATGACAACTTTCCTCCATGTCATCACAGGCATTGTTTCCAGTCCTACCCTGTAGACTTCCAAATCATTGGTGTTCTGTGTTGGTCTAATTCATTTGATAGAAGCAAACAAAGACTACAACGCACAATATGCTTACATCCCTGCACAACTACCCACCCCTAAACCCTGAAATGAACTCTAGTTCAATTTACCATTACCCACTACTCTACCCTCTATATGCTCTGTATATACACCGAATCTAGAATGTATTGTGGCGCCTGCTTGTAAGTAAATATAATGTAATCTAGGGCGTATAGGCTACCTCCAGAAGGACCAGAAATTGGACCCCTGTGGTCCACCAGAAGGCACCCTTGGCCCACCCAGGGGAAAATTCTTCCTTGACATTCATCCACACATCATGAACACACATACACAACAACAGCCAATCAAGTTGAGGTTATTTTTTTGGCCACACAAATGTTCATCGTGTACACAAAGCATCTTAAGATGAGTGAGTAACATCAAACATAACATAACATAACAACATAACAGTAACATCTAAGGGGAAATTAAACCAAGAAACACTTTTCCTGGTCAGATCTTGAGTGCTTATTAAAAAGGATTTAAAACACAGTTACTTCACATATTGGTTAATGTAAAGCTTCTACTCTAGCTTCACTTTCCACATTCTGTGAACAGAAATCATGTACAATTGTTCAAGACAGGCTGTTTACTACAAATATTAATGTGTGAGAGAGGTGCATGGTAACTTCTAGAAGCATTCTTTAGAATAAGCAGCCACCAAACTGCTCTTATCCAGAGAAAGGGGCTCGGGCATGAATGAGTTGGACTCCATTAATACATCTTCAGCAGTGCATTATGTTCCCCCACCAACAGTTAAACAGATGTGCAACCTAAGCATCTGTACAGTCAGAAGAAGCATTTCCTGCTGGAAGCATTTCAACTTGCACAACCGTGCTCTGCAGTAACCCCAGACCCGCCGGAGGTGGGGAATAGTGGAAGCGGTACTGCATGATGAATGCTTGCGTAAGGCACAGGCAAGAACAAACCTCCTTATAGCCACTCCAAGCAGCAATTGAGCACAGAAACTATCTGGCTAAGGAGCTGGTCAGGGCAGTACAGTTGCCAAGAGCAGAGATGCATTCCATCAATTCTTCACATTCCACACACGCATCGGGCAAGATTTTTCAATCCTTGTCAAAAATGGAAGCTGCACAAAATAATATCTAATAACAAGACACAACTGCAAATACCAAAAAAAAAGCACCTGCAATGCAATAGGTCTCGCATTTACATGGCTTTAAGCTATTGGCATTGTAATGACAATGCCTTGTATGTATTTATGTTTTGGTTCTTAAAACATAAGTAAATGGCATTGTCATTTACAAAGCCAATAGCTTAAACTCTCGCAAATACAAGACCTATTGCAGTCAAAATGGTTGAAGGCATAACTGAGTTGCCCCCTTTTGTCTCCTATGGCCCATGAAGAGCTCCCTATTTGCTACGAGTTAAATGAACAAACCAGTGGTCACACCTGCGCATGAGCGACACTCCTAGCCTCCTGTAGTAAGAGAAACTCATTAAAGAAAATAGTGCTTACAGACTAAAGAAGACGTACCGTGTAACAACCTAAGTAAAAGGGCCAGTCCTCACGGGAGGTTGCAAATGAAGACAAGGTGGTACTAAGGAGGGACTCGTAAGCCTAATAACGAATCAGAAGCCAGCATTTATGAAGGACAATGATACAAGCCAATGACAAATATGGGCGGAGAGTGGGCAGGGCTTCAAGTACATACTCCACGACAGCATGGCTCACAGTGCTCATAGAGGGAGAGGTGTGGCGCCGCGGCCAGGGCGACTGACGCTGGAATCTGGGGATCACGGTTCGATCCCCGGCTCCGGCGGCAGGTTAGCCCAGCACCATGCGACTCTGGGCAATAGCTTGCTTAATCTTCCCGACGGCCCCCAGCGCCTAGAGACCCTAACGGGTGATTGTGCGCTTTACAAATGTGGATTATTATTAGTGTAGCGCATGCGCTGCCCAAGCTTGACCTAAAATGATTGGTCACGGAGTACAGAAGTGAAGTGGATAGTACAAGGCATGCCAAAGACATGGCAGACCACCTGCCCCCTGTGCATGTCTTAAAGCTTGGTATAGTACATTGAATCTATGTGGGGCAGGATTCAATATATTACAAAAAATCGATGAAAATTAAATGGAAAGTATTTGTCAAAAGTCAGGGGTACACTTGCTCACAGGATAGTGACACTTTTAAAAATGCCTTAGAAATTCACCTTCAAAATGAACTCATGTTATGAAACAAAACAAAACCAGCAGTAAAACATGCCCATAATGGTTTCCTACGCAAACCATAACTGATGCCCTGCCATGCACTGTTCAGGACCTAACTGAAGTCATCACTGATAATGTTTGAACTTGCAGCATCAATAGCATTTATGGTATCTAGAACAACATAATTGATCACATCATATCAGAAATGATATCACTGTACTAGCATAATGTATGATCCTGCAAGCACATCAAATGATTTAAGACTACTGTATGCACTTCGAAGAAATGCAAAATAACCCAAAAATCTATAGAGAGTGTGCTTGAAAAATATACTGCTTGTTTATAGTGTCTGACAGGTTCTTGGACATCTATTGATGATAGCCATCTAAGATGAGAAAGCAATCGTTACTTTGGTCTAGGATGACAAGCTCTTTCATCTGCTGCCTTTATGGCTGTCTCGCTGCTCGAAATTCGAAAAGGTGTTGATCAGCTCCTAAATTTGAATGGCCGCAGCTTTTATTTAAATCTTTCTCGAGAGCGTTATTGAAGTATCGATAGCTGGCTAGGTTCTCTGCGTTGGTTCTCTTTGGCCTACTTCTGTCTACCACTGGTGCAATGTGAGGAAGAAGTGGGAACATCGGTACTTCCAATTTGTCACTTCTCTTTTCTCCCCATTCCAATTTCTTTCTCTTGGTCAGAGTCTGTTCGAAAAAGTAAGTCCAGTCATGTAAAAGCAGTGTTCGCCAGCTACCCAAATTAAGCATTGAAGAAAGCACTTCAGGATTAGAGCACTTCCCCGTCTGCATGTATTGAGTGGTGTTATTCTTCCTTCGGAGGTAGTATGGGAGCAGGATGCGAGGGCACGGCGCCAACTCTGCTACACTGTTTGCTAACGAGAAGCATCACAGCTCTGCAGAATGCTTTTGGAAATCTTTATTAACCGCGCATTGCAGCATTTCCAGTCAGATTACAAGATTGTTGCGATTGGGGTAGTGGGGAGGATGCCGTGATTACTTGAGTCCAGAGATGTACCTGTCTGGCTATGCCATACCAAACTGGGGTCTCCCATTGAATACGGCTTGTAAGAATTGCTTTGGAGTTTTGTAAGGTTTTTCTGTGACATCCGTGATTATGAGCAATTTTATTAAGGCTTGGGCTAGAGGTGAGAAGTGTTTGAGGGCAGTGTACCCCATGCCTGGTATATGCATAATAAAGCGCTTTGGCCTCTTCACTGTGACTAAAGAGCCATGCGTTTCATCACTTCTTCTTTAATATTAGGGACACGCGGTTTCTTTAAATAGTAGTCAATGGTCTCAACTTCCCACAACCCTCCACTAGCCCCGCACCTCCTGGTCCCCTCCTATTACATGGTGAGGTTTTTTTGGGATGGTAGGTATTCAGTGCATTCAGATATAGTATATGATCTGCCGTCATACTTACAGACTAGTTTGCTTCTCTGCACCATGGCATTTTGCCACTTTTAACTGGAAAGTTTTTAAAACACACATGCCTAAAAAGCTCCCCGGGTCCGTAGTGCAGCATCCCCATCCCGTCATTGCAGAGTGAGCTGCAGACCAGGAGGTGCTTCAGGCTGAGGCAGGCTTAGGTTGGGCGGAGTAGCAGCCAGGTCAACGAGGCGGGGCGGGAATAAGTCAGCTGCCTCAAGAAAGCCGAGGGGTTGCACACCGACAGGTGTTAAAATACCCAAGGTTCGATGCAGCTATCCTTGCAGATCTATTTGTTATTTTGGCGGCCTAGTGGGTTTCCAATCTCACAGCATCTCGTGTGGCGATAACGACGTTGACGGCGTTTGCATCCTTGCCACCCCATGCTTTGGTCTATTGGGGTAGACTCTACCCCAATAGACCAAAGCATGTTTCTTTTTAGTAATTAAGAAGGAAGAAAAGTTTGCCAAAACCAACACTCCACATGCTGTGGGGGTGCCCTTTTTGTGCCGTAAATCACTGGGGCATGTGTCAATGTGTGCATGATTATATTCGTCTTTCAGGCACAGACCTAACCTTACACCCAGTTTTGCCAGTCACTGTCTTTGTTAAGAACAGATTCACAATTGCTTTATTAACCTTACTGCTTTCTCAAATTTGCTTGAAAATGCACCATTTGCCCACTATTTTTTTTTTTTTAATCGCCCCGAATCCCCCTTAGGTGTTCGGGTTCACTCGCTACGCTCGCTCGCATTACCGTGTCACTAAATCAGGAATATCGAAAAAGTGTGTCACCAACATGAAAAGTTTGGAAACCTGTGGGGTAGAGGGATGCATGGCGACCGGCATTAATGGGGCCTATGGGAGAGCAGGGCCTGCGCGCCACACCTCTCAGAGGCCACAAAACCCAGAGCGCAGCAGGTTTTGAAAAGGGGTTGGGGGCTGTCAGTGTTACAAAGGTGCCCCCTGACAAGGTCCAGCACCGATCTCCCTCTGAGCTTGATCGAAGGTGTTGAGGATGTGGTCCCAGCAGCTGCAGTGCCAGCAGTTCCTATGGATGTTGTCAAGCAAACTGGGCCAGTGTTAACAACAGTAGCTACAGGAGCGCAAAGCAGTGCACCAGCTCCCACCAGCGCTCTCACCCCTATGCCCCTCCTAGCTCAGTCTATGGTAATTGCATGCACGCCAGCACCCCCTTCTGAGGTGCCCCCACTACTTCTCATGAATTTTTCAAAAGCTATCCAATCACTTGGGGGTCCCACTTGCACCAGGGAAGACTGAGGGCCCGGTGCAGATCTTGACTTTCTTGGGGATAGAATTGGACACCATTGTGGGTGAGTCTAGGCTGCCGGCAGACATGGTTCAGAAGTTAGATCAGCCCATTCAGGCAGCCCTGGTACAAGATAAGGCCACATTGGGATCAACCCAGAGCCTGTTGGGGAAATTGAACTTTGCTGCAAGAGTGATACCAGCTGGTAGGGCTTTTGCAAGGAGGTTAGCCAGGGCCACTGCCTAAGTCAAGAAGAAGCACCACATGGTAAAGTTGAGCAAAGGAATGAGGGAAGACCTCAGCATGTGGGAGGAGTTCTTTGCCAATTTCAATGGATTGGTCATCTGGAGAGCCCCCGGGGCGGGCAGTCCTAATGTGCTGTCTGCCAAAAGGGGGCTTTTCTGGTCAGACAACTTGGCGGTGGTGCAGGCTATCAATACACAAACGGCGAACTGTCCCTTGGTGCTATGCTTGTTAAGGGAACTGGTGCTGGCTTGCATAACCCTTTCCATGCTCATGACGAGTCCAGCGCGTCATGCTGCACGGTGGTTGTGTGCTCATGAGCTGGTCTCGTCATGCTGCCGCAGCGCCTCCCATGGGTGTCGAATTCCCCACCTGCGCGGGCGTTCTAAAGGAGTGGGCGGAGTCATGAAGAGTCCAGCTCGTCATGAGCACAGCTCCACTGTGCAGCATGACGAGCTGGACTCGTCATGAGTACCGCGGCGCCGCGCGCGTCCCCCCTCCCTGCACCGCGGGAGAATTAACCCGCGTGGAAGGGGTTAAACAACAATGTGGAATGCAGGGCAAGACATATACAGGGGGTGCAGAATGTAGCAGCTGATGCTCTCTCTCATTTCCAGTGGCGCCATTTCTGGAAGGCATGGCCGAGAGCGAGATAGGAGATAACCCCTTTCCCACCGCACCTCTGGTTCCTTCTCAGGTGGAACAACGACTGAGAGAACTAGGCAAACTTTCCTTAGCACCCAGGATGCGTGATCCATGCTGACAGCACGCACCTTACTAAATTTCAAGTTGAGCAGGTAATGCAGTCTTGCTTAATAATGCCAGGCAATGCGGGTCCTGGCAAGTGCTTTTGCAGTCACTCTTTCAGGATAGGGTCAGCTAGATAGGGTCAGCTACTTCAGCATTTAAGGTGGGCACGTCAGCGGATCGCATCAGGCTGGTTGGGCGATGGAAATCCCAGTGTTTCAAACGGTACATCCGTCCCTAAGCCACAGAGGGGAGTGGCTGTGGATGTTATAAGTTAATTGTGTCCTGTGCGAATTTTAAGTATACTAAAGGCAACGTTGTGCTACACAACATGTTTTGTTGGGTGCAGTGTGTATTTTGTGCAAACTATGTGCAATCTTGAGTAGTTGTATAGAATTGTGTGCAGAGCTTCTATAAATGTGTTTTACAACCTTGCATTTCTTTATTTTTGCCAAGGTCTGGGTGATTGGCCATTCTGACATCTCAAGAGTGGCATGATGGGCGGAAAACAGGAAATGGAGGCATAGGTTTTCCTTCACTGAGATAGTCTGGTTGGGGTTTCCAGGCATGCGCTGGCACAGCTTGAAGAAGAAGCTGCGGCACAGACTAGGGGGAGGCGACTCCCTTCCCAACATTCTGGTCATACACTTGGAAGGCAATGATTTTACTTTCCTGGGTAGGAAGGCCCTGCTGCAAGAGATGAAATCCTCCATGTGTAAGTTAAGCAACCAGTTGGGGGCATGCGAATTATGGTGGTCAGATATTACCCCACGTTAAGTTTGGCAGGGGGCCCGGTCGGGTTAGGCCGTGGAAACCTCACTCAGGAGAGCAAACAGTGCCAAGCGCAAATTCACGGAACAAAGGGGTTTTGGTTTCATCAAGCGCAGGCTTTTGCATGCCAAGTCCACGGGGTGTTTTGACAGTGGCGTAACGAAACTTGAGGGGGCCCCCTGCAAAGTACATAGATGGGGCCCCCCATTCTCTGCGTCAGTCAAGAGCTCACAGGCCAGTGACCCCCCCATACTGCAGGGGCTCACCTCAGCCATCAAAAAAGGATTCTGGTTCCTCCATTGGTCACATTCACCCTTTCATCGGGTGATTTACATTCATCAGTAAATACTGCGGCTGCGCACTCCAACAAAGTTACATAACACTGCCTCCAGCTGGCCACCAAACACATCCTCCTACTTGATGTTCCACCTTCAAGCGAAGCCCGCTCAGTTAACCACCTCCAAACACAGACCACTGCATTCGTGCCTGCTACTAACGCATCCATTAACTCTACTCTCACCCCTACATAACCTGCAGTTCTGCTTTCCACCTGCCTTTAAAACCACCCCTCGGATGTCACTGCGAACCCGTGACCGCCGCCCACTGCTCCCCTGGGTTGTGGGAGCAAAGCTCCTAGGGTGTAGGTGAGGGCAAATGGGGAACCAAAGTAGCACAAAGGTGCACCCTCAGCGGCACTGAGGCGGCCGGGTGCACAGTGCTGTTTCAACGTCGGGCGCCCTGTTGTTTTCAATGGAGAACCTCCGGTTTGCAAAAGCACTGCAGGCAGGGAGATGAAGGACTTCTGGGTGCGACCATCACTTTGAGAGGTAAGTTGGGAAGTTGAGGGTTGGTAGGGCACTGTCGGTTTGGGCACACAAAGCTGTGGGGTGTGCAGGGGTGCCTTTTGGGGTCGGATCTTCTCACCAGTTCCTGGTCGTGGGTAGGGGGGCCTTCTGGATTTAGACTGTAGGCGTTGGCTGAAGTCTTGAGGCTAGTTAGGGGTTGCTGGATCTTGGTTCAGGATCGCTGGGGTGATCTCCTCGTGGTGTTTTTCGAATTGAGCTCGGGCCGGGTTCGGCAGGTGCAGATTGGCTGGATTCGCTGTCTACGGCTCCTGTCAGAGGTTGCAGTCGAACAAATCCGGTGTTCACAGGAGAAGCAGTCTTTGGGAGTGAAGGCAAGCAGGTCCACCGGGGATTTGAGATTGCTGGCTGCAGGACACTCCGGGATTTCGCAGAAGCAAGTTCGAGGGGAGACAGGCCTGTGGGGCTGGGGCTAAGTCAGTGGGCATCTTCCTCTTGTTAGCTGACTGCATGGTCCTTCTTCTTGTCGTTTCTGGTTCTGAGGAAGCAAGGTTCGGGGTGCCCCCTAAATACTAGATCCAGGGGCGTTACAGGTAGGTTGACGACAGGGACCAATGCGTCCCTTCCCTGGGGTGAGTACACCCCATATTGTGCCACCCGTCAGTGAGAGGAGGGCACAAGCCTGTCCCTGGTCCAACCACTCTCAAGATGGCGGGGACTTAGAGTTGTGCTTCACCTCACCTTCGCCACGTAAAGGGTGGAGTTGGCAGAGGTGGGCACACCTCTTTTCCTCACTTGTTTTTCCCGCTGGTTTTCCTGCCCAAAGTGGGGGGCAGAACCAGTAGGGACAAGCTGCTGAAAGCAGCAAGTGGTCTAGGGAAGCTCACAAAGGCGGCAAGCCTTTGAAGCTTCCCCTTCGTGAACACTGCCCATCCTGGGGGAGGAGGCTTGACACCTCGTCCCAGGATGTGCATTGTTTCAGGCCCCCGAGAGCAGCAGGCTTTCGACCCAGGGGTTCAGATACATGTCTGGTGGTGACAGCTGAAAGCAGCCACTCAGCCTGGACCCTAGTGGTAGGTCGTTTTTCAGGAGGCATCTCTGAGATGCCCTCTGTGTGCATTTTTCATCAAATCCCACACTAGCATCAGTGTGGGTTTAATGTACTGTGAAGTTTGATACCAAACTACTCAGTTTTCAGTGTAGCCCTTATGGTGCTGTGGAGTTCGTAATGACAAACACCATATACTCTTAATGTCAGCATGGCACTTACTAAGTTTAAGAATGGACATAGACACTGTAGGGGTACAGGGCTCATGCACCTGTGCCCTCACCACTGGTATAGTGTACCCAACTAGAGGGTTGACTGATCTATGCCAGGGCAGTGGGTTGTAGGCATGGCACACAGGGATGTGTGCCATGTCGACTCTTCACTTTGTTCTGCACCATAACACGCAGCCTGCAAAGGCAGTGTGTGAGTGTAGTGGTACAAGACCTCTAAGGGTGGCACAATAAGTGCTGCAGCCCTTAGAGGCCTTCTATGGTCACAGTGCCCTGGTACCTGTGCTACCATGTACCAGGGGCTGACCAGAGATGCCAATTGGGTTTGTTTTGGGGAAAGAACACAGGCGCTGGGAACCTGATTGGCAGGGACCCAGAACACAGCAAGTAAAAGTGCATCAGTAGTCTGGCAAAAAGTGGGAGGGTTACTGCAACAGAAACCCACTTTCCTACACTTCCCCTGTCTCCTAAACGTGATGCAGTAAATTTTGTTATGCAGTTCAGCTGCCCATGTGGTAGTCCTGCAATGAATGTCCCTTTTCTATGGTCACAACATTTTGCTGTATTTCCGTAGAATGTCCATAAAGTTAGGTCTTGCGAGGATTTGTTGAAGGCGTGCGCCATGCACCGGCAGCCCTACAATGTCAGCCGTTTCAAGTGCGACATATGCAAGGACTTTTTCCTGACGGGAGCTAGGGGCTTGAGAAGGGCACCGGAGCTCTGGAGTGGGTGATTTGACCCGGGATAACTCCGCCTCCCTGCGGGAAGCGATGTGCAAAAACAGCCGCACTGTTTGGCGGAGCCGGGATCCAAGATTCCAACACGATGACACCACAGCGCTGGAGTGCCCAATTTCATTGCTCTTTTGTTGTTGGGGAATGGAAATAAGGACGAGTAAGTATTAAAGGAATAAGATGCTGGAGACTGTTTCCAGGCTGATTCCTTCTTGTTTTCTTTGAAACTTTCACATGGCGGTAATAGGTAATAGCTACTTTCAGCAGCAGACAATACAGGAATGAAAAACAAAAACGTTAATTCTGAAGGTCTGTGACCTAGGTGTATTGGTAACTCTTACCTGTGTCAAAGCATTGATTTCTTCAGATGCAGGATAGATATATAGATGCACTGATTACGGGTGTTACATTGAGTAATTGCTAAATGAGTGACAATGGTTTCCGAAAGCGTTACTGTACCCAGGTGACATTGTATTGATACCGCACAATACACTCTAGGAGTGCATAGACATAACCTCCCCTCCCCTTGCTGCCATGAATTATTGCTCCTCCGAGGAATAGCGCCTCCAGTCATCTGTCGTAGTTCCACCTGTTACTGTGGTCAGTCACCTCGCAGCCATCCATTGCCTGTTGGCCCTCCCGTGGTCCTCAATGCTCCTCTTTTGACTAGAGTCTATTGAGAGGCATGCTTTAACAGTCTACTACATTGCCCCATCCAGCCTCTCAAGTTCGGGCCTCTGCCTGCTTGTCGCAGGCCTGTGAGGCCCAATTTACACACACACAGAAGAGGCCTCAGGTACCTGTTCGTTCAGCAGGTGTTGTATTAATGCACCTACAGACCTTGCTCTGCAGATGAGCTGATTGCGCCAAGGGCCTACCTTGGCGCAGGGAGCTGTGGCCTAACTCTAGTCTGGGAGCATAAGATGCCCCACTGCACACACTGCTTCAGGCTCGGATCTTATTTTTGTATTTTATTATAGGAGTTTTATATTGCGCTTTACAACAGTTACAGGGCATGTTATACCCAGATACAAAGATGCATACAATTCCGAAATACAGATACTGATAGGTCCCAATGCCAGAGAGATCAGGTTAGAGGTCTAGCTGGCGTAGAGTCAAGGCAGAGTAAGGAGTCAATTCCAGCGCTCCAACAGCTCCTATTGGTTCACTAGGGATCGATCGAGGAACAGGGTTTTGAGTTGGCTTTTGAAATTTGCAAAGGAGGGAATAGTTCTGATGTGGGAAGGAATAGAGTTCCATATTTTGGGCGCTGTGAGAGGGAAGGACAGAAAATAAAGCTAGGAGGTCTTATGTGAGGTTGAATGGTGGCGTCATTTATTGGAAACAACAAAAAGGAAAACAAAAGTCCATGGATCTGGTAGGATGGGGGTATGGGAGTCTTCTGCTTCTTGGGTGTTGAGGGTGGCTCTTTTCTTCTTGTGGGGTGGCGATGAGACACAATCCCCGGAGTATGGAAGAAAGAAGAGAAAGCGGTAAAGCAAAAGGTCTTCAAAATGCTTAATAACGCAAGAAGCACACGTTCCACCACCGGAAGGGGAAAAAGGGGGGGAAATTGTGGGAAAACGGAGAAGAAAACGTATGCGTGAAAACCGAAAGGAAAGCAAAACTATATTCTGAAAACTTGACCGTCCTTCTGGTCAGTTTTTCCTCTTTCTCCTTCGTTATCGAGGAGACTCGTACTAGCGTGAAGAGTATACACATTCAAGTGAGGCACACGAGTGAGGCACAATTGTGAAGGCTTTTACATAGAACGTGCGCAAGGTAGTGAGTAAATGGCATGTGGGGAATGTCAAAAGGGGATCAGTGAGGGGGGGAAAGGAAAACAAAACGTGCTTGTTACACTACCCGTGCCCCTAGAGTCCCGTGGACTCACCTCCCGCCTCCCGTCCCGATATTATCCCTAGCCCAATCCCACGTACCGCTGTGGCCACAGCTCTCTGGAGCTGCGGCGGCAAGAAAGCGTCCTCCGGGGGGTGTCCACCACTCTTCGGACCACTTCTCCCGTTCGGTGCTGCTTTGTGCCGCGTCTGCTTCTCTTCCTGGTTCCCGGCGTCCCTCTGCGTCTGCTTCTCTTCCTGGTTCCTGGCGTTCCTGCGCGTCTGCTTCTCTTCCTGGTTCCCGGCGTCCCTCTACGTCTGCTTCCTCGATGATCCGCACTCTCTCCTCATTTGTTCGCGACCTGGAACACCTCCTGTTGGTGTTTTCCGCTTTTTCAATCGAAGTTCCCGCCTTTCGAGTCCATACGGCCCCTTGGGATAGGTGAGCATCTAGGAGGGGGCGTTCCTGCTCCTGTGGGCGAGAAGGGCTGGATAGATTTAACCCTTTCCAGGTTACGCTCTGATCAGAACAAGGCTGCCTCATTATGTTAGGAGATTGAAGGGTAGCCGGTGTTGGGGTGACCTTTTCCTTACATCCGCGTTTCCGGCAAAGGATCTTGCCGCTGTTTTTTGTTTACGAGCTTTCCGTGGTATGAGTAGAAGGGTTTTTGAGCTTCTTAGGTTCCTGTTTTGTCCTGCTTTTTTGAGTTTGGCTGCCAGGTATTGCCGGTGTGTAGGGCTTTGTGAGTGAGGTAGGCTGTTCTGAAGTTAGCCCGCATTTCTACTGGGAGCCATTTGAGTTCTCTGAGTGCCGGTGACTTATGCTCATATTTCTTGAGTTCAGTGACCATTCCGGCAGCCGCGTTGAGAGTAGTTTTTAGTGGAGCAAGATGTGCTTTTGGAATTCCTGTGAGGACTGCATTACTGTAATCTAGTCTTGATAGCACCAATGATTGAGTGGCTTGTTCGAGATCTTTGGGCGGGATGAAAGGTTTTATTTATTCAATAACTTCAGGGTGAGGAAGGCGCTCTTAGCTGAGTTCTTAATATGTTTGGTCATGTCCAGTTGCGGGTCTAGCGTGATGCCTAGTGATTTTACAGAGTCAGCCAGGGTGAGGTTTCCATTGAGCTCATCGGCTCATCGATAGCTTTTAGCCAATCCACCATTTGGGGGTTCTCTACTTTGTTCAATATGAGGAGTAATTCAATTTCGTCAGGATTCAATTTTAAGTGATTGTTTGACAACCAGAGTTGTACTTCCTTCAGTATGCCATTGAGTCTTTGAATGTCCTTAGCAGAGGAGATTTCCAAGTAGATCTGCGTATCGTCCGCATACAGGTGGAAGGGTATGTTAGCTTTTTTAAGTAGGGTAGTGAGGGGTTGCATGTATATGTTGAATAGTTGAGGGGAGAGCACTGATCCTTGAGGAACTCCCCTGTTGACTGGGTGAAGGTCAGACTCTAAGCTTTTGATTTTGATTCTCTGGGAGCGATTGTGTAAGAAGGAGGAGAACCATTTGAGGACTACCTCATCAAGCCCGGCCATTTCTTGAAGAGCCTGTATGAGGAACTTGTGATCTACCATGTCGAATGCTGCCGATAGGTCGCGGAGAATAAGGAGACAGCATTGATCTGAGTCCAGAGATTTGTGGATGTCATCAATGATGTTGAGGATCACGGATTCTGTGCTGCAGCCTTTCCTGAAGCCCGATTGATGAGGGTCAAGAAGGTTGATACTGTCCATGTGTTGAGTTAGTTGATGAAGAACACATCTTTCTAAGATTTTTTGATAGAAGAGGCAGGTTGGAGACGGGCCTGTAGTTGTTCAGATCGGACGTATCTAGACCAGGTTTTTTCAGCAATGGGGTGACTTGACCCACTTTGAGGCAGTCTGGGACGATTTTGCTTTTTAGGGAGCTGTTTATAATCTTGCACCAGGGTCAGGCTAAGGTGCATTTCAGTTTTTTAGTCAATTGCGCAGGAAGAGGGTCTAAGACGTGCGCGTAGGGCTTGGAGTTGGAGATCAAGTTGACTATCTCGGCTTCAGGAATGGGGTGGAAGAGTAACCAGGGTTTGGTGTGGGGTTAGATGGGGGAGCCTTGTGAACCAGCCGTGCAGCTATTGTAAAGGAAAGGGGTGTTAGGGACCAGAAAGAGCTCGATCTTGGAGATCTTGTCATCGAAGAAGTTGGCAAAGTCATCGCAAAGTTCTTTGGATGCCTGCACTGTGGATGTCACTGGTTTGGATGTTTGTTGTCTGATTATATTGAAGAGCTCCTTGGGTCTATTCTTTGCATTGTCCAGTACGGAGCGGAAGAATGTGGATTTTTTGTTCTTGATGTGGCTGTTGTACTTCTTCCTGACTGATCTGAGTTGATCGCGGTGGATACTAGTAGGATTGTTCCACCAGCGTATTTCTGAGGCTCTTAATTGTCTCCTTTCTTCATTTATGTCTGAGTCAAACCCTGATCTGGAAGGAATAACTCTGATTTTCTTTCTCTTCGAAGGGTGCTAGTTGGTCAAGCAAGGCCCCCATATTCGCGTTGTAGAGCGAGGAGAGGTCTGTTGTAGAGAGATGCTCATTGTCGCTGGGGAGGAGCGTGCTTAGACTTTCTTCCATGACATCCAGTAGAACCTTGGTGAGATTTCTAGACCATTTGGGTGGGTCTGGTGCGGAAGGCCGGTATAGCACTCTTTGGTTGATGTGGAATAGGATCATGTGGTGATCCAACCAGTCCACAGGTAGAATGTAATCAATTGTGATTGCATCTCGATGAGCGGTGATAGCATCTAAGGTTGCTCCTTTGTTGTGAGTTTCCTCTGTACAATGTTGGTATAGGTTATTGACACATAGAAAATTTGAGTTAGCGTGTTGCTCGAATCGTTCCATCGTAGGTTCAGATCACCCAGGATTAGGTTGTGTGCGTCTTCGAGTGCACAATGTGCAATCAGGTCGGAGAAGTGTTCCCCGAATGTGGGAGTGTTACCTGGTGGGTGGTAGAGAAGGTGACAAAGTATTGGATTGTTGTTACTTAATTTTGATGTTGACAATAAGGCATTCAAAGGAGTTGTATTTCCATGAGTCCGTTTCCATGATGTCGATGTGGTCCTTGTCAATGATAGCTACACCTCCCCCTCGTTGGTCTTTCCTATCTTTGTTGATGATATTAAAACCTGGGGGCACGAGCAAGTCTAGGTATGGTGGTGAGATCTCATTTAGCCAAGTCTCCGTGATGAATGCAATGTCTATGTCTTGAGAGAGGATGGCTTCTGCTAAATCTGTTGCATTTTTAATGGCTGATCTGCAATTAATGAGCATGCAGTTGGTGGAGAACCCTATTTTGCTGAGATTGTTTCCAGGTGGGGCCCTAGGTATGGTGGTGAGGAGGGAAGGGGGTCTGGGTGTTTTTGTGAGGGGGTGGACTCATCTGAAGCCTGTGATCACTTGAATTTTGAAGTTAGAGGAGGCTGTGGGAGGAGAATTGTATGTGGAGGCTAGAACTGATGCTTCTTCATAAGACATTGCAGCTATGGTTCTAGTAAGTCTACGTGTCTGGGTCTCGTCTTCCTTTCTTAGGAGACTCTGTATCTGGGCAGCCGGGGCTATGATTCTTGTGTGACTCGGTGGCAAGGTCTCTGTGTCAGTTCTAGTGGCACACTGTAACCGGTTCACGTGTGTGTTTGTGACCCTTGTAGGGTGAATTGGAAGGTTTGGGTTGGTCAAAATAGGGGTCCTGGGTCTGGATTGCTGGGGTTTTTGGGATTTGTCGAGGATGTCATTTAGGCCCAGTAGTATTATTTCTAACTGGCTTTCTAAGAGGGTCAGGCGGTGCGCCATGTTTTCCGTAGCTGGGGAGATGACGTCTGGGTTAGGGCCTTCTCGTGGGGCGGGTGTCTTTTGCTGTTTGGGTCTCTTGCTGTTTGTGTTGTTTTGCTGCCTCTCTTTTCAGCCCTCTGTAAGGGATGCCAAGGGTCGTGACGAGAATTCAACCTTGTGATTTGCGCAGGGGTGGCATAGTGGTCGGGGGACGTGATTTCTGTAGGGGTGACATAAAGGTTGGTGGCCAGAGCCCGCGGTGCAGGGTTCAAGAGTTCCTGCTGGGGGGGCTGTTGAGTCTGATGTTTGTCACAGTAAAGGGGCACGCGCTTCGTGGGGGTGAAGGAGTCAGTACCGGCTCGAGAGGGGAGGTTAGAGGATCTAGCAAGGGGACTTTGAGAGAGTGTTTGCTCCATCTGGAGGGACATGTTGTCCGGGGAAGGGAGTTGTGACAAGGTAGGTCGGAGCTTGTGAAGATGGGTGGTTCGGAGTGCAGGGAAGAGGGAGCCAAAGGCCTCTAAATTCTCATTTTTTGCCTGTATCAAGATTGTGCCATTTGAATAAATGGTCACTGAAGTGTTCCCATTCCTAGTTGAGTGGTTAGGGAGAGAGGTCATCCGTTTGCAGCTGTGTGAGGTGGTTGTCATTTTGGAGATGCGAAGTTGCGTTCTTAGTGTGGTGTTCCAGTTATCGGGGCTGTCCGTGTGAAAGATGAGATCCATCTTTATCTGCCCTTTGGAGGCGCAGTGGTAAGTGTCTGCAAATAGTGTATCTGGGTATTGTCTGATTAGTCTGTGTATAAAGTTTATTTTCACTTTTGGGGAGAGTAAAGGGGGAAGATAATTGCAAAGGAGTTTGTGCCTTGCGGTTTCATGTGGGTTGGAATAGAGGGGTTGGTGCAAATTTGAGTGCCCGGAGACATTATTGCGTTTCCTAGATTGTGGGGCCATACTTCTGCACTGGTGCGGGATCTGCCTTAATCAGGGAGTATTGACTGGGGGAAGCTGGACACTCTGGGAGGGAGAACGGCGTGCGGAGGACCTTGCTCGGATGGGAGCCGTGGGGCTGGATTAAAAGAAAGCTGTGGCATTGGAAGATGGGGATAGGTGTCAGAGGGTTCAAGTTGCCTTGTTCTGCGGTGTAGGGATGTCAGTGTGTTGGGCTGAGATGCAGGGGCACTCGCCCCAAGCGCGCAACGTGACAGGTGAGTAGGGGGCAGATGCGGAGAAGGGCGCTTCAGCTGGAGGTGAGAGTGTAATGGAATCTCTATTATAGGGGGAGAGTGCAGATCAATGCTTTCTGTGTAGGGGGCAGAACAGGTCGGTTGACTCTGTATTCACTGAGTCCCAGCAGCCACCATTAAAGGGTTAGGCAGTCCGGCAGAGGAGGGGGGACTATTTGACTTTATGATTCTGAGGCCTACCCAATTGTTGGTGCCTGAGTTTGAATCGTTCAGCATCCCAGGTAATGTTTTGTAAGGGACAAGACTTTGTCATGAAAAGACTACAGATACCCTTTGATCGATTGCGATCTAGCGTTGGCCACCTTGGGGCCAGGAAGGCTTGTTCCTTTAAGTAGGGTAATGACCAGCTGTCTGAATGGACCGGTTTACCTATTTCTGATTGAGGACCTGGGGCTGTCGGGTCTTGCAACTGTATTGCGCGAGGTGCCACATGCACATGTAAGAGGAGAAAGTCACTGTAGTTACCCGTGGGCAGATTCTCTAGTTGATGACTCCGATCACGAGTCGGCCATCTTAGGCTCAGGCAGTGTTGGTAGGGACCTGCACTCCCCGCCGGTCCTAAGGGCGCACCTTTTTTTCAGACCTGAGCCTCCTTTAATCCTTTCACGAGAGGAGGCTTCTCTGGGCTCGCCGACAAGTGATCTGGTGAACAGCAGGCCCTCACGGCAGTGAGAGGGTAGGCAGTAGTCGATCGAGGGCGGCCATCTTAGGGTCAGTCCACCGCAGCAGCTGAGCGGAGCAATCCCGGGACATCAATCCGAGCTGATTAGTTTGAAGCGGATTCTAATTACAGTGCAGCTCTGCTGAGGACCTCCGTCGGGACTCCAGTGGAGTGTGAGCGGGCTAACCTGGAGTCGGTTTGAGGCTCCATCACAATGGGCACCCCTGCAGGTCGACTTGACTTCCCAGAAGTATCAGGTGAGGGAAGATTAACGAGTGCTTCTACTCGCTTGGATTTTCTCCTGTTCGGTTCCGGTGAGTCTTGGGAAGTTAGGGCTCGTGGCTGAGGCAGGTTTGTCTTTCCATCTTTGTCGAAGGGGATGTCCTGGTCTCCAGCCGACAGGTCCTGCTCGTGGTCTCCCTCCTCGGGGTCCAGTGGCGCCAAGCAGACAGTCTCGTAGTCCAGGTAGGGATTGTTGAAAGGAACGCTCTTCCATCTCCCCTCCTCACACTCCTGGCTAAATGGTCAAAACACTTCAGACTAGGGCAGTCTAGACCATATAGTCCTAAAACATGTTAGATCACCATGGCACCCTACCTCAGGTAGAAGATCACTGAGGAGGCACTAGAGGGTAGGTAACTGGGTCTTACTGTGATTTTAGCATCCCAGAAACTGACTGATTACTCATAGATGAAAGCAGCTCTTTTTGGAAGGTTTAATCTGACCACAGATTAGCATTTAAATACAACTTTGCAGCATTTCTGTGCAGAGTAAGCAGACATTATGGGAAGCCTGATTGGACCTTGAATGAAGTGCCACTTTTAAAGTGCTGGATTACGTGTAATCTGGTGCAGGCAAACCTCTGATTTCTGCAGAGAATATCCTATGTATTTATTTTGTAGAGTTACATTAACATATAGCTGATGGAAAACTGCTTGGCGCTTGCATGTTTGCAAGGACACCTGTTAGGCTGGTCACCATGAGGGTGCAGAGGACTACACCTAAATTAGAGCACATTTTCATACTGATTCACTTATAGATACCAGGGTTTCAGATTGGTAAGTGTGACGTTTTCATAATTTAACTAGAATAATGGGTGACACTCACGCAGTCTGACTCTGCTCAGTTTTCAGTAGCCTGCTGTTAGCGCACTTTAGTTCAGTGACTTTCTTAGAGTTTCTAGTTGCTCAAATGGGCGTAATTTATAATTTCAATTTCAATTTCAAAAAATCTTTATTTCGATCACAGATCATAAAAGATACAACAAGAACATACAAATTAAAAATGTATTAAACGTAATGTGATCCAATATGATAAAATTGATTTAAATATTAGATAAAACAGTGGGAAGAACCGCTGGAGGAGTCCATTATACCAGTCTTTTCATCATTCGGGTTCGGGTAAACCACAATGCAGTTAAAAATTTTGAGAGTGCAAAAACTACATAAGGGGAGAGGTCAGATTTTAGAACTCTATAAGCAGTTTGAAAAGATCTGAATCCCAGGTTCCTGAGCATCGGAACTAGCCAATATTTTCTGCTACGCTCATAACCCTTGCAGAAGAAGACCACGTGCATGTCGTCCTCCTTCGGGTGAGCACACATTGGGCAAGATGGTACGGTGGTGCACGCTGTCCAGGACGCTGTGAACGAAGCTAAAGGAAGACATCCATAGCGCCATTGTAGGAACAATTTCCTTGTTAATGCAGGGGAAATATTGTCCAGAGTTTTTTCGAGGGAATAGGTGTCTTTCATTTTCAGGAATGAATTTGTCAGGGACCCCTCACGAGAGTCGTTGGAGGCTCTGGTGAGCATCATGTCATTGTAGGCACTCGTAATTTATAATATTTATATGTTTCCCTCCTCTTCATTGCTTGATTTTGCTCACGAGAATGTGTCACTCATAGTTGTTGAAATGTCACTCATAATTACACTGAAATTATGAAAATGTCACACATCGCAATCTGAAACCTTGGCAGCTATGCTAAGTCTACTACACTCAGCACATTTGAACATCTCATAACTCCATGCCTCACAGTTCTACTATAAATAATTTAACCCGACAACATTCCATACCACATAATTGCAATCCTAAAAATTAGAAAACACATAGTTCCACTTCACTCCATATCACATAATTCCACATCACATAATAACATTCCACACAACTTAATACCACTCCAAACCACATAATTATACTCCACTCAACACAATTCAACTACACATAATTCCACTTCAACCTATACAATTATACTTCACACAACATATTTACACTCTACTCCAAAACACATAATTACCCTCCAGCAAATACAACTCTGCAACATGCTGCATACTTCCACTCCGCACAATTATACACCACACCATACCACATAATTCCACACATCACACAATTCCACAATTCATTACACAACATAATTACCACACCACTCAGCACCATATAATTTACCTCCACATCATTATGCTCAACTCCATAATCTTTCGAATACTGATGTACGCACCAGACGGAAAAACAAAAAATTATGTATCCACAAACACTCAAATAAATAAATAGAATTAAAACAACACTTTGAAATGTTTTCCATATTAAAATGAATATGTTTCAATAAAAATGACACAATGTAAATTGAATGTTATCATAACGAGTTTCCTTGAATTTCCTTTCTTCGGAGATCGCAGCAACGCGCGACGGGTAAGCTAGTTGCATAAATTAATTCCACATAAATCCAGGCTATGCCACGTAGCAACATTCCACATACCTACTCTTCACACCATGCCTCATAATAGCCCTCAACATAATTTTCACTCAACAGCGCACACTTCCAGGTCACACAAATTCAACTCTACACATTTCCATTCCACACCTCATAATTCAACAACAAACTACATAATTCAAACCAACAACTCTATTATACAACACACCACATACAGCCAATCTACACCACAGAATTCCACACCATGCTGCAATATTTAACAGCACACCACATAAGTAAATTCCACTACATACCACTCCACAACACATACCACTCCACAACACAAAATACCATTCCAGATAATCTCTCTCCAGGACACACAATCCCACTCCACATAATTCCAGTACACTCAATAGCACACAATTACTATCCACGTAATTACACTGCACACCATGCCACACTATTTCTCTACACAGATCCAATCCACACAACACAATTCCACAACTATTCCAATCCAAACCATATATGACTTGCATATATGCAAATGCATATATTGCAAATGCTTGTTTACCTTGCAAAGCTTCCCAGCAGACCCTGTTCCTGGAGGGAGCTGCAATCCTTCTCCTGCCGGCTCTGTGCTGCTTCCTCCTTTCTCAGAGGCTGTGTTTGCCCTGTGGAGAATGCTGTCTCTGGGGCCCCCACATCCATCCTTGTTCCAGACATGGCTCATGGCTCTGACTGAAGAGAAACAATGTAACTTGTTACTTTGTTTCTCTTCAGTCCTGAGTCAGCGCATGCAGGCTGCTTTAGAGGCTGCTTCAGACACAGAGGGGCTTTCTTTCGAGTAAGCCTCTCTCTCACAGCTCTCTACCGAAGAGCTGAGGTGGACCCCTTTATTTAGGGGGGGGGGGCCCGCACCGCGGGGGCTGGGGTGGTGTTTGTTACGCCCCTGTGTTTTGATGTTGGGGTCCACCTGTCTAGAGTGGGCATGGACCTCTTTTTGTTGGACCTGTGTAACCCCCTAGAATCTGTGGGTGTAAGTAGGAATGCCTGCCTTGGTAGGGGGCCTTGGAGTGACGGAGTTAAATGGCGATCCAGAGGCTGAATGGTACATAGGGGTACCCTTTTCAGGAGCACGACAAGGGTGCAAATGCCAAAAAGCCCCAGAAAGTCCTTACGGCAGGACCCTGGAGGAACGACGGCGCTCCGTTAGTCCTATGGCTGGTTGTAAACCTGAGCAACCTGGGGCTAGCCTGGATACGCTTCGCCCCCTCAAGGGACGTGAGTAAATTGGTGGACTGGCGCTCCACAAGTAGTAAGGGGTAACCCTCCAAAATGGTGAGCACCGATTGGTTAGGGCCACAGTGCAATTTGGCTATTCAGGTGGAGAGGGCAGCTTAGGGGTGTCTCCACTGCCTGCCCTTGGATTGCCCATAAGTTGACCCACCATGTTGGCATATTTTCTTATGCAAATAAACCTGTTGCAATGTTTCTCCACAAACAAGGTGTCTGGTATGTTTTATTTTATTGGGAGATTGCTGGGTTTGAGGGTGGAGCGTGTTGCAGATATTGGCACTATGTGGCTGCCGGGGCCCACGTGGGGGTCCCCACAGGAAGGCGGCCACCTTAGTGCCACATGAAGGCACATTAGATACATTTTAGTGTTTTGGACCCTCTCTGGGTGTGGCGCATCCCGCATCATTTCCGCTGCGCCAGTGGGCGGGGAGCCAGGTATATCTACCTGTTCCACCCCAACTGGCGCTCTCTTTCACACAAGCCTTCATGCTGTTTCCTTCCCTACCAATTACCCTGCATGTCTACTGGAGGGTGGTTGGTGTGGGTAGGCTGTTAACTTGTGAATTTGTGTTGCAGGTGGAGTTACAGGGTGAGCCACATGCTGAATGGTACATAGGGGACCCTGGAGGAATGATGGCGCCCTTTAGTCCTACGGGCAGTTGTAAACGTGAGCAACTGACGGCTTGCCTAGAACGCTTCGCTCCCTCAAGGGGCATGAGTAAATGGGTTGACTGGCGGTCCACAGTTGATAAGGGGTAACCCCCCCAAAAATGGTGAGCACCGATTGGTTAGGGCCACAGTGCAATTTGGCCCTTCAGGTGGGCAGGGAAACTTAGGGGTGTCTCCGCTGCCTGCCCTTGGATCGCCCATAAGTTGACCCAACCTGTTGACATATTTTCTTATGCAAATAAACCTGCAGCAATGTTTCTCCACAAACAAGGTGTCTGGTGTGTCTTACTTTATTGGGAGATTGCTGGGTTTGCGGGTGGAGTGTGTTGCCGATATTGGCACTATTTACTGCTGTCTATTGCAAAATTCCCTCTGCCTCTATTTACCCTAAGCCCAGTCTGCCAGAGCCTGTAGTCCCTTCTCAGTTTCTACCCAGCAAAAATTGAGGAAGGAGGACGGCAGTTAGCAGATAATGTGCTGCATGACTAAACACTTACAAGGTCCCAAAGGCAAGACCTATTGGCTATCTAATGCTTATATAAAGATGAAGGCACCCTCTGCACTTTTGCATTTGTTTTATTGACCACGTCCAAAAGGAGTAAATTTCAAACTGTTCCTTTTGCACGATCTGTGGTGACCATTAGTTGTTTGTTTGGCTCAAATAAAACCCAGAACATAGGAATAGTTGATTCTATCCCTCACATTTGTTAGAATGCACTTAATACCAGTTAATCTAAATTAATATAGGAGAACACATACAGACTCTTTTGGCTGCATTTCTTTTCAACATGCTTTATGTAGCGCTTCATGTTACTTCGTGGTGCTGCATGCACACGTCTTTCCTTTTTTAAGCGCTGAAGTTACCAGGTGTTGCTATTACCTAGTGACTGGTACATCGCAGAAGATGTCAGCAGTGAGCGTTCAACTTACTCAGACACCATCTTACTTAAAGTGTAACTTATCTGTATGCAAGATAAGAAAAAAACAACCAGGAAATCGTGTTAGACTTAATGAAGTTAGCTACACACTTTTATAATGTCAAATCTAATATAGGGGCAGCAATTCGCATTATTCAGAAGCAGCTCCCTTTGTGTACCTGACGCAGGTGATGTTGTTTCTGACTTCTGAGTATCGGGGGTTAGAGGTGAAATAAAATCCATTAATTCTAGATTCTCTACATGTAAATAAACCTAATCCTACCCTCCCTAAAAAAAGTAAAAGCCTCCAATTGGGACAATAAAATAACTGCGGAAGTGTGTGGCTGCTCATAAACGATCATCTGTTATCAAACTGTGCTCCTGACTCATTGCGCCATATTGTAGAAGTGACAAGTGAAATTGTTATAAATAGAAAGTCCTTGAGCCAGGTGTATAAACAGGATAGGTTTATTAAGTTAAGCGCCATGTTAAGTTCTTCAAGATAAGTTACATAGAAATGTAAAACCCCACCAGGAGTGACCTCCCTGTCGCTTAGCCTGCCTGCCATCAACTGCCACTCCACACACAGGCCAGGCTCCCAACATTCCACGATGTCACCAAGCATTCCAGCAGTCACACCATCTGAGCCACAGGGAAATCCCAGCTAGGGAAAAGAGACATAGATCAATTATAACAGAAATGCTACAGATAAAACGTAATAATCACAATATCCATTTGCATTTCTCACCTAGATAATTTACAATGTCATCTCCGGATGAAATTTATGAAAACACTTTAAAGCAATTATATAAAGTGTGCAGCGTTTGGGTCAAATAGACGGTAGAACGTTTTTTACTGATGTTCATTAATAAAAAAGTGTAATGATTTTGTATGACCAGGTTTCAGTGGCACCTTGCAGGAAACTGCTTTCTGCAACATTTAAGCAAATATAAACATATGCACTTGAACTATACTAGGAGAACTAAACCATAACTGCACTAAAGTAAAAACAAAATCACTATGACACAGCCAGCACTGGCTGCGTCATAGTGCTTTTCTCCTTTACTTCTAGTCATGTTGTACAACAGCCTGTGTTGCTGTGCAACATGGCTTAAAGTAAAGGTAAAAGCGCTATGACATTTGCAACATGGCTAAAAAAACATTGACAAAGCCAATAGATCTAGTTACTTCTCTTAGCTTCATTTGTTGTCTCTTTTTCTCTATTCGTTTCCATCTTTACTATCTTCCTTTCTTTGCTTTGTACATCCCTATGAACTTTATCTGGCTCTGACTCTCTTTCTCCCTGCTTTGTACTAATGAACTATTTTTTTTCTCGCTCTTCACTTCTTCTGTTTCCCTCTCTCTGTATTGTTGTGTGTTTCCTGCATGGTCTATTGTATGTTTCCCTATGTTAGCCTAACTATACACGTTGTAGGCCTCATTCACACGGAACCTGCATATGTTTTTGCGTTCTGTTCTTTTCCTGGGATTTAGTCCGAGCACCACCAAGGTCAAACAGCAATGCCCCTTGTTATTTTTTCTGGCCAGGCACTAGCACCTAGACATAACACAAGAATACAGCTGTTGTTTACGTCCACACATGTCCAATCATATAGATGAGTACGTGAGCCACACACAGACACATGCTCAAGAGGTCTGAGACAAGAGCACAGTGTCTGCCGAAATGAAGAGCATCTACCCGTGTATGCAAAAGTACGGATTCTGCTGGTAATCCCAGAGATCTTTCATATAATCATTTCGCCCTATTAGAAGGGTTTGGCTAATTTGTCTTAGAAAAATACAATAACAGCGCTATTCATGGCAAATGGATTATTAACCATCCTAACAGTATTTTTACTATTTATTGGTTTTCTGATTCTGGCACATATACTGCATTTCAGAGCACTATAATTTGAATAAATATTCTAAACTTTCTTTGTGTCTCCTAGTTATCTCATTGTGGACAAGTACGAGTGAGAGAGCAAAAGGGTGTATCCTGTTACCGCGATCCATGAGAGGGTCAAGAATGTTGTGTTCTGGGGGTGCCAATTCACTGGTCTCTCTGGTATGGTTAGGAGGGTAAGTGTGTCACTATAGGTAGTCAAACTCTGGCTCACTGATGAGGTGGTATGGTGACTTAGTCACTGCTTACTGATGTTCTATGGTCTGAACCATAGTTCTGTTCTAGAGCAGAATCCCTGCAACAGTGTTTCAGCATGTCTTTTATGCCTGGCTTCCTGCACTTTCTCTCACCTTTCTCTCTCATTCTCTGCCCCTGTTTTTTCTGGTCATATTTCTCTTACGTCAACATCTGTCTCCATGTTTGTATGCTTCTCTTTGTCTTTTCCTCTCTTTTTAGGTTTTCACGCACAGAACTTGCGTTGTGCTTTTGAAAGCTATTGTATTTAATATATCTCCTTAGGGACTTGCATCCTGCCTTCCTTTCTTATTAGTACGTGTGCTTGTCACTTTACATTTCCACCTTTTCATTGGTTGTAGGCATTCTATTTCCTGTTGTTCCATGTATCTTTCTCTTATCAGTCTCCCGTGGCACAAGTACTCATTCTCACGTGCCACTTGTCGGTTTCATGGGTAGAACTTCATTAATTTGCCTGCTGCACACACAGGGTTTATTGTTTCTGCTCAAGCCTACACAGCGTTTACTGCTTCGTAACACCATTTAGCTTGTCCTGCTAGCACGCTTTTTTTGTACATTCTGGCCTCTGATGCCCTGTTTTTGCATTCTTGCCTTCAACACCTTGGAACAAATTATCTAGCGTCACCGCATGTCCGAGACTCTTCTCTGGCTGCGATGAAATGTCGTAAGTAAGACACACTGTTGCTGTGAGCAGAGAGTGGCCATGGCTGACTTCAAGCATACACGTAGGCAAGTATAGAACCCAAGCTCACCATGCACAGTTAATGGTGGCTCCATCAAGCCCTACTAAAAAAGTCAGGTACGTTTAAATACCTCAACTATGAGTCACTCCCTTTTTTATGGCGCTAAATACATTAAGTGTAGATATTAGACTATGTAATGCTTCCCAACTTACACACCACGTAATTATGAAAGACCGATTTGGCTTTGTTGAGAATTCAAGCCCGTGATCTGCAGATCACAGGAAGTGTTGACATTGAGCTTTCACTCACTGAGCCATATTGCCAGCGATCGGTTCAACATAATCTCCACCACGCTCTTATATATTGTGCAGGGCGTGTGAAAGCAGAACAACTGGCTGCATATTTGGATTTGACCTGTTTAAAAAGTTCTGTTTTCCTTGATCATCCGCCATAAACAGTTTGATTAATACCACAGAACATGCTAGGGCAGTCTATGCATTTCAAGGCCTGTGTGAGCTCCTGAAAGAATGCACGATGCCTATTTGCAAGCACTCACTTAAAAAACTCTATAGCAGTAGGCACATGCGAGAACCTGTCCTCTCTGTTCACTCCCTCCCACCCTTTCATCACAGCTTTCGTGCCTTGTTACTGTGGTTCTTTCTCTATCATTCTCCTACTCCCCCTTTTATTTCTTCCCACCGTCCTCCTTTCTTTTTATTTTCCTTGTATGTTACTCATATTTCGCTTTATCTCCATAGTACCTGCGCTCTATTTTTCTCCTTTCATCCCAGCCTCCTCCTCCTCCTACCCCCTTTCTCCCCTGCAACCCTTGCCCCCAATCTCTTTAAAAAAAAATTCTTGATTGTTGGCATGATTAATGGTTTTACACATGCTTACAAAGCTTGGCAGATTTATGGCCATTGCGTTTGCTATACAAACTGGTATGTCATTTCTGTAGCCATCACAAGATAATAGGTTTTATGCTTTTTTTCTGCCACCTCACCCCTCTTCCCTTCTGACTCTTAGTGTCCTTCAAGAAGTACAGAGATCAGTTCATGCAAAATTGAAAGTATGCTAGCGAAATTCACAACATTAGAATTTTTTGTTTTATGCTAAATTCACAAGTCTTTTGTGCACTCAAATGTTGTATGTTGACAGCGCCTAGACATCTTGGGGTAATAGAGCACTCTATAAATCTCTATTTCATTTCATTTTGCACAACCTTATAATGATGGACACTGTGATGAAATATGGACGTGCAACATTTTCACCTAACAAGTTTTTTGTTTTTTTTAAGTTTTCAAAAACCTTCAATGTATGTCTGCATGTTACATCATAGCAGGATCATTTAACAATCAATGAGTTACCGAGTTACAACATCCAGTTTTATCTAAAAAAAAACAGTAATTAATACATTACAAAGAAGCCCTAACACTATCCCCTCCCCTGCCCAGGCCCCTAAACATGCACAGCTTCAGCAAAAACACCACCAGGAGTATGGAGAAATGTAGAGTATGGCAGTACAAAACTCTGAGGACCGAGGGTTATGACTGCAATTGTTAACCAGGCCGTACATATAGTCCGTGAGTGGCAGGGTTAGCATATCTTCCTTATGCGCAGACAGTTCCTCTTCCCACCCAACCCAATTCTCTCACTGCTTCGTGGCTATCAATCATCAGGGTTCAGGGGCTTCAATATCGTTCGGAGGGGGGTGAGGAGGCCCGACAACCATCTCCATAGGTGGCACCCTGCCCACCTCCTCCTCCTGTTCCGTATCCATATCCACCTTTTGCGCTAATAGGTATGTAGTCAGAGGACCCCATATGTCCTTCGGTCTTGATTTCAGGGGAAGAAGCTCGCGTAGCAGGTCAATTGCTCCTGCCAAGAGGTCAAGTCTTGTATCCAGTCCTTAAACTTAGTAGCGCAGCCCCTTCCCCACCTACAGGCAACTCGGCGTTTCGCAATGAGAAGGCCCAATGCAAGGTACTTTTTATGTACTGTAACTATATCTTGGGTGCTGCCCAGGAGTGCCACCAATGGGGTCGGCCGTAATTGAATCCCTATCATGTGTGATATACCTTCAAACACCTGCAACCAATATTCCTGTACTTGTGGACATTGCCATGCTAAATGAAGAAAATCCGCCCCCTCTCCTCCACATCTTGCACATCTGTCATCTTCCCGTAATTGGAATTTATGAAGCTTGGCGGGGGTGTAGTATAGCAGATGTAGGAATTTATAGTGGATGAGTCGTAGCCGGCTGCTAGCCGTAACTGTTTCTGTCTGCATGCAACTAAATTCCCATTGCTCGTCCGTTACGGGCACCTCTAGATCCTTGTCCCATTCCGCCCAAGCAAGTGGGATATGGTGAGGTGGCGAGTTCTGTACGTGTTTATACAGTAGGGACGTGACATGTTTGGGAGGTCTAGGCTGCAAAAGTGCATGTGGTGGTGGTAGGGTACTCGTTTCCGAGGGGAATGATGGAGTGGCAGCTTTCACACTTTGCTGGAGTTGTATGTACATGAACAGGTCCATAGTGGTAGGATTAGGGCGCCCCCTTGAAGGGAAGAAAAGCAAAAATCCAGAAACTCAACAAAACAGGGGAGAGTATAACAACAACAACTCCAAATAGCCCTGCTACTTGCCAGCCTATTACCCAAGTGATCACACCTACAATTAGCCCTTGTGTCGTGTCACCTACTGAGCAGGGACTGGACTTCTGGACCAAACTGGAAAACATCTTTAATAAGACATGCCTCCCTATTTATGATAGACTTAACATGATAGAAAACAGACTTGCGTGCCTTGAACAATCGGTTGCTTCGGCCGGTAGTAACCGGGTTAATGGGGCAACGGAAATGCAAAAGAGATTGACTGGGCAAATTAATGAAGATGATCATCATCATGCCCCGCCGATTACGAACAATGGAGCTGATATATCTTCCCCTGCTGTAGTTATTAATACTCTTTCATCCCATCCTAATGATACTGCAGTGACCATTCACACTGTTTTGAGCAGGAGGGTGGAGACAGGGGATGGCAGTAGGCCTGAAAGCCAACAACCCCGAGAGAATAGTAACACACCCCGTGATTTACCAACAAACGGACTACCATGTATAAATCTCCCTCCTAAGTCTATACCATATGTGGTGATCCTTGCGGGGGTTTCAGCTCTGAGCCAGGGTAAAAGGGAGGCGTATATGGAGCTTAAGAATAAATGTATTCACTGGCTCAATTCTAACAGGCCACTACCAACCATGGTATCCGCTGAAATTCTGTTCGCCAGGCGAGTGGACTTGGTTGGATCACGGAAAAAGTCCATCGAGGGAGACTGTGTTATAATAAATTTCAAAGATAGAAGGGCTGCTGAACACATCTGTGAATGGGTCCCGGTATGTTCAGCCACGCAAATCCAATCCCTACCCTTAACTTATTTCTACCCCATCACCCACACTGCCCCCAGAAATACATTACTAGAAGGGGGAGATGACATTAGGAGTGACATAGGGGGAATTAGGTTGACCAACCTATATGATGTGTTGTCTGGTCTGGAAGACTGTGATTGACGATTATCCAAACCTAGGCAGAGGATAAATGTATTAGTGCCAAATGATGGCAGGTTAGCTGGGAGTAGGAATTCAACTGCTGGCAAGGTTAACACTCAGAACGGGGCACTAGATTCTCTGCTAAACAGAACCCAGACAAATTCAGAGAGATCAGATTCGGATTCTCCGGGCTGTGGGATAACACCAATCCAATTGCTGGGAGAATCAAATCTAATATTAGCTCCAGTGCCATGTAAGGAAAATAGGCAGCAATATCTACCTGATAGGATTGGTAATGCTGATGGCTCTTACCTCAATAACTGCTATACATCGATGTTATCTTGGAATATAGCGGGATTGGGATCCAAATTAGCTTTGCCCGATTGGTCTGATTTCATTGAAAAACACAACATTTGTCTCTTCCGGGAGACATGTTCGGTGGACCCTGTTTTTCGTTTGGGCTATCTTAATTTCCAGGTCCCTGCGATAAAGAAAGACAAAGGTCGCCCGTCAGGGGGATTAGTGATCTGGGTTTGGTAGGCTCTAAGCTGCAAAGTTCAGCAACTTAGTGTATCGAATAATGATATCCTTGCAGTGAGAAGAGGCTTGCCCTCCGGTAGTGGTATAGACATATATAACATTTATGCAAGAGGCCATCCGGGGGGGCAAAAATCAGAGGTAATCTCAGCTTTAGACGATCTGATAGATGCTGTGCCTAGTAACATTCTGCCGCTTGTAGAGGTGGATTTTAACACAACCTTCGAGCCATTAGGGCAAGAAGATCAGAGTCTCACGGAGGAGGAAGACGACAGATGGAGTATCCCCAACCTAGAGATAACACCCATAAAAAAATGGACAGCGGTAGCCATCCAATTGAAGGGACTGTGTCTGGGGAAACGACTGAGGGCTGCTAACGGGCGAACATCATCCGATAGGCAGGGTGCCAGCACATATGATAATGGCCATAGGTCCAGACGTATAGATTATTTGCTAGTCAACATAGAACTGTGGCATTGTCTTAAAGATATGGCTGTTACGGGACGTATAGAAAGTGACCATAATCCTCTCACTTCATTATTTAACTTACATGTGGGAGAGGTGGCACCAGTAACACACAGTGTAACAGTATCAGATCCTATTTTAACCAATGACTTTTGTCAATGGATGGGATTGTACCTTCTGGGCTAATTACCTTTGCCGCCTTAGGATCGGGAACCCGTTTGGCTGGAGGTTGAGAAGTTACCGAGTTTTTACTCGTGCTTGGTATTGGGGGGGGGAGCTTTGTTACGGACGATAATTTTTGTGTTAACTGCATTATTTTTGGCCTTAGTTCCACTAATTGTCCCTAAGTTGGTTTTATTTATTGAATTAAGCCCTATGCCCAATTTTGCTACATGTTCATCTATCACTCTCAGCCTCTTTTCAATGGTAGAGATTTGTAGGCTGATGGGTCCTAATAAAGTAGAAAACAGTGTCTCCATCCTCCCCCAAAATCCTTCATTCCCCAACACTATGCTGGCCCTTGAGGTTTGAGTATCTATGTCATTAGGCTGAGCCTCCCCCTTGTCCCCTCTCTGCCCTGCAGAGCCAAGTGCCCGCCGTCGTTGCTTGCGGCCACCCTTGCCTCTTTGCTTATTTGTTAGTGGCTCAATGACTATATGTTTTAATTTGCTCTTAGCCTTTTGCCCCCTGGTTCGTATTGGTGTGCTGTCGCTCTTTTCCTTATCCGTGTTTGACATATCAATGTTCGGGCACACTTCTATGTCCTCTAGTTGTACCGAGTCATTTACTGAAAGCGGTAAAGAGTCTTGGCTCATATTCATGTTTGACGTCTGCATAGTGGGAGTCGATGAAAGCCTACTTCCCATAAAAAGGTGTTCTGATGGTGCCGTGTCCTGAATTATACAGTTCTCATTAGGGTCAGCTCCGGGTAGCCCTGCATATGAAGCAAAGAGTCAAATGAATTATCTTGATGCATAAATGGGGGCATTCTTGGGGGGAGTGAAAAGCGTCTTTCTGTGTTCTCTATGGCCGTTGCCACGACGTCAATAGTCTTCTGTAACATTATATCTATGGCCGTTAGGCTTGGCAATGGGGTAATATTGGTGGTTATGGACATTTTCTGCCTGGTCTTTGGTCCAGGCACTGCCGGTGTTCTTTTCCCCATAATGTGTATGTATGCAGCAAATGGCTCCCAGCAGGCTACAGATCACAAATTACTGCTAGGATATAGAGTACGAAAACCAGTTATTGTCACTAACCTGATATACTGGTGACTATAGGATGTGTTCATAAAATATATCCTGCCAAGGGGGGTGGCCCAGCCACGACCGGCCCCGGACGGCAACAGACGGCCCGCCCTTTGCCCGGGCTTGGCCCGCGCGCGGTCCCGCGACGCGGGGGCACTCCTCACTCTTATGCGACTCCGGTTGGAGAATTGGCCGCAAAGGATCCCGGGAGTTGAAGTCCTCCCTCCGCTCAGCGGCCGCAAGATGGTGTGCTGCGGCGGCTGGAGGGGGGACATAGCAGGCGGCAGGGGTCCGCAGGTCGAGGGGGCCGAGGTGAGCGTTTCCCCCAAAGCGTGGCACGGGTGGAATCCTGTGAGTGCCCGCTCCGTCAGGGCTCTCCTCACTCTTATGCGACTCCGGTCGAAGAATTGGCCGCAAAGAATCCCAGGAGTTGAAGTCCTCCCTCCGCTCAGCGGCCGCAAGATGGTGTGCTGCGGTGGCAGGAAGGGGGACACAGCAGGCAGCAGGGGTCCGCAGGTCGAGGGGGCCGAGGTGAGCATTTCCCCCAAAGCGTGGCACTGGTGGAATCCTGTGAGCGCCCGCTCGGTCAGGGCTCTCCTCACTCTTATGCGACTCCGGTCGCAGAATTGGCCGCAAAGAATCCCGGGAGTTGAAGTCCTCCCTCCGCTCAGCGGCCGCAAGATGGTGTGCTGCGGCGGCGGGAGGGGGGACACGGCAGGCAGCAGGGGTCTGCAGGTCGAGGGGGCCGAGATGAGCGTTTCCCCTAAAGCGTGGAACGGGTGGAATCCTGTGAGCGCCCGCTCCGTCGGGGCTCTCCTCACTCTTATGCGACTCCGGTCGCAGAATTGGCCGCAAAGGATCCCGGGAGTTGAAGTCCTCCCTCTGCTCAGCGGCCGCAAGATGGTGTGCTGCGGCGGCGGGAGGGGGGACACAGCAGGCAGCAGGGGTCTGCAGGTCGAGGGGGACGAGGTGAGCGTTTCCCCCAAAGCGTGGCATGGGTGGAATCCTGTGAGCGCCCGCTCCGTCAGGGCTCTCCTCACTCTTATGCGACTCCGGTCGCAGAATTGGCCGCAAAGAATCCCAGGAGTTGAAGTCCTCCCTCCGCTCAGCGGCCGCAAGATGGTGTGCTGTGGCAGCGGGAGGGGGACACAGCAGGCAGCAGGGGTCCGCAGGTCGAGGGGGCCGAGGTGAGCGTTTCCCCCAAAGCGTGGCACGGGTGGAATCCTGTGAGCGCCGGCTCCGTCGGGGCTCTCCTCACTCTTATGCGACTCCGGTCGCAGAATTGGCCGCTAAGGATCCCGGGAGTTGAAGCCCTCCCTCCGCTCAGCGGCCGCAAGATGGTGTGCTGCGGCGGCGGGAGGGGGGACACAGCAGGCAGCAGGGGTCCGCAGGTCGAGGGGGCCGAGGTGAGCGTTTCCCCCAAAGCGTGGCACGGGTGGAATCCTGTGAGCGCCCGCTCCGTCGGGGCTCTCCTCACTCTTATGCGACTCCGGTCGCAGAATTGGCAGCAAAGGATCCCGGGAGTTGAAGTCCTCCCTCCGCTCAGCGGCCGCAAGATGGTGTGCTGCGGCTGCGGGAGGGGGGACACAGCAGGCAGCAGGGGTCCGCAGGTCGAGGGGGCCGAGGTGAGCGTTTCCCCGAAAGCGTGGCACGGGTGGAATCCTGTGAGCGCCCCTTAAGGTTAGTTAGATTTATTACAAAGCCAAAAATATCTGTGTTGCAAGGATTCTGCTCCCACACAGAACTGTGCACAGAGAACCAGGACCTCAGTGAATTGTGGTGTACCAAAAACTCACCTTAGTACCTAGAAAACCCAAACCAGCTAGCATCAGTTTCACATTAGCTCTTCGTCCTATAGCAAAGCAACTAATGATTAGACAACCCAGAACATGTGACTTAGGATATACTCAGGAATGGTGGGAAATGAGAACACTCTTTCGTTATACTCTCATACCAGTCCACAACAGGAGTAAGAAAGAGACACGGGTAAGGTTAAAATATTTATTTTAACGACGTGCTCTCAGGTGCAGTATCTTTGCCAACATAAGCAGACATATGATTAGAAATAATATGATTAGCATTGTTACAATTCCATGAAACACAAAGGGAGAAAGCATATTACAATGGTGGTGAAAACAGGTCGTATAGCGGCTAGTTATAACACCCTCCCTACTTAGGAAGTATGTTTAATAAACTATAGAAGGTCTCTTAGGCTTGTTCGGGGACCCCATTACCTCTCAGCTCATCAAGAGTGAATAACATCAGGATCAGCAAAATCTTTCTGCATCACTGGAAACGTAAAATATTCCAAGTGAGTGAAATCATGGCTGCAGTGCAATAATAAAGGCGCCAGAATTTCAGTTGGCTCGCATCTGCCATGTGTTGTGTCTAAAAACGTGAGCCGAGCAGTTTGAAAAACAGCTACCATGTTATGATAACCTTGAAGGCTTCGGCACTCACTGTCAATGGCGTTTAACATCTAATAAGCCATGTTAACATAGCAACGTGAGCAATCCAGACCTCATCCACACTACAACTGAACATAAAGACACCTCAAAACGAGGGTGTAGAAATACAAAGGAATGAGCATGAAGCCAAATCTGTGCATCCAGTTTAGATGGTGCAGCATAAACAACTCAATTAGTTCAAGAAGTAGGATACCCAAAATCAGGAAGCATGAGTTCAAATCTCCCTGCATCGAGGGTTGGTGAGTGGAAAGCATTAAATCCATCCCTACTCTAACACCAAGGTGGTATCCCTACATAAGGTTTTTCAAAAGGAAAGATTAAAAGGTGTAAGTGCTTGGAGTCTTCCTAAGAAGTCTCTCCACGATCAATGGGTCAAGTGGCATAAAGCTGCCATGGCAAAGAAAGAGCTTGTTCTAGGATGCTCCAACTCGGAAGGCAGGAAAGAAGTGGCACACTATCCCTAATTCAATTGATGCAATTCGAATCACCCCATCCACCTCGGAGTCAGCCCAGAAGGTATTTTTCCACGATGTCAACCATGCACCTCAGTTGCAACAGTTTGTTCTTGGTTCCCAGGCCTTCTCCTGTGTGAAGTGTCCTTTATCGACTGTAGCTACATGATTGTAACTTCTTCTCGCCTTGCCTAACTAATATATTTTGCACACAGTCCAAAATGGAGATAGTCTGTAGAATGTACACACATTACCAAATGTCCATAACCAGGTTTGATCAAATACATAGAGACTCCTCCAACGTGAGTGTCACTCACTGTGTGCAAAATATATTACACAGCCTTAATCGATAAAATAATAGGAAGACAGAGAAAAAAAGAAAATAAATTCTTAGTTGGCACATTAGAGGTAGAAGCTTTGTTCTATGTGTTTTATGTATGTACTAGCATACCCGTCGCGCCTTGCTGCGATCTCCGAAGAAAGGAAATTCAAGGAAACTCGTTATGATAACATTCAATTTACATTGTGTCATTTTTATTGAAACTTATTAATTTTAATATGGAAAACATTTCAAAGTGTTGTTTTAATTCTATTTATTTATTCGAGTGCTTGTGGATACACAATTTTTTGTTTTTCCATCTGGTGCGTATATCAGTATTCGAAAGATTATGAGGGCCCTGGGGGGCCGATATTTAAACAAATGTTTATGCCAGAAACCTTCGCGGGAGTGTATTCAACAACTTCCCGAAGTTTCCTGGCGATCGGATGAATGCTGTTTTAATTCTATTTATTTATTTGAGTGCTTGTGGATACACGATTTTTTGTTTTTCCGTCTTGTGCGTACATCAGTATTCGAAAGATTATGAGGGCCCTGGAGGGCCAATGTTTAAAAAAAATGTATACCAGAAACCTTCGCGGGAGTGTACTCAACAACTTCCCAAAGTTTCATGGCGATCGGATGAATGGTGTTTTAATTCTATTTATTTATTCGAGTGCTTGTGGATACACGATTTGTTGTTTTTCCGTCTGGTGCGTACATCAGTATTTGAAAGATTATGAGGGCCCTGGTGGCCGATTTTTTACAAACAAATCTATGCCAGAAACCTTCGCGGGAGTGTACTCAACAACTTCCCAAAGTTTCATGGCGATCGGATGAATGGTGTTTTAATTCTATCTATTTATTCGAGTGCTTGTGGATACACAATTTTTTGTTTTTCCGTCTTGAGCGTACCTCAGTATTCAAAAGATTATGAGGGCCCTGGGGGCCGATATTTAAAAAAATGTTATGCCAGAAACCTTCGCGGGAGTGTACTCAACAACTTCCCAAAGTTTCATGGCGATCGGATGAATGGTGTTTTAATTCTATTTATTTATTCGAGTGCTTGTGGATACACGATTTGTTGTTTTTCCGTCGGGTGCGTACATCAGTATTCAAAAGATTATGAGGGCCCTGGGGGGCCGATTTTAAAAGAAATGTTATGCCAGAAACCTTGTGCTAGTGTACTCAACAATTTCCCAAAGTTTCATGGCGATCGGATGAATGGTGTAGTAATGCATAAAGGACAAACATACAGACAGACATACTTTCGTTTTTATATATATAGATAAAGATTTTGTATTAATTGTTCTTTTTATATATTCGTTTTGTTGATGTGGTTAATGTATGTGAAATATGGTGGTATAGTTTTGTGTATATTTGTTTTTGTTTGATATCTTTGCTGAACCCTGGAATCTACAGTAAGAGGTGACGAATATATTGCTTTTATTTATGTATATAAAATAAATTTGCAGGAATCATGCAGTAATTGCCAGTGATTAATTAATGTTCTCATAGGGTACACTATGTAATTTCTATTTATGCCCGCATTACAACCTTTTCTTTATTCACACTGTTAGAGAGAGAGAAGCAGCATTGTGTGAGGGAAATATTCCTGGGAAAGTGAGGCAGGATCAATGAATTTTCTAGCAGGCGCAGCAGGTGTTTCCTTCCCAGTGGTGCACACTGTACATAAATGTTGCTAGGTGCCAGACTGGTCCCTGCTCCCTACATGTTAACAATTACTTACTGAATTTGTGCTTGCTTGTACAGGTAGTTTGCCGCGGCAGATCCCACATTTGTCACAAGTCGACGGCCACAGCACAGGGCCACACCACCACAAACAAGGGTCTGACTATCCAAGACTCCGAGTGACACAGTGAAGTTATAGCCTGATCAGGAGTAAGCATGGGCGGATTTTGCGAATTGGCAATCCGCGAAATTGCGTATTTACGGATTCGCAATCCGCAAAATCCGCGAACTCTCGCGAATTTTTTTTTTTGTGTTCCCAAGGATTTCTGCCAGTTCGCGAGGATTTTGTACCAGTTCGCAAATGCGAACTTACTTTTCGGGTAGCAACGGTCGCAAACATGTTGTTTCTACATCTGGTTCATCACAGCACCCTCTGTTTCACCACTGCCACCCTCTGTTTCACCACTGCCACCCTCTGGCTCACCCATGCCACCCTCTGGCTCACCCATGCCACCCTCTAGTTCATCACTGTAGATTATGGGTGGAAAAGCACACCTGCCCTGCCTCAACTGACATAAATGAATTAGGGGCTGATTAATGTGTTACTGAATTTGAACTTCCTGGCTGGAACCTGCTTCCTTATCTGTAATTGCTTTCTCTGAGCCTGCTGTGAGGGTCAGAGCAGGGTCATAGAATAGTTGCAAGTAGGCAACTGAACTCTGAAGGGGCCCCTCAGGAAGCACTACAGGGAATGGTTACTAATGATAAGATTGAATTTTTGCACCTGCTGAGTGCTTTCAGTTATGTCTGTAATTGCTTTCTGTTGCAGTGTAATTTTTTTAACAGGACCTTTGTTGTATACTTGTAGCTATTCTCTGAGCCTGCTGTGAGGGTCAGAGCAGGGTCATAGAATAGTTGCAAGTAGGCAAATGAACTCTGAAGGGGCCCCTCAGGAAGCACTACAGGGAATGGTTACTAATGATAAGATTGAACTTTTGCACCTGCTGAGTGCTTTCAGTTTTGGAAAAATCCAAATATCCAGCAGCATCCACAAAAAGTAATCCTTCCAGGTCAAGATCCAAATCAAAGTGACCAGCACATGAAGAAAGCACTGAGAGGAGCCTGCTGGACAGGAACAGGAAGTTGGAGACTGTGGGGCACTTCCTTCCTCCCACCCCCCCCCCAAAATGGACTCCTTGCAAAAAAAAAGTGCAGGCAAATGTCAACCTGAGGAGTTATTCTGATAAAAATCATAATTTTCAAGGTTTATGCTGCCTGCTGGTGGATTTCTTGTGCGAAATTGCACATTTTGCAATCTCGCAATTGCGAGATTGTCGCTGCCCGCCGCATCTACCTTTTCGCAAGTGTTTACTCCCGCAAAATTGTATAGTATTCTAGTTGGCAAGTGCGACCAAGCAAAAAAATCCGCTTCGCACGGATTTACGAATTTTCGGTAAGTTCGCGGATTGCGAATTTACCGAAAATCCGCAAAATCCGCGAGCGGAACGGATTTTACGCCCATGCTTAATCAGGAGTCTCGAAGTTTGTTGCCGCAGACGATGCGCTGGTGGTCACTCACTGTATCTCTAGTAGAGTGATGACGAGAGTGTAGTGATGTCATGACTAATCTCGATTTCAGACTAAGCCTTCGCTGAGACCCACGTGGCACGTCATCACTGCTTTTAAAGAGCACCATGGAGCTGGTCAAAAATTATTGTCATTGGTAGCGCTTTCGCGCTACAGGATGGACAGCTCTGTGATCCCCAAACAAACTGTACACCGACGCAATACTATGCTAATGTCGCAACACGTACAGCAGCAGCGCATTCAGTTACACACACATGCTGCTGGCTTCAGCTGCATGTGTAACTAATAGTCATTGACTGTCATGTGTCCAATCCTCCAGGCATGCCCCAGCTATGCAGCGAGCTTCACGCTCATTCCTGCACTAAAAGAGTGATAGCTAGGCTTCAACACAATGCGTCATCTTGATCTCCATGGCTACCTGACTTGCTACGCTGCCTGGTGGTCTGCAATCCAAGCCTGTCAGTGCATGATAAGTATCGGCACCTCCCCAGCTTAAAACTTGAGCACAACGGGCTAATATACTCCCAAAAAGTAGCCACCCGCTAATGGTAAAAATGTTGGCCATTTGTGCGGGGAAATAGCCCAATCTGGCAACACTGCCCGGGCACGCTCGCTGACTTAAATGCAGTGCCCCGCCTGGCCACGCCTGTTCAGAAGTGAATGCGCAGAAGACAAATATATAGTGGAAATGTGCGCCTGATGCTGCCAGCGCGTTGTCAGCACTGCCACCTCACACAATGCTGTTAACAACAGGAAATCTGGAATTGTAAAAACACACAATGCTGTTAACAACAAGGAAAGCTAGATTGTAACAAAACAAATTGCCCAAGTTTGAAACATAATCAGAATGCATTACGGTTTTTAATCTAGGGGATAAATGACTGAACTGCTGTGTCCGTACAACGTTATATGGGAGCCAGGGGTCACAAGCAAAGTGGCAGGGTTCGTAACAAGTGGCATAGGAGTCGCAGTTGCGTGGCGACCTCCAATTGACGTCCAGGTCACCTCCTCCTTCCTCCAGAAGTGGCATACAGTTACAGCCCTAGATTGTTTTGCATCAGCCCGCGCAGGTAGATTTGAAGACTCACTACATATGTGCACAAAGGAATGTGACTGGGACCCTTGGACACTGGTACACTGTCTGTGCTCCAGCAACAGGACTGTGTTTGTTTTTTCTTCCTAAACTGCTGCCTGCAGCACAAATAAACTGTGCTTTGTTGGCTGCCTGCTTCCCACCCTCACAGCTTCTAAAAGGAGGCAGCTTTCAGCTTCCTGCATGCAGGAGCTGGTCATTTTTATATAACTGCTCTGTGAATGACAAGATAAATGGTTCCCTTATTGAGGTCAGTGACAGTATCGTACGTTATACACAGACCTCATACATGATGTTGCAAAAGTCTGAGTAGCTCTCACTCCTGTCCTGTCACCGGCAGGATCCGCAGACCTCCCGAATTCTTCCCTCCATCATTGAGTCCTGGACTGAAGAAGGGCCGCAGGATGGGGGGGAAGGAGGCCCCGGAGAAGGTGAAGAGCAGAGACCGGTCATCCACATTGTACACCGAGAGCCTGCCCACCTCATAGTCCAGGAAGAGACCCACAGCCCTGGGGGGCACACGGAGGGTCAGGAGAGTGGCAGGGGAGGTGTCAGCTTCATATTTACCACTTCTGAGCCCCACTGTCCAGTATCCTTTCTCAGGTGATGTTGTGATCGTTCCCTTCCTCCTTGTAGCCTCGTCACACACTCCCAGGGTCCAGCGTGTCTTGGCCCCTACCTCCACCTCCCAATAATGCCTCCCGGAGCTCAGCCTCTCTCTCCCCAGGACAATGACGGCAGGATTGTATCTCAGGGGTGTGTCAGGCAGATCCTGTGCTCTGTTTACTGTCCTCACGCCCCTTCCATCCTCAGACAGGATGAGCCTCCGATGAGCAGTGTTAGGATCCAGGGTCACTGCAGCTGCAAACCAGAAAAGCAGAGGTTAGAACTCAGAAGCCAGAAAATAACAAGACCAACTACTAGCCACCCAATGACAACCTGCTACTCACAACAGCTCATCCTTGTAACCCTTTCCATTTCTACTGCTTAAAGCATTTCATCCTATACACAGTGACTTTCACTTCTGCTCCTCAACTGCCTATAACCAGATTAAATAACATTTCCTAGAAATTGAAAAAGTAAACACACAATCCAGCGCTGGAGAGCAAGGCTCTGTGACTGCTGGGGTCTGAAATACCCGGCTCTGAGTGCCTGGGTCTAGACTGCCAGTGCTAACACTGCTGGGAAAAAATGTATACAAGACTTACAGAATACGAAATGCACATGAACAAGTTTTCAATATAATCACCATAAATAACTGATTTAAAGACATTTCGCTAAATATGTGGTTTTATGGAAGCAAATTATAAGGACTGTTCAAAAACCATGGGAACCCCTCAGCACCCCCAAACCCGCCTGCCACTTTACCCCGTCTTCACACCACAACAACATTACACCCAATATCCCCTCTTTACCCATGAAATAGTAATTCCCCTAGCCACGCGCTTGGCCTTAAGCACCTTTAGTTTACCTTTAAGCTGAACTCTCTGCGGACAATGATGCAGCTTTTAAGGGCAAAACAGGCTGTTGTTTCAGAAACAGAGGCCACAATCTGTGTGCGAAAGTCACAAACTGCCTCCAGTTTAAAAATGTATATTTTATTGCATTATATGACATAATATGAAATAGTTGTAGGGCCAAAATGGAAGCAGGCCCCATCTGAAGTAGCCAAGGAGCAGTGGAGTGCTTTATTGTCAGACAGCAGCTGATGAAAAAATCTGGTTTGTGGGGCCCGTCTGAGACTTAATAAAGAAACCAGAAGGTGCTGGGGGTACAATCAATCATTCAGCTGCTTTTAAAGCATGCTACTCACTCGTGAGGGTCTCACTCAAGGCGCTTGGGGGTGGGGGGCAGTTGCAGCTCCTGATCAGCTGAAAAGCCAGTTCTTGAGGCTCTTCCTGAAGGTGTGCAGGGCAGCGGAGCATCTGATATTGACTGGGAGCTGGTTCTAGGCCTTGGCAGTGACGTAGGAGATGGCTCTTCCACCTGCTTTGGTTCTGCAGATGCGCAGTGTCTCTGCTAGGGCAAGGTTGGCACAGCAGAGGTTTCTTTTGGGTACGTGGAAAGAGACTCTTTCATTGAGGTATTTGGGTCCGATGTTGCGGAGAGATTTGTAGGCGGGGGTGAGTAGATTGAAGGTCACTCTCTTCTCGACAGGGAGCCAGTGGAGGTCTCGCAGGTGCTGGGTCATGTGCTCATGTCGTGGGGTTCTGAGTACGGGTATGGCTGCAGTGTTCTGGAAGGTCTGGAGTTTGTGTAGCAGGGATTTGTTGATTCCAGCATAGAGGGTGTTATACTAGTTCAGTCTGCTGGTTATGAGTGGGTGGGTGACTGCCTTTCTGGCTTCGGGGGGACCACTTGAAGTTCTTGCGGAGGATGCAGAGGAAGTTGAAGCAGATGGAGGCAACAGGGTTGATCTGGCGAGTCATGGTGAGGGATGAGTCTAGGATGATGCAGAGGATCTGGGCGTAGTCCGTCGGGCGGAGGGCCACAAGGTGTTGTCCCAAGCGGTGGGGTATGGTCCTTGGATGAGGACCACTGAATCAGCCCCTAAGAGAATTAGCCTGAGCAGAGTGTTGTACTGCACAGAGCTGTGCTCACTCCTGAGATGGGTGTGTAAAGGAAAAGGTGGGAATGTATATAGGATGCTGACCATTGTTGAATGAAGAGGGCCATGTAAAGTTGTGCAGGTAAGAGGCTGTGCAGGGATTGAGGCTGTGCAGGGATGGCAGAGATCAGCAGGGAGCAAAGAACGTGTCACAGTGGAGAGGGCTCTGCGAAAGAGTGGAGGGCAGCAAAGGACTGTGCAGAGAGTGGAGAGCTGCGTACAGTGGAAGCTTGTGGCGGTCTGTGCACTGAAGAAGTGTGCACAGGTTTCAGTACAGGGCAGAGTATGGGTTTTACAGAGAGTGCAGGGTTGTGCAAAGTGAGGTTCTGGTTCTGTACGGTGGTGGGTTGTTGAGTGGAGGACTGTTTGTCTGGGAGAGCAGCGCAAAGCATTTCTGTCTATTACCCTGTTAGGCTGTATTTATAGGGCCTACATGATAGAAGGCACATAAATATTGTATCCTTGGTGGCTCCATAACCAATGCACATTGGCAGCAGCAATGCAAGCTTCCCTCACAGAAGGAACAGATGCAACAAACACATGAGTTCTGTAGGTTCACCCTCATCAGCCCTTGTGTGGAGAGACCTCTTAGTGATAATGATGATGCAAAATTGAAGTAAACACTTGTGCTGTGCTCAGAGTTAGGTTGGAGTCAGAGATAAATTGTATAATAGTAAGTGCTGGGGCCCAAAGTTTTGCTCAGATGATTACGACCGGCGCTATCGAATATAGGGGGTGTGTCATGCTAAGGCTGTGTAGTCTTGATTCCACCTCATGCCTCTTTTATCCGACATCAGACATTCCAGCCCCTATCTCACTCAGCATGTTCTTTTTCAACCTTGCTTTCGCTCTTTGTCACTCTTCCGTCTAACTCTAACTCCTTCTTTTCTCCTTTAATGTTTTTCTCTCTTGGTTTGGGTCGAGTCTGATGAGGAAAAATAAGTGTTGTACCCCAAAAATAAGGGCTGGTGGGTAAAGGCATATATGTGCTAAAGGCATGCGTGGAAAAGGCATATGCATGGTAAAGGCATGCATGGTAAATTCAAACTCCAAGTAAGAAGCAGGTAGAGGCCCATAATTGAAACATGGAACCACCTACATAGCCCACCTAGCGTACCTCGAAAGACCAGGTGGTTTATATGTAAAAACAAAATACATTTAAAAAATAAGTGCAGGTGTCCAAAATATTTCTTAGGAGTCCACCACTCACTTCCCCCTCTAATGCAGCCCACTTTCACCAATAATGCCATCCCCTGTTTGCTTGGGCCTTTCATCTCTGATTCCATACGCTGCTTGCTTGGACATTTAACCACTGACACCATCCACTGCTTGCATGGACAGTGTTCAGAAACATATTCCTCGAGGAGGGGACTGAGCATGATTCTCCAGAGATTCATTTTAAACAAGCATTTGCAATGCAATAGGTCTTGCATTTGCGAGAGTTTGAGCTATTGGCATTGTAAATGATAATGCCTTTTATTAATAGTTTCTAAAACTTGCAAGCAGTGCATAAGCACACACTTTGTACTTATATTCCTTGCTTACGAGAAGCAAGGCTAGCAGTAAGAGAGGCGCAGTTACTGCCAGTCTTGCTTCTCATAAGCAACAACTATAAGTAAAAAGACTGTGTTTAAGCACCGTTTGCAGGTTTTAAAAACAGATAAGTAAAAGGCATTGTCATTTACAATGCCAATAGCTCAAACTCGCAAATGTGAGACCTATTGCATTCCAAATGCTTGTTGAGCTCTGAGATGGAGGCGGTAGCAGCCATAGGATGCCAGGCCGTGCATTTTAAAAGCAGGAGGGAGGAGGAAGAGGAAGAGGCAGCTGCAGTCAAAACAGACCTTGGTCTTTGAAAGCACAGCAAATGGGCAAGATAAGAGCAAGATTTCAACCCTGTATACAACAGAGCTCGGTAAATCATGAGCACTGTTCTCCAGTGCTCCATCTTAAAGAAAGAAATAGTGCTCACAAGCTCTGAGTAACAACACATGTAACGGGGAAGTCCTTTAAAAGCCCATATCCTAAATACAGTATGTCTCGCAGAGACAACGCAAGCGCTGCCTAGGCAAGACCTAAAAATGGGTTCACTGATAGAACAACAATGACACAAATATCGATGTTAAAAATATTGATTAAAAAATATAGACTACAAAAATATCGACTCCCATAACTAAACAAGTACAAAAATATGGACTCAAAAATATTGATGTAAAAATATGGATGTAAAAAATATAGATTTAAATATACATATAAAATATATATTAAATATTAATATGAATTTTTCACAGAAAAAAACATAGGTTTCAGGCACGTTATAGTTAGAAATTAGCATTTAAAAATCCTTAGAAATTCACTGAAAAAAACATAGGTTTCAGGGACGTTAAAGTAACTACATATGTAAAAGGCAGTTTACGTGAGAGTTGGAGTATATAAATGACTATATGTGAGTCAGTGATTGTGAGAGTGGCTGTATAGATGAGTGTTTACGTGTATCAGTGATTGTATAAGAGAGTAATTATGTGTTTGTTTTGTTTGAATAAGCGATCTGTTGTGTGTATAACTCTATAGGTCAGTAAATTGAAGTGTGATTGATTCTTTGCATGACTGACTAGGTGTGTGAGTAACTCCATGAATGATTGGTGCTGTGTGAGTGTCTGTATAGGTGTATAAGTGCATATGATAGTGTTGTATTTATGAGTGACTGTATGTTTGAGTGATTGTATGGGTGAATGAGTAGATGTGTGTGTAGAACTAGGAATCAGTGAGTGCATATGTAGTAACTGGTATTGGTGTGTCGATGGTTTCGAAAATGGTAGTCTGTATTTTACAGTGGGTGTATCAAAGGTTATATAAGAATGTGAGGAGGTGCATCAGATTTTCCCGTGGATGATGTCATCAGTGATATAATTTGAGATGCCATCAGTGATGTCACTGACCATGTCATGAATGATGTAATATGTGACGTCATCAGCAGTGCATTGCGGGGGCACGAGTTATAGTTAGCTGAACTAACTATAACAGTCGAATTTCTATGGTTTTGTACGAGTGAAATATCCAACTAACTATAACGCCCCTGAAACCTATGGTTTTTTCAGTAAATTTCTAAGGTTTTTTAAATGCTAACTTCCAACTATAACGTGCCTGAAACCTATGTTTTTTTCAGTGAATTTCAATGGTTTTTTAAATGTTAATTTTTGACTATAACGTGCCTGAAACCTATGGTTTTTTCAGTGAATTTCAATGGTTTTTTAAATGCTAATTTCTAACTATTTTTTATTATTTTTATTTTCAAGACCTTTATTAGTAGCAAACAGTGTTATACACGGCTTGTTGCCTACAACCGGTTCACAACCGGCAGCGTAATAATCATTCAGTTAAAGCTTGTCAATAGCAACATATACATATACAAGTCGCCTACAACTGCTTCGGGCCGGCCGCATCAAGTGAATCAGTTGGCCCTGAATTTACTTGTTTTCTTGTTAAACTATTAATACAAACAACCAGAGAGGCTCTATTGTCGATCACATTGGTACATTCGGCTCATGTATACATTTCAGCGAGTACACAACACTTATTACATTGTAGTGCGTTACGTATGACAATACTAATTTTGTTAACCATCAGAGGGTTCACCGTCTCCCACCTAGTCGTCTCTCATTCCGGTGCACTTTAAACGGTATTGGCTAAACAGGCCCATCAATGACACGTACCCATGTGTATATCTGTTACTACAGCCAGTACAGAATACCTTTACATGTAGGTCTCTATAGGTGGTTACACTCCCTCCACACTGTACCCTTCCGGCTGAATGTTTTGTGGTGCCAGACCTGCCGGCGTTTTCTCCGGAGACCCACGGGGCCGTGTCAGTAAGTAGGATGTTAGCGGTGATTAGATATCCCTGGGTCTGGATGCGCTAGGTAACAATTCGGGTGTACAACCTTTACAACGCAACTTTTACCACGCAGTGCCTTTACGACGCAACTTTTACAACGCAAACCATTACAACGCATTGCGCTGGGGGGTGCTCTGGGATAGGGAATATATTTAATTTACTATCCAACACCTTCCCTACTATCCACGGGGACTGGAGTTGGAATAGTAAATTAAATAAATCACTATCCAACACCCAAAAGCACTATGCGTTGTAATGGTATTCGTTGTAAATACCGCGTTGTAAAGGCATGCGATGTAAAAGTATGCGTTGTAACGTCATACATCCAACAATTCGGCATAATTGGTGAGTTGTTCCTGACAATCAATCATATCATTGAGCCAGTTCTTAAATTTGGGTGCTCTCCCCATGCCCCATCTACAGGCTATTTGTCTCTTGGCCATTAGCAGTGCAAGGGCCATGTAATGGAAATGCGTTCCAGGCACTTTTTTAACGTAACTCAACAAGGCCAGTAGTGGCGTGGGCTCAATATGCGTGTTGGTCATCAGAGTCAGGGCTTCAAATACACGTCCCCTGCACTCCCTCACTCCTGGGCAGTCCTAGGCCAAGTGCAAAAAAATCAGCTTGTGGCGCATGGCATCTATCACACCTATCTGTGTTACGTACCTGATATCTGTGCATCTTAACTGGTGTGTAATACAATCTATGTAAATATTTATAATGTATAATACGCAGCCTGCTTCTGGAAGAGACCCGCTCGGTTTGTGAGCAACAATATTACCATTGGTCGTCCGTCAGTGTGAATCCCAGTTCCTCTCCCCATCGTGTGCGGGACTGTGAAGCTGTTACCTCTCGCTGTGTGTGGACTGTACACTAGATCAATGAGACTAGACGTTTGGGCGTTGCTTGTTGAAGGATCAAGTGCAGTGGGGCAAGTGACGGGGGTTCAGCCGGAAAATCCGAGGTTAGAGATCGGACCTCCTGTTTGAGCTGCATATTCAGAAATGCGTCCAACGGGGTGTGCCGCACATCCTGAAATATACTCTCCGAGTTCCGAAACTGTCCATCCTCATCTAAGTCACCCCAGGTTCTGATAGCCATTTGATCCTGAAATTTATGAAATAGCGTTTCTTGGAGGAGGGGTATGTTCGGGTTATATACAAGTGGTAGGAGCAGGGAGTAAATCATGGGGGCCGCCAGTAGGTGCTCAATGCGCCTCCATGCTGCGATCGTAGCATAGACAGTGTTCTGCGTCCGCTCTTGGATAATTAAAGCAGCGTACAGGACTACTTCTATCAGGATCAGGTGCACAAGCCAGTGTTCTTCCGCTAGTTGTGGCATGCATTTGGGTTGCTTTATCCAGAAGTATAGATAATGGGCTTGCGCACTTACATAATAAAGTTCAAAGTCTGGAATACCAAACCCCCCTGATGAATATGGCCTTGTTAGGACAGCCCACTGCAGCCTAGGTTGCTTACCCCCCACACAAATCTTATCAGTTCTGTTTTAAGAGATTTAAAAAAAATGCCTTCCTGGGTAATACGGAATATTTAAAAGAAGATAAAGCAATTGCGGTAGTACCACCATTTTAATTAGGGATGCTCGCCCTGCCATGGAGAGCGGCAGTGTTATCAAGCGGGTCACGCTATCTGTTATGCGGTTCAGCGCAGCCCCATAGTTGAGCCTCATAAGTTCCTACTTATTTCTAGTGATGCCAACACCCAGGTATCTCAGCTCATCATCGCACCACTCCACTGGGTAATCTAATGGAAAGCGCAGTACTGAGTCCGTCAGTGGAAAGAGTCAGGATTTCCCCCCAGTTTATCTGGATCTTCGAAAGTTTCCCCAATACAATGAGTTCCCGAAGGAGCGGGTTCAGATTATGTTGGGGGTCTCTCACATATAAGGTGATATCATCGGCATACATGGAGATCAATATTTGCCTCATGTTACACCGCAGAGCCTTGTCAATATGGTGCTGTCTCAACCTTGCCGCCAATTGTTCTGTTGCCAAGGCATACAGCAAGGGGGACAGTGGGCATCCCTGTCGGGTACCCCTAGTAATCGAGAAGGTTTGAGACACATGCCCATTTATGAGCACCCTGGTCGGTGATACAGCAGTCGAATCCAAGACAGAAAAAGTGGTGGGAACCCCATGCGGAGCATTATCCCAAAGATGTAATCCCACTCTATAGAATCAAAAGCCTTTGTGGCATCTAGAAAGATTGCCGCCAAGGGTAAGTCTGGGAAAAAGTTGTTTAAAATTGTAAAAGGGTCCTTAGGTTATGGGAAGTGGCCTTTCCGAGGACAAAACCAGACTGATCTGGAAAAATCAGGTGTTTTAACAATGAGCTAAGTCGATTAGCAACGAGCTTTGCCAGAATCTTGGCATCACAATTGAGAAGGGAGAGCGGTCAGTAGGACCCGCACTGGTGGGGTGGCTTCTCGGGCTTCAAAAGTGAAATAATGAGAGTTTCCCTCATAGACGATGGGAGGGAGCCCATTTCCAATGACTCCTCGTAGACCTCTCGTAGAATTGGGGCCATCAGATCTATATAGGTTTTGTAAAATTCTATCGGAATGCCATCAGTACCAGTGGCCTTTCCCGATTGCATGTGCATGATGGCTTCTCGAACCTCGTCCAATTCAAAGGGAGCACACAGAAATTCACAGGGGCACATTGCTCAGCCAGCTCGGAGTGACATCCCCAAGGTATGCCTCCAGATCTAGATCATCCCTTCTGGTAGTGATATAAAGATCTGTGTAGTGGCGTGTGAAAGCCTCAAGTATGATCGCAGTGTCCCAACAATGTGTTCCATCCGACCTTTCCAATTCTACCACGTAATTAGAATAGCGTGGCTTCTAATCGTGTCCGCTAACACTTTACCGGGTCTTTCTCCCTCCCCGTACCTGCGGGCCATCCAGTGTTTACCTCTGAAATGTGTTTCCCTGTGTGCCATACCCATGTATTCTGTAAGCTTTGCTCTGAACTCACGCTGCGTAGCCCCATCCGGTCTGAGCGCTAATGATGCTTCTAGTGCCTTGAGCTCTATATCCAATCTGCGAAGTGTGTTAGTGATATCTTTTAACACCCCTGCCCCTTTAGATATGCAAAACCCTCTAAGTGTCACTTTAAATGCCTCCCAGCTGGTCTCCACACTTTGTACCGTACCCTTATTTCGTTAAAAAAAATCCTGTATTTCTACGCGCAGTTCTTCTTGGAACACCGTGTCTAAAAGCATGTGCGCGTTAAGCCGCCAAGCACTTTGCGGGGATTAAAGTCTGCTGAGGAGAAATGAGTTTAACTGTTGCGTGGTCTGTGTATGTCCTAGCTAAGTGCTGCACCTCACAGATCTCCGGTCCCAGTCCCCGAGATATAATCCAATAATGTAGCTTCGCCCACGACGCAGCTTGTGCTGTGCAATGAGTCCCTTCACGTTTTAGGGGATTGGTGTGTCTCTACGCATCTATCAATTGGTTTTCAATAATGATATCCTGCATTACCATGCTTGCCTTGGTGCGATGGTGGGGGAAGGATGAGACCTATCTAGGCCCGGAGTGTAAGTAACATTGAAGTCAGGACAGGACAAACCAGAAAGCAATGGCGTGCAGTCGAGGCGCCGCGTGTTTTCCGAGACCTTAAAGAACGTCAATCCTTAATTATTAAAAACACCTCTGCGGACGAAACACATTAATAGACACGGGCTGCAGACACCCGCACTGTGAGGTGACGAACATCCATTTACCGTAATTGGGTATACGAACACCTCTTTCATCTAAATACAGCCCGGTGGGGATAAGCGCATAAACAGCGCAATTTGCACTCCATGTTTGCTCACAAGCCATTTGCCCAGCAAAGATCAGAATTCCTTCATCCAGATAAAGACAGAGGTGGTAGATAAAATCTGCACATGCTTTGTAACTATTTTACCTCTTCGTCCCTATAAGCGATTTGAGTACACAAACATTTGATCCATCAAAGCTTATTCAGAGAATATAACTGTCGCTTGTACACACAAGGAGGAGGCCCAATAATCGCACATGAGAAAGCAAGGTTTTAAACTATATGATGTACATGGCATCCTGATGAAGGATTCGTCCGAAACACGCGTAGGAATTTATGTATAGAAAAGCCATGCTCTTAATGATCATTCTTGCTCCAATTCTGAGTAGCAATATGTATATAGTAATGAGTCCAGTGAATGTTTGATGAATATAAAGATAGAAAACAAAGTATTGCATCAATGGTTAAGATAACATTGGAACAACCATTCCTGATAATCTCTTTGCAATAATTGATATTGGAGTTATTGCCATTTGATATTTTGTATGAAATTCAATGTGATCAATTTATAAAATGTCATAAAAAATAATTTAAAAAAATAGCTTTTTATAAATTAATGGTACATGCATGTCTTCTGTATATGCTAATCAGGTCCGATAAGTATTTTCGTGTCCCTAAATAGTTTTTGATTTCAATTTGAAACATTGAAGTCTCCTCCCCATATAATTTGATTAGAGCCTATCTCCCTGATCACCACCCACAACGAGATAAAAAAATCTGGAGCGTCTTTTTGGGCCCATAACAGCACACCAGAGTTACCGACTCTGAACCGAGGAGTCCCCAAGCCAGGCAGTACCTCTCCTGGTCATCGCTGGAGGTTCCAGTCAGGTGGAAGGGCACTTGTCTCTTAACCAGTATGGCAGTCCCCCTTGCGTAGTTTGAGTAAGAGGAGAATATTCTGTGTGCTGCCCACCTAGATGCAAAAGCAGAGGCCCTCTGGGGTGTGAAGTGAGTCTCCTGTAGCATTGCTATATGTGTCCGGTGCCTGTCCGGATAAGCTAGGACTTGCCGTTTTTTCCTCGGGTCCCCCAGTCCCCTGACGTTCCACGTAATAATATTTAGTTGTGTCATGTCTAAGTTAGTCATATGCCCATATCCTGTAATGGTCAAGCCACGTCTTTGTAGCACTTCGCCCCTGGAACCATATGTGAACAGTGCATAATGTAATGTTGCCTGTCATACCTTCTACTCGTGGTCTATCTGTTAATTCTGTGATCTCTATGTCAAGACTTTCGATCCTCCCCAAATTAAGCAACACCCTTTCAACTTCCCCTCCCACCCACTACCCCCACGGAAGCATCCCCAACATGCCAGCATTGTATACCCACCCCCATCCCTCCCCCAACAAAAACAACAGTGTGGGCCCTGCAAACCATATGCAGCAGACAAGCCCGGGGTAATTCCCTTCGGGGGCCATCTCCAGGTGGCATCACAATGACCTTTTGCCCATAGAGCGCTCCGCAGCAGAAGCCGCAGGCCCTAATGGGCAGAGGGTGCCCGGTGAGCATTTGTTTAGTACATTATGGTTCATCATTCAACTAGATCAGACATCTTCTAACAGAGCTACTTGCCAGCACATAACCCACATGTCTCAAACACAGAAATTTGTTACCTTGTTGACAGCTCTCAGGAATTGTGTCACTGCGTATCGTCCTCCGCCCCTGCCATCGGGGGTCCTCTGCGCCACCTTCAGATCTGTTCATTTTTTTAATTTGCTTGAGGAAATCCTCCACTTGCTGCGGTTTTGTGAAGAACCTCTGTTTGCCCTGGTGTGTAACCCTCAGACATGCCGGATACAAAAGCGCATAGTCAATTTGGGCCTTCCTCAGATTATTTTTGATGTCTATGAATTTCCGTCGCTCTTCCTGGACTACAGGCGTGAAATCAGGATAAATGGAGAATGAGTTGCCATCGTATGATAAGGTCTGTTTGCTTCTCGCAGCTTGCAGGGCCACATCTCGGTCCCTATATTTCAAAGGTCTCGCTATCATGGGCCTTGGGGTGTCACCAGGTTTGGGCCTAGGTCCCAGCGATCTATGGGCTCGCCCTACAATGAATTGGTTGGAAAAACCTTCTGAGCCAATTGCCGTTAGAAGCATTTCTTCCATTCGTCCAGTGTTGGTTGTCTCTGGTATACCTAAAATGCGAATGTTATTGCGCCTACTGCGAGCTTCCAAGTCCTCATTCTTCGCAGCAATGATCCTTAAAAGGTTATCCATGCGGGTGAGCTGCGTCGTGTGTCTGGCGGTCGCGTCTTCCGAGTCGGAAATACGTCTTTCCTTTTTCTTTGATCCTCTCTTCATGGCCGTCTAGTTTGAACGCAATGGCATCCATCCGCGACGACATTCTATCAACCTTATCCACTATGGTGGCAAACTCTTGTCGGACCTCCCGAAGGATGTCCTGCACATCGATGGACTGTCCAGCAGACACCTCCTAAGTCCCATTTCTACCAGCCTATTCCTGGTCTTCTTGCGCAGATCGGTTGCTCCTCTTTGCTGCGTCAAAATTTAGTTTCGGCTGCCTAGTGTCTGGCTTGCCCATGTTGTTTCTAGACTCGCGTACTATTGCTTCGCTCTGAATCCTCTGTCCCTCTTTGTGACCAGCGGTGCGGCTGCTCCCTCTTTATGTGCAGTAGCATTCAGCTCAGTTATAATCAGTGGCGCCTAGTTAGCAGTTCTCAGTTATTCCAAGATGCTCGGATGGTACTTGCTATTTCCTGAGCCCGGGCACTGCAGCAATCTCGATATTCCTTGCTATGCTGCCTCCCCACAGGGCCTCCAGGCACCACCCGCGTCTTGTGGTAGCGCAGTAGCGTCTCTGTAATCCTAGCAATGTTGTGCAACCCGGGCTACGCAACCCCCAGGGGAGGGGTTAACTGTCCATTCAGTGCGCTTTCTGGGCAACGAGGGCACCCTTCGCAGCCGCTCATGTGCAGGCACCCCGGGTTCCCCGCTTCCTTAGTCTTCCAAGTTTCCCTCAGATGGCGTCCAGACAGCTCACCCCATATAGTGGTATCCTCTTCTATACACTCCACAGGTACCACCACCTCATTACGGTGCTCATTACCATCTGCAGGTACCGTTCGTTGCTTTTCACCTCCCGGTCTGGTGCCAAATTTTCCTGCCAGCACTTAATGTACAGCTCTCCAGTATTGTTAGTCGCAGCTTCCGTAGCCGGTGACTCCATGCCATCCACCGTCACCACTTGCAGTGCAGCAAAACATGCAATAGGTCCTGTCTTCCCTTATTTCATGCAGGGGGTGGGGGGGGCAATTGCCTTTATTCCCCTTTGCTGCACAGCCTCTCTGTAGCGCTCTGCACCCCTCCGCCTCAGCTCACAGGACGAGCGTCAGCCGGCCCCCGCAGCGACAGGCCCGTGCAAGCTTCTCCACTCACCGTCTCCGCTTTTAACTCTGCCGCGATGTCTGCCGCGAAGTGGCCGACACAGGATTAGTGCCTCCAGCCACAGCTCAGAGGGGGCCAGGGGTCTCGCCGCCACTTTCACCAGCCAGAGTGCTCTGCGCGGCCTGTGCGCCTCGTGTGCAGCCACGGGGTGTAGTGATCACCGCAGCCGATGTCCGCTTCTCCACAGCTCTATCGCCTCACCCTGGTCTAACTTCAGTAGCGTCTTGCGGGGGCAGGGGACAGCCGATGCTCCTGGTTTTCGCTGTATTGTAGCAGGCGGGTCAGCTCTATCGATCAGCGGTGCCAAATAACGCAGATGAATCCATTAACAGGATATTTGTAGGATTAAGATCACTGGGCGGCAGGAGCCTCACTTACATGAGGCCAGCTTGCAAGTACGCCACCTAGCGTCTCTCGCTAATTTCTAACTATGCCTACAAAGTTAGGACATGTGAAGAAAGAGGAAGAAAAGCGCAGAAAGAGGCAAGACAAATGCAGAGAGAGGCAAATGAAGTCCAGAAAGGTAAAGAAAACTGCAGGAAGAAGCAAGAGATGTGCAGAAAGAACCAACAGAGGAGCAGAAAGTCCTCCTGTGCCCCCAACGTTTTAGTGACGGGAACTGGTAGTAACTGACTCTGACTAACCAGGACCGGAGCCAGTGCTATGCTAAAAGACACTTAGAATACAGTAAAAACACCTACATACACTAGGGGAACACTATGTGTTGGGGTATCCCTGTAATTAGCATGACCTCCTCTGTATTTGCCTTGAGATAGTACCTGGGTCATTGCATGAGTACATGGGTAGTGACTGGATGATTAGAGTGCTGCAAGGACAGTGCATGGTGATGTTATAACTGCTTAGGTTTTGGTGGAGTGATTGGATAAGTACATGATGCTGGATGGCTGATTTGAGGAGTGCATGGGTAGTGACAGAGGGATTTCTGGAGTGCATGGGTACCACTTGGATAATTGGAGGAGTGAATCACTACTGTGTCGGTGGTTAAAGGTCTGCATGGGTAGTGCACAGGGGATTGTGGCAGTGCATGTGTTAGTGCCTGGGTCATTCCAGGAGTACATGGGCACTGACTGGAAGATTAGAGTACTGCAAGAAGATTGCATGGTGAATTTATAAGTGCTTGGGTTTTGGTGGAGTGATTGGATAAGTACATGGTGCTGGCTGGGTGATTGAGAGAGTGCATGGGCACTGACCGGGTGATGGCTGGAATGCATGGGTACTGCTCAGGGTATTGTAGAAGTGCATGAGTTAGTGCATGAGTCATTGCATGAGTGCATCGGTAGTGACTGGATGATTAGAGTGCTGCAAGGAGAGTGCATGGTGAATTTGTAAGTGTTAGGGTGATTGCATAAGTACACACATGTAATATCAGGCCCTGCCCCCTCCCTTCACCACAGTGCAAATGTGCCCCCTGGTGGGTTTTAATTTGGGGGATTAATTCCCCTTGAATCCTGAGGGTCCCTGGACGCCAACTAGCCCACCAGGTACCTACACCAAGCGCCACAGAGTTGCGTTGCAGAGAGGTGTTCCGAGGCCACGCTCCTTTTTACACCACACTGCAACGCAGCTCTTTGGTGCTTACTGGATATACCTGGTGGGCTAGTTGGACCCCAGGGACCCTCAGGATTCAAGGGGACTTAATCCCCCAACTTAAAACGTGCCACAGGGTGCGTTTGCACATTTGTCACATCAGGACATGCCCCCTCTCTGCACCACTGTGCAAACGCGCCCCCTGGAGCATTGTAAATTGGGGGATTAAATCCCCTTGAGTCCCGAGGGTCCCTGGGGGCCAACTAGCCCACCAGCTACCTCCAGTAAGCGCCACAGAGCTGCGTTGCAGAGAGGTGTAAAAAGCGTGGCCTCTGAACACCTCTCTGCAACGCAGCTCCCTGGCGCATACTGGAGGTACCTGGTGGGTTAGTTGGCCTCAGGGACCCTCAGGATTCAATTGCCGAGAAAAAAGTTGGCAAAACTTGGGGCAAAACATGTGCCCATAGCTGTGCCAAGGGTCTGTTTATAGATAATGCCATCAAATAGAAAAATGTTATTAGTAAGGCATAGATGCATCATCTCTAGGAGCATTTTAGTATGCTCCAGGTACTCAATGGATCTCCCTTTTAGATAATGGTGGCATGCCTCTATACCTTATTTGTGTTCTATGATTGTATAGAGGGAGTTGATGTCCAGTGTTATCATAAGATCAGTGGGTCCCCATTCGATGTTTCTGAGTTTGGTTAAAAAATCTTTGCTGTCTTTGACATGGGAGGGGAGCCCTGTAAGGTACTGCCGAAGGAAATGGTCAACGTATTTTCAATACATTTTCTAAAGTACTACCTATAGATGATACTATAGGTCTCCCTGGTGGTGTTTTTATGAACCTTGGGTAAAAGGTACAAGATGGATAATTTTGGGTAATCACGCTTTAAAAAACAATACTCTTCCCATGTAATGTAACCTTTCCCTTCCTATTCCTTCAGTTTATCCCAAGTGTCAAAGATACTTGTATTGTACGTGTACATATTGGTTTTCATGTAGAATTTCTGGTCGCTCAATTGTTTTGTGAGCTTCAGCTATATACATTTGTTTGTCCCAGAGGACAATGTTCCCCCCTTTGTCTGCTGGGTGGATTATAACGTCAGTATCTGCTGCCAATGTTTGCAGAAATTCTTTTTGTTGTATAGATAAATTAAACCAGATGTTTTTAGTTTTGTAGTTTGGTGTTTGAGATTAAGAAGAGCTTGTGTGACAACATCTTGAAAAGTATCTATGTTGTCGTGTGGTAAATTGGGGTAAAACACAGAGCGGGGTTTGAATTTTGTAGAAGCTGTGGAATCTGTGGGAATACCTGGCTCCCATTCTTCGTTGGGATATCTGTCGTAGGTTCTTGCCCTATTGCTAGATCATGCATATTGCGTAAAGTTTCTACATCAGCAATATTCAGATTGGATAACGGATGGCTGGCATTAGCTTCAGCACATAGTTGGTTCCCCTGATCCCGTTTGTAAAGGAAGTGCCATTTCTTAAGTTTTGCTTTACTTACAAATATATACAAGTCAATGCGTGTATCCGCGTAGTTAAAAATTTCCGTGGGGCAGAAGCTAAGACCCAGGCAGAGAGTACTCTTCTCTGAAAAAGTCAATGTTCTGTTACTCAAATTAATGATGGTTTTATTTACCGGGTCCAGTTCCATTATTTTCTGCTCCTGGAGCCACACGTCTTGTTTCCCATGGGCTCTTCTGTGTTGGTTTTTTGATTTACTTTAGTTTTCTTCTTTTTCGTCTTTGTTTGCTCCTCGCCTCCCTCTTCCTCTTCCACGTCCTCTGCCTCTTGGTGCTCTCCCTCTTCTCGGCAGTGACTGTGGTGTTGATCTCGGTATTTGTCGAGCTTTTCTCAAGACCCTGAACTCGTCTAAAAATGTTGCCGTCCTTGCTTGCGCTTGTCTTTCAGATATGGAGCTGACTGTGGAAATGGAAATATCAGTATGCGACCTGCTAGCTTCTGTTACTTGATTTTCAGTTTCAGGTACATTTGTTTCTCCTATTGTTCTGGGCTCTGGTAGGTCATCATATAGATGGTCACTTAGAGACTAGGCTCTTCCGCAAAGCAACTGCGGGTAATACTCTCCTTCACGCCCTCAGCAGCCACCCGGATACCCTTAAATGGAGTATCCCGTACGGGGAACTGCTGAGGGCGAGAAGGAATTGTAGTACAGATGCAACATTCCATCTAGAAAAGGAAAGTATGATCAAAAGATTTAAGGATAGAGGCTATCCCGAATGGGTCCTCCGCAGAGCCACTGACAGAGTAGGGAAAATCGACTGTGCCCTTCCTCTAACTACTGAACCTGAGAACAACACCAAAGACATTACCATCACTGAGGAGACTAACTGGGTTATCCTCACCTACAGTGGGAATTCAGGACAAATACGCAAAATACTGGCTGACAAATGGGACATACTAACATGCGATCCTATCATAAGTCATACGTTCCAACGTAGACCAAGAATAACATATAGAAAGGGCACTAGTTTGAGAGACATTCTTGTCCATAATGATATAACACCGAACTTGTCGAAAAATGAACACAATCTCAAAGGCTTCTATCCCTGCGGCCACTGTAAAGCCTGCCGTAACAGCTACATGACTAAATCAGTCGCTGTTCTGGGATATGGTACGCCTAAAACTATTACCCAATTTCTTACGTGCAGCACGACGTATTGCGTATATGTGCTAGTATGTCCCTGTAAAATGTGGTATGCTGGCAGCACCACACTGATGGCAAAAAAGAGGGTGCTCGAACACATGCAGGCGATAAATAAAAAGGACAACCATTATCCTATTGCCTGGCATTTTGACCTTTTTCATCTATCCAATAGCTCATTGTTGAGCTACTTTGTGTTAGAACAAGTCCACACTGGTTCTAGAGGTGGTAATAGGACCTTACTAATTCGAAAAAGAGAATCCAGGTGGATAATAGAACTGGAAACGAAGTACCCCAAAGGTCATAATTTAGATGAGGAATTAAGCACACATTTACGTAGTGAGTGATGGTATTTCCTTATAGTATGTTCCTGTCATTGAAACTTCTACTGTATATGTATCAAGCTCTTTACTTTGTTTTATTAAGTGGATACTACTAAGAAGCAATAGTATGACCATGTCTGGTTTTAAGTTCACTTTTTCTATTTCTTCGGACTGTCTCATCCGTTCCAGTTACCCTACCCTTTTCTTCCCCGTCCTGTGGGTCTACTTGAGCTAGGACTTACCTTTTATTCATTTTTTTACTATAAACACTGATAAACTTTGGGCACTTTCTTTTTCACTGAGAAGGCTTCTCTTACCTGCTGTAACGCTAGTTGGCCAACAAGTCTATACTGGTCGTATGATACATATTATACCTGAAAGTGTGTAGACAATAGCACCACTACGGTGACTGTATAATTTTGAAATGTCGATTGCCGACAAGAAATTTGCATTATTAAGTGTGTCTTTTAACCACTATGGTACATACTTTTATTTGATTGCCACTATCATTTTGTCTGCATGTACTGTTTAGCGCTATACATTAATTTTAAAAGGTTTCCCCTGTTCCAGAAGGGGTCTGTTTATTTGCTAATGACGCTTTACCATTTGCACCGTCAATATATACATGAATTTGAATTTGCGCTTGCATGATATTTAGGGCGGCAGCAATATTTATGCGCACTCATTTGTGTTTCTTTTTATTTACATTTATGGATTAGTAATGTAATATGTATTGGTTCAGGTTGCATTTGACCCTTACGACTGTGAAATGTGTACACATCAAAATGGCCACCGTGGTTACTGACACCACTTGTCAATTACTTGCCAAATGTTAGTCTGTTTTAATTGTCAGCAGCTATGTATATGCCTCCAGTTTGCGGTATCACTTTTGTGTGAACAAGTCCGCTTGTCTGATGAAACGCGTAACCTGATCATTAAACACTGGTTTAACTTCTGAGTGCGGATCCTTCTTTGAGAAGACGTTTGTGTGGATTATGGGCACTGGGAGACCTGCCCGGTGTGATTCGCCACCATTTGTGGACACATATATATATATATTACCTACTGGCAGTCCCAGTAGGTAATATAGGGACCCCCGAGGCCCAAAAAAATTATCCCCAAAAAAACAAAGCGCAGGCTCCCGCGCTTTAATTTTAATTAGGGGGGCCGCCACCTCCCCGGGGCACTACATTTTTAAATTGGGGGGTCCACCCCGGGGACCACCACCTCCGGGGCTTTTAAATGATGGGAGGGGGGCCGCGCGACCCCCCTCTTAGAGCCTTGTGGTGGCACTGGGGACCGCCACCCCCCAGGGTCGGCTCCTGCAGTGTCCCGCGGTGCCTACCCCGGGACACTGTAGTTTGCTATGGTAGGGCGGGAGCCAGCCCCGGGGGATGGGGTCACCGGGGCTAGAAGTGGCTCGGGAGGGGGGCCCCCCTCCCCAAATAATTAAAAAACATTTTTTTTTTAAACGGAGGCAGGCGGGCCCCGGGGGATGGGGTCAATAGGGCCTTAAGAGGCCTGAGGAGGAGGGCTATGCAGTCATCCTCCTTAAAAATATATATAAAAATGTGGCCATGCCCCGGGGGATGGGGTCCCCGAGGCCTGGAATTAGCCACGGGTGGGGGGTCCAGTTAAAAAAATAAAACAAATAATATTTGGGGGTCAGGCCCTGGGGGATGGGGTTCACAGGGCCCAAAAAAAAGAAAAAGAAGGCGAGCTACACAGCCCCCCTTCTTAAATTTTTTTTTTTACAAAAAACCGGGATGGGGAGGAGGCCACGTCCCCTCCCTGCACCACTCTGCAAACGGAGGAAGTAATTCCCCTTGAATACTGGGGGTCCCTAGGGGCCAAGTAGCCCACCAGGAACCTCCAGTATGCGCCAGGGGGCTGCGTTGCAGAGAGGTGTTGGTGGCTGACATTGTATTGATGAATTTTAAGACAATGTTGAAAATTACTTTGCCAGAGTTGAAGCAGAATTCCAGTCTTAGCACAAGTGTAGCTTACCTTGCTTCTTTGATCTGGGTGTGGTACCTTCTGAGTGTGGATTTGTAGGCATATCTAGAGGTGTTATCTCGGCTAGTTCTCGATCTTCTTTCTAGTTGTTTGCAATAGCGTTGGAGACCTCTTAGTTCTTCCATGTAGCACCATGCTACAGCAGGAGTTCTTGTATGTCTGGTTTTCTTCATGGAGCCAACGTGTTGGCACAGTCTGAGATCCAGTTATTGACAGTGGTTAGGTCATTCTGGAGGTTGCCTGTGAGCATAGGCTGGTTGGATCTGATGGTGTGGGTCCAGTCCACCTCTGCTTTTTTTTCCAGTTGCAACTGCTGTTGATAAATGGTTTTGGTTTTCTGGAATGGAGCGCGTTGATGTAGACGTGTACGATGGAGTGGTCCGTCCATGTGAGTGGGTTGATTAGGCTGAAGGTGATCTTGTTGCTTGCTGTGAAGGCTGAGTCGAGCGTGTGTCTGGCGATATGAGTCGGCCCGTGTATGAGCTGTGGGTGTCAAATGTTTTTGAGGGTCTCTAGGAGGGCGGGGTGGCATTGTAGTCCATTGGGTCATCGAGATGAATGTTTTTTTTATTTTTTTTTATTGAGAGTTCAAATATAATAGTGCAATACAAGAAACAGAGCATATTTGAGATCCAATTGATACAATACGAAAGCAAAGATTATTAAGAACAACCATACAATTTGTCATTATAGCATTTAAATTATAAAGTGCAAAATTGTGTAAGAGCAGACCAACAATCATCTTTCACTGATATTCAAAAGATTTTGTTAGAATTAAAACAATACGTAACCTTTAAATACCCTGTACGTTTTCTCAGTTAATATTTCATAGCTAGATTTGTAAAGTGTATCGTGCATATACAAAACAATCTTAATAGGCTAATAAATATTTTCAGAAAAATATAAATCTGGTTAAGTAGTAACCAGGCAAATTTAAGAATCAAACCCACTCCAATATTTATCATATTTTTTGAGAGCTCCTGATCTTAAAGCGTATTTTCTTTCCCTATCCTGGATACGAAGTAATTTTGCCTTCCATGCTTGGAAGGATGGGACAAGATCTGTTTTCCAGGACTGTAATATAAGGGATTTAGCTATTAGAGAAGCTATAAAAAGGGACTCATCATGTTGGGTATGAATAGAAGAGCAGCCTAGGAGGGGAATTAGTTCGTCAAATACAATATTAGTTTTAAGGACAATTGACAGATATTTTTCTATTTCCTTCGATAATACATGGATTTTTGGAAATTCCCAAACAATGTGTTTCCAAGTGCCTTTTCCTTCACATCGGAAGCATTTGTCGGCTACTTGGGGGAAAATATTATGTAAAAAGGACGGAGTTCAATATATTAACTATTTATTTAAAAATTGCATACGTTTAAAATTTGCTCCTCGAAAAATGGTTTTATTAAATTTATTTATTTTATCCCATATCTGTTGATTAATTGTAATATCTTCCCTCTTTTTCCATCTTTCAGTAATCTTGCTGTAAAAGTCCTGGTCTTTACCTTCTCTTAGTATTTTAATCCAAATACTCATTTTCTTTTGTATTTTGTTATTAAGGATGGTGGAAATATTTTCTTTATTAAATAAATTTCCTATATTGAGTTCTCTAAGTTTTGGATTTATCTTAATAAAAGACCAGTTCAGCGTAGAGTGTGAGTGGATTAACTGACTATTAATTTCATCCCAAGATTTCCATCTATTACCCAATAGGAAGTCTTCAATTTTCTCAAAACCATTCTCCTTCCAAATAGTTAATATATTTTTGTCCATACAGCCAGCATCTCCCAAGCTAAAATTCATTAAATTTGTCTTATTACTAAAATTAGGTAGGTCATAAAATTTAAAAAACTGAGTTTTCACCTTAAAGATCCACTGCAGGGATTTATAACGTACTTTGTTTGGATCTTTCGTGATTCTGACTGGGTCATAAATTTTCAATTCCAACAACATCCTTTTTATAAAAAAATCATCTAACTCGTAGGAATCTAAAACAGAAAATCTGTGACTATAATGTGCAAAAGACGCAAAATAATATTCTCTGATATTTGGAAGGGACAACCCTCCTTGTGTAGATGATAAATATAAAGTGCTCAGTGCAAGTCTGGGAGATTTTTTTGCCCATAAGAAAGAAGAGATCAAAGCTTCTACTTTTTTAAAATAAGAGGCCTGAATTGCGCAGGGAATTGCACTAAAAAGGAAATTAAAAAGGGGTAATACCGACATCCGAATTAGCGATGCCCGCCCTATAAGAGACAGGGGTAGTAAATTCCAACGATCTAAGAGTAAGCCCACCTTTTTTAATAAAGGTAAAAAATTAAGTGTAAAAAGGTCATCTAGGCTATCCGATACAAATATTCCAAGATATCTTTTGGGATCCCTGTTATATATCCGCCTGAATTCTGGAGCTAAAGTGTCTATAGTGCAGTTAACTAGGATAATTTCCGTTTTGTTTACATTCATTTTATAACCCCCTAGTTTTTGGACATCAGAGAAGATTTTTCAAATCTTCCGTTGACTAGAGGGTTTAGAGTCTATGAAAAGGGCGATGTCATCTGCATATAATTTTATATTTGTCATTCCTAATATTGGGGCTGTGTCAACTTTAATATTCCTGATGGCGATCGCGAGGGGTTCAATAAATAATGCGAATAAAATTGGCGACAGGGGGCATCCTTGTCGCGTGCCTCTAGTGACTTTACAAGACCCAATATTTGTATTATTAATGATAATTTGTGCCCTAGAATTCATATATAGTTGTCGTACAAGAGAGATAAAAACATTCGGGAAATTAAAACTACGTAAAATTGCAAACAGGCAATCCCAAGACACTAGATTGAAGGCTTTCTCCGCGTCTAAAAACCAAATTTGAGCCTTCACCTTATTAGTTTTAAAATAATCTAGTGCCTCCAATAAAAATTTAGTGTTAAAATGAAGGTGCCTGCATGCAATGAAACCGCACTGATCATGGGCTACCAGAGATCCTACTATTTTATTTAATCGGTTTGCTAAAAGTTTTGTAAACATTTTATAATCTGTATTCAAAACGCTAAACGGGCGGTATAAATTTATATTTTCCTTGTCCTTTCCTTTTTTAAAATACTGACCACCACCGCAGTATGAAAGAAATCCGGTGGGGAACCTCCTTGCAGTAAGTTATTAACTAATTTCAGAAGTTCCTTGCGTAATGTTCCCCCAAATTTTTTTAAAAATTCAATGGGAAGGCCATCCTCACCATTGGCCTTGCCATTGGGGAAGGACTCTATCACTTCATCTAGTTCCAATAGTGTGAAATCTTGTGTAAGATAGTTCTTACCCTCAGGATCTATTTTAGGTATTTCAAGTGGCTGTAGAAATTCCATGATAGAGTCAGGTGTAGCCCCCTCAGATGCTTGATATATTCCCTCATAGTGTTTTAAAAACAGCTCACCGATGGAGGTGGTGGTCTTAGCTTGTATTTTAGTGGTGGGGTCTAATAACTGATCTATTCTATTGCGGACCTGCTTTTCTTTAGATTGCCAGGCCAGCAGCTTTCCTGTATATTCACTCTCCTCATATATCTTTTGTGCGTGTAGGTTGCTATTTGTCTCGCCTAAATCATAATAAAAAACCTTCATTTTGTATTTTGCCACGTTGAGTTTGTGACCAGAAATCTTAGATCTGACCATATAGTGCTCTTGAGTTGCCTGTGAAAGTTCAGTTTGGAGTTTAGTTTTCTCCTCCCTTTTTCCCCTTAGCTTGGGAATTTCTTTCGATGTAATTATTCCACGTAGAGTAGCTTTAAAACCGTCCCAGATTATATTTAATGGCGCTGAACCTCTATTCTGTGTAAAAAATTGCTCCGTCCTTTCGTTAATATCTGTGCACCATTGTTGGTCAAGGAGATTAAGTTTATTAAAAAACCATCTACTTTTAGGTCTTGCTTCATAATTCCCCAAATTGACCTCCATACAGACAGCTGCATTGTCTGAGAATGCATTAGGTAGATGGGCATAGTTATATAATACTAAATCATGGGATGACAAAAAAAATCTAGCCTTGACGCAGAATTGTATTTTGCTGAGTGGCATGAATACTCACGCTTGATAGGATTTAACTTTCGCCAATGGTCAATAATATCAAGATCTATTTTACAACTTTGAACTGCTAAGGCGACTTGGGGTTTATTCTGTCGACGGTCTTTCTTAGTGGAATCCAATCGAGGGTTTTGTAATAGAGTAAAATCTCCCCCCCAAATTATTGGCACAGAGAGACCAGTTAATGCCTGCTTTACCTGTATGATAACTTGAGGGTCGTCCAAAATTGGTGCATATATTGTAGCGAAAATAACACTAAGGTTATTTAATTTACCATGTGCAGCTACCCATCTACCTGTGGGGTCCATGCAAGTCCCTTCGAGATTGAAACCTACATGTTTCCCTATTAATATGGAAACTCCTCTCTGAGCCATCCCGGCAGGGGCAGATATGTTATAGCCCGCCCAGCTTTTGAAGAGTTTAGCTGACTCTGCATGGTCTTTATGATGGGTTTCTTGCAAATAGATGATGTCTGGTGTAAGACTTTTCAACCAGAATTGAATTTGAATTTTAAAATATTTATATAGCGCTCTTATACCGGGTCGGTTTCATGGCGCTGGATAGCCGAGGGTCAGTGAGGGCGGGCTAAACTACAACGGATCTGGAGAACAGCAAGGTCTTCAGTTGCTTACGGAATTCCAAATAAGAGGGAGACATCCTGAGAGCGAGTGGGAGTGAGTTCCAAAAAGATGGAGCCAGCACTGCAAATCTCGCTCCCCCGGCCTTGTGTTTCCTGAAGCGTGGAACTGACAGGAGGGCCAGATGAGAGGAGCGAAGTTCTCTGGACGGGAGATAAGGGGAGATGGCTTCGCACAAGAAGGCGGGGGCGGTCCCAGCTCTAGCCTGGTAGGTGATGCATCCCAGCTTGAAGAGCGCCCGCTCCCTCACAGGAAGCCAATGGAGGGACTGCAGCAAAGGGGTCGTACGATTGAACCTGGAAAGCCCAAAGATCAGGCGGGCCGCCTGATTTTGAATCAGTTGGAGTCGGCGGATGAGATAAGCCGGTGCACCGTTCAAAATAACGTTCCCATAGTCAAGGCGCGAGAGCACCATGGCCATGAGAATGAGTTTGAGTGCGGAGGCAGAAAAAAAACGTGAAACCCTCCGGATAATCCGGAGGGAGAAAAAACAAGTAGACACAACAGAACTGGTCTGAGTATGGAGGGTGAGCAATGGGTTGATGAAAATACCCAGAGTTTTGACTTTGGAGGCTGGGAGGGGGGGAGGACCAAGTGAATGGGGCCAGAAGGAAGGGGACCAGGGACTGCAACCACCCCCCGTCAGGACCAGTTCGGTCTTGTCCGGGTTTAATTTGAGGTGGTTGCAGTTCATCCACCCTTGGATAAAAAGCATAACCTTCTGGAAATTGGAAGACGAGGCAGGGGAAGATGAAAGGTTAAAAATGAGTTGAGGTCGTCGGCGTAATTGAACACCGAGACCTCCATCTGCTGTAAAGAAAAAATGAGGGGTGAGATGTTATAAATTAAATAGTAAAGGGGATAGGGAGGAGCCTTGTGGGACTCCACAGGTCACCCTCCTTGGAGGGGCCGTGAAGTTAGCAAGATGTACAGCCTGCTCCCTGTCGGTCAGAAAGGAGCGGAGCCAGTCGAGGGCCATGCCCCCAATGCCCGCCGCTTGGACACGGGTTAACAAGATGTCGTGGTCCACCGTGTCGAACGCGGCGGACAGATCTAACAGGACTAGGGCCTGTGGTCGGCCGGTGTCAATCCCCTCCCTTAATTGATCCATCACCGACACCACTACCTTCTCGGTCGAATGCAGCGGGCGAAAGCCCGCCTGACGGGCGGAGAGGCAGCCCGTAGATTCGACAAAGGAACTGAGAGACCTGGTGACATGAGCCTCTGAGACCTTCGCGAGGAAAGGGAGAAGGGAGATAGGGCGGCAGTTGGAGGGCAGGGAGGGGTCCGCCCCTGCCTTTTTCAAGATAGGGATGATGACTGCCGACTTATGAGCAAGGGGGACAGTGCCAGTGCTGAGGGAGTGGTTAATGAGAGTAAGAGGAGGAGAATGACAGTAGGAGAAGAGCTCTTTTAGAGCGAATGCAGGGCCAATGTCCTGAGGGGAGCCCGATTTGATCCGGGCCAGGAGGGGGAGTAGGGAATCTCGGGTGAGGAGGGGGAACTGAGTGAATGCGGGAGTAGGGGGATTAGGGGAGGCAAAGGGAGGTGTCGGAGGTAAGGGGGGGGATATTGGCCTTGATAAGGGCAATCTTCTCGAAAAAATAAGAATTGAGGGAGTTACAAAGGGTTTGAGATGGGGGAATTTTAGGGGTCGCCCTGTCGGAAGCGGCAAGCTCATGAACAGTGGCGAAGATCTCCTTTGGTTGGTTGTCTGCTGTCAGGATTCTGCCGGAAAAATACTCCATTTTGGCTTTTAGTATGTCATGTTTATACTCTTTCAAAGACAAACAATAGTTTGCTTTGAGAAGGGGACAGTAGGCACGACGCCAAGCGCGTTCGGCTCTGCGGGTGGCGAGCTTTTTGTCCCTTAAGGCAGGGGTAAACCATCGATTGGCCGCATGGGCCCGTTTAATGGCCACTCTCTTAAGGGGGACGGTGGAGTTGCACGCCTTAAGCAGCCAGTTGTTTATGGCAGAGAGCTGAGTGGGCAGGGAAAGGTCGTTTAGCTCCGGACTGGTTGCCGCAAGAGAGGAGCAGACCGCGGGGAGGACCGCCTTATCCCACTTTCTGGCCCAGATGTTTTTGGGCAGGAGGGTTTTGGGCGGCCGTCCGAGGTCGGCGGTAAAGGAAATGAGGGAGTGGTCTGACCAGGAACACGGAGAAATGATTGGGAGATCCATGGGAATGTTGAAGGACCAAATTTGGTCAAGTTGGTGACCTTTGATGTGAGTGGCCGTACTGAGCTGAGGGAGGAAGTTTAGGCTGGTGAGCAAAGCCGTAAACTCCTTGGATCTTAAGTCTTCAGCTTGGTCGTTCGGCCAATAGTTCAGATCTCCGAGTAATAGAATAGCGGAGTTGTTCACCACAAGAGTGGCCAAAAGGTCTTCAATAGCAGGTAAGAAGTCAGGGGTGGGCTGAGGCGGACGGTAAAGGAGTAAACAAGTTAAAGGTACCCCAAAAGAAATAGAGCGGACTACTAAGCAGTCCACAGCCGGGATCACAGGGGACGGTAGGGTTTGAAAGAGGACGTCCGTGCGGGTGATTAGGGCCACACCCCCCCCAGTCTTCCCCCCTATGCGGTCCCTCCTGATGGCCGAGTAAGTAGGAGGCAGAATGGACAACAGGCTGGGTAGCGAATCGTCCCTGAACCATGTTTCCGTGAGGAATAACAGGTCAGGCTGGCGTGAGTCGAGCAGATGAAATAGCTCGAGTTGATGCCCAACCGCAGACCTGGTGTTGAGGAGGATCGCAGAGGTGCCGGATTGAGGGTTGTCAGGGCCGGATGGCGGGCTACTGAGGGTGGAAGGGGAGTGAAAAAGCTGTGGGGAAGGGGAGCAGGGGCACGGGGGAACAGGGTCGGAATTACGTAAGCCAAGTGAGGCGATGCGTACCAATGCAGGGGTAGGCGGGAGGCGGGGATGTCAGAGAGAGTGAAGCATCGCCGAAGAGTACCTAATGGGAAAATGGGCATGGTGACCGGGCCCGGGCCCCGGCCAGCCGCGGACGGGCGCAGACGGGCTTAACTCTGGCGCGACTCCGGCGCGCCTACGTCGCGCCCGCTGCGCTCGTCCGCTGCGCTGATGCGTGGTGGCCATTTAAGTAGTGATGGGATCAGGGGGGAGTGGCTGAGATGTTCGAGGCCAACTGCCCAACCCAAAATGGCGCCGGGGGTCGCCGTTAAGTGGCCAGCCCTCGGTGGATTGCTGGCTTTAGGGAGGCTATCGGGAAGCGAGTGGCGGCTAGTAATCAGCAGGGCCACTGAAAAGATTTAAAAAAGCAGTTACCGCTGCTCGTGATCAGCAGGGCGGAAGGGGAGTGAAGATGCAGCTAAGATGCTCGTATTCAGCAAGGTGAGTCAAGTATTAAAATAAAATGCTCGCGCTCCAGCAGATGCGCGTTAACCCGCTGCCACCGGGCTACTAGCTATCGCTGGTGCAAGGGCAAGGCGGATCCTAAGTAGTGATGGGATCAGGGGGGAGTGGCTGAGATGTTCGAGGCCAACTGCCCAACCCAAAATGGCGCCCGCAGTCGCCGGGGGTCGCCGTTAAGCGGCCAGCCCTCGGTGGATTGCTGGCTTTAGGGAGGCTATCGGGAAGCGAGTGGCAGCTAGTAATCAGCAGGGCCACTGAAAAGATTAAAAAAAGCAGTTACCGCTGCTCGTGATCAGCAGGGCGGAAGGGGAGTGAAGATGCAGCTAAGATGCTCGTATTCAGCAAGGTGAGTCAAGTATTAAAATAAAATGCTCGCGCTCCAGCAGATGCGCGTTAACCCGCTGCCACCGGGCTACTAGCTATCGCTGGTGCAAGGGCAAGGCGGATCCTAAGTAGTGATGGGATCAGGGGGGAGTGGCTGAGATGTTCGAGGCCAACTGCCCAACCCAAAATGGCGCCCGCAGTTGCCGGGGGTCACCGGTAAGCGGCCAGCCCTCGGTGGATTGCTGGCTTTAGGGAGGCTATCGGGAAGCGAGTGGCGGCTAGTAATCAGCAGGGCCACTGAAAAGATTAAAAAAAGCAGTTACCGCTGCTCGTGATCAGCAGGGCGGAAGGGGAGTGAAGATGCAGCTAAGATGCTCGTATTCAGCAAGGTGAGTCAAGTATTAAAATAAAATGCTCGCGCTCCAGCAGATGCGCGTTAACCCGCTGCCACCGGGCTACTAGCTATCGCTGGTGCAAGGGCAAGGCGGATCCTAAGTAGTGATGGGATCAGGGGGGAGTGGCTGAGATGTTCGAGGCCAACTGCCCAACCCAAAATGGCGCCCGCAGTCGCCGGGGGTCACCGTTAAGCGGCCAGCCCTCGGTGGATTGCTGGCTTTAGGGAGGCTATCGGGAAGCGATTGGCGGCTAGTAATCAGCAGGGCCACTGAAAAGATTAAAAAAAGCAGTTACCGCTGCTCGTGATCAGCAGGGCGGAAGGGGAGTGAAGATGCAGCTAAGATGCTCGTATTCAGCAAGGTGAGTCAAGTATTAAAATAAAATGCTCGCGCTCCAGCAGATGCGCGTTAACCCGCTGCCACCGGGCTACTAGCTATCGCTGGTGCAAGGGCAAGGCGGATCCTAAGTAGTGATGGGATCAGGGGGGAGTGGCTGAGATGTTCGAGGCCAACTGCCCAACCCAAAATGGCGCCCGCAGTCGCCGGGGGTCGCCGTTAAGCGGCCAGCCCTCGGTGGATTGCTGGCTTTAGGGAGGCTATCGGGAAGCGAGTGGCGGCTAGTAATCAGCAGGGCCACTGAAAAGATTAAAAAAAGCAGTTACCGCTGCTCGTGATCAGCAGGGCGGAAGGGGAGTGAAGATGCAGCTAAGATGCTCGTATTCAGCAAGGTGAGTCAAGTATTAAAATAAAATGCTCACGCTCCAGCAGATGCGCGTTAACCCGCTGCCACCGGGCTACTAGCTATCGCTGGTGCAAGGGCAAGGCGGATCCTAAGTAGTGATGGGATCAGGGGGGAGTGGCTGAGATGTTCGAGGCCAACTGCCCAACCCAAAATGGCGCCCGCAGTCGCCGGGGGTCGCCGTTAAGCGGCCAGCCCTCGGTGGATTGCTGGCTTTAGGGAGGCTATCGGGAAGCGAGTGGCGGCTAGTAATCAGCAGGGCCACTGAAAAGATTAAAAAAAGCAGTTACCGCTGCTCGTGATCAGCAGGGCGGAAGGGGAGTGAAGATGCAGCTAAGATGCTCGTATTCAGCAAGGTGAGTCAAGTATTAAAATAAAATGCTCGCGCTCCAGCAGATGCGCGTTAACCCGCTGCCACCGGGCTACTAGCTATCGCTGGTGCAAGGGCAAGGCGGATCCTAAGTAGTGAAGGGATCAGGGGGGAGTGGCTTAGATGTTCGAGGCCAACTGCCCAACCCAAAATGGCGCCCGCAGTTGCCGGGGGTCGCCGTTAGGCGGCCAGCCCTCGGTGGATTGCTGGCTTTAGGGAGGCTATCGGGAAGCGAGTGGCGGCTAGTAATCAGCAGGGCCACTGAAAAGATTAAAAAAAGCAGTTACCGCTGCTCGTGATCAGCAGGGCGGAAGGGGAGTGAAGATGCAGCTAAGATGCTCGTATTCAGCAAGGTGAGTCAAGTATTAAAATAAAATGCTCGCGCTCCAGCAGATGCGCGTTAACCCGCTGCCACCGGGCTACTAGCTATCGCTGGTGCAAGGGCAAGGCGGATCCTAAGTAGTGATGGGATCAGGGGGGAGTGGCTGAGATGTTCGAGGCCAACTGCCCAACCCAAAATGGCGCCCGCAGTCGCCGGGGGTCGCCGTTAAGCGGCCAGCCCTCGGTGGATTGCTGGCTTTAGGGAGGCTATCGGGAAGCGATTGGCGGCTAGTAATCAGCAGGGCCACTGAAAAGATTAAAAAAAGCAGTTACCGCTGCTCGTGATCAGCAGGGCGGAAGGGGAGTGAAGATGCAGCTAAGATGCTCGTATTCAGCAAGGTGAGTCAAGTATTAAAATAAAATGCTCGCGCTCCAGCAGATGCGCGTTAACCCGCTGCCACCGGGCTACTAGCTATCGCTGGTGCAAGGGCAAGGCGGATCCTAAGTAGTGATGGGATCAGGGGGGAGTGGCTGAGATGTTCGAGGCCAACTGCCCAACCCAAAATGGCGCCCGCAGTCGCCGGGGGTCGCCGTTAAGCGGCCAGCCCTCGGTGGATTGCTGGCTTTAGGGAGGCTATCGGGAAGCGAGTGGCGGCTAGTAATCAGCAGGGCCACTGAAAAGATTAAAAAAAGCACTTACCGCTGCTCGTGATCAGCAGGGCGGAAGGGGAGTGAAGATGCAGCTAAGATGCTCGTATTCAGCAAGGTGAGTCAAGTATTAAAATAAAATGCTCGCGCTCCAGCAGATGCGCGTTAACCCGCTGCCACCGGGCTACTAGCTATCGCTGGTGCAAGGGCAAGGCGGATCCTAAGTATTGATGGGATCAGGGGGGAGTGGCTGAGATGTTCAAGGCCAACTGCCCAACCCAAAATGGCGCCCGCAGTCGCCGGGGGTCGCCGTTAAGCGGCCAGCCCTCGGTGGATTGCTGGCTTTAGGGAGGCTATCGGGAAGCGAGTGGCGGCTAGTAATCAGCAGGGCCACTGAAAAGATTAAAAAAAGCAGTTACCGCTGCTCGTGATCAGCAGGGCGGAAGGGGAGTGAAGATGCAGCTAAGATGCTCGTATTCAGCAAGGTGAGTCAAGTATTAAAATAAAATGCTCGCGCTCCAGCAGATGCGCGTTAACCCGCTGCCACCGGGCTACTAGCTATCGCTGGTGCAAGGGCAAGGCGGATCCTAAGTAGTGATGGGATCAGGGGGGAGTGGCTGACCAGCACTCAATAGCATTCCTTTTACGAACGTTATTCAAACCATTAGCATTTAAAGAAATAAATTTCACCATATTATTTGATGTTCAAGATGTTGGACGTAACCCTCAGCTAATATGCAAGTGTGAAAATTTGCTAATACGCAGTCAACAGCAGCAGCACATATAACCAATGAATAATATAAATAATATATATATATATAACAATCTAAACCAATAGCATAATAGCAGCAGATATTCACAGAAATATTCATAAAGAATCTGAATTTTAATATGCAAATATGCAAGCGAACATGTTCGAGATGTTGGTCGTTGCCCTCAGGCAATGTGCAAAAGTGCAAATTTGCCGGTGGACAGTCAACAGCAACGACAAATATAACCAATAAGTAATATATATCTATGTATAACAATATAGACCAATAAGAAAATAGCAGCAAATATTCATAAAAATATTCATAGGGAATCTGAATCTAAATGTGCAAATATGCAAGCGAACTTACTCGAGATGTTGGGCGAGGCACTCAAGCAATGTGCAAGTGAGCAAATTTGCAAATATACAATCAACAGCAGCAATACAATAACCCATAAGTAATATATAAATATATAACAGTATAGAATAATAATATAATAGCAGCAGATGTTCATAGAAATATTCATACAGGATCTAAATTGCAATGTGCAAATATGCAAACGAGCAGCAAAAGTGTATGGTGATATTATCTGAGTAGTCTTACCATTCATTGTGCAAAGCATATAGATAGACAACGCATTGTGCAATTTCATGTTATATGAAAATTTAGAATAGAGATGAATGTTGAGGTTGCCGAGCAGTAAGAAGCTGTTGAATCTGATGGCGATGGGCATGATGAAGTCAGTGAGGAAGTTACTGAAGGTGGTGCAACGTCCTGGCGGTTAATATGCGATGGTGCCCGAGATGGTCGTGGAGTGGCTGATATGTAGTTGGAAATGCATGTGTTCCATGAGCGCAGTGGGTACGTCCGTTGCAGTTATGCAGGTGTTGGTGTCTTTGTGGATGATCAAGAGACCTCCTCCAGGTTTGTGATGCCTGTCCCGGTGGATGATTTTGTAGCCATGAGGTATGGCCTCAGCATCGTTGGTTGGAGTGGATGACGGGTTGAGCCAGGTTTTGGTGAAAAAGAGGATGTCCGAGGAGTGCATGTCGATGAGGCCCTAGACCGTGCAGGTGTGGTTGCAGGGAGATCTGGTGTTGGGGAGCATGTAAGAGATATGGTGTTAAGTTTGCAGGTGGGAGGAGTAAAAGTGAAGCTGCAAGAGAAGGGTCCTACCACACAATGCGGTGTGCAGCGGGGGTAGCAGTCGTGTCGGTGTCTGGTGTTGAATGCTAGCAAGTCAGATGAAGTGTAGCGGTGCCAGTCGGATAGACCAGGGTCTGTGGCTCTGGGCGGAGACAGGTGCAGATGGACTTGCCTTTGGAGCATCAGTGGCGTCCCGCTGCGCAGTCGCGCAGGGGCTGCCATTAAGCAGGTCATAGGAGAGGGGGAGAGCATAGGTGAGGCTAGGGAGTGCTGGGAATCCACAGCGGGAGAAGGCATAAGGAAGATGCGGAAAAAAACAGGTAATGAGAACGGTTAGGAAGGAGGTGGAAAAATCGGGGGAGGAGGCAAGAGTCCCAGAACCGAGGAGGAAAGCGGGGGATAAAGAAGGAAAAAAGCAGATAGCAGTAAGTCATGGCAACAAAAGTATAGCACAAAAGACAATGCGCAGGTCAAAGAAGAGAAACAGCACAAAGCACAGGTCAAAGACGAGAAAAAGCACAAAAACAGGCACAAAAGGCAGAGCAACAGGATTGGTCACAAGCCAAAGCACAAAACATAAATGGGGACAAAAGACAAAGCACAGGTGAAAGTGAGAGGGAGCAGACTGAGAGGGAGAGAGGAGGAGTGCATGGAATCGGGTCCTCAAGATAGCCGGTTGGATCCAAAAGGGCCTTAGCCTAGTCGCAGGGCCAGTCCAAGGTAAGTGGGCGGTGAGGCCTAGGCCACTATTACATCACTGCCTGATTATTCAGTAAGTATGCAGACATGAGAGTGTTGTCCTGATGCATCCTCTCTATTTCGATGTATGGTGGGTCTCTGAAGAGAACTTGGTTAACAGTAAGCAACTCTGGTGCCATAAGCCATTTTCCACAGTAGCACTGCATTCACTGTCATACACACTGGTGCATTTATTTAAAAAGTACATCTGCTTGGCCACAGCAGTGAGAGAAATAAAGAATGTCAGCACTTCAATTTACTCCTGGTGCTCTAAAATGAGTTCCTGACAAACTGCTGACCCCACGACAACTACTGTTTAACTCAGATGCCTTTACATCTTCTATTGTTTAGCTGGATCAAGACGTGTGGATGGGTCCTGGTAGATTTCGATCACACTCGTATGCATTCTCATGGGTGGAAAATAAAAGGAAAATGACCCTACCTTCAACACAAAGACGTAACTACGCACAAAAACACCACATATAGCCACACATACATAGATTCACTCATACATGTACTTGGTGCTTTGGTAGGGTTACCCAGCACTATACAATACACACACAACCCATTCTGCCTAATCTGAATTATCTACTATTGCCGGTCAGGCCATAATCTAAACTTCCTGCAACTGGCACTGCTCAAAGTACCCCCCCAACCTATCTACAGCTCGTGTATGTCTTCATATCTACATGCATGTACAAGCTTATTTAATAATCACACATACAAATGTGCATTTATCTCTGCAGATATAGCCCTATGACAAGTTGTTTAGTTCCCATTGGCTTTTAATATATTGATAATGTAAATAGTTTCCATAATTCAAAGTCTCATCCATGTGGAAAGTACAGGTAAAAAGTTCCCCAAATGAAATCCATACAATCCAGAATGAGAGGATTTCTCATTGCCCCTCTGCACAGGATGTAACATCACTGGATTTCTTAGCATCCATCTGTGCAGAAGTGACATCGCTGAATTTCCCATCTTCCCCTGGCAGGTTTCTAAACAAAACAGTCGTTAAAAGGAGAAGCCATGCAAGTGCACTTCTTTTCCCCATTGGCCAACTGCCCGGGCAGTGTCGTCACTGGATTTCCCAGCATCCATCTGCACTTCTCCCACCTCCTAGGACCTACGTAATGGCGGCCGCATTACAGATGCACAGTGGGCGTGTGCAGAGGGGGTGCAAATGGCATGTCTCCATGTGTTTACTGTGTCATCTGCACCCATGTGGCCAGATCCTTCCGTCCTCCTACACTACCCAGTAGCGCTTCTCTGGTCACTCAACGCAGGGTGCCCTTCCATTTGCTGCTGTCATACCGCACCCCCCTACACAGAGGGAGCATTCACCTGCACCCATTGCCACTTTGCATCGGCACAAAATCTACCATGCCTACACCACCCACACACAGTACACCCACCAACAAACACACCCCAGGACAAAATGTTATGCTTGCTCCTCAATACCCGATCAATTAGCAAACACACCACAGATATCTGGCCATCCTAGACACAAAGGCCTTGAACCTCCTCTTCCTTACGGGAACTTGGCTGACCTCCAGATATCGACGCTGCCATCCCAATAGGATACAGGATTTTTTTTTTTTTTTTTTTAAATATATTTTTATTGCAGAATCATGAAGAAGCAATAGCAACAGGCCAACCTGTACATTGACGGCCCTCAACATTCAAAAGTTAGTACCACAACACACAGCCGATAAGCCCACATCCCGGAGGCCGGGCGGCGTATCAATGAATCAGTTCACTGGAGGCACCTCAATGTGCGCCCTGGTCGGGCCATAGGTCGAATGCAACACATCGTGACTGCTTTTATCCCAGAACAACCTATTCACCCCTTTCCAGCCCGCGCTAGGTCATTCCACCAGTACGTCTCCCAATCTTCATGAATACTTCCCAGGGCCCCCGGTTCCGGGAGGCTGCTGCGGAGCCGGCCAATCACCCCTCCCACGACCCATTCCCTACGTCCCCCCCTCCCCACCAACTGCTGCTAATGCGGGCTCCAACTTTCCTCTCCTGCTCTAGGGTACCAACCACCAGGAAGTTCTGACATTCGAACAGTGCCATGGAATCCCGTCCCATATCTAATCAGATTCTTCGCCCCCTGTCAAGTAGTCCCGTAAGGCTTGTACCACCAGCTCCCAGGACCGTGCCAGTTCCAAACACTTCTCATTACCAGTTCTAGTTGCCTGACGCATCCGTAGCACACTCTCACAGCCCGACCATTTCAGCAACTCATTCTGCCAGCGCCGCACAGACGGCCCCTCTCTAGTCTTCCAGTGCCAAGTAATTTCCCGCTGCGCCAGTATTAAACCCAACCCAATGAATTTGCTCGTTATCTTGGTCTTTTTAGTGTGCGGGAACCAAAGGAGCAGGCATGCGGCCATGTCAAATTCCACCTCCCTATCCGTAACCGCCTGCAGGACGGTCCCTATCTCAGACCAGTAAGACCCTAATCTCGGGCACCCCCACAGCATGTGGTCCAGATCCACCGCAGACACTAGGCATCTGGGACACTCGGCATCAAGCACCTGAAAGTGTCGACGCAACCTATCCGGAGTCAAATACGCTCGATGAATAACAAAAAAATGCACCTGTTGAAACCTCGCGTTCCTCGTACCTTTCCAGGTCCTGTGCAGCACCTGGGCCCATACGGTGTCTGGGATTGGTTTACCTATGCTGGCCTCCCATCGTGATTTCAACTCAGCCAAAGGCACCAGTCCCTCGTTCAACATTCTGTTGTGGAGGCAGGTCACCGCCTTGACGGTACCCGCGGCCATCACTACGTATTGGCAAGCCATCGTTAGCTCCGGTTCTACCAGTCCAGTTCCCCAATGCCGCTGCATCGCAGCGGTAACCGCCGCATGCAACAGGAAGGTACCATTCGGCAGGCCAAATTGCTCTTGCAGAGTCCGAAATGGGGCCAGCGTCCCATCCACATAGAGGTCTCCCACCATCTGCAAACCCAGGTCTTCCCACGTTAGCAGTTGGGAACAATCACCGCCATGCGGCAAGGCAGTCAGCATTCCCAGCGGGATCTCCGGAGCATACGGCCGGCGCTCCCCAGCCCTCTTCAGATGCCGAATCCAGCACAGTCTAAGCGTCCTCTCCTCCATCGTAAGATCCCTATCAGCCAGTCTCTGTTGCATCACGACTGCCGATAAGACATGCCTCTGAACTCCGATCCCCCGGCCGCTATCAGGCCCCCTAAATTCCCTCGCCACATTTTGAGTCAGGATCTGGAGCTGCGCCGCCAGATAGTATAACTCAAAGTCGGGGACTGCCATCCCCCCTTCACATTTGGGTCTCATCAATGTGGTCAGCGCCACTCTCCGGCGACCCTGGCCCCAGAGAAAGCCTGTCACCAACGTCCTCAGTTCCCTGAAGACCATCTGCGGGATCCATATCGGCAATGTCCTAAAATAATAGAGCAACCGCGGGAGCGCCACCATTTTCAGCAGCGCAACACGACCCAACACTGACAGCGGAAGGGACGCCCAGAATTCCATACTACCCCTCAACGCACGGATGCAGCGCCCCACATTCCCCTCAAGGAGGTCCACTGTGTCATGGTAGATGCGCACTCCGAGATAAACAAAGCAAGAAGGTTCCCACACTACCGGCCTCGTGAGCGGTGGGCAGAGCGCGGTCTTCCGCAACGGAAACACACAGGTCTTAGTCCAGTTCACCCTGAGGCCCGAGAGCCTCCCGAACCTGCTCAGCATGTCCACTGCGCCTTCCAACGCCCTCCCAGAGTCCGCTAAGTACAACAACAGGTCGTCGGCATATAGCGAGATATAGTGCAAATCAGGGCCCTGTGCTATTCCCTCGTAAAGAACGCCCGATCTAGCCTGTGCCGCCAGCGGTTCCATAGCCAGGGCAAAGAGCAGCGGGGAAAGCGAGCAACCCTGCCTCGTGCCCCTGCCAACCGGATAAACCTGAGATACCAAGGACCCCAGCCGTACCCGCGCCCTAGCCGAGGAGTAAAGTACTCTTGTCCAGCGCCGGAACCCCTCCCCAACTCCGAACTTCAGCAGCACGCCTTCCAGAAAGTCCCATTCCAAGCTGTCAAACGCCTTCTCTATATCAACCGTCAACACCACTGGGCCCTGTTCCGCCTCCGTTGCACTATCAATAACCCCGATCAGCCGTCGAACATTCATCGACGTGTTCCTAGTCGGGATAAAGCCCGCCTGGTCCCCGTGTACCAGGGAGGTCATCAGTGGTAGGAGCCTGGTAGCTAGGATACGACTCAGGATCTTGTAATCTACGGTCAGCATAGACAATGGACGATAAGACGAGACCTCCAATGCATCCTTGCCCGGCTTCAGCAGCGGCACCACCAGCGCCTCCCTCATCGAGTCGGGCAACCGCCCCAATCGTCTCGCTTCCTCAAACACAATCTGCAGCCTGGGTGCTAATACCTCCATAAATTTAGCGTAGAACTCGACCGGCAGGCCATCTACCCCAGGGGTTTTGTTCCGTGCCATATGGGCAATTGCCCCTCTGATTTCCGCCAGGGTGACTGGCCCCCCTAGGTCCCGGGCGTCCTCCTCATCCATTAGCGGTAAAGGAATCTGTTCCAGGTACTCCCCTATTTCCGTGACCGTCGCCTCGAGGTGGCTGGCATACAGTCCTGTATAGTAAGCCTGGAAGCGCCCCAGGACCGCTGACTGCGAGTACACCACCTCCCCATCCTCCTGTCGCACACTCAGGACTGGGCACCCCCTAGGGTTCGGATCAGCCAGCTTCGCCAAGAGCGTGCCCACCTTATCCCGCTCCTCATGCACTTTCACCGCATACAATTTGTAATCATAGCACCGCAATCTCTCCGTCTCAGTCGCCACAGTTTCCTTGGCCTGCAACAATCGGTCCTGCATCTCCGGCCTCTCGGGCCTCTGCTGTTCTATCCCTCTCAACACTTCCTCCGCCTTCGCAAGGTCATTCAGCACTGCCCCTCTCACAGTCAGAAACCGCCCCATGCACACCCCTCGCACCACCACTTTCATTGCATCCCATTCAATCGCCCTAGTCGCTGTCCAGCCAGCATTATCCTCAAAATAACCATCTATGCCCTGGCGGACCGTGTCGCAAAACACCGGGTCCTCCAGCGTCTCCGGACGCAGTCGCCACGTAGGGACCGCCGATCTCGCCAGCTGCCATTGCATAGAGAGCAACAGGGGGTTATGGTCCGAGATGGTCCTGGTCAAGTACTCAGAGCCCGTTACCACCCTCGCCAAAGAATCGCTACACAGCACTGAGTCCAGTCTAACATGCAGGTCATGCAGCGCGGAGAAATAGGAGTAGTCTCGCGTTTCGGGGTGTTGCGCCCTCCAGACATCCACCAGGCCCCACTTATCCTGCCAGTCCCGCCTATGGGACGCTTGGCGGCGCACAGGGGAATCGACCAAGGGCGGGTGTGATCTGTCCATCAGCACATCAGTAATGGAATTAAAATCCCCTGCTAACAGTACGGGGCCTGCCAAATAAGACGCTAGTGATCGCGATAAACCCTCGAAGAAACGGGCCTGATCAGCATTGGGGGCATAGATGTTACACAGCACCACCTCCCTTCCATGCAGCCGCCCCTCCACTACCACATAGCGACCCTCTGGATCTATTTTCTGGCTCGTAACTTGGAAAGGTGTGCCCGCCCTAATCCAGATCAATACCCCTCTGGCGAATGCCGAATAAGTCGTGCCAAACACCTGACCCCTCCACCTCTTCTGCAACGCTCCACATTCCTGCTGCGTCAGATGCGTTTCCTGTAGCATCGCTATTTGAACACCCCGCCTCACCAGGTAGGCGTGTACCTTGTGGCGCTTCACCATAGTTCGAATACCCCGGACATTCCATGTGATACATTTCAGGTTAGGTAACGTCCCCATAGGACATCAGTCTCAACAGTATCGCACACCAACATGTGCGGCCCGCATTGCAGCAATGGCGCACCCCCTTCAAAACATACGCCCCAACTCCCCCCCACCCCCTCCCCAGGACAGGGCCTAGTAACCCAGCTTCAGCCCCGTTCCAAACCAAAAACACCCAACACATCCCACTAACCTGTGGTCGTCACCACAGAAGACCTTAAGGGTCTATTGAGGGCTATGGAGCCCCTAACCAGGACGACAGAGCAACCACCCCGCGCCCTCCGCCCCACACTGCTAGTGCAGCCCCATACCTGGTAGGCAAAGAAAAGTCAGGAACAATCGCCCCTTCAGGCCACCCAGAGGTGTTCAGCAGTAATGAGCATCAGCCATTAAAGATACCATCCGATGTCTGTGGGGTGACCTCCGGTCCCAGCCCTCCCCCCACTTCTGAGTCCTCGTCACCGGATTTCCCTCCTTCTTCTTCGGATTCCGAGCCTCTGGAAGCGTCCTCTTGCTGTGACCCCGTAATGCTAGCTGTGGCTGCCAACGCACTCTGTCTATCGGCCAGCATCTGTGCCTCCCGTTCAGCTCGTTGGCGCCTGTTCCTGGAGCGGATACGCTGGGATTTCCTGACCCTGACCGGCTGCTGACGATCCCTCGTTGGCCTGTGTGCACGATCAGTCCCTGCACGATACAGTTCCAGCCAGGACCATGCCTCATCGGGCGTTTGGAAAAAATGAGTCCTGTCATCAACTATCACCCGTAGCTTGGCCGGAAAAAGCAAGGAGTATTGGATTCCCTCTTCCCTGAGCTCCTTCTTCACCGACAGGAAGGAAGCCCTGCCCCTCTGCACTTCCTGCGTGTAATCCGGAAAAATCGTCACCTTACTGTTATCCACCTGGAAGGGCCCCATGGACCTCGCCCGCTGGATCAGCAGATCCCGGTCTTTATAGTGCAGCAGTTTGACCACCATCGGTCGGGGCGGTCTGCCCTCCAGGGGCGGTTTGGCGGGCACCCGGTGCGCCCGTTCCAGCGAGAAAAAGGGGGACAAGCCCTCCGGCGCCACCACCTTTCGGAACCAGTCCTCCATGTAGGACACTGCGTCACCTTTCTCAATCTTCTCCGGAAGCCCCACCACCCGCACGTTGTTCCGCCGATTACGTCCTTCCGCGTCTTCTGCCCGCCGCTCCAAGGTCGCCAATCTACGGAGAACGTCCTCAAGTTTATGTTCCGCGGTAACCACTGCCGGCTTCAGCTCCTGGAGCAGTTGCTCGTTGATTTTCACTCTGTCCGAGAGCTTAGCGTGGTCCGCCCTCAGTAGGCCAAGCCCTGTCGCCACCTGTGCTATGTCCTGGTGTAGTTCGTCCTTTGTGGCCGTGATCGCGGCCAAGATAGCATCAAGGCGGAGATTCAGACGTTGTTCCTGTGGCGACGGCCCTGCCGCGACACTGCCATCCACGTCCTCTGATCCCATGCCTCCACGCTCAGGCAGCGCCACCACGCCATTTCCCTGCGCGGCCATCTTGAGCAAGCAGTGTCCACTGAAGACAGCCTACGGTGGTAGTCCCTCCGGACAGTTCGATCCGAGGCTCACCCCGTGACGTCCAACGGTATATCCGGAGGAGCGGCACTCCCCAGTGTCCTGCACCAACACAACCACGCTGGGCCAGCTTCCCCTCCACCACTCTCAGCCGGTAGCCTCCAGTCCAGAAGTGCAGGCCCCACAATTCTCAGTGCGCCACAGGGCCAGGGAAGATTCGCCCTCCCGCGACGGCGGCAGCCAGAAGCCTGTGTCACCGGGCAGGCCCAGCCAACTGCCCCTTCCGAGCCTGCGTGCCTCAGCCCACCTCCCGCGTCTGGAGAGGGTCGGCCGCGATCAGCGAGCAGCGCCACCCAGATTCTTCAAGTGGGGACCGGCAGTCGTTGGCGCAAAGAGCACTCCCCTGGTAAGCCCTGGGTTGATCGTGGGAGCTCGCCCCAGGCCCCACTGCAGATCCTTCCAGTCCCCGCCGGGTAGCGTTCTTACCCCCAGAATCCCAGCATAGAGTCACTCGGAGCCGTTCACAATGTCCAGACCAGGGCCGCAGAACGCAGGCCACCGCTGCTCCAGCTCTCGTTGGGGCCGAAATTTCAATGCGCAGGTCCAGCGCCCCCCCGCCAGCCCCCGGGCGGGCCCTGCATCAGCGAACAGACCGCCAGCCGCCACTCGGTCAATCCGCCCCTCGGGACGCCCAGGCGCCGCAGGAAGCTCCCACTGCAGCACTCCGTCACTCCTTGCCTCCCGCTGCGCCTCTTCTGTCTCCGCTGTGGCTGTCTTGACGGCCCGGCGGCCCTGCGTTCAGCCGCGCCCTGCCCGCCCAGCGCACGCCGGGGTCCAGCTCTGCAGCCGGCCGGGAGATCAGGGGGGGGAGGGGCGCCACCCACCTCCGCTCGCCGCTACGGATTCCGCCACTGCTCCGGCCCGCACCAGTAGTCCGCCTCCCGGCTCACCGCCTCACCTCGGCGCAGCCCTCTAGGTGCCTCCCTGCAGTCCGGGCCTCCTCACAGCGCAGCACTCGGCGCTTTCACTTAGTCGGCGCCGCCATCTTGCCGTCTTGGTCCGGCCAGACCGGGCCAGTCTCCAGGTCCGCTCACACTCGGCGACCAGTGGCCAGTCGGGGTTCAGACGCAGCCCACCACGTCAGTGACCTTCCAGGACCTCGATGTCCGCCGTCAGGCGAGCAGGGGCTCGGGTTTACAGGAGAAAGTACGGGGCTTGGCGCGGAGCAACTCGCTCACGCAGCCATCCCGGTCGGCGCTTAAGCCACGCCCCCCCCCAATAGGATACAGGATTGCATGTCAGGACCACCAACATAGACAAGGAGGAGGAATCGCAATAATATTCAAAGAATCCTTAATCTGCACAAAACCCACTGAGAACGCCACCCCCTACATCTAGCATCTATGCTTCAAAGTACGAATCACAGCATCCTACAAATGGAGCAGAACCCTCGTCTACCGGTCACCAGGATAACAAGCCGCTTTCACAGACTACATTGCCTACTTTGTCAACCCCCCTCAACATCTGCATCTAATAGCAGATATGACAATGATTCTGCATAAATCAGGGAAGATTGTGACCTCCATTAGTAAGATGTCGTTGGACCTACATTAGATGGAGTTGTACCTTAAGTGCTTTATGTCATGCTCCCTCACCACAAGCCTACCCATAAACATCTGTGGAAAAATCCCTAACTGCCTGGGAGCTCTCACTGAGAAAAGAAGAGCCAACATAATGAGGACCATCCACTCTGGGTCTCCAGTGGACCCTTGCCCCCACCACATCTACAATTTGGGTGCCTCCCTTATCAGCTTCACTTTGTTTCTGAATAAAGTTTATCCCCTTTGATACGTTCCCAAATGCTTGGAAACACGCAAGTGTCAATGCACTGCTAAAGAAATCTTTGGTAGACTTCACTCAAATAGCATACTACCGTCCAATTTCCCTTCTACCCTACCCAGCCAATGTCATGGAGAAATCCATTGACAAGCAGCTCACTACCTCATTGCACACAAGCCCAAAGACGCCCTGCAATCTGGTTTACGGCCCAACCACAGTACCAAGACCACCCTCATCGCAGCCACAGACGACATCAGGCTGATCCTCTACCGTGGAGATACTGTGCCCTTCATACTATTCGACCTCTAAGCAGCCTCCAACACCATCTTCCATTCCACCCTGATCAGTAAACTACATGAAACAGGCATTCAAAGGCCCACCCTCAAATGGATCTGCTCCTTCCTCACAGGAAAAACCCAAAAAGTCAAAGTGCCACTCTACACGTCGTAGGCCAAGAACCAAATTTGTGGATCCCCCCAAGGATCTTTCATCAGCCTGATGATTTACAACGTCTACATGACCTCATCAGATCACACAATAACAACATACTCTCCTATGCAGATGATACCCAACTGATACTCTCCTTGTTGGACAAGACCTCCACAACAAAAAAAATGTTTGCCACCTGCATGACTGCGGTAGCCACTTGGATGAAATCCAACTGACTCCAGCTTAAAACAGACACAACTGAAGAGGTGATCTTCGGAAGAAAAGCTTCAGCTTGGAAGAATTGGTGGCAAACAGACCTCTGCTACACACCCAACCCCACCACCCACACCAGAAATATTGGAATCATCCTGGACAATAAGATCCACATGATGGGCCAAGTAAACATAGAGATCTCCACTTACTTCCACATCCTGAGGACGTTATGAAAGATCTTCAAATGGCTAGCGGTAAACACCAGGAAGACAGATATACAGGCCGTGATTACCAGCAGAATTGACTATGGCAATGAACTCTACACAGGAATTCCTAAGAAGCTCCAGAACAGGCTCCCAAACAACCAAAATGCTGCAACAAGGCTCACCACACCTAAATCACCCCACATCTCAGGGAACTAGACTGGCTCCTCATAAAATAAACTGAGGCTACGCTTTCTCCTACACAACCCCAAGCCATGGAACGACCACCGACACCACATCAGTGCCTCCTCTTCACTTCTCGAGTAACACAAGAAGCTGAGGATCTGGCTTTTTGAATAATCACTCCAAGGAGGCAGCTGTCATTCTCACCCGCAAAGCACCTACACGCCAGAGGTACGATCTATGTACCGCGCTGCTTTATTCTAGACGCTGCTTGTTTTAAAAAACATTTGTGTTAGTAATTTCACAGGGGGTATGATTTTGGATGCCCGCACTGTGTTGTGTTGATTTTAAGAAACTGCACTGACCTTGGTAACTACGTGCGCCTGCCTCACACTCCCCGTTCCACCCCGAGCTTTTCTCGTGGTTGTGGAGGGAGTTCCTTACTATCACTTGTTCTGCCTGGCCTCATAATTCCGGCGGAAGGGGGGAGCGGTCTAGTTGCCATCTCGCTCCTTCCCTACATAACGCAGGACTTTACTCGCGCAGCGGTCTACACGCCAGAGGTACGATCTATGTACCGCGCTGCTTTGTTCTAGACGCTGCTAGTTTTAAAAAACATTTGTGTTAGTAATTTCACAGGGGGTATGATTTTGGATGCCCGCACTGTGTTGTGTTGATTTTAAGAAACTGCACTGACCTTGGTAACTACGTGCGCCTGCCTCACACTCCCCGTTCCACCCCAAGCTTTTCTCGTGGTTGTGGAGGGAGTTCCTTACTATCACTTGTTCTGCCTTGGCTCATACTTCCGGCAGAAGGGGGGAGCGGTCTAGTTGCCATCTCGCTCCTTCCCTTCATTACCGATGTGTTGGGCGACGCGCAGCGGACACGCCGAAGGCGCGCCAAAGGCAAGCCCGTCTGTGCTCGTCCGCGCCTGTACGTCGCCTCTTGCCAGGACCCCTGGCCAGTGTCAGCCAGGCCCTCTATGCTGTGGTAGAGACGAACTTTTGAATCTCAACACAGGCCTAGCTCCTTGCACAGCCAATCCTCCGATTCTAGGGGACTATTCTTGGAACTGCCCTGCTTGTGGGATCTTTACCATCACGACCCCAACCCTCCCTGCATGCGTTCGCCGAACTCAGCCCCAGATTCAGCTGAAATTGCCACAGCTCAACGTCAGATCTCTGGCGAAACATCACGCCGAAATACTCGATTTAATTTCGGAAGAACGACCAGATATATTTTTTCTATCTGAAACCTGGCTTAAAGACGACTTCGTAGCTACGGTGAACCTGGCCCTACCCCTTGGATACTCCATAAGTACTCTAAATAGGGACTCCAGAGGAGGGGGCATAGCGGTCGTCTATAAATCTCATTACGACTGTCTATTTAACAAAGTTCAGGTGGTAGACTGTGAAGCGGCGCGCTTTCAGGTAGCGGTGAGCCCACAGTATTCCCTATCAGGTTTAATGATATATCATCCTCCTGGCTCATCTACCAAGTTTAAGGAAGCAGTCCCTGAGGTCGTTAGTGAGCTTGCCGCAGGATCTGCAAATTTTTGTATTTGTGGAGACCTCAATCTCCACCTGGACAGTATCCAGGACAATGCCACCTTCATAGCAGATCTAGCTGCTCTCCAACTGGATCAATTAGTCCTTGGATCCACGCATTTAGCTGGACATCTGCTTGACCCCCTATTTTCCAATCTTCAGTCAGTAACCATGGATCGTCCCATACCCATGGGCTGGACTGACCACTTTCTGGTCAAATGGTTTGTCCCGCTTACTGAACCCCCAATGACGGCACCCCTAAATTGGTCTTTAAACGCCCCTGGCACAAACTGAAGCTTGATGACTTTCACCAATATCTTAGGGCTAATCCTCTCGATAATGGTTTAGATTACGACCAGTTTTGCGACTGGATCTTGCGAGGTCTAGACGCCCTTATTCCGACCAAATGGGTTAAAAGTCGGTCCTCCACCACCAATCCTTGGTATAACAACTCTTTAACCATCTTGCGTAAAGCCTGAGAACAGGCTGAACGCGAGTGGAGGAAAGACTACGCACCGGAGAAAAAAGGGCACTATTTGGCCAAAATCAAACTCTATCACAGAGCAGTTTGTAAAACACGCGCAGCCTTTTATGCCATGGAAATTAGCTCCAGTCCTAACCCCACCAAATGTATCTTCAAAATCCTCAAAGATCTCAGGACCAGGAAAGTCAGTGCCCCGGTTGTCCCATCCACATTTTTGTGTGATGAATTGGCGACCTTTTTTGTTAACAAAGTACGTAACATCTACCTATCATTTCCTGATCCTTGCACCTTGTCGGCCTGTGATAGACCTAGGGTGGAATCCAGGGCCTCCTTACTATCTATCCCATCCCTATCAGAAACCGAATTTACCCGGCTTAGTGGGAAAATTAGGTCGGGTTCTCCTTTGGACCCCTTGCAGCCATCACAGTTTAAGGAATCCTTTTCCATCTTCAGGGAGCCCCTTTGTAACATAATCAATAGCTCCCTTTCATCGGGGACCGTTCCGGCATCTTGGAAGCATGTCTGGGTGTCCCCCATTCTGAAAAAGCCCAACTCAGACCCCACTAAACCGGAGAATTTCCGCCCAATTTCTCTCTTGCCTTGGGTAGCAAAAATCACTGAAGCCCACGTTAATAACGTACTAACCCGGTTTGTGAATGATAATAACATCTTGGATCCTTCCCAGAATGGGTTCTGACCGGTTCATAGTACGGAGACTGCTCTTTTGGCCACTACCGAGCAAATGCGATCTCTCATGGACAAAGGTCAAAGTGCAGCGCTGATCTTGCTTGATCTCAGCGCAGCCTTTGATACGGTGTCCCATGAGATTCTACTCCGGAGGCTTGAGGAAGCAGGGATCGAGGGCTCAGCATTAGACTGGCTTCGCTCATTCCTGACAAATAGATCTTTTCGAGTATCAGTACCCCCTTACTCCTCTCAGACTCACGCTATTGATCAGGGGGTGCCTCAGGGCTCGGCTCTGAGTCCACTGCTCTTTAATTTATACGTCCAGCCTGTAGCTGCGGTCGCCAAGCTATGGGACCTTACGATAGTCTCTTACGCTGACGACACGCAGCTAGTAGTCACCTTGGCGGACGGTTCTTCGGCCTCCAGATTCAAAAACGGCATGACGGCAGTGGCCGATTGGATGGCAGCCAATCGTCTACAGTTTAATGCCGGAAAAACGGAGGTTCTGTTGGTGGGTAAGAACGTCAACCTATGGAATGAGCAGTGGTGGCCATCAGCCCTAGGAGCAATTCCATCCCCAAAAAATGTAGTTAAGAACCTTGGGGTAATGATGGACTCTTCTCTTTCCTTTCAGGCTCACACTAAACAGTTAGCCGCCTCGTGCTTTGGCACTTTGCGTGGTCTGAGACCCATTTTAAAATACTTTGCTCCCTCTGTTCGCCAACTCATTGTACAAGCTACCATCCTCTCACGCCTCGATTACTCGAGCTCTCTTCTCCTAGGGGCGAACAAGGCGGAAATACTGAGAATGCAGCGCATTAAAAATGCTGCTGCCAGAGCACTGGTGGGCTTGCGCGTTTCTGCTCAGTTTCTAGTACCATCTGTAAGCTACACTGGCTTCCCATTGAGACGCATCCTTTTTAAAACACTTTGTCTCTCTTTTAAAATCACGAAGTGCACGAGTCCCGCCCTGTTCTCCCTCTATGTTCCTTCCCGCCCTCTCCGTTCGGCAGAGTCTCATTTGGCGGTGGTGCCTAGAATTAGACTCTCCAGGACGGGCGGCCGTGCTTTCCGGTACCTCGCCCCAAACTATGGAATTCCCTTCCCGTGCATATCCGCGCCATTGACTCTCTCATCTTTCAGGAAGGCTATTAAAACCTTCCTGTTTCCACTACCTTAGGTTATTTCCTTGCCCTCTCTCTTGTTAGGCCGGTCCACATAGTTGTTGTGTCCTCCCGTGGTCAGCACCGGGACGCCCCTTTGCTGGGGCATCTGCGCGCTTTACAAAAAGGATAACATAACATAACATAACATAACATAACCTGGATACCTTCACGGGTGATTCGCTCGCTATACAAATACAAATAACATAACCCTCTTCATATTAACATTTGCACAGAAAAAAGGAGTAACGTGCTGAAAGTCTCTGATTGAGTTATGGTTGTTAGAAATGAGTCTTGAAGCACATTTGTTTTTAAAGGTGAGCTAATCCCAACCCTGGGTATGCTTGTTGACATGAAGTGATCATGACGGAAGAAACTACCCAACAAATAGTGCGTAAAAAGTATAACGTGCGTCTATCCTCACCCACCCATTGCTCACCTGAATAAAACCTTTTTAACTTCCCAAGGCCCAACTTAAATAGCTTTTAGGCTGCAGACATGCATAGGACAGGGCAGACAACTCCTGCACCACACCTTCCTGCTTGAGGTGCTTAATGCTGTCTGAATGTGGATATATATCCACGCCACTTGGAACATTTTCGAAAATGGAACACATGGCCACATGTACACAGAAAACATCTAAAAAAAGAACTGCCTGCTTCTTATTACAGAAACGTGCAGAGCTCGGCTCAGAACGGGTATGAATTAGTGTCATCGATTTTGGCAGACTTTAAATACTGTAGTGTAGTTCCTATATTCCCAATAGGCTCTGTGCATTGGAATAATATACCCGATAGATATGACATAGGACTTAGGTCAGTATGTCTCTATTGAATATACTAAACTTAATTGTGAGTGCCAGCTAGCTCAGAGGTCACTAGAAACGTTCTCGAATAAACAAGAAGGGATTAGTTTCTGACAACCGCATAAACATGACAACTTTGTTTCCCTAGGACTGAAACAAGTATCTTTGGAGTCGTGGAAATAGATAACTATTTTACTCAGTCAATTGTTAATGCTTCGTTTCTACAGAGTTGCTGAGAAAATAGAGAGACGGGCGTTTCAACAAAAGGGGTTTATTGAACAGTCTTCTTTCTGGTGCAAGAGAGGCGAACGGCAACAATCGTTAGACAGAATGCAAAGTATAATGCGTACAGCGTAAACAGTAATATAAAATAATACTGTAATAGCATTGTCTGTTGCTATGACATATATAAAAATACATACATAAATAACACAGGCTAAAATACTCAACTGGTGCTTCTAAAATACGCCTACCCTAATGTACCTAACCTAAGTCTAGTACGAGTGAAGAAGTAGGTGCTGTCTTTCAGCTAAGTTTAGTTTTGCCAAGAATTGCCAAAAGGTAAGTAAGTAAGTAAATTTTTTATTGTATATAGTTAATTAAAACCTTTACAATATTGTTCATATAAAAAAGCAACTTGTACTTTAAAATTAAAGTGTACAAACTAGAGATACATTAAAATAGAGAAACTTTCTAAAATGTCTGTGTACATAGTGATTTTGCAGTTGTACTTGCACTTCGCACAGTCGGATTCGGACCTTTGCCGTCCTTTACCTCAGTGTTCATGGTTAGCTGAAGTGCCTTTTGGCAAAATCTAGCAGCCCTACAAGCTGTCTGCAGTTTGTAGCTGTTCAGGGCCAGCATGACGGCCGGGCGGCATGATCTAATTTGAGAAAGACGAAAAACATGAAGTAGGTAATAACGTCTCAAATTTGTTAAAGATGGGCAAATACACAATATGTGCATCAAGGATTCTTCAATTTCCCCACATAGTCTACAGAAGGGTGTCGGCCATGTTTGCTTCCATGCAGGTGTGTGATTTTTTAATATGGTGGTTCCCAGCCGTAATTTTAAAAGTATTTTTTGAGCAGCTGGGGATATATGGTTGACTAAATATGGTTGTGGCTCCGGCTTCCCATATGTGGCCAACACAGTCCATCCATGTTTTTTATTTGCTGTGGCAGCTTTATCTGCTGTCCATGATATTTGCTTTGCTGCTGCGTTAGTCTCTTTTTTAAACGCCACAAATGATTGATTTGTGTTCCATGCCTTTTCCATATTAAGGCTCGAGACGGCGTTCTCCCATACCATTTTCCATGAGTTTTTTGTCTTTTTCTGGTTATTTATCTCAGTCCAACAATGGCCCATAAGAGTGTCCTCTTCAGCAGCTCTTAGTTTCCAGCATGTTTTTAATATGGCTGCTTGTCTGATTTGGTGCTGGTTTAGTAGACCGAATTCCAAGCGGATCTGGGATTGAGATACGAACCTCGGAATATGAAAGATGTATTTGAACAACTCTGATTGTTGTGTGTTCAAAAAGTTAGCATCTTTTCCCTTGTACAACTCCGATCTATACGTGAGAGATGGGAGAAATTTTGCAGATATTATCTTCCAACAAATGCGAATTGGATGGACAATTCATTTTTCTTTTTAACAAGTTTAGGGCGAAGCGTAGTTTGATAGCCTGTGCCTTTCTGTAAGACTGATGATCTTTCAGCGACCACCTAGCATCGACTACAACTCCCAAGTATTTGTACGTGGAGGTCTGCTCTAATGTGTTGCCTGCAATTTGCCATTTAAAGGATTTCCTCCCTGGCCGAGCGGCAAAACAGACAATCTTCGTTTTTTTATAATTAATTTGGAGCCCTTGTGCACAGATGTAATCGTTGAGCTTTGTGATGGAACGTTGAAGGCCCAACGGGGTCTGACTGCAGAGTACGATGTCATCTGCGTACTGTATGCTCCCGATTTTGTGGTTGGCTAGCTTTGGTGGATCACTTTCTGTTTCCGCAATGCACTTGTCCAGGTCCGCTGTGAAAATATTAAAGAGCGTTGGTGCCAATACACAGCCCTGTTTGAGGCCAACATGGGTGAAGATTTTACCTGTTGTTCTATCGCCGTTGGCTAGTTTTATTCTAACCCAGGTATTCGAGTATAGGTTTATAAGGTTTCTCGAGGTTCTAATCAGCTCCATACCTTAGAATGAAGAATGAAGGAGGTTGGTATCTGTGTCTCGGACTCGATTTCCCAACACCCCGCAAGGGGAGTCAGAAACACTGGAGCTGGATTTCTCGGCAGAGAAGGACAACTTCTTGTCAGTGCGTCAGCTGGAGAGTTGGCTTCCTTCGGCACTTGCTGTAGTGAGCTGTGAGTCGGGCAAGTAGGTAGTCAAACTGCACCGAACCAAACCGTGCTTTGCCATAGCAAGTGAAGGTATATTTATACCTTGAAGGTGTTTAGGAATGCCAGCTTTGACGTAAAGTCGGACATATGACCATCATGGATGAACCCCTAAGGAATAGTTGTTCAAGCATAATAATGAGTTTCTTGGAGAAATCAATATTCAGGCTAGGGGAAGTCCCTCCAGCTTAAGAGTCTGGTTTTACAAGAAATCGTTGTGGCGTTAGATGAACGGATGGAAGTAGCCATGCCTGTATTTGGGTAGCATGAGCTATGCCTAAATAAGGGCTTGATTTCTATACCTATATAAGGGCAACGTGAATTGTACTTATATAAGGGCATAAATCGGGAAAATTCATTCGGAATCTAAAACGCCATACAACAATACACCCTGCTGCCAAGCACCAAGCGACACCCTGTTGCCAAGCACAGAGAGACATCCTGCTGCCATACACAGAGGTACCCTGATGCCACTGCCAATGCCTTCAGCCAGAGAATTATCTACCCTGGAAAGCTGAAAGTGCAGTGGACCGAGAGAAGAAGCCAGGCAACAGTGACAAGCTATGATGAGGAAAGAGAGCATTGCACGCCAACTTGCTGTGAATGGTCCTGTCGCAGTAAAGAGAGCCTGGCTGATATTTCTCAGAAAAGAGATAGACAGTATATACACTATTTGTGGCAAGTGACCACCACAGCAAGAAAAGCAAGTATGCCAGAGCAAAGGCAAAGAAAAGAGACAGAGGGAGATTACCCGCCATCTGCAAAACACCAAGGAGATTCTCAGAGGGGAGAGAGGGCCCGTGAGGCCCAAACGCAGGAAGGAGAGAGATCGTGATCACCCCACCTGCATCAAAATCGCCCAGCAGTGGGCCAGAGATTATTCAGGGAGTGCCCCCATTACTGCCTTAAGACTGTGGTGTGAAACAGTCCGTTGCAGGCAGGAGGGGAGTCCAGCACTCCGAGTGGCGCATCACCACTACTGATGCAAGAAAAGGGAGATACTTACCTCCCACAACAATACGAACTTCCAGCGGAACAAAGGGATCTCTGAAAGCAAGCCTAATTCCACTACCGTCCCTGAAATTAGCGAAGGCACCTGAGAAGACGCCCCGTCCTATCTGACAGGACTGGACCGGTGAGAGGTCTATGGCGGGAGCAAATGCAAAGCTCAGAGAACACGATGGAGTGAGCAGGAGATCCCTGCAAATCTGCATGGCCTTCTCGCCACATTTTCAGAAAAGCTACGGAGTGGAGAAATATAGGACGGTAACGGTCCTATTACAAGAAAGCAGACGACAACTGGTGCGCAGTGAAAGTCAACAAAGGGACGCCATTCACCAGAGTGCACCTTCTAATACACGCCAGCCACTGGGGTGCGGGGACGCCATTCTTCTCAGTGACCGTCAGCCACCTGTCGCCGGCTGCGTAAAGAAAAGGGCATCCATGTTCTGCTTACACAAATGCCAAATCAGAAGAGCTGCACCAAGTGTCTGACGAGTATCATGACTGCAAAGGTTCACCAGTCATCCCTATTTACTGCCAGTCATCACCACCTGTTGTACGAGTCGTCTCATGGCAACCACTCCATCATCTGTCATGTGCATCACTACCATCAAGTACGATAACTGGAGTCCTGCATCATTTACCATACGAAGCGACGATCTGAAGATACACTGACCATCTGTTTCAACTGGCGCGCACCCTGACCCTGGCAGCGAGAGCAAATTCTGACCAGGACACATCCACCCCTGAAGTTTGCACGGGTAACTAGGCGGTGGCTCCAGAGTCAGAGCCCATATGCAGTCCCAGGGCAACTCATCTAAGGGGCCTCCCAGAGCATGAGAGATGGACGTTACTTTGCCCCACCAATGACTTCCAGGTAGCAGCCAGGCCCTGCAACAGAGAATGAACAGATCACACAATGCCAAGAATGTCGTCAACGGATCAAGCAACACAATCGTCCGGTGTGTTACAGTGGACTCATCTATACGCTCCTGATGCACCCATGTTGAACAATAAGACACTAATTGCCTCACAGCAAGAGTACGCTGGACCGATGCACATCACGTAGGTGGACCATCCCTCAACTGAAGCTAAGCTGAAAGATCTGGATCTCCTCAGCACAGTGTTCGTTCCCAGATATACCTGGTAAAGTATGGACATGTGCCAAGATGTCCGGGTGCTCCCAGCTGCACCTGTCCACCGCTGTCCTGCGAGCTACATCTCTGAACTGCGAGACTCGCTTTATTTTAGTTTATTTTTTCTCATTCCTTCCCATAGGTTGGACACTTGTTTGTTGTTTTTCGTTTTAATAAAATTTGGGAGGAAATGTGTGTCCTACTGGACACAGTCTAGTGTTTCTGCCAGCCACTCCCCCGAGGGCTGGCCCACAGGCTCACACATACACCCCCTCACCCATCCAACACGGGTGTCACCAATCAGATGACCCCACAAATAAAAGAGCCCACGTGCTCGGGGCTAGTTTCCAGTACAGTACACAAGTGTCCGTGTCGTCCTTTGTACACCATGGGGGCCTAAGGCCCACAACATAACAACCTGCACGGTGGATCACGGACAGTGTGTGTCTTGGGGCCTGGTGGTATCAAAAGGCCTTGCTGGCTGCACTACTTATTTTTTGTAAATAATTTATGTACAGCACAAATTGCAGATTGTAGCGAATGTCAATGAAGCGCTCATCATAAGATTTACATTAAGGCATCAAGGTACATATTTAGCAATGACATGTCAAATACCACACGATTCGTGATGATAAATACAGAATGCACTGTGCGGCCTTCAACTCTATGAAGAGACTGGGGAGGGGTAGAAAGATGGGGGAAGAAAGAGAAAAGGTGAAAGAGAAGAACAAAAAGCCAATAATTTGAGAGCACTGGGGTCCGTGATTAGCAGATTATGAAATTCAGGGAGTGTACACATTCACTTCATATTCACGGCGGAGACCGGTACATCATGAAAATGAGAATAGGTGCCACTACGTGGAGATGCAAATATGCCGGTCTGGTAGTCGCCAAGTATGCCACAGGGAGAGAAGAGCAGGGTGACTGGGTCACTGGGGATGGGCTGTATGGTGTGGCAGTCGAGCGCAGGGGGTGGGCCGTTGTAGGGAATGCAGGAGAGTGCCGCGAGGGTTAAGGAGCATTGTGGAGAGAGGAGTGATGGTATGATCGTCATGGTGTCACCTGTCCGTGTACCACGGGTAAGTGTGTGTGTTGTGTTGTGTGTTTTAGGTGGCCGTTCATCAGTTTTGGCTTCAACTGCAAGCAGAAACGTCTCCCAACATTCACCCTGTGCGGTAATCGCCCCCTAATGCAGAGTATTCTCAGAGTGTGCGCATCAGCTCTGGTGCGTGTCAGCAGCACGCAAAGCTGTCCTTGATTCTATGGAGGAGCAGGAGATTTCCAAGCCATGGCTATGTTTTGCTTAGACAGAACAAAGGCCAGGTCAATGAAACGGTGCAAGTGTTGGGCTTCCTTTGCCCGGGATCATAACTACTCAAGAACTGAAGAGAACTACCCGTGCCTCTCTGTGCTCGGCTCTCTTGCTTATGGGCGTGGCAGCTGTAGTCCAGGAGAAGTCTGCCTTTTCCTTTGATTGTTCTCAATCACAGTATGTTTAATGGAAAAACAGCAATCAAGCTGAAGCAATCAGCACTTGGTCTATACTCCAGACGAAAGAAGAGGAAGTGAAGTCAGCATGCTGTGGCTACTTAGAAAGCAGCAAATAAGTGACAATGATGCTAAAAAATGTTAAGCAATTGATGGGCTCTAAATCCCCTTGTTGTATACAATATCTCTTGCAGCGCATGCACTGTTGCAGGCAAGACCTAAAAAGGTAGGATTTGCATACTGTGTCTCCTTACTTCCTGTGTATGTGAGTTGATGTACGTAATGCATGATATTGTAGTGAGGAATTTCCACCAGTGTTCATTGTACTACTCAGACTGCGTGTCAGTGGAAAACGGGGCGGGGCTCCAGGAAAGCAATTGCAGGTAACTGGTGACTGGTGGTGTGCCCAGTTGTGGAGTTACACAATTCGTAGAGGTGATTGGAAAAGGAGTGGTGAATGGACTCTGCATATTTTTTTTATTTTGGAAGTTTAAAAACATGACCTCCTGCCACAGGTTGCCCTGCCCTTCTTGGATGGTTGTAGCCACAGGAAAGATAGGCAGCTGAAACTACAACTTAACCGAAGTGGAAAAACTTAGTGCACTTTCGCAAAGTGTGAAGTCAACGAGCTTGCCAGTAACCTTCTAGCAGAGTATCTGAACCTAAGGATCCTCGGGGTGTCCTACCGGCGCCAACCAGTCAGACTCGATGCTACTGAGCCCCCATCGGCAGCTTAACCCCCTTGGCGTAGACCACTGAATGGGCCGTTAATCCCTTTGATCGAGCCTACTGCGAGTGTGATTCATACACCTTTCCTCGTCTTTAATCTCCAAGGTAAAGGCAGCTCATTTCTTTATCTCACAGAGAAGATTGAGGTAAATTCTGCTGGCGGCGGCTGCGAGTCTTCTAGGTGGTGGCAGGTAATCTCACGGCTCCCTCTCACGCCTCCCTCACTCTTCCTGACGTGCCTGTCTCTTCCTCCTGCATGTTTGCCACCAGTTTCATGCAGTTTTTTTTGTAAAACGTGTTTTTATTCAAAGTTTTTCAGAAAGGGGAGAGGGGAAGGAAAGAAAAGGGGACAAGAAAAAGGAAATAAATAGGCGACAATTCCGCCACAAATCCCACACAGGGGAAACCGTAAAGTGTATTGGGAAAGAAAGCAATGAGCAACTAAGGAGGTTGGAAGGACCAACAGCTAGCCCAACTGCAAGTCCAGAGTCCATTCGAAAGTTCGCAGGGCATGCCCATAAGTAGTCCGTGGGCAGTAGAAGCGGGGTGCAGAGCGAATCAAAAGCTCGGAATCCCCAAGAGCTGAGCATTGTCGCAACAAGTAACACCAAACGGACCCCAACTGTTACCCTCCCCACCCCCCACCCTCCCCCAGTGGTGACGACGCCACATTCACACATCTTAGTAAACTGGATAGTCATGCAGTCGGGTCATACTTGAAACAGGTGTAAGGCACGTAGCGTGGGTGGGCACACCGCAGAGGGCAGCCCAGAGGACAAGAAACGGACAAGAGGCCCCCAACGGAATAAGAAGTTTTTAAAATCGCCCAGGAAGATGTCCGCCATTCTCTCCATGCTCAATAGCTCCCACAGTGATATAGCCGGGGCGTGTGATTTCTTCCATGCCGCCGCCAGCGTAAGCTTAGCCGCTCCTAAGCATAGCCATTGAATGCGCTTGTCCGCCTTAGTTTGATGTTCCAGCAGTGGGTCTCGGAGACCCAGTAGTACATGGGCCACCGAATCCGAAATCGGATACCCCAATATCTCCTTGATGTGGGCGAGGATCTCCGTCCAGAAGGGCCGAATGATTGGACAGTCCCACCAAATGTGGTGGAAATCTCCCAGTAGGCCACACCCTCTCCAGCATCTATCCGAAGAGGCAGGGAATATACGGTGAACCTTGACTGGATATAAATACCAGTCATACATAGTCTTCAAATGGGCTTCCCTAAGGCGCACGGAGTGGTTGTGCGTGGCTATATCCCTCCAGAGGTACTTCCATTCTGTATCAGTGATGTCACGATCCAAGAGCACCTCCCACTGTCCCATGTACCGAGGGCGCGGGGCGACCGTGGTGGTCAGAAGCAGGCCGTATAGGAAGGAGATCGTCCCCCGCATCGTAGACGTGCGTAGTAAAAAGGACTCGAAAGGAGAAGGAGGACGCGTAGCGGCCTCGCCGACTCCTGGCGATGTCGCCCAATGGAGAAGCTGGGCATGGTGATAGCGCTCAGTGACCGGGAGTCCATAGTCGCGCATGCAGTTGTGAAAGGTGAAGGGGGCCCTCCCGTGAAACAAATGCGTAAGCGCCCTACATCCCCCCTCTCGCCACTGCCGAAAGGGTCCCTCCTGCGAGGCCGGTGGAAAGGCAGGGTTAAAGTGAATGGGTGTGAAGGGAGACGGAAATGTGGTCCAACGGTCGTCGCCAGCGACCGAGTCCCACACCTTCAGAACCGTGCTAGTGGGAGTGCTAATGTAAGCATTCCTCGGGCGGTCCACTTTGGGCTTCCAGATCAAACCCAGATGGACCTCCCCGCCACGGCCCTGTCCATATGCAGCCAGTGTTTCTCTTAGAGCTGCGGGGACCATTCCACTATCACCCGCAACTGCGCGGCCTTATAGTATAAGAGCAGGTTAGGGAGCCCCACGCCTCCCTCTCCCCTCGGCCGGCGCAGCGTCGTAAAGGGAATACGAGCCCGACCCCCCTGCCAGACAAATTTCAGCATCAGCGTCCTCAATTTGCGGAAGAAGGCCAGATCAATAGGTATAGGGAGGGCCTGAAAAAGGTATAAAAATTTAGGTAGGAGAACCATTTTAAGAGCATGGATCCTGCCGAGCCATGAAAGGAATTTTGGCTTCCAGCGATCCAGGTCACATCGTATCGAAGCCAGCAGGGGGGGAAAGTTGGCCGCAAAGAGGGACCCCATAGTAGGTGTGAGGCGCACTCCCAGATATATCAGGGAGGTGGAAGCCCATGGCAGGGGCGTCAGGAAACGCACCCGGTCGACCTCCGCAGAGGACAGGGTCAGGTTCAGGATGTGTGACTTGTCAAAGTTGACTCTGAAGCCCGCCACCGCTTCAAACCGGGAGAGCTCCTCTTGAATAGGCGGTAAAGACTGGAGTGGATCCCCAAGGGACAGCAGGACGTCGTCCGCAAAGAGGGAAATTTTGTGCTGTTCCCCTGTGAAGGGGAGTCCCGTGATGCGGTCATTCTCCCGTATCGCCAGGGCCAGGGGTTCAATACTTAAGGCAAAGAGGAGAGGGGAAAGGGGACATTACTTTCTCGTACCTCTGGAATGAGGAAAGCTGGCAGATCGATGACCGTTAACCAGCACTCTCGAGGTAGGACGATTATAGTTCGCACGAATCATCGTGAGGAAGTGGTGCGAAAAGCCAAAGGCGGATAGGGTGCGGAACAGAAACCCCCAGTCCACCCGGTCGAAAGCCTTTTCGGCATCTAGACCCACTAGCACGGCTGGAATGCGGAATCTGGAGGCCTTCTCTATCAAATGCATCACCCTCCGCAAGTTGTCATGGGTTTGCCGATCCTTAATAAAACCTGACTGGTCCGGGTGGATAATGGCCGGCATCAGGTCTTGCAACCGGCGGGCGATGATAGAGGAGTACAATTTAGCGTCCACATTCAACAGGGCTATGGGGCGGTAGGAGGCACATCTGGAGGGATCCTTCCCCTGTTTGGGGATCACGGAGATCATAGCCTCTGCCATAGTGCCAGAGGTTTCCCCCGTGGCCGCCATTTCGTTGAAGAGCGAGACCAGGTAATCAACTAGCTCAGAGGCAAACGACTGGTAGAAATAGGCGGTGTATCCATCCGGCCCGGGAGCCTTATTAGGCTTCAAGGCCTTGATTGCCTCAAGGACCTCCTCCCTAGTGAAGGGAGCCGTCAGTTGTTCGTTGCTACTGACAGAAACCTGAGGTAAGGAGAGGCCCGACAAAAAGGCGTCCTGCGCACTAGGGTCAAGCGAGTCACCAGCATATAGTGCCGCATAGAACCGGCCAAAGATATCCGCCTTATCTCCATTCCGGTGATGCACCGAGCCTCCCGGATCCTGAATCCCCCCTATATATATTCCCTCTCCCTCTTCTCTCGAAGTTGGCGTGCCAGGTGTCGGCCTACTTTGTTCCCTTGAGCGTACGAACCTCGACGTAGTCGTAGGAGGGCAAGCTCAGAGCGGTTGTTGTAATGTGCCTTCAGCTTCCCCCTGACAGCCGAAAGCGGGCGAAGTGTCGCGCGGGAAGGGTTCAATTTGTGAGCCCGTTCCAGACCCTCGAGTTCCGCCTCCAGCTTCTCCCGCTCAACCCTCCGCAAGCGATTAAGGGCCGCATTAGGACCTATGCAGGTGCCCCTCAGGGAGGCCTTACAGGCGTCCCAAGTGTTGAACACAGAGGTGTCCGAGCTCGGGTTAAGCGCCAAGAACTCCCGAATGGCCTTTCTGAGTTCCCTACAGGAGGCGTCATCCCGTACAAGCGCCGCCGGGAAGTACCACTTCCGATATCCATCCCCCCTCGGTGACCATTGCAGCAGAAGTACCAACAGGCTATGATCCGAGACAGAGAGCGGGAAGATCTTAGAATCGCAGACATCTCCCCTGAGGGCCTGGCTCAAAAACACATAATCTATGCGGGAATATGTATGATGTACGTGGGAGAAAAAGGTATACAGCCTGATTCATGTAGCCATTAGCGCTCGCAAAAGGGCCAGATTCTGAGAATCTGGCCCTTTGCGAGTGCGATTTTTGCATTTGGTATTCATGATCCCAAATGCAAAAATCGCTATTTAAGAATTAGCAAATATGCGAGGAATAGCATTTAAGGAATCTCTATTAGAGATTCCTCAAATGCTATTCATGACACATTAAAAAATTGCGATTTTGCACTTTTGGGGCCGCTATTTACCGAGAGGTCAGACCTGTCGGTAAATAGCAAAAACTCAGAAAAATGCTTTTAAAAGCATTTTTCTAAGTTGCATGTTGCACACACACATGTCCTTTGGACATGTGTGTGCGCAACACCTGTTCAAATGTGCATTTTAGGGGTGCTACAGGGCGTCCTTTGGACACCCCTGGCACCCTTAAAATCGCTATCTTATTTGCGAGTAGCAAATTGCTACTCGCAAATAAGGGATACTCTTGGCCCATAGGAATGAATGGGGAGTGTTTGCGAGTAGCAAATTGCTACTCGCAAATAAAGAACATGTAGGAATCGCTATTTAATTAGCAATTCCTACATGAATGCCGTTTTGCGTGTCCTCAATAGCGAGTCGCTATGATTCGCTATTAGGGCCACGCAAAACGGCCTGTACATGAATCAGGCTGTTAGTCCCTAGTCTGTGTGTGGACAGCGCGCCAGGCATCTATGAGTCCCAACTCCCCCACCTTGTCTTTAGTCGTCGTGGTGGAAAAAATACCAGATTCCGTCCTCTGGGCCCGGCTACTGTCTAGAGCGTGGTCCCACACCATATTAAAGTCCCCCATGGCAACCAGATGGCCCTCAACAAAGCTCCCCATCCTATCTAATAAACCCTGTACATAGTTATTTTGCTGGGCATTGGGCACATAGACAACCACAAATGTACACAGTCGGCCACAAAGCATCCCTTTGACCATCAACCACCTGCCTTCTTTGTCACCACACACTCCCATAGGCTGGAATTGAATGGAGGCCCGAAACAGCAGAGCCACCCCCCTGTGCTTAGTGGAGGCAGAGGACCTATAGATGAGAAGATACTGTTTATGACGGAGCCGGAGCTCATCCCTACAGGCTAGATGGGTCTCCTGGAGGCCCACGACATCTAAGTGATGGTCCAGCAGATATTTCCACAGTTTTTGTTGTTTCTGCGGGGAGTTAAGACCTTTTACGTTCCAGGTGCCTATGCTAAGAGGCATAAGGATATGTCAGGCCCCCCCCGCTCCGCAGCAGCTAGATCCACAATTCCCTGCATTCCCCAGTTCGCGCATCTCCCACACTCTCTCACGACAGGCGTTTCACCCAGCTCACCCCGGGGCAAGTCCCTCCCACACCACCACCCTCCCCAGCTCCAAGATTCCAGCGGCCAAGTCCTCCAGACAGAGAGGCTAAGAGGTCTCCCTGGAGCACAATATGGAATGACAGATGCCGTCCAGAACCTGCAATACACAACCCGCAACCAATCCTCCTGGACAATAAGCAGCCAACCGTCGTCACCACCAACAGCCCCGCCAAAACACCCACCCCAGTCAGACCACCCCTTCACCCCCCCTCCCTCCCCTCCCCAACCCCCCAACTCCCCAAAGACCCAGGACAAAAACAAACAGAGTCCTGAAAGAAACATACCCTGACGGAAACTCCCCTGGGGGTGTGGACGGGGACCAAACATCGGATCTCCCAAGGCCGAAGGGCGGGGTGTCTTCTCGAAAAGTACATACATAACCTCGGTACCTGAATGTGCGTGTCCCTCCGGCACCAAGGTGAGCTGCCCGAAGATCAGGCCGCCCCAGAGCTCTGCTGCGACGACGCCAGCGTGGCAGAGGCCACTGACGCCACTGCACTCCCACGCTCCTGCAGGCTAGTCGTGTGGTCAGGCCTCCTGCGGCTCGCCTCCGGTCCCACTCTGTGCCAAGACGAGGAACGGTGTCGTCTCCGTGGTGAAGGACTGCGATGTTCCGGCGCCGGGGTCTCCTCCTTAATCCCCAGGAGTTCCTTCGCTTCCCGGAGAGATCGAATCTGTGCCAGTCTATTCTGCCAACGGAAGACTATGCGGAAGGGGTGGCCCCACGAGTAGGAGATGTTGTGCTCTCTCAAATAGGCAGTGACCGGTCGAAACTTGCGCCTCTTCTGGAGCGTCGAAGCGGCTAAGTCCTGATAAAGCTGAGGACGATGGTCCCGGAATTGCAGGGAGGGAATGTCCCGCGCCTTCCTAAGGATTCGTTCCTTGAGTTGGAAATCGTGCACACATACAAGTATGTCAGGGGGAGGGCCCCCATTCCACCTGGGCAGCCCCAATCTATGGATTCTATCCATTCTGATGTCCTGCATGTCTTCCTCGTCCAAAATCTGAAGAAAGAGCGCCTGCACATATCCCCTGAGATCTCCCGCTTCGCCATCCCAAGGGACCGCTCGAATGCGGATGTTATTCCGGCGGGAACGATTCTCCAGATCCTCAGCGTGGGCCTGCAGATCTATGTTCTGTTCCATGAGCCAGAGCACATCCTGTTGTAGCAGGTGGACATCATTGGCCATGCTGAGGTCATGGTCTTCCAGAGTGGCCACTCTCTCCCCAAGACCGTCGACATCCCTCCGCACCTCGCGGAGATCCGAAGTCAGCTGGGTTCGGAGCTCGGAGATATCATCTTTGATGGAGGCGAAGAGTTCCTTCATGAAGGCCTTAGTAGCCGGGGCCTCATCGTCAGACCTCCCCGGAGACGCGCTAGGGCCGGGGGAGGCCGGGGGCTGGGAGCCCTTAGCTGACCCATCCTTGCCAGGCTTCCCCTTGCGTAGGGAGGTGGCCATCGCTGTCGCAGTCCACCACCGGTGGCAGGTCGAAAGAGCGGTGCGCAGGGGAGCAGAGTTCACCAGAGCCTGCCGCAAGAACCAGACGGAGACACCGCCCAACAATCTCCAGCCGTCCCCCGGCGCCCCAATGTCAAAGATGGATCAGGCGTCTCTAGCCTGTAGACCTCGATGCCCCAGCACACAGGAATTGCACCCCAGGAAGGCAGGCGCGTGGAGGTGTGTTAACAGCAGTCCTGCCGGAGGCCTCAGTGCCAGCCAGGCCCCCTGGGCGTGTGAGCCGATCGAAGCGCCCCTTCCACGTGACGCAGGTCTGCCGCTAGGCCCGGTCGAGGGAAAGCCGCCCTCTGGGCACAACCTTTCTCTAGGAGTCCCGGCCACCAGGGAGACCCTCAAAGGGCCCCAAAGCCTCACCAGCCTGTCACAGCGTTACGTCACCGGATCCCCGGTCGATCTGTGTACTTGCAGCCTTCTCCGTCTCTGTCCTGTAGCAGGGCTCACCGCTGATGGGCCGAGCGCTCGCACTGCCCTGTGCCTCCTCCCAGCCACCAGCAGCCGTGCCAAGCCGATCAGGCACACTCTGGACCAAGCAGGGGCCTCGGAACGTTCCACCCCGTGACCGCCTCTGCTCACTACTGTAGGGGCCAATCGTCTCCCCTCGGGGTCGTCCCAGCTGCCGTGCACTGTCCAGGCTGCCGCGCGGAGGGACGGACCCCAGAAGCAGCGCAGACCGACTCGCGGACCAGGCCTCAGTCCCCGGCCTCAATTAGTCCGCCGGCCGCGCCGCAGGGCCCGCCGCCCGCGGGCGATAGGCTCCGCCCCCTCCCGGGGCTTAAGGCCACGGCTCCAACAGGGTCTGTCCTCGCCGCCGCTTGGCCCCTGCAGCGCCCCGCAGCAAAGATTAGGCGCCTCCGATCACCACCGTTCGCCGGGCACCACCAGAGATCCTCGCAGCTCCGTCCGGCGCTTCAGCTCTCAGCGCCGCTCAGGCCTCGAGGACCGCCGCCAGCTCCAATCCCACGATCTCGGGCACCAGGAGCATCGGAGCTCACGCCGCCGCCGGCCACCGCTCACTGAAGGCTCCGGAGCGACCTATAGCCCAGAGGAGCTCCTGGGGTCAACGCTAGACAAGGCTATGTAAGGCCCGGCGCCGGAGGGGACAAGGAGCACGTCCTACTCCGTCGCCATCTTGGCCACGCCCCCGTTTCATGCAGTTTTAAGCAATCTCCTACCCAACGCACAGGAATTTACAAAAATTGTTTAAATTACCAATTGAAAATCTGACTAATACCACTGAATGCCGGAGAAGGACTTAGGCGTGCGGCAAAGGAAGTGCTGAATGGCGTGGGATGACGGAATTGAAAGTATGGCGAGGGAAAATGATAACTGGAAGTCACAGGTTAACTCACCGAGAGAGGGGAGTGAACGCCACTGAAGAACACGTCTTCGGAGACGAGGCGGAAGCTGATAATTACATCCGCAGCCCTCCACAACAAGCTCACGTGGCAGGAGGGGGGAGGTGGAGGGCCTGCGCGATTCACTTGCGGGAGCAATAATTGCTGCCATATGGCGGCGCGCGCTCCGGCAAGTTGATCGTCACACGTGCAAGCGTTGCCATTGATGGCAATGGAACGCGTGCACATTCTTGGCTGAAAAGCCAAAGTGATCGGAAAAGGTCTTTTTGCCTAATCAGCGCATGCAAGCTGCGTAGGCGAGACCTAAAAAAGGATTCAGTTCCATTGCAATTTCACGTTTTGCAGAGCAGCTGTAGTGTCACTGTGTCTGCACTCAGGCTGCGCAATTACAGCAAGACAGATAATGGCTGAGTGACCCTCCTGCCCCGCCCCCTCCCCCATTATAGGTAGCTTGAACCCCCCCTGCACTACGAGGGCTTGTGTTACACCCCTGCATGCAGCTAAAAACAGCTGGGGGCCCAACCCCTTTTCAGAAAGCAGAGCCATTTTGCTCTCCATGGGCTACCCTCACCTTGGATACAGCCCATCTGGATGGCTTCACGGCTTACATCACACAAATCTGTCTGGTAGGCTGATCTGTTAGCTGCAACCAGAGATTATGCCTCCAAACTCACACCTAATCTGAGCACTTCAGAAAATAAAAAAGTGGTAGAGGCGAGTGTTGGAAATGGGATCCCTGGCTGGCCAGGGCTTTCGCCAAAGTCAGTCAGAGACCACCACTCCCAAGTCAGGGCAAGGGAGTTACACGCCAAGATAACCCCTACTCACCCTCTAGGTAACGTGGCGCGAGCAGCAAGGCTAAACTTGGAGGCGATGTAAGTTAAGTATTTGCGCACGCACCCCAGCAACAACACCCAAAGGCCCACCACAAAGGAAACTCCACACAAGGTTATATAAAAATAGCCTTTGTATTACACCAAAACACATTAGATAAAACACACTTTACAATGTGCCAGAGGCACGGGCAGAATTTACAAGGGATTATTTACAAGACAGGGCCACCTGGACCACTGTCAGGAATCAGCACTTTTAGGAGTAACAATACCATACTTGTAGGCCTAGAACTTAGAACATAGCCTATCAGACAGTACCTTCCGTCCTGGTTGCACGGGATAATGCGAGTGACCTCCTTAGTAAGCTTGAGCGGGCGACCCAGCGAAGCGGCGCGGCTCAGGGTAGAGCGGCGCTGCTCGAGGCTTGGACGGGCTGCCGGCACAGTACAAGCGTTTCTCTGGGGCGACCAATGTGGGCGGCTCAGAAGAGGAGGGGGGAGGCAGGATGCGGGCGACCCAGCGAAGCGGCGCGGCTCAGGGGAGAGCGGCGCGGCTCGAGGCTTGGACGGGCTGCCGGCACGAGCTGCCGAGGGGAACGAGCGAGGCACACTTCAGCGAGGCCCCAGGGGCCCAGGGAGATCAGACAAGTCCCATCAATTTGGCAGGGAAGGCACCATAGAGTCCACTGGTCCTGGGACTCTGGTCAGGGGGCAAGCTTAGTATCAAGCCCTTGGGATCACTTATAACAGAAGATCACTGTAACACAAAATAGGACATAAAGCACAAAACCAGTACCCACTGGTAACTGGTAAGTCCCCCCTACGCAATCCTAACCACCCTAGGAACAGGTCACGCAGGGAACCAGGACCTTACTAGCACCACCTGCACTAGCAAGAACAACCACCTCAGTATCACAATACAAGTAGGGGCATAGACCTGGGGACAAAACACATGATGCAGAACCTACATTCAGCGGTGTAAGGAACACATGACGCATCAACACACGTTCAGCGGTGTAAGGAACAGGGCACATAATGTATCAACAACACATTCAGAGGTGCAGCAAAGAGCACTTTGCAGAAATCACAGTAACATGAACTTACATCAAAGTCCAGGGTCCAGGTTGCGCCACTGCGCCAAGACCTAAACGTAGCAGCTGCCCACTACTTGCTGGGCAGCTGAGGGACAGGACAGGGGGGGCCTAAACGCTGCAGCTGGCACGAAGTGCTGCGCAGCTGGGGAAAGGCCAGGGATGAAGGAGTGCGCCTCACTCCTAAAGTCCAGAACATGTCCCTAGAAGCAAAACCTAAACGGTGCAGCTGCCCACTAATTGCTGGGCAGCTGGAAACAGAACTGCGACAGGGGCCCTCACTGGCCCCTCAGGACAAAGACTGTGCCCAACTGAGCCCTCAGGCTCTACAGTAGTTTACAATGTCCCAACACGTTGGAGCCTCTCTGGGCTCGTGAACACGGTGGGGGCATTTGCTGGAGTCCCCCCTCTGGGGACTCGATCTGGCCAGGGATGAGTCAGGAGCCTCTCAGGGCTCAGAAGCAATGTGGGGCCCAAGAGCCTCTCGGGGCTCGAGAACAATGGGGGCGGTAGGCGGAGCCCCTCCCGGGGGACTCGGCATTAGGGGAGGCCTCACGGGCCTCTGAACACAGCGAGACTCGCTCTGGAGGGGAGGGGTGGGCACCGGCAAAGTGCCCCGAAAACCCCCCTCCCCTCAATGCACTCACCGGCTCTTCCTGCGGCGGCTGCTTCTCCTGGGCCGGGGCTCCCTCTCAGGCAGCGCGGGGCTCCTCTTCAACACCGGAGCCCCGCCTGCACTTTCAATCGTCCTTCCTCCGCGTCGGGGCTCTCCTCTCGCTGGGGGAGCCCTGGGGACAGACACAGCTTCCCTGGCCGGGCAGGAGCGCGGGGTGGCCTCCCGTCCGCTCCCTGCCGGGCTCTCTGTACTTCCGGGTGCGCGCGGGGAAGCCCTCGAGGTCGGGCCAATCCCTGCGCGGCCCCAAGATGACGCGTCGGGAGTCCCTGCAGACGAGGACCAATCACAGCGCGGCGGCGGGACTTCCTCTGGCAAACCGGAAGTCCCGCCCCGCATCAGGCACCGTAGTGCCTGACTTCCTGTTTTGCGGCGCTCGGGCCGCGGCGGTGAATCTCGGGGGCATTTCAGAGGGGTGGCACCCTCGAGAAGCATTTAAAACATAGAAGCGAGGTGGGCACTCGCTAAATAATTAAATAACCGGGGTAGCACCCATAATTAAGATGAGAGTGCACACAAAGCACTCTGGCAGATAAAGGGCAGGAGCGCGTCCTCCGAGGGAAAACGACAGCGCTCTGCCCAGGACTAGAAATAAAGCGCTCTCCAGCGCTAGGGCACACAGAAAGCCACAAAGTCCTTCAGGAGGTGGTCATCAGCAGTCCAGGGGCTGGGCAGGGCCCAGGGAGGGCAAGCCTTCCCCTGGGCCCAAGCAGCAGCACGCCCCTGGCAAGATTCAAGTTGGAACAAGAACATTTTCATGGGGTCACAGCCCCTCTTTTATACAGAGCAACCCTTTGTTTCAAGGTGCAGGGTGGGGGGAAAACCAGTCGCAGCTGGTTCTGGAGCACTCTGGATGGCCCAACCACCCATTTCATTCACTGGGGAGGCTAGGGTCGTTAGACACACCACAGGGGGGCGGAGCCAGCATTGTGTGGGGAAAACCCAGCCCATCCAGGACACAGGTACACTCCTCCCACACATCACTCATGCTAATCTCACACTCACCACCGGGCAGACCCATCCAGACTTCCTGGAGCCTGGCATGCCAGCCAGCTCCAGCCAATCACACTCCAGCACCCTCACTGCACACCTATCTCAATGTCCAGAAGTAGCACTTCCCTTCTAGACACATACATGCTGCATACACCATCTCGCAGCATTCACTCCCCCGAGTTCACACATACCAAACTTGACCATGCACACCTCACGCATCAGGAACTACCAGGGACACAGACATTCCCCATGCATTCCTATGGGAGGGCAGGCCAATCTCACACACGCACTCAGGGAGAGCACGCACTTTACACTGCGCCACAGTGTCAAAGTGCGCAAAGACCAGAAATCACTACACTTCAAGGCAAAAAAGTTCAGGGGTGAACCTGCCACAAGGCCCAAGTCCAACAGCGAGAGAGAGCGCGGAATCCTTTGCCGTGCATTACCAGATTCTATATTCCCGTCGCCCTACCCCAGAAATAAAACACCGTAACCCTTTATTTACAGACCTCCCGACAAGATCACTAGACAACCCAGAAAGGGAGGCCTTGGAGCTTCCAACAACACTGGAAGAAACTGGGACAGTGATGATAGCCGTGGACTCCGGGTAATGCGCATTAATTATAACCCCACATTTACTTGTGCTGTTTATTGAAGATATTGAGAACGGTTGGAAGACATGAGACCTATGACGGGACACTATAGTCACAACTCTGGAGCCCAGGAGGGATTCAAGTTGCTGCTCCTCACGTCTATCAATGTAATTGCCGAATGTGGACACAAAGGTCTTAACCAAACTCCTGTCAAATTGATTGGGGGGAGTTATACGATCGTTGGTACACAGAGACCAGAACGGCTTCACGCCTGGATGAGGAGCTAGACATTGTATTAGAAACATACAGCTTGTCCTGGAAAGAAATAAGGAACTTGCTGACCTCTTGCCTTTATCCTTCTTGATTTTGAGAAGGTAGTCAATGTTTGCTGAGAGTTCCTGTTCAAAATCCTGCATAAAATGATCTTTGGGTCTTGCTTCCTGGCTGGAGTCAAGACGCTATGCAGAGTTTTGGGCCTGTCTTAGAGTGCATTGTGTGACCAATTCCTGATATACAGGGCACCAGACAAGGATGCATCCTCTCCCCTTTGCTGTTCGCCCTGATTATCGAACTACTGGCCTAATGGATCAGAAGAGGTGAGTTGACACAGGACCGTCGATGGAAAGGCACAACAGAAGACCGCATTTTTCTATACGCAGACACTGTTGTCTTGTTTTTGCAAAACCCATTGGTAACTGGAGACCATCTAATGAAAATGCTTGAAACCTAAGGCTCTACATCTGGTCTGTCAGTTAATTGTGAGTCACTCCTGGTCCCATCTAGAGGGGAGGCGGTCATCTTTGGGAGACTCTCCCGACTTCAAGTCTGGAGGAAGAATTGTAAATATTTGGAGACCTATGTTTCCCTATCCCCACAACTTTCCGGGGAAGCCAATATATTACCTATGATGACAAGACAGAATCAAGATCTGGTAAAGTTATTAAAGCTCCCGCTGTCCATACTTTGAAGAACTGTTTTATACAAGATGAGATCACCCCAATGGCTAAACACTCTGTCGAACTTCTCCTTTGAGGTTCCAGTGCAGGTCTTCCAGGAGCTCCGAGCCTCTTTTATAGATTTTATGAGTGGGATAACAACCCCAGATCTCTTTGTAAAATGCACCCTTTCTGCATACGAGGTTGGCCTTGACGCAACAGATAGTCAGCTGTACTATTGGACGGTCTGTTCATGGTGATCAACGATTGGCTCTAAGGGAGAAAGAGATGCCCCGCATACCACCTAGAACTCAACTTATTTCTTGAAAAGGTCACCCTACACTTCCTGAACATCGCCAGACTCAAGAACCCACTTACTGAGATAACAAAAACAACTCTTTGAATATGGCCTTGAAACACATGGATCGTCTAGACGACCCACACCAGAAACTCCACTTTGGTTAGGTGATTGGCTGCCCTTTTTCATCAAGGTCTTAGAGTTTAGCAACTGAGATTGTGTTGGCATATCAAATTGGGAAATATATGGGAGATGGCGATATGAAGTCTGTACACATTATCATACTGAAGGAATCCTCCTTCGTGAGACTTGGACACACCCCAGAGTCACACAATTCTGGGTTCCGTTTGAACGCACACTAACGGCCATACTGGGCAGACCGGAAATAGCTGTACTGGGTGTCCTGGAAACATGGGGAGGACTTGGAGCAAATTACACTTTATTTGGTATGGGCTGCTTGATCCCACATAGCTATATAGTGCGTAGATGGAGATCCGCCGGTGCCCCATGTATTCATGAATTGATCCAGGGCATGGGACGTTGTGTCCTTATGCAAAGAGAAGTATAGCAGGCCAGAGGCATCAAAACGCTTTTTCAGCGAATAAAGTAGCATACTACTCTGGAATCCAAAGAGAATTGATTAGAGGTTGTTAGACCCGGCACCATTGGCGTGGGTCTCCCTTCCATTTTTTGCTGTTGCCTCGTGTGTTTTTTTAATGTTTTGGGCACTGTGCCACTGCTATTCAGTGCCACAGTGCAAGTGCGCCCTATTGTAAAGTATTGTATTGGATTAGTGACTCCATGATTGATTAATTTGATTTACTTGTCAGACCCTAGTACAGTTCACCATGTGTGCCCAGGGCCTGTAAATCACATGCTGCTGGTGGACTTGCAGCACTGGTTGTGCCACCCACAGAAGCAGCTTGTAAAGTGTGTCTCAGGCCTGCCATTGGAGAGCCTGTATGCAGTCTGATACTGCCATGTTGACTGGGCAAGAGCACCCACTTGCCGGTCCCTGAACCTTCCCTTTTCTACATATTAGTCATCCCTAAGGTAGGCCCATGGGCAGGGTGCATTGTATGTAAAAGGTAGGGCATGCCCTGATGTGTGTAGCATGTCCTAATAGTGAATTACAGCCAATTTCATTTTTCACTATTGCAAGGCTACCTGTTCCCCGTAGGCCAGAATGGGCAGTTTGATTATAACATCTTATAATCCTAACTGACTCAGGGAACTAGGTAGACATTCGAGTTTAGTAAGCCTGTACTCGGAATGATAAAATACATCTTTTAGTGAAGTTGGTTTTAACATTCTGTGTTTGAAAATACCACTTTTAGAAAGTAGGTATTTTTTTCTTGCCTAACTATCTAAGCCTGCCTCTGCTAGGTTGTGTATTCCTTGTCTGTTTTTTTAAATTTATTTGGAGAGAGTATACCAAGTAAGAAAAAATATACATTCATGAACAATTTTATATGTACATATAGTTAAGATCAAGTAGGGCAAGAGCGAATTCTTCAATATTTCATAGATATTTACTGTACAGACAAATCAAAAGTAAAAAAAGAGAAAAGAGGAAACAAGGACCAAAAGAGAGGTAGAGATAGTTAATTACACAGCAATGTTATCCCCCCTTTTCTTTTCAGAAGATCTAAACCCAGGAATAAGTACATCATGATTCAACCTATCTCCTTACATGACAGTTTGCTTTATAATCCGGTTGTTCATAGGAGCCCAAATTGCCCTGCCTCTCCTTCTTGCACTATGGCCTTTACATTAATATAAAGTTTTCTCCAGATGATATATAGCTAGCAGGCGACCCAGCCAGGCTTAAAATTGAGGGGGATCCACATCTTTCCAATGTGTAGCGATGAGGAGCCGGATTACAGCTATTGAGACAAAAACAAACTTGTCCTTATGACAATCGCATTGCGCCTTCTCATCATATCCAAGCAGCATTAGTTTTAACAAAAGTGTCTATTGCTGCTGACAAAAATTCCTCTGTCTGTTTTATCAATAGATTCAGTTTCTCACAACTGTAGAACATGTGAATTATATCTGCTGGCCCTTGGTCGCATCGCGGATATTTATCGTCCTCTCTTTTCCCCCACCGATGTAATTTTGCGGGAGTAAAGTAAAGGTCATATACTGTATAATAGTGTTGAGCTTTCAAATTGGCTGCAAGGAATGTCCCCTTGGCTAAGGCTAACGAATTGTACACATCAATGTCAGGATCTCCTACTTTAATAACCCATTTAATTTCTACTACCTCAAGGTCATCGGGAAGCGTATCTATCAAATTTTATATATGTTCTTAATTTTTGTCTGAGGCTAAGACATAGACTCTATTAACACATTTCTACATAAAGATAGTCCCTCTTCGTTAATTTGATTTAAAAAACTGTTAGGCTGTCTGTATTTAAAATATGTTCCAGCCGCTATACCTAACTTTGCTGTAGCTCAGAGAACGACAGCCTTTGTTCAATTAAATAGATATCCCCCACCCTCAATATTCCTTTATCTTCCCATTGCCTAGCCAAATTATCATATATTGATGTGGGAAAGAGAAGAGATCGCCACAGTGGTGTATGTCTATTGTATTTAGATATCTTAGTAAACTCTACCATTCTTTTCCATATATTCCAGACTACAGTTACCACCTTAAATTTAGTTTTTAATAGTAGCTGGACTCTAACTGTCGTAAAAGTACTCCCTGTGCATCTCTTCCTATTGCTAACTCATAAATCGATGGGAGATCCTTGTTTACATCGTGTTGTCTATTACCAACACCAGCTAAGGTCACAAAAGCTATTTGCTGTAGGAAAGTTGCATAATTGTAGTACTTCCAAACAAAATTACTAAATCTACTGTCTAATTTCTTTAGAAATGAATCTTCAATTTTAATGTCATAGACCTAAACATATACAGGACTTTAGATAACATGACCATCTTAAATATATTACATTGTCCTATAAGTGTTAAGTGTAATCTATCTAAGCTACGTAAATCCGTACTGATCTTATTATTCATGGGCAACATGTTTATTTTCCAGATGGTTTCTACATTGCTACTGATTTTAATGCCAAGATGGATTACCTCATATTTAACAGGTAGCCGGATTTTCAACGATATTTATAGGCTTATTTCTGAATTTGGCTAATTGCCTTTACTGGGTCAGTAGTGACCACTGGCAAATCGCCGGCATAAGCCATTGTCTTTGTATTGTATCCATTGCACTAGACTGGTGTAATTATTTGACCTTGGAATATTTGCTCTATAAAAATATCAATATAAAGGGCAAATAATATTGGAGAACAGGGTCAGCCCTGCCTGGTCCCTCTTGCAATGTCGATAGGTTTTGATTCTTGACCCATTATATTTAACCTCCCATATGGCCTGTGATACATTGCCTGTATAGCTGTCATAAAGCCAGGACCAAATCCTCTCTGCACCATAGTTGCCCAGAGACACTGCCATGAGACACGATCGAATGTCTTCTCAGCATCTAGGAGGATCATAACCATCCTCTCACCGGTTATCTCCGTTATACCAAACAAGGCTATAGCATGTCTGATCTGATCTGATGTGCCTCTTGTAGGTATAAAGCCATGTTGCCACGGTGAGACTAGATTGGATATGATCTTCCGTAGCCGAGTCACAAGGATTTTTGAGTAAAGTTTGGCATCAGCGTTCATGAGGCCTTTATGATGCAGGGTTGTCAATGGCCTTTCCTTTTTTTTAAAAGACCACTATATATGCCCCTTGCCAACACTCAGGGGGAGTCCTGCTATGTTGTATTCCGAGAAACAGGTCTAAGAGTATCAGAGTTATTTCCTCTTGAATTGCTTTATATAGTTCTAGTGGGATTCTGTCAGGACCTGCCGCTTTTCCTGAGGCCATTGATTTCAGGGCTAATAGAACCTCTTCGATCGTGATTTCTTATTCAAGCTCTTGTCGCAATTCTTCACTGAGCCTACGATGATTTCCTAAAGTTAACTCAGTTTAGTTGGAAAGAATGGGATCAAGATTGTCCTGCTGATACAGATCTTGATAAAACGTTTCAACGATCTTAACAATGTCTTTTATTTCTGTATGATGTTTACCATCTTGGCCTCTAATACCCGTTATGTTGTTTCTGGCTGCTCTTTGTTAGTCCGCAAAGCAGGTATCTTACCTACATCCTCGCTATATTCATATCTCTCGCTTTTGTGTGCATGATACATGGCTGTCCCCTTCCTGATGTAATAACTACTTATTTCGGCTTTAGTAATCATTATTTTTTGTTGCAGTGATAATTCTTCCACTTCTTGGTTTTGTCTGATTATGTTAGTATGTTCTTCTTCAATTTGCCCCAATAGGGTAATCAGATCATTTATCTCCTTCTCTTGTTTTATCATCTTCCCCACAAAGCTTATTGTTTCTCCCCGGAGGCCTGCTTTGAAACTATCCCAAACTACACCTCTCGAACAAATATATTGGTTCATTTCATAACATTCTATGGCCCATTGTTTAATATCTTTAAGATATTGGTCGTTGGACAATAAATATCTGTTGAACGTCCACTTTGGCTGTGGACGGTCTTCAGTCTGAAGTGCCAAATCTATAAGTAGGGGAATGTGGTCTGAAAGTAATCTGGGTAGTTTCTTTGTCCCTACGGTCGTACTCAAAGAGGGTGATACCAAGAAGTAATCCAGCCTAACATACTTCTTGTGGGGATTTGAAAAGTATGTATAACCAGGGTCGGCAGGATGTTTTACCCCCCACACATCCTTCAGGTCATTGGTAGCCCACAGGGCCGAAAGGGCTCGATGAACATGGGGTTTCCTGCCCTGGTATTTCTGAATTCTACCATACCCAGTATTGTAGAGAATATTTGAATATAAAAAGTAAACAGTCCCAAAGGTACAGAAGTACAAAGAGCAATGTCTCACTCTAGCACAAGTGAAATACACAAAACAATAATACCACTGCCATACTGTTCAATACACCACTGTGAGCAACGATATTTTATATGGAATAAAGAATAAAAATGAAAATAAAAATAGAAATGTTTGTTTCTTATGTCGAAGTGTATTTGTTCATTTTATTCAAAAGCTATACATAGACAATCCATATTTGTCACACCCCAAAAAAATTTTGCAATAAAAATACATGATTAAAATCTCATAATAAAATACATCACAAAGATATCACAACAATCAAAAAAACAGATTTCATAATACAAGTTACGATGTTTGAGAAAGTAGTTGTCGACGCAGCGTTCGGTATTTTTTAAAATTCTTACACCTTCTTTTCAATTTCTAAATAACAGAGAACAAATAATATCTTCACTGATCAATTATATTTTTTTATATAAGAACAAACAATTTATCACTCGTGGTCAGCAGGCAGGTATTGTAACAAAAGACATCTATTTTATATGTACCATTTGATACAATATCATTTCTTCAGGTCACAACTATAAATTTACAATGGTATATTCTTGATGAATATTAACAAAAAATCTTATATGATGTCATTGACACTCTATAGGTGGTATCAATTTTGTAAATCATAGAGGAAAGCAAATTGTTCTATAATTTATCTCTCTGCTCCCCATCTCTTATCACCTATAGTGAAGGCATTCTGTCACAGTGTCGAATATAACAGTTTCTATATGAATTCTAGTAGATAAATTAGTTTGTCCAATATTCATAACCGTCACATACCTCAGCCGTAGGCTTTAGACAAGATGATCTTTAGGATAGACTCCAAAGGTTTTTTAAAAACATGTACCCTTGGTTTAGGTGTGCAGTTTCATTCTGCTACTGGCATTCGATTGCTTCTGTCCTTAATGGAACAAGAAGATTACAACTATTAAAATATCAATTCAAGTTCAAGTTCAAAAATTTGTATAGCGCGCTACTCACCCAGAGGGACTCAAGGCGCTTGAGGGAGGGGGGGTACTTTACTTATCGAATATCCAAGTTTTTAGTTGCTTTCTGAAGGAGAGGTGGTTCTGTGTAAGGCGGAGGTGGGTGGAGAGAGAATTCCAGGTTTTGGCCGCTAAGTAGGAGAAGGATCTTCCCCCCATGGTGGATCTATGGATGCGCGGAATTGCGGCGAGGGCTTGATTGGACGATCGTAGTTGGCGGGTGGGGGTGTAAAAGGACAGGCGCATGTTGAGGCATTCGGGTCCTAGGTCATAGAGGGCTTTGTGTGCGTGGGTGAGGAGACGGAACGTTATTCTCTTGTTGAGCCAGTGGAGGTCTTTCAGGTGACCGGAAATGTGAGCTTGGCGGGGATGTCTAGTATGAGTCTGGCTGAGGCGTTTTGGATGCGTTGGAGTTTTTTCTGTAGTTTGGCTGTGGTTCCGGCGTAAAGGGTGTTTCCGTAATCCAGTCTGCTTGTGACCAGTGCGTGGGTGACCGTTTTTCTTGTTTCGGTGGGGATCCAACGGAAGATTTTTTTGAGCATGCGTAGGATGTTGAAGCATGATGATGAGACGGCGTTGACTTGTCTGGTCATCGAGAGGGAGGAGTCCAGGATGAAGCCTAGGTTACGTGTGTGGTCCGTTGGTATGGGTGCGGTTCCCAGGGCCGGTGGCCACCATGAGTCGTCCCAAGCAGAGGGCGATGAGCCTAAGATGAGGACTTCCGTTTTGTCCGAGTTCAGTTTTAAACGGCTATTTTTCATCCACACGGCTACATCTTTCATTCCTTCGTGTAAGTTGGTTTTGGCGGTGTTTGGGTCTCTGGTGAGGGAGAGGATCAGCTGGGTGTCATCTGCGTAGGAGATGATGTTGAGGTTGTGTTGGCGCGCGATGGATGCGAGGGGAGTCATGTACACGTTGAAGAGAGTGATGATCCTTGTGGTACGCCGCAGATGACTTCGATGGCCTCTGATCTAAAAGGGGGGAGGCGGACTCTCTGGGTTCTTCCGGTGAGGAATGAGATGATCCAGTCCAATGCTTTTCCTTGTATTCCGACGTTGCTGAGGCGTTGTATGAGGGTGCTATGACAGACTGTGTCGAAGGCTGCGGAGAGGTCAAGTAGGATGAGGGCAACTGTTTCTCCGTTGTCCAGTAATGTTCGAATGTCATCTGTTGCTGCGATGAGGGCGGTTTCGGTGCTGTGTTTGGCTCGGAAGCCGGACTGTGAGGGGTCGAGGGATTTGTTGGATTCGAGGAAGGCGGCAAGCTGACTGTTGACGGCTTTCTCAATGACTTTGGCAGGGAATGGGAGGAGCGAGATGGGGCGGTAGTTCTTAAGTTCAGTGGGGTCTGCTGTGGGTTTCTTCAGAAGGGCGCTGAGTTCGGCATGTTTCCAGCTTTCCGGGAAGGTAGCGGAGTTGAGGGAGCAGTTGATGACGTCTCGGAGATGGGGTGCGTTAATGGAGTCTGCTTTGTTGAAAATGTGGTGGGGACATGGGTCGGTTGGCGATCCTGAGTGGATGGAGTTCATCAGGCGGATGGTGTCTTCAGTGGTGATTGCGTTCCAGGCGCAAAGGTTGTTAGAGGGGGGTTTTGGTTCGGAGGTGGGTGGAGTGGACTGGTCTCTGGACTGGTTTTCAAAGCTGTTATGTATGTCGGCGATTTTGTTGTGGAAAAATGAGGCTAGGGAGTCGCTGAGGTCTTGGGAGGGAGTGATGTCGTTGGTGCCGGCGGTGGGGTTGGTAAATTCTTTGACGATGTTGAATAGTTCCTTGCTGTTGTGGGCGTTGTTGCTGATTTCTTGGTGGATCGGATCAGTTGGTGGTGTTTGCGGGTGGCGTTCTTGAAGGTGGTCAGGTTGTCAGTGGTAGGGTTTTTTCTCCAGGCTTTCTCGAGGGTGCGACAGAACTTCTTGGATTTCTTAAGGTCATGGTTGAACCAGGGGGCTTTTTTGCTACCTTGCTTGATTTGATGGTTTTTCAAGGGTGCTAGTTCGTCGGCGCTGTGGGTGATCAATTGTGTGAGGTTGGTGGCTGCTTCGTTTGGGTCCGATGGTTTGGCAGGAGGGTTTTGGTGAAGCGATGTGAAGAGCTGGTCGGTGGTAATTTTGTTCCAGTTTCTTCGGGGAATTGGTTGTGGGAGGTTGTGGGTCGTGGTCTTTTTGTAGTTGAAGTGAACGCAGCTGTGGTCCGTCCAATGGAGAGCTGTGGTGTGGTTGAAGGAGATGTGTTTGCTGGAGGTGAAGATTGGGTCGAGCGTGTGACCGGCATAGTGGGTGGGGGTGTCAACAAGTTGTTTGAGTCCGAGGTTGGCCAGGTTGTCCAGAAGGGTGGTGGTGTTGCTGTCGTTTTTCTTTTCCAGGTGGAAGTTGAGGTCTCCCAGTAGAATGTAGTCCTCGGAGGGGAGGGCGTGTGGGCTGATGAAGTCAGTGATGTCTTCGCTGAATTGTGTGCGGGGTCCTGGTGGCCTGTAGATGAGGGTGCCTCTGAGTGTGGTCTTGGGGTCGGTGTGGATCTGGAAGTAAAGGTGTTCGGCGGTAGCGAGGTTATCGTCTGAACTGGTCGTGATGCGGATGGTGTTCTTATGGACGATGGCGATGCCTCCTCCTGTTTGGTTGGTGCGGTCCTTTCGGATGATCTTGTAGCCGTCCGGGATGGCTATGGTGATGTCGGGAGCTGATGAGGTGTTCATCCAGGTTTCTGTAAGGAAGGCAACATCCGGCGATGTAGTGTCGAGTAGGTTCCAAAGGTCAATGGCGTGTCTGTGGACTGAACGGGTGTTGAGCAGAATGCATTTCAGGTGGTTAGTGTTGGAGCTCTGATTGGAGTTAGTGGATTTGGTGTGGGTCCTGATGCAGTCGAACTTGCATGAGCGGCAGGTGAAGGGTCCATGGGTGTGACCTGGGGCGGCTTGGTAGCAGTTTGGGAGTCGGCCGGGGTTAAGTGCTGCGAGGGTTGCGGCGTCGTACGTTATGCGGGTGGAGTGGATTTTGCGGGGACCAGGGGGTCTGGCGCTGAGCGCGGTCCAGGCGCGGATGGGCTTACCTTTGGCATGGGGCGCGTCCGCTGTGCGCAAAAGCATCTGTCATAAGTGGATAGTGGAGGGGGGGAGGGGCGAGGGAGGAGCAGCTGGGAGGCGGGAGCGGGGTGGAGAGCCGGGCTGGGAGGCACAACAACAAACAACAAAATGGCAGCAAGCCCAAAAGCGAAACAGGACGAGATTGGGGCACCACCTGAAATCACTATTAAATGCGCAGTGGCACCGGCACAATCAGGCACAAATAGTTAAAGCAGGCAAAGCGAGCAGTGCACAGTTGCAAAATAAATGCAGAGCAGTCTACCAGTATAGCGCTACGATGTCGATATCATCAGGCACAATAATTAATTACAGTAAGCAGAGCGAGCAGTGCGCAATTCGAATTAATGGCAATGATCAATCTGGCAGAAGCGCTACGATACCACTTAATTCAGCAGGGAGCAGCGTGAGGAGTGACCGCTTCTGATCTAGGCAGGACGGTAGTAGAGTTAAATTACTTCGGAATGGAGTTATGTTTCCCTTAACATCATCCAGAGGGGCCACCGATATTCATGGGTGAGTTCCAATTAAAATCTAAAGAGAGTGATATTGCCCCGTTATAATAGTCAAACGCCCTTATGGAATTTATAACGAAAGGTCTTTGGGTAGTTCCTTACCAAATGAACAGGAGAATAGACATATATATGTTTATTACTGGTTCTATCGCCGAAGCTGTATCTGTTAATGTGCTTATTTTGACGGCAGATATCGCTTTAGTTTGGACTTAAAATATGCGATTGGTTTAATTCAATCTGTAGGCAAGAAAATACAAAGATAATCATAAAATCTTGTATATTCACCATTGTGAGCAAAAATATTGTTAGCTAATTCATCGTTAAAGCTAATCGTTTTCGCTAAATTAAAAAAATTACATATCTAAAGAGAGACTATGTACATATTATTTGACCTAGCAGGAATTAAGTGCCTAGTCATTTTACTAGCGTTTGTATTCTCTTCTCAACTCACCAACGCTTAGTAGCTACAATAAGTGATCTGAGTATCAGTAAACTCATGCGGTTTGCCCTAAGCGACCCTGGTGATGTCTTTTTTATTTGGACAGGTACCATAGAAAAAAGAATTTATTGATTGGCTGAACCTAGGGGATTGTAACCTCAAGTTCACATCCTACATTGATAGAGACAGATGCACATTTCTGGATGTTGTCATCAAACATGTGGGTGGGAGTCTAAATGTTGAACTCTATACTAAACCATCAGATAGAACCACCATGCTCCATTATGATAGCAACCACCCCCATGCTAAAAGGATAACATTCCATTTGGACAATTTTTACGATTAAAAAGGAACTGTACCACCATAAAAGATTTTGATAGACATGCTAATGATCTGAAAAAGAAATTTCTAGATAGAGGTTATCCCAAACGGATGATCCGTCATGCCTACAAGAGAGCTAAATATTTTAACAGGGAGAGCCTTTTTACACCAAAAGTACCCAAGATAAGAGAGCAACAACTAATCTTTGTCACCAATTTCACTCCTATGAGCAATAAAATAAAAAATATAATAAATAGGAATTGGCATCTATTGACCAACAATAAGAAAGAAAGATTACCCAAACCAATGATGTCATTCAGGAGAAATTGAACAATAAGAAACAGTTTGGTTCATACCTATAGGGAAGATAAATTTAGCAACCAACCATGCATTAATCTTGCACCATTACCTACAGGCACATTTGCATGTAATGGGTGTCTTAACTGCAATAATATCTTGAAAGGTAACAATATTATGCATAACGAGGTATCGACTAAAATTAAGAGCTTTATAAACTGCCGCACCAAAAACTTAATTTATCTAATAAAATGTCCGTGCAACTTAGCATATATAGGAGAGACCTCAAGAGAAGTACGTGTTAGGCTTAATGAACATAGGTCAGCGATCAGAAACTACAAGAAAGGTGCTCCCCTCACAGAACATTGGAAAGAGGCAGGACGCAAATGTGAAGATATAACTTGGTGCGGCTTAGAAGCAATTGAAATGAATACCCAGGGCGGAGACACAAATAGCAAAAGGAAAAAACGAGAACAATATTATATGTCACGTCTGAACACTGTTAGAAATGGCCTTAATAGCAAAGAAGATTGGAAAGGAATTGTGTGACATTTCGTTTTTTCAATCTAGACAAATGACAGTTAGACCTTTACCTTTTCTAGTGACACTGGATGAGCTCAATACAAGATGAATTCCTGATACCATCTGCCCTAAATATTATGAATAACCAAGTTTCAGAGATAACTTCGTAAATGATGCTAGTACCTATGATATTTAACATCTCTTCTGAATCAATTGAATCAATATGTTCTGAATACACATAGACGAAGTTTGCCAAGTAATGCGTCTATGGCTGAGGATCTCCCAACGCATTAAGATTATACTCATGATGAGGCAATTCATTTTGATAGTTTATATTTATAATTATTCTTACAAATATCATCTGTAGCATGACCTTAAACACTCTAGGAGGCAGCTCTATGAGAAATAAGAAAATATAGGGTAGGCAGAGGAGACTGATTTTTCATAAATAATTGATCTGATACCGCGAGTTGATAACATGCTTAAACTGGAAGACACTGCGAATATACGATTGGCACTGTCTCTATAAGTTATGGTCCCCAAATTTATACCTTTAGTTTAGAATTCTATCTTAGCTATGGACCCGTATAGTACATGAGCGGTCCAGTGATTATATACCGTGTACCAAATGTGTGAACAGATAAAGTTATTGAAAATAAAAAAAAGAGAGCCAAACAATAATACGGCTACCAAACATCACCGACGAATAAGATGTAAGGTTACTCCCGATCATTTGATCGGCAAGGAGCCAATTAGGGACTCTTGGCTTTTTAAACAGCCCGAAAACACCCACTGACGTAATGCTGACGCACACGCCAGAGGGAGCAGGGAGGCCGTTTCACTAACTCACTGTAAGAAGTTTCCCCGACGTGATATGCTTTGCCCTTTTAGAAAGCCCTTAAGGAAAAAGCATACATTGTATGTATAATTAATAGTGAGATGTAACGAAGCTCAAATAAGCTATTTATCTATATCTATCTCCGCAGTAGCGCTTGATATATAATAATTGTTGCGAAACGGTAAACGTGTACGCACTTTTGTATTGGAACTTTTGTGAGGAGTTTGACCACAGGCAAGCGTTATGATGAAGAGGGCCTAGTAAATGTTATGACAAAGAGGGCCTAGCGAGTTTCTGATGTATGACGAAATGGGTACATCCACCGCTTGAACGCCTGGCAAACTAGTTGGAAGCAGGCGTGTTCGTAGAGAAAAGGCGGTAGAGTAGCCCTATAAGATACCTATTAGCAAAGATTAAGTGGTTTCTTCCTCTGGTGGCCACCTGGAGCAATCTCCGTTTTATTTGTTATTTTTATTTTACCTTTTAGATTACAGTATTACATAAAATTAGATGGCCAGGGTCGCTTAGGGCTAACCGCATGAGTTTACTGATACTCAGACCACTTATTGTAGCTACTAAGCGTTGGTGAGTTGAGAAGAGAATACAAACGCTAGTAAAATGACTAGGCACTTAATTGCTGCTAGGTCAAATAATATGTACATAGTCTCTAGATATGTAATATTTTAAATTTAGCGAAAACGATTAGCTTTAACGATGAATTAGCTAACAATATTTTTGCTCACAATGGTGAATATACAAGATTGTATGATTATCTTTGTATTTTCTTGTCTACAGATTGAATTAAACCAATCGCATATTTTAAGTCCAAACTAAAGAGATATCTGCCGTCAAAATAAACACATTAACAGATACAGCTGCGGCGATAGAAACAATAATAAACATATATATGTCTATTCTCCTGTTCATTTGGTAAGTAACTACCCAAAGACCTTTGGTTATAAATTCCATAAGGGCGTTTGACTATTATAACGGGGCAATATCACTCTCTTTAGATTTTAATTGGAACTCACCCATGAATATCGGTGGCCCCTCTGGATGATGTTAAGGGAAACATAACTCCATTCCGAGGTAATTTAACTCTACAGCTGTACCATATATAAGGAAACTTTCATGTCTGAATTGATATTTTAATAGTTGTAATCTTCTTGTTCCATTAAGGACAGAAGCAATCGGATGCTAGTAGCAGAATTAAACTGCACCTAAACCAAGGGTTCATGTTTTAAAAAAACCTTTGGAGTCTATCCTATAGATCATCTTGTCTAAAGCCTACGGCTGAGGTATGTGACAGTTATGAATATTGGACAAACTGATTTATCTACTAGAATTCATATAGAAACTGTTATATTCGACACTGTGACAGAATGCCTTCACTATAGGTGATAAGAGATGGGGAGCAGAGAGATAAATTATAGAACAATTTGCTTTCCTCTATGATTTACAAAATTGATACCACCTATAGAGTGGCAATGACATCATATAATATTTTTTGTTAATATTCATCGAGAATATACCATTGTAAATTTATAGTTGTGACCTGAAGAAATTATATTGTATCAAATGGTACATATAAAATAGATGTCTTTTGTTACAATACCTGCCTGCTGACCACGAGTGATAAATTGTTTGTTCTTATATAAAAAAAATATAAATGATCAGTGAAGTAATTATTTATTCTCTGTTATTTAGAAATTGTCCTGAAGAAGGTGTAAGAATTTTTTAAAAATACCAAAACGCTGCGTCGACAACTACTTTCTCAAACATCGTAACTTGTATTATGAAATCTGTTTTTGATTGTTGTGATATCTTTGTGATGTATTTTATTATGAGATTTTAATCATGTATTTTTATTGCAAACATTTTTTTTGTGTGCCAAATATTGATTGTCTATGTATTGCTTTTGAATGAAATGAACAAATACACTTCGACATAGGAAACAAGCATTTCTATTTTTATTTTCATTTTTATTCTTTATTCCATATAAAATATCGTTGCTCACAGTGGTGTATTGAACAGTATGGCAGTGGTATTATTGCTTTGTGTATTTCACTTGTGCTAGAGTGAGACCTATTGCTCTTTGTACTTCTGTACCTTTGGGACTGTTTACTTTTCATGCCTACTTACCCCTAGTCCCGCATTGGATTAGTCAGGGGACCTCTTCTGTTTTTTGTTTGAGAATATTTAAATCCCCACAGATTAGTAATGGGCCTGGCCACGATGCTAGCTCGACTTCAAAGTCGTTGAAAATTTGTGGGTCATCCTCATTAGATCATCCCATGTGGAGTTGTACAATAGCCCAGCTCCCCCACTTATCTTCCAGGACCCGTTTAGCTGGACCGATACCGTTCTTTACATGAATCGCGACTCCCCTTATGGTTGAAGTTTGGGTAGCGCAAGCTAGGAGATTATATCTCTTTATAGCTAACATATCCCTTTTCCCCAGGGGATGTGTGTTTCTTGTTGGCATATTATATCGACTTTTAGGCCTCTTAATAGTTTGCCAACTCTGATACGTTTTTGTTTGTCATTAAGACCGCCAATGTTGACTGAGCAGTTAGTGATTCTACCCATTTGAGTTATTTAATTTTCACTGAACTAATTGCTCTTGCTTATTTATACTTGCTATGTCATTTCTTTTTATTATAACCTCTCCGATTTTTTCTTTTTGCTCACCCTCCACCCTGTGTACTACCCACCAAGCCCCCCTCCATCCCCACCATCCCCACCTCCAAGTGCCCTTGAACCCCTTCCCCACCTCAGCCCCTGTAGAAAGGCATCCAGACTGGATAGTCTGTTGTGATTGTTGCTGCTCCCCGACCCAAATATTTTGTTTCCTGCCAGCTAGAACACACAGAAATAGAAAAAACAGCCTCTTTTTCCCCTTCTCTCTTCACCCCCTTCTTTCCCCTCCCACTTCGCCCCCCCCTTTCCCTTTCCAGAGACGGCAAAAGAGGAGTAAAAAGGAGAAAGACCAACATTTTTAAAGTAGCATCCAAGTGAAATGTTCTGTGGCCCCGAATGTAGAGTTCGAGTATTCTGTAGATTAGTCTGAAAGTTGGTCTAAGACTTGCGGTCCCAGCCCTCCAAATACTCCTTAACTTTACTTTCAGAGGTGAAGAATCGAGTTTGATCTCCCTTGATCACTTTTAAACGAGCTGGGTGCAGCGGGTATGCTTGCCCCCCGATCTTGTACTGGCTTAATCATCTGGCGAAGGCGCCATCGTCTCTCCACCGTGTAGTGATAAAAGTCTGGTTGAACAAAGAAGGAATAATTCCCACCGTTGAGTTTCGTTGTTGGCTTTGCTTTATCATATATTACTTGATACAGTCTGATACTGCCATGTTGACTGAGCAAGTGCACCCACTTGCCAGTCCCTGAACCTTCCCCTTTCTGCATATTAGTCACCCCTAAGATAGGGCAGGGTGCATTGTATGTAAAAGGTAGGACATGCCATGATGTGTGTAGCATGTCCTAATACTAAATTACAGCCAATTTCGTTTTTCACTATTGCAAGGCTACCTGTTCCCCATAGGCCAGAATGGGCAGTTTGATTATAACATCTTATCATCCTGACTCAGGGAACTGGGTAGAAATTCCAGTTTAGTATGCCTGAACTCAGAATGATAAAATACATATTTTAGTGAAGTTGTTTTTAACATTCTGTGTTTGAAAATACCACTTTTAGAAAGTAGGTATTTTCTTGACTAACTATCCAAGCCTGCCTCTGCTAGATTGTGTATTCCTTGTCTGGTTTTTGAGTGACAGGGGCTGGGGGCTCCAGGAGACAGAGTGAGTCAGCACAGAGCTGAATAGACCTATCTGTATGTGTGGTGGTGGGAGGAGCTGCCTGAATAGGGCTGTGCCTGCCTTCCACAACGCTGTCTCCACCTCCTGTGGTGTGTCTGAGGACCCTGGCCCACACTGTCAAAGGAAAGAAGGAGTCCTGTAAACAAAGTGCTCTAGGACTGACCAGAACTGGTTTGGACTTCATTACAGACGCTCTCTGACTTCAGAGACAAAGGATTTTGGTGTATAAAAGAGGGGACCCAGACCCCAGAACTTTAGATCACTTCTGGGAATCAAGAAAAACGTTTGCCAAGGAGAAGAACCAAGGAAGCTGTAAGGAGGAGACTGTCCCTGTGCTGTGCTGTTGGGGTTGGCCTGCAGTGGTTACTTTATTTGCCAAGGAAAGGAGAAAAGGAACTTTGTGTGTACTTTTGCAATCTTGAAGAGGAATCTCCAAGGGCTTGAACTGAGCTTGCCTCCTGCCTGAAGTCTCAGGGATACAAGACTTCACCACCAGCTCCCCGGAATTCCCTTGCTGTGGAATTCTGCCTGCAGATAGGTGCCTGCTGTTGCTTGGGCCCTCTGAAGTGACTATGAGTCGCTGGGAGCTGGAAGCGCAATGCAACAAAGAGAAGCGTGTCGCCACTACAGCAGTTGCCGTCGCATCGCCGAAGAAGCGTGTCGCCACTGCAGCTGTTATCCATCGCATCATCGTCGAAGCGTGTCGCATCACCAGAGAAGCGCGCCTCCACCGCAGAGTTCGCCGTTGCATCACCGGAGAAGCGTGTCGCAGGGCCTGTCGTGGCTCAGAAGTTACCGAGTTCGCCAAAGGGCAGTCGGGCGTGCACGCATCACATCCAGCGTTGTCGCATCGCATCGAGATGCCATTTTCTCGCATCGCACCGGATCGTCGTATCGCATCGAGGAGCCATCTTGTCGCATCGCACCGGATCACAGTAAGAAACCGATGCATCACCTTCTCTCCAGTATGGAACCGACGCATCACCTCTCCCGAAGCAAGGAACCCACGCATCACCTTCCCTGCGACCCTTTTGTTTGTATTGCGTGACGCATCCAAGGTACTTTGAGAGTAAAGTGTCGCATTTACCATCTACATTGAACTGAACTATTTTCTATCATTTTGAAACCTATTTTTGATTACAGTATTGTGGATTTTTGTTGTTTGGTCTTGTGTTAGGTCTAGTAAAGATTACTTATTTTTCTAAACTGGTGTGGTGTCCATTTGCAGTGTTTTCACTGCATTACTGTATTTGTTCACAAATGCTTTACACACTGCCTCTAATATAAGCCTGTCTGCTCATGCCAAGCTACCAAAGGGGTGAGCAGGGGTTATTTTAGAAGTGTACCCCTTTACCCTGACTAGAAGCAAGGGTCCCTATTTGGTCAAAGGTAGCTACCTCTGCCAACTAGAGACACCCAGTTCTAACAGTGGTGAATTAGTATAGGGAGGTATGAGATTAATTTGAGCGGTGGACATGTGAGTTTATTATTTGAATTGAAAAAGGATAGTGGAGGGATAGATGAAGGAAGGGTTTGCATTTATATAGCACTTATTACCCCTGATGAGGTGTCAACCCGTTTTTCGGCAGGTAGCATACGACTCCAGAACCCAAAAAGGATTAGTGGGGAATTAGTATAGGGAGATATGAAATTAATTTGAGCGGTGAACATGTTAGTATGTTAGTTTGATTGAAAAGGATAAGGGAGGGATTGAAGAGGGAAGGGTCTAGAAAGGTTTTTTGTAGGCTCATAGTAGTAGGAGGAGGTTTGGGATGAGTAAAGGGGAGGTGGAGGGGGGGAAGAATCAGAGGTAACGGTTTAAAAAGGCTTGTTTGGGAGATCTGAGTAGTTAAAGAGGTATGAGATGATGCAAGAAGGGGAAGAGGAGGGAGCAGCCTAGCAAGGTTATTTTGGGGGTCATATTAGTAAAATGGGGTTAGGGATGGTGAACATAAGTCATGGATCAAACCTTCTAGACCTATGTTGGACATTCCTCCTATACGTCTTCAGAGACACTACATTCCAATACAACTTTTCCTTCTAGAACCTCCTCTGGGATTGCTCCTTATATATTTGCTGTGTGTGCTGTAAGTAATCTTTGAACTTTCTTTTTCCGCTTTCCCCCTTCTGTGCAGTGCCAGGGTGTTATAAGTTTCAGGTTACAACATTCTCACATTTTACTCACAGACACACAAACACAGGTCAGCACCAACACAAAACAGCAGTAGTGTTGTTGGAAAACAGTTGTTTTAAAGCTTTACAGACTCCAGTCAGTTGTTTTGCACAGCGACGGTGAAATATGCACCGTTGTTGCTGTGGTCCGTCTTCCTGAATCTGCTTAATATGAGTGGGACTGCAGCACCTCCTTCGCCCCTAGTTCCAGCGCCACTGGTGATGGGAAGAGAGTGGAGGTCTGTACTGTGAGTGAAAGGCTGTGCAGATGGTAGCGAGTGTGCAAAGCTTGGAGGGCTGAGCAGAGAGTGGGGTCTGTGCTGGGAGTAAAGGGCTGTGCGATGGAAGCGAGTGTGCAAAGCTTGGGGGGCTGAGCAGAGAGTGGGGGCTGTGCTGGGAGTAAAGGGCTGTGCGATGGAAGCGAGTGTGCAAAGCTTGGAGGGCTGAGCAGAGAGTGGGGTCTGTACTGGGAGTAAAGGGCTGTGCGATGGAAGCGAGTGTGCAAAGCTTGGATAATTGAGCAGAGAGTGAAGTACTGTGCAGATGGAAGGGGAGTGTGCAAAGCTTGGAGGGCTGAGCAGAGAGCGTGGGCTGTAATATGAGTGAAGGGCTGTGCTGGTGGCAGCGAGTGTGCCAAGCTCAGATGACTGAGCAGATAGTGGGGGCTGTACTGTGAGTGAAGGGCTGTGCATTTGGTAGCGAGTGTACAAAGCTTAGAGGCAGAAAAGAGATTGGGGGTTGTAAAGTGAATGAAGGACTGTGCAGATAGTAGCGAGTGCGCAAAGCTTGGAGGGCTGAGCAGAGAGTGGTAAACTGAGAGTGGTAAACTGTGCAGAGAGTATGCCCAGAGGAACGCAGATAAAGTAGACCTCTTCTGGGAGTGTAGGACAGTGTGGAAAGTGGGGCTGCTCAAAGTGCAGCACTCCCGAGTGGGTGGGCAGAGACTGGAGCCCTGTTCAGATGGCATCCAGAGAGGGTGGTTGTGCTGGGAGCGGAGAACTGGTAAGGGTAGATGCATTAGGAAAGAATGTACTGGGAGTGGAGGAATGTGACCCGTTCTGGAGGTGGTAAGCTGTGTAAAGTGTAGCTGTGCTGAGCGAGATCGACGTGGAGTGTACATAACTGTGCGGGGGAGGAATATGCATGAAGTGGCAGATATTGTAAAGAACTGGGCAGAGTTCAGTGCTTCAGGGCTGCCTGTACGGGGACAGCTGAGCAGAGTGTAACTGTACCTGTAAAGTGGAGGAGGTTTCACATAGTAAATGCCGTCTCTGAAGTGAGCCCAGCTGAACAGCTCTGTTTTCATAATACAGTGTGAAAATGTGTTTCAACGGAGCACTGCCGTAACTTACCATCAAGGACATGGGATAGCACTAGTCATGATGGCTTTATGAACCAGCTCAGGGGCTCTACATGGAGTGCCTAGAGTGGAAAACTGTGCTTTCAGAGGCAGTGAATGGCTGTGTCGACACGTTGTATTCCAAGGAGCTCCATGGACCATCACCACACAGACCCAGCAGCGCTGCAGACCACAGCACTGATACAGAGCCAACCAGCAGCACATGTCCCAGCAGTGGGAGAGATCACAGCAGCACTACAAACAACAGCAGTGGTACAGATCCTACCAGCAGTGAAGGCCCCAGCAGTGATGCTGATCCCACCAGCAGTTAAGTGGCTGAGACCACAGCAACACTACAGACCCCGTCAGTGGTACTGATCCCACTAGCAGTGAAGTGGCAGAGACCACAGCAGCACTACAGACTCCAGCAGTGAGACAGATCCCGCCAGCAGTGAAGGCCCAGCAGTGGCAGAGACCACAGCAGCACTACAGACTCCAGTAGTGGTACTGATCCCACCAGCAGTGAAGGCCCCAGCAGTGATACTGATCCCACCAGCAGTTAAGTGGCTGAAACCACAGCAACACTACAGACCCCAGTGGTACTGATCCCAGTGGCAGTGAAGTGGCAGAGACCACAGCAGCACTACAGACTCCAGCAGTGAGACAGATCCCACCAGCAGTGAAGGCCCAGCAGTGGCAGAGACCACAGCAGCACTACAGACCGCAGCAGTGGTACCGATCCCACCAGCAGTGAAGCCTCCCTGCATTGGCAGAGATCACAGCAGCACTACAGGCACCAGCAGTGGGGCTGATTGTCTGTTTTCTCCCCGAGAGCTGCTCTATAGCCTGAAGGGCTCTATTGCCAAAAGCAGGAAAAATACCAGAACAGGAAAAAACAAGAGTCCATCGCTCTTAGAATAGAGAGCATCTGACATCATACATTAAGATATACATGATATCAAACAAATGCACAGAGATACTTTTAAGGGCAGCGTATTACAAGCACGCCTGCAACTGGAACAAATGTAAGAAAATTAATAAGTGGCGAATCAACAAGGACAGTCTCTAGTTACCTGCAAATCTGCGGGCCCATCTCCAGTCTAGAAGAAACAGATAGGAAATAAAAAATAGTATAAACACAAACAGAAAATCTGTATTTACAATCAGGGTGTACAAATAAAAAGGCACAGTTCAATTGGAAATGTTCTGAAAACGAGTGATTTTCCCTTACCTGTGACCCATACTCCAACCTCAACCCCTACCGTTCACCATCCTTTAGTCAAACCCTAATCCTCACTAAACTGTAAACGTAATCTAGTCTAACTCTATCACTAAGCATTGCAGATGCTGTGCATCATATGCCTGAGGAGGAGCACACAGATTCTATCAAGACAAAACACTTCACTCTCAACCCTCCATCCTTCTCCAGTCAGTCCGAGCAAACCTCCAAGTGGTTTCTAGAATCTGGTGCAAGAGCAAAGGAGACAGACCCTTCACTGTCACAGAGAAATAGCCTCCCATTGGAAAATGCCTCTTCCCCAAGTTTCATGAGCTGCAGAGCAAAAAATATATATGTTTTCTTTAAATTCTTGGGCTCATCCCAACCACAAAGGATTCTCATTCGAAATGTTTAATAGATGTATCCTGCCAATCAGTATAAGTGACGTCTGTGGTGTTAGACCTTGGAAAAAGATCCTCCTAAACAGAGTAAGGCCAATACAACCTCAAACGCCTAAAACACAAATGTCTAATTCTTTGCGGCTGACAGTGTACAGATAAGGAAAAAGACAAGGGATACTCAAATCCAATGGGATGTTCTTCCATACAAATGGTTGGTTTGAGATGAGTTCCGATAGAAATTAAGTCTGGATGGTTCTGCATTTAAGAGCTTCCTGAATTGAGTTGGGTTCAGCTCTCAAGGAAAGGGAGAAGGCATTCTACAATCTGAAACTGTGGGCCCATGTTTCATCTCTTGAATTATCATTGATGGATAGGACGTATAGGTGCTAATTGGAGGTTTCTGGCTGAGATATACTATGGGGCCAATATCTGTAGGCATTCCGAGCCTTTACCTCTTAAGGTGTTGTGTATGATATAGTCTTCAAAGAGCAAATGTTGGCGGTGATGATTGGTATACATACTACATTGACTAAAATAAAATTCAGCCAAAACGTAAATCTTCATGATCTATGGGAAAATTCTCCAAGAACCTTCCAAGCTAAGTTCTGGCCAGACAAACTGGGGCTCCCTCCTTTCCCGTTCCCAATGTTCCGGACCTGGGATTTTAGCCTGACCAAGATCTGACCCAATTGTCAGGTTAATAAGTTATCCTCAGGGTTCTTTAACCTAATGAGGGCATGGTGAAGATTCTGCTTCTTCGAATATAACGGCTCTTTCTATAAACAGATCAAGGGAACCTCAATGGGGGCATCTTGCGCCCCAAGTGTGGCAAATGCCTTCATGGGAGAGTGGGAACTACACAACATCTACAATGACATGGCCCCGTTTTTTGAAAATGTCACTATCTGGAAGCGTTTTAGAGATGACATTTTCTTTATTTGGAGTGGACCAGTTGACATGTTGCATGCGTTTGTTCTCTGGCTTAATGCTAGTGACACAAATCTCAGATTTACAGTAAATTATAACAGCTACAAAGTCGATTTTTTGGACATCAGCATTGAGGGTACCAGCGGACAATTAAAAGTGAGTCTCTTTCGGAAAACTACAGCCAAGAACACCATTTTGAAGTTTGACAGTTATCACCCTAATTGTCAAAGGGAATCCATTCCCTTTGGGGAATTCTTACGAATTCGCCGTAACTGTACGGACATGGCTGCCTTCCATGCGCATGGAGATGTGTTAAAAGATAGACTCCTCAAGCGGGGGTACCCCCATCGACTTGTGCGGCACGCTTATAAAAGAGAGAAATATTACGACAGAGCTGCGCTATTACAAGGGTCGAAGCGTCAAAAACAAAATCAGATTACGTGTGTGATAAACCATTCAACTTTAAATTTCAAAACTAGGAACATTATTAATAAAAACTGGAGAATTTTGAATTCAGACGATAATGCTCCTCCCATGCCACTACCCCTGTTAGCCTACAGACGAAACAAAAACCCTAAAGATATGTTGGTGCACATTCGTCAGGTGAAAAGATCTCCCCTAGATGGCCAACGTTCTATCACAGGTTTACCTGCCATCCTGGGCAACCACAGATGTGGCTCTTGCCATGCCTGTGATTCAGCAATTATATCTGAGGTTATTAAATATAATGACAGAGAGATCAGACTACGTCATTTAACAAACTGTCGTAGTAGTAATATCATTTATATCCTGTTTTGTGACTGTGGGCTGGCTTATGTAGGAGAAACAGGTCGGGAATTCCGCCTTCGCTTCAGCGAACATAAGTCTGCCATAAGGACAAAAAAACTGACGGCACTGCTAGTTCAACACTGTTTGAATATGAACCACAATGAGCAGGACATCAAATGGTCAATCCTAGAAAAAGTGCAACCTAGATTAGGCCAACCAAATGAGATTACGCGTAAGAAACGTGAGACTTTTTGGATTTATCACTTTGATAGTGTAAAACATGGCCTCAATGAAGAAATAGCCTGGTATGTCACGAAATAGATGCCCTTTTATTACACGTAGCTATTATCTGTTATTCCAACTTTTTGAGCTATGGGTTCATCAACGGTCATGCCATTTTGTTTTGCTGTTGACCATTACCTGCTCGGGCACCGATTCATGACTATCTGAGATATCTCGTCCTCTAATGCATCTTGTATGCTAAATAATCATCTTCTCACTGCTCCCTAGACGTTGCTGTTAATATTAATGGGTATGTGTACTGTGTGAGCATACGAGGATTCATAGTTTAATATCAGCAATTTAGTTTCTCTCCTGCATCGTGACTCCGGTATCCGATGGGAGACGTTTTTAAAGGATCCCCCATCTTATAATATGTATGAAACTTTTGGTCATATTCGGCTTTATATGCATAGCCCGTGATTCTATTACTCGGGTAAACCATATGTGTAGATTCCAATACGTGGATATATATTCTTTTTTTTATATAAAATCTCCATGGATTAAGAGTAGTAAACTGGTTTTAATCGTAAGTAGATGTGTACCTAATATGAATTTGTAATAGGCTTCTTATCAGAATCATTTGTAGATTGTGTCTAGACATGTGAATTACAGCGTTATCGTTAGACAAGTCTATAGATAATCATAGACGTCTATCAGATATATATATTATTAATCATGTTTCTAGTACTTGACTGTTCTTTGTCTGTCTCCCTCAAAATTGTAGTCCATGTATACTTACTGAGGATTCGCTCGTGTTTGGTCATGTGATGAGTCGCAGTGTTATTTTGGGCAATGTTACTTAATGATGTATGTTGTGGTGCTTTCTCTCTTTCCTTGAGAGTATACATGGTGACAGTATATATTTTTTATATGTATTCTAGGTCCCCTGGATATTTGGGCTCGATTGTCTGAAAGAGGTCCTGAGGAAGGTGGCCTCGTGCCACCGAAACAAGCGTCGACCAAGTGCGGGGTCTCATACTGCGCTTTGAGACCTAGTAATTGGCGGGGTAGTCCTGCTAATTAAGCTTCAGTTCTCCTTTTTCAGTTACTGTGGTTTTGAATGAAGTGAGAGTATGATTGTGTTGGTATGATTGTGTTTGATTGTATGTCACCAGGGGTATAACTATTTGGGCAAATTGTTTTTCATGTATATAGTTATTGTTACATTATGTCTTTTCTATTGTATGAATTATGAAAATATATATGAAATGTATATGTAGTAAAATGTCTCTTTTATGAAGTATAAAAATATAAAAAATATTAAAGCACTGATAAATTGAAAATAAAAAGCTTTATATATTTACGAAAAAACTAAAAAGGATTGTTGTGTTTCTGTCACCTGTATTTGATTAGGAATAGGATTCATATCAGTATTGAAATATTGTGGCCATTGTGGGAACATTGTTCTTCTAGAAGATTCTGCTTGCCGCTCAGACTAGGCCCTTGGTAGTGCGAGTAATGATTGTGAGTCGACGCGACTGTGGTTATTTTTTGTTTTTGTCCTCTCCTGATGTCTTCATTCATTAACTTCAGCTGGATTTAAAACACTGCAGCCCATCTGGCACTGAATTTACCTAAATGATTTCTGCTTCACAAGTATTAAGGACCTTCTACTTTCAAAGCAATGTGCATTGTGTTTAAGGCATTTTATCAGACTGGTCCTCGGTATCCACAGGACAAGTTCTATCATTATGTTCCAGCTGCTGCTTGAGATCTGCTGAAGCTCGTCTTCTGGTGGCTCCCAAAACTCTACCGGACACATACATGAGGTCGAGCTTATCTGGTGCAGCAGCAGCCAAGTTATGGAGCTTACAGACCTTGTACCTTAGAAAGTATGGCTCCATGTTTGCTTTTCGGAATGCACTAACGACCTAGTTGCTTCTCAATTGAGTCACTCCTATTTTCTAGTAAAGACAGCACAAGGACACCTAATCAGTCCTACAGCGCTTTATAAATGAACATTGCATTACATTACAGAGAACATTGAATACCTCATGTTGATTCTCCCAAAAGCACATAGAAAGGTGAACTACACAAACAAAATAAACATACATGAAACAAGGTACCTTTTTATGTACTTCTGGGACATGTTGCATATTATACAATCTTTTGATGTCCTGGGTAAGATAAGTAAGAAAGAATATGAAAATGTATTTCATAGGTAGTGTTTGAGAGGCCAGGCGAAGCTACACAGTGTCTCAGCCCACCTGGTCATTGTGGCTAACAGATTATCCAACTGTCCTGGTCCTGTCTGAATGTTTTAGAACAATTCACCCGGGTGTGGGGGCAAGAATGTCATAAGACACTAGGGCACACCAGAACACTGGCCATCTTCCTTCGTTCACCCGTTGTTATTCTTCACTGGAGGCTCAGCTCAGGCTCCTTAAACCCTCTCAGAGCCTGAGGGAAATGTTACTTACTTTTTGTAATGATTTCTCAGGTGGATACTTTATCTACCTGTAGATTTCTCCCCTCATGAATCTTCTCCAGGTGCCACAATGGCTCTGGAACATTTGCAACAGCTCTTCCACACCTACATTGCTCTAATCCAACCCCCCAGATTGAATATGCTACTTACCAGTATGCATCTGTTCTTGGCATGTAGGGCTGCTAACATTCATATCTATTGCCTAGATCGCCGCCTAGTGTTGGGTCCGGATGATTGCACATTGTTGTCCTGGAAGAGTCTTCGAAGTATCACGAGATAGGTGGCTCCTCCCCTGGACTACAGTGCGCATGGGCATCGACTCCATCCCCAGATTGTTTTTAGCCATTGTGGCAGAGATGGAGTGAAATAGTGTAAAGGATGTCCATGCTAATGATGAATGCAAGAGAGTATCTGCAGCCGCTACGGGCACCGGGGAGGAGGGCGGGCGATATGAATGTTAGCAGCCCTACATGCCAAGAACAGATGCATATTGGTAAGTAGCATATTCAGTTCGAGGCATGTGGGCTGCTAAATTCATATCTATTGCATAGAATGCACAGCAGTCCCTCCATTAAGGGCGGTTGCCCGTGCCAGCTGCAGAAGCTTGAAAAAGTGTCTTGAGAACAGCCTGTCCTACAGCTGCTTGCTGTTTGGAATGCACATCAACACAGTAATGTTTGGTAAATGTGTGTGGTGTAGCCCATGTGGCTGCTCTACAAATGTCATCTAAAGGAATGTTCCCCAGGAAAGCCATGGAGGCCCCCAACTTGCGTGTGGAGTGCGCCCTTGGGGGTATTGTTAAAGTACGCTTAGCCTTTTGATAACAGATTTGAATGCACTTAACAATCCATCTGGCTATTCCTGCTTTGGAAATGGGGTTGCCTTTGTGCTGCGCTGAGAAGGCAACAAAAAGTTGTTGCGTTTTCCTAAAGTGTTGCGTTCTGTCAATGTAGTACATCAACGCCCTCCTAACGTCCAATGTATGAAGCATTCTTTCCGCTACTGTTTGTGGGTTTTGGAAGAATGCGGGTAGGTCAATAGTTTGGTTGATATGAAACTGTGACACTACTTTAGGAAGGAATTTGGGGTAAGTGCGGAGCACTACCCTGTTTGAATGTATTTGGATGAATGGCTCTTGGATCGTGAGCGCTTGCAGCTCACTAACACGTCTGAGCGATGTAATAGCAATGAGAAAAGCCACTTTCCATGTTAGAAATTGAATTTCGCAGGAGTGCAGTGGCTCGAAAGGTGGACCCATCAGCCTAGTGAGGACCACATTGAGGTTCCACACAGGAGCTGGTGGTGTTCTTGGAGGAATGACTCGCTTCAGTCCCTCCAGGAAGGCTTTAATGGCAGGCACCCTGAAAACAGAGAGATGCTGCCTATTCTGGAGATAAGCCGCTATGGCGGATAAGTGTATCCGAATGGAAGCGTACGCTAGATTGCATTTGTAAAGATGTAACAAATAGCAGATGATGTTAGGAATGGATGCGTCTAGCGGGTTGATATTGTGGTCTGTACAGTAAACGACAAGCCGCTTCCACTTTGCTGCATAGCAAGCTCTGGTAGTGGGCTTTCTTGCCTCCCGGATGATGTCCATGCATTCTGGAGGCAGGTTGAGGTAGCCAAATTCTAAGACCTCAGGAGCCAGATCGCCAGATTGAGCTGTTGCGGATCTGGATGCTGAATGTCTCCATGGTTCTGCGTCAGGAGCCTGGATGTGAGATGCAGCCTTTGATGCGGTACCACGGAAAGTTCTAGGAACGTGGTGTACCATGGTTGGCGTGCCCATGTTGGAGCAACCAGGATGAGAGTCATCGAGTGTTGCTTTAGCTTTCTTGCCACCAGCGGAATGAGAGGCGCTGGGGGAAAAGCGTACGCAAATTTGCCTGACCAGTTCATCCATATCGCATTCCCTTGCGATTCCGGGTGAGGGAACCTGGCGGCAAAGCTTTGGCATTTTGCGTTTTCCCTTGTGGCAAACAGGTCTATCTCTGGATGACCCCACTGCTGGAAGTACGGGTGGAGTACTGATGGATGTATCTCCCACTCGTGCATTTGATGGCTGTATCTGCTGAGCAGATCCGCCATCTGATTGTCCTTGCCCGGGAGGTGTTCCGCCATGAGGAAAATGTTCCTCTGAATGGCCCACTTCCACATGCCCTGAGCCAGATGAGACAGCTGTGGCGAGTGAGTGCCTCCCTGTTTTTGGATGTAGTACATGGCTGTCATGTTGTCCGTCCGGATCAACACGACTTTGTTGCACAGATGTACTTTGAAGGACTTTAGCGCCATGAAGATTGCCATCAATTCTAGGTAGTTGATGTGCAACTTCTGTTGCTGGGTGGACCACAGTCCCTGCACAGTGTAGTGGAGCACATGGGCTCCCCACCCTTGGAGAGATGCGTCCGTCGTTAGGATAATCTGTGGCACTGGCTCTTGGAACGGTCGTCCCTTGCAAAGGTTGTGTGGATTCCACCAATGCAGAGAGTTGTATGCCCGACCGGTTACCAACACTAGGTCTGTCAGTTGTCCCCGAGGCTGTGTCCACTGATTTGCCAAGCATTCTTGGAGCGGACGCATGTGCAACCTCGCGTGCGGGACTATGAAGATGCAGGAGGCCATCATGCCTATCAACTGCATGAACACTCTCGCTGGTAGGGAGTGTTGCGGTCTGAACCTCTGGATCAGCGATTGAATCGTGTCGATCCTGACTGGGTTTGGCTGAGCCATAGCAGTCAGGGTGTTTATTGTCGCGCCCAGATACTGCCGCACATGGGCTGGCTGAAGGTGCGACTTTGGGTAGTTTAGCGAGAACCCCAGACTGTGAAGGAGGTGAATAGTGTGGGACATGTCTGTGGCGCACTGTTGTTCCGACTTTGCTTGAACAAGCCAGTCGTCTAGGTACGGGTAGACATGTATGTTCTGCTGTCTGAGGTGCGCCACCACTGTCGCCAGACACTTCGTAAACACTCTGGGGTCAGTAGTCACCCCGAAGGGTAGGACTTTGAACTGATAGTGCCTTTTTTGAATGGTGAACCTGAGGTATTTTCTGTGGGATGGATGGAGTGGGATGTGGAAATAAGCATCCTTGAGGTCCAAGGTTGCTAGGAAGTCCCCTTGGTTTAGCAGTGGAAGAATTTGCTGCAGTGTCAGCATGTGAAAGTGTTCCGACAGTATATACATGTTGAGAGGGCGTAGATCCAGAATGGGTCTGAGGGATCCGTCCTTTTTTGGGATGAGGAAGTACAGGGAATAGACTTCTGTTCCTTCCTCTTCCACCGGTACGAGCTCGATTGCGCCTTTTTGCAGCATCACCACAACTTTTTGCTGCAATAAGTGCAAGTGCTCTGCCGACATAGGACGGTGTCTTGGGGGAATGTTGGGAGGAGTGGATGTTAACTCCAAACAATAACCGTACTGGATAAGTTTTCTCACCCACCTGTCAGTGGTGATGGACGTCCAGACTGGCAGGAACTGCTGGAGTCTCCCCTCGACAGGTGTTGGATGGTCGGGGGGCAGTGACAGAGAGTCACTGTTTGTTGGCGGCAGAGGAACGGGAGTTGTTGTTCCCTCTGCCCCTGCCTTTGGCACTGTTACCTCTGTAACCCCCTCTACCCTGCTTGGGGTACGAGGATTGTGCACCACTTTTTGCGAATTGTGTTTGTTGACCCAACTGTCCTCTGGTAACACCACGTGCTCCTGAGCGACGAAAAGTGCTTCCCCTGAATTGTTGAGACTGAAGCGCCCCCATGGACTTAGCAGTCTCATTGTCATTTTTAATCTTTTCCAGGGTGGTGTCAACATCTGGACCAAACAGTCTGTCTGGATTGACGGGCTGGTTGAGTATTGTAGTTTGAATATCGGGTGTAAATCCAGATATGCGAAGCCAAGCTTGTCGCCTTAACATGACGCTAGTGTTAATCCCCCTAGCCGCTGTATCAGCCACATCAAGTGCACACTTTATTGCTGCGTTTGAGATGAGCTTTCCCTCTTGTATGAGCATCTCGGCCCCTTCCTTAAACTGATCAGGTAGGTGTTAAAGGAGCTGTTCTGGGGTGTCGTAATGCGCCCTATCGTATCGTGCCAATAGTGCCTGTGTGTTTGCTATACGCCAGATATTGGCAGCTTGCGCAGCCACCCTTTTGCCGGATGCCTCAAGCACTTTCGACTCCTTGTCTGGGGGAGGAGCTTCACCCGTTGTTTGGGAGTTCGCCCTCTTGCGGGCATTGGCGACCACCAACGAATCCAGAGGCAACTGTCTCCGAATATATGCAGGGTCTGCAGGTGCTGGCCTGTATTTCTTTTCGATATGTGGGTTCACCACTCTCGCCCTGGTAGGTTCCTTAAAGATTTCGGGTGCATGTTTAAGGACACCTTTGAGCATAGGAAGTATTTTAACTGTTCTGTCTGAGACAGAGAAAGTGTCAAACAAAAAATCCTCCTCTACCGGGTCAGCATGCATGTCCACATCATGATTTGCCGCTGCCCGCTCTATCAAAGCATTAAACGCTGCCGAATCCTCTGTTGGTGATGTACGTGCCCCAAACCCCTGTGGATCCTGTACCACCTGATGTCCACCTTGGTCCCCAGTATCGCCATATGAGTCCAGTTGAACATCAGGGTCATTGTCAACTGGGAAATTGTACTGTGTAATGGCGGCTCCGCGTGAGTGTCCGTGGCCGGGCCAGAAGGCGGGGCCGGGGATAGCGGTGCTGGGTCGTGGGTAAGGCCGAGTGGCGATCCCGTGACCTGAGCCTGAGCCATGTAGCTTTCGGGGCATAGCTCTTCCTCTGAGCTATCTTCCCCAGCCCCATAAACTTCTTCGTTGTCCCCTACTTCCTCGACGTATTCAAGGTCCAGGGCCTGTCCTTCGACTTGGTCTTCGGGCTCCGCCTCGACCTCCGTAGACGGTGGAGAAATCTGAAGATGATGGCTACCGCCTTCTTCTGCGGGGTCGTCGAATATGTCCTCGGGTGCCGGGGCCGCTCGCTGGGCCTCGAGGCGCGCCGCGCGCCGCGCGCCGATGCTTGAGCGTCTTCTTTGACCTGAATTTTGAACAGGCCATGCAGTTTTCCTCGTTGTGGTCCGGCGAGAGGCATTTATTACAGACCGGATGCACGTCGATATGTGGATATTTGGATCCACAGACGGGGCAGAATTTGAACGGGCTCCGCTCCATGTTAAGTTCGTCGGGGTCTTGCTGCGACGAGAGGGTCTCGATGTCCGAAGAGTTACTCGACTCCGCAGAATTCCGGCTCAGAGAGTCCGAGGATGCTCGAGACCGTACACAAACAATACCGACGCAGGTAACGAAGGCCTTTTGGCCTTAAGAACAAAGTTGTTCGGTTCCGACACGGAGACGTCGAAACCACATCCGAACCCAATGGCGGAAAAAAACAATCTGGGGATGGAGTCGATGCCCATGCGCACTGTAGTCCAGGGGAGGAGCCACCTATCTCGTGATACTTCGAAGACTCTTCCAGGACAACAATGTGCAATCATCCGGACCCAACACTAGGCGGCGATCTATGCAATAGATATGAATTTAGCAGCCCGCAGCCCACATGCCTCGAACGTGATGCCACAATGTTCCTTACGGCGCCACACAGTGCTTTATATCAGCTCTTGTCTTTTTTTCCTCATGCTCTTAGAGGAGGAGGGAAGCTGATAAACCGAAGTGCAAAACTAGCTTTAATTTCATTTAGCCCGCACTGTAACCACTCTTCAGAGTGAAAAGGCAAGTGGCTTGATAAGAAATGTACAGGCGGGTAGTGTGTCTACGAGAAGGATTATGTTACTTACCCTGTAAGCATCTGTTCTTGGCATGTAAAGCTGGCTGTAGAATCACATGTTTTGCATACTCTTGCCATCAAGTGTTGGGTCCGGATGTTTGGAAGAAGTCTTTTCTAGCCACAAGGTAAGGTGACTCCACCTTTCAGTAATAGTATGCATGTGCATCGATTCTATTGTTAGATTGTTTTCCCGCAAGAGTGTGAGAATGGAGTAAGTAAGTGTAGTACAGAGATTTCCATACATATGTAATGTGAATATTAAGAACTGCAACAACCACAGGTGTCAGGGGAGGAGAGTGGGCACATGTGAATCTACAGCTCTACATGCCGAGAACAGATGCTTATAGGGTAAGTAACGTAATCCATTCAAGGCATGTGTGCTGTAGATACACATGCTTTGCTTAGATTGTATAGCCGTATTCTCCCAAGTGGTGGCTAACCAGTGGGTGTTGCACTTGTTTGAAAAAGTGTTTTTAGCACTGCTTGTCCTTCATTAGCTTGTTGATGTGCTAATACACCCACACAATAATGTTTTAAAAATGTGTGTGGTGTAGACACTTATTTTGCGAGTAGAATGTGCTCTAGGAGGTATAGTTAAAGTTCTTTTAGCTTTAACATTGCGAGTTTGAATGCGTTTGACAATCCATCTTGAAATACCTGATTCAGAGATAGGATCTCCTTTATGAGGTGGAGCAAATGCAACAAAAAGTTGTTTTGTTTTACGAAAATCCTTTGTTCTATCGATATAGTAAAATAGTGCTCTTTTGACATCAAGTGTGTTTAGAGCCCTTTCTGCTACCAAATCAGGTTGAGGGAAGAACACAGGTAACTCAACTGATTGATTAATATGAAAAGCAGAAACTACTTTTGGAAGGAATTTTGGATTTGTACGAAGAACCACTCTATCTTTATGAAGTTGAAAGAAAGGTTCTTTTAAGGTTAATGCCTGTAGCTCACCAACACGCCTTAGTAAAGTGATGGCAATTAGAAAGGCGACCCATGAGCCTTGTGAGAACAATGTTAAGGTTCCAGATCGGTGCAGGTCGGACCCTGGGTGGTATTATCTTTTTAAGGCTACCATAAATACTTTAATTAGAGGAACTTTGAATAAGGATAAATATTGTCTGTTTTGAAGATATGTGGCTACTGACGCAAGGTGTAGTTGAATGGATGTGTAGGCTAAACCAACTTGCTTTAAGTGCAAAAGATAAAAAATAATATTTTGTATAGAAGCATCTACCGGATCAATTGTGTTATCATTACAATATATTACAAACCTTTCCCACCTTGCAGCTTAAAATACTCTGGTGGTAGGTGTACTTGCTTCCTTAAGAATTGTCATACAATCTGGTGGTAGATTCAGGTATCCAAATTCTATGACTTCAGGAGCCAGATCACTAGGTTTAGTTCCATGGGGTTTGGAAGTCTGATTTCTCCATGGTTCTGTGTGAGAAGGTTGGAAGTGAGGTGCAGCTTTTGGTGTGGAACCACTGACAGGTCTAGCATGGGGAACCATGGTTAGCTAGCCCATGTCGGAGCCACTAGAATCAGTGTGAGTGATGCCTGCCTGAGTTTCTGAACCAGAAATGTAAGGAGAGGGAGAGGAGGGAAAGTGTAAGCAAATATCCATACAAGTTCTTCCATAGGGCATTGTCTTTAGATAGATGGTGTGGGAACCTGGAGGCGAAGTTTGGGCATTTTGAGTTCTCTGCTGTGGCAAAGAGGTGTATTTGTGGGAAACCCCATTTTTGGAAGTATGGAAAGAGAAGCTGGGGATAAAGTTCCAATTCATGGACATGTTGCTGCATCCTGCTGAGAAGTTCGGCAAACTGGTTGTGCATGCCTGGAGGTGTTCTGCCAGAAGATTAATTTTGTGAGGTATTGCCCAACGCCAAATGGTCTGAGGGAGGTGTGAAAACTGTAGAGAGTGTGTTCCCCCCTGTTTTTGTACATAGTACACAGCTGTCAAATTGTCCGTCCGGACTAGGACAACTTTCCCTAGCAGATGAAGCTGAAAAGCTTTTAGTGCTAAAAAGACCGCTAGAAGCTCCAAGTAATAGATGTTTTGACTCTTGTGTTTGGTGTCCCATAAACCCTGAATTGATAGATGCTGGAGATGAGCACCCCAACCTGTGAGAGATGCATCTGCTGTTAGTATGACAAGTGGAATTGGGCCGATGAATGGCCGCCCTTTTGAGAGGTTTTGTGTGTTCCACCACTGCAGAGATTGATGAGTGCGACTGTCTACCAACACTAGATCTGTTAATTGACCCTGTGATTGATTTCACTGATATGCTAAGCATTCCTGTAGAGGGCGCATGTAAAATCTTGTGTGAGGCACTATCGCAATGCATAATGCCATTATCTCTAACAGTTGCATGAACGTTTTGACTGGTAGGTATTGGTTGTTTTGAAACTGCAGTAATAAAGTTTCAACATTTTGATTCTGGCTGCACTGAGAGAGGCTAGATGGGAGAGGCTAGAGCTGTAAGAGTGTTTAGTGTTGCTCCCAGAGATGGTTGCAGTTATGAGGGTTGAAGATGGGACTTTTGTGCATTGACTGTAAATCCCAATTGATGGAGAAGGTTTAAGGTAGCTTGAGTGTATTGTAAACACATTTTCTGTGTATTGGCTTTGATGAGCCAATCGTCCAGTTATGGGAAGACATGATTTGTGTCTTCTTAGATGCGCTGCTACTGCTGCTAGACATTTTGTAAATATTCTGGGTTTAGTAGTCACTCCAAATGGGAGTACTTTGAATTGATAGTGATTTACTGTTATCACAAATCTGAGATATTTGTGATGTGCTGGGTGTATAGGAATATGGAAGTATGCATCCTTTAAGTCTAGTGTGGACATAAAGTCGCCTTGTTGTAGAAGTGGAAGCACTTACTGAAGTAACCGTATGGAAGTGTTCTGACAGAATGTATAGGTTTAAAGTTCTGAGATCTAAGATTGGTCTTAGAGAGCCGTCCTTTTTGAGGATAAGGAAGTAAAGTGAGTAAACTCCTGATCTTTGGTGTTGTAATTGAACTGGTGCTATAGCTCCTTTTGTTAGAAGAGTTTGTACTTCTTGTTTGAGGAGCTTCTGGTGTTGTAGCGAGAGTTTTTGAACGTGAGGTGGAATATTGGGAGGATTGGTGGTAAGCTCCAGGCAATAACCATATTGGGTAATATCCAAAACCCATTTATCTGATGTTATTGATTGCCAAATGAGAAGAAACTGTAGCAATCTTCCCTGACAGGTGATGAATGGTCTGGGGGGTATACTAGCAAGTCACTGCCTGTTAGTGGACTGGGAGGTGCATGTTGGTGTACCTATACCTCTCCCTTTAAAATTGTTCCCTCTATATCCACTCTTGTAGAATCCTCTAGAGGGGGATGGTAGTTTGTGTCTTCTGTGAAGATGTGGCCACATCTCTGGTGTTAGTTTTAGAGCCTCCTCTGTAAAAGGAGCAACGAAAGGAACCTCTGGTAGAAGAAGATTGAAGGGCTCCCAAACATTTTGCCACATAGATATCCTTTTTCATCTTTTCAAGAGGTTGGTCTATTTGAGGCCCAAAGAGGCGTTCCTTATCAAAGGGTGCATTAAGAATGATTTGCTAAAAATTCTACACCGATCATACTACACCAGGCGCACCCTACACAGGATAGGTAGAACACTGCACCCTTTCTTCCTGCGCGGCTGCGGGAATGAAGGTACCTTTTTTCACACCATATGGCAATGTCCCAAAATTATGGAATACTGGACACAAGTGATGAGGACAATATCAAAATTGGAGGGAGTGTCACTAGTACCGGAGCCCAGGAGGTGTTTAATAAATGTGTGGGAGCCCAATGATCTTACTCATCAGGCTCAGAACTGGGCCACGCTAGGGATCATGGTCGCTAAACGAAACATTGCCCAAAAGTGGGGAGCGGCAGAGATACCATCCCTGACCTCATGGTCTTGGGACATGGATGTGGCCATAATAGCCGAGAGAACGGTGTTCATCAATCGAGGGTGCCCCCGAAAGTAGAGTAAAATCTGGGGGGCTTGGAACAAATTTAGGGGGCACATCTGTGATCCACCGCCAGACCAGGACGATGAGGGTTCAGAAACAGAATAACAAAAAAGATCGGTTGGAAATTGAGAGGGGTTTAGATAACAGCTGTGATGCAATGCAAGGGTATGAACCAAAAGTGCTGATTGTGTCTGAATGTATTCCAATGATGTATAATGTACTGCTAACTTATATTGGACTTATATATTGTGCTATTAATGAAAACAATAACAAATATAAAAAAAAACCAAAGGATGGTTTGTTGAACTTCTATTTTGAAACCAGAAATTCTGAACCATGCATGTCTCCTAAGCAGAACGCTAGTGTTGATTCCTCTAACTGCAGTATCTGCAGCATCTAATGCACACCTGATAAAGGGGAGAACAGCCATAACAACGCGGGGATTACCCCGCACTGCCATTACAACGCGCGGGATTACAACGAAAGTCGTTACAACAACTTTCGTTGGAGGGCGCTGTTGGATAGGGAATAGTTTAATTTTCTATCCAACACCTTCCCTACTGTCAACGTGAGCTGGAGTTGGAATAGAAAATTAATCTATTCCACTATCCAGCGCCCTCCAGCGAAAGTCATTGTAACAACTTTCGTTGTAATCCCCGCGTTGTAATGGCATGCGGGGTAAAAGCCTGCGTTGTATTGACATACAACCGATAGAGGAATTAGAAATAAGTTTTCCTTCCAGCACTATTTTCTGTCCCCTCTTTTTGTGTTCTTCGTGGAGATATTGCAATAATTCTTCAATCTCATCCCAGTGAGCTCTATCGTATCTGGACCACAGACCTTGCGTATTAGCTATACGCCAATAGTTGGCTGATGGAACACCTACTCTCTTCCCTGATGCATCTATTAGTTTGGATTCTTTATCTGGAGGTGGTGCCTCCTCTGATGTTTGTGAATTTGCCCTCTTACAGGCATAAGAGACCACTAAGTAATCCAAAGGTAACTGGTCAGATGGTGGGGGAGTTTATAGTTTGTGTCTACCCTAGGTGTTAGTATACATGCTCTAACTAGGTCTTTTAAAATATCATTAGTATACCTCATCATACCTTTTAGCATAGGCAACATTTGTGTTGCTGTGTGTGTGTTTCCCAAGGTTTCGAATAAGAAATCGTCTAGTGCTTCTTTGTGTAAAGGCACTTTGTGGTAATTGGCTGCATTAGCCATTAATTACAGCGATGCAGTATTGTCATCATTAGGGGAAGGTTTTGCTGGATATAGCTCAAGGTCTGTATCTTAAGGTGGGTCTATATTATAGTCATCTCATGGATCAGGTGGTGGCTGATTATAATTGTCGTCATCCTCTGCTATATCAGGATTTGTGCCAGGAGAACTTAATGGTGTAATGTGTAGATGATCTGTATCTGGTACAGTGGGCATTGGTGAAGAAGGTGGAGGTGTTTGAGGAATGTTAATAGGGCATGGGCCATGTTCTTTTTCTTTTTGAGAGGGATTCTATATACAGTGTCTGCCTTTCTTTTTGAAGGTATTACTGGTTAGCTGTTATGTGTCCAGTATCAGTATTTATAAGAATTTTCTTGTGTTTGGGATCCAACTTTTCTAAACAAAATTCCAAAATCTGCTCCGTCGACTTTAAGGGAGCGTCTTTTTGTTTTGGTGCCAACATTTTGGGTGCCGACCTGGGTCTGTCTTTTTTCTCTTTCAATCCGGATTGTTTTGGATCCGAAGGGATATCATCTTGACCGGCCTAAGCTGGAAGGCTTGACTTGCTGTTTCGGTGCTGAGCCGGAAGGCAGAGCGTGGTAATCAGAGCCTTGGTGCCTACCATGGCCTGATGGCAGTGGTAGCCCAATAGCCTTTTTTTTAATGGGCACCAGTTTGGTGGGTAAAGGGCAGTGGCGGCTCGCAGAGGGAGTGCTGCAGGGCAGTGGGGTGGGGGAGGGGCAGGGTGAAGGGATAGAGGATTCGGACATTCGAGGGCCAGGAGTAAAGTTTACTCCTGGCCGTCATATGTCCAAGTCCACTACCCCCCCCCCCCCCTCCACCCTGCGCCTTCCTCCCCCCGCAGCACTCCCTCTGAGAGCCGCCACTGGTAAAGGGGCTCTGGTACTCACGGCACCCTGTCCAGCTGAAATGTCGTGGGACTTTAGTTCAATCTCCAACTCGGAATCAGAGTCCTGGAGGGAGAAGGCCTCTTCTTCTTCCGCTGCTGATGCTTCCATCTCATCACCGAAGATATCAGGGGTGTCCTCAATACTTTGTCGCTGTATGTTTTTTTGTCCAGCCCAACGGTCCCGCAAAATCTTTTTGGATCGGAACGACCAACATGTGTCACAGTTTTCCGCTATGTGTTCCGGGGAGGGACAGAAGTTACAGACTAGTCGGTGCGCAGATTTATGGAATGGCATAGAGGACAGAATTGAAATTGCATCCATTCTATCAGCGGAAGGCTGGACGCTGGCTTTCCAATTAGAAGCCCATCAAGGAGCTACGCCCGAAAGCCACGGGTATTTTTTTTAAATTAGATAGTTTGAGTTTTCATGAACTTTGACACAAAAAGTTTAGGAAAATGCGATTGAAACAATACCAACAAGGGTAGAGTGAACTGTGCACCAAAGGGACCCCGATTGATGGTTTCGAATTGGAGCACTGCAATACACGTCCGAACACACTGGAGGAAAGAAAACAATCTAACAATGGAGTTGATGCCCATGCACACTATTACCAAAAGGAGGAGTCACCTCGTGACTGGAAAAGACTTTGTCGAAGAAAAACAACTTGCAAACATCCAGACCACTGGATGGCAGGAGTATGCAAAGCATGTGTCACTACAGTAAACAAGCTTCGAACAAGCTTTGAACAAGCTTCCAAAAATATGTACATTTCTCTTTTGATGGATACATGAAGATCACTCACTTCATTGATCAATACCCAAGCAATACTCCCTAGAGCCAGAGGAAAGCAAGGAGGCCAACTATCCAACACTGGGTACTGGCAGACATAAACTACATCCTAAAAGTCACAACTAGACACATGATAGATTAGTAGTGACCGAATCAGCAACAGAAACAGCAAAAGAAGCCAGAAGGCTAACTCGTAGAACATAACCCTTGCAAACATCGGGACAGTAACTAAGCCTGCGCAAAAAAGAGTCTCAGACACCTACATAGTAATGCCCAATACCAGAGAAGCAACGGTCAGCAGAAAAATAAGCAGTTGATATCAGTAAAGCAACAACAAAGCAAAAGTCACTGACAGTGAAGGAAGGCAGAACCTTCCAGTTCCTAACGTTCCTTTTAATGAAATGAGCAATGACAAAATAAGCCATCCAAACACAATTACCACCAACACGCCAGTGGTGGCCACTACTTAATTGAAGGGGGGGGGAGGCAAAGCCTGGGGGGTAAATTAATAAAAAAAATCACTTACCTGCAGGCCAGCCGGTCACCGCCTATTGATCCTGTTCGGCTCATTGGTCAACAGCAGGAACCAGGAAGTACATAGGCTCCCAGACTCCCTTAGCCGATCACGACGCTGCTGTCACCATGACAGCAGTGTTGTGATTGGTCTGAGCACCATAGTTCAGCACTCAGACGGGGACTGGGAGCCTGTGCGTGTTCTCCATCCAGTCTGTACAATAGAGCTGGTGGGGAACATGCGAACTGCGCATGAATGTTGGGCCGGCCCTAGACGGACGGCCAAACAATAATGCGCACTTTAGAGTGCGCTTACCACTCCTCCCCCTGCCCTGGTCAGCCCAGCCCCAGCCCTAACCCGCAACTAAGCAGGAACGGAAAACTAAAATGATATTAACATTGGTAATTATCATTTTGGTTTTCCTTTTTAAACTGCAGAGCAGTGGGGTGATGCTCCTCTGCCCTAGAGGAGGAGCGGCATCTGCAACAGGCATGATATTTTACAATGAGGGTACCTTGTCATGCTAATGAAGACAGCAACCATCATTCACAAGAGGACATCTTGACCATCCAAGGACAAAAGAAATCTGAATCATTGGTCGAACAAAGGTCCAAATATAAAGTATGCCAGACAGGAAAGCAAGTGTCACAAAGGGTGACCCACTCAGCAATAAGGAAAATACATGCGAGTTGCTGGATCCTCAACCATCCAGCAGACCTCATAGGTTCGAGCCATTTTCAGTGTGCAAGTAGAGCTTGTAAAGCCTGCACATAAAATCCAACAGCCGGTAGCAGAAACAAGGTAGCCATTGTCTCCAAGGCGCACCTGAAAGGGCTATCTGTTGGCCGGCATATATGATTAAAGAAAGTTGCACCATAGCTAAAACAATGGCAAACCTCCTGTAACGAGTCAAAGTCAGGACTGGATCTAGCAGCACCAGACACAGCACTGGTGTGTAGACAGGCAACGGGGCCGGGTCTCTATCAAACTAAGCAGGAGCCAAGTCCGAAGTTGAAGCTGAGGTTGGACTAAGTAAAACGCAGAACTCTGTGCCACATGGCTGAGAATTAGGCCAGTTAAGAGGAAGCCTTCTCCACTGCACAAATGTGAAGGATCTAATGGAGGGTGACCCCACATCGAATACAGGCAAATATTTAGATCAACTGTAACGTTTTCACCCTGTGAGATCCATTTTGGGTACACCCGGTGACCGCCAGAGCCTGTAAATACGAATACCTAAACCAACCATGGCCCTGCACTTTCCAGAACTTTGACTCATGAAAGGAGAAGGCGCCAGATGAAGAGAGGCCAGAAATAGATCTACAGCACAGCAGGGATCATCAAAAAGAAGAACTTTAGAAGAGAACATATTACATGTGTTTTAAAGGGTATGAAAAACGGGATGGATGTCATAGTGCTGGTGCTGCCATAATGTTGCATCCAGGGAGATACTGGAGTCAACTTGAAGCCATGGCACAACCTTTTAGTGGAGGAGAGTTGTTACAAAGTTTCTGCATCTAGCTTAGTGCATGGGAAAGATTCATGGGGTGAGGAATATACAGGCAAAAATATCTATCAGAAATGTGCACAAGAAAGGTAATAATTGCTTTATATGTGATGGCAGTATTCAACACATCGAACAAGTTACTTATCTTCAGTAATGATCATTCTGGTGAAGATTCTATCTATCCACATATTCTTCATCTTTAGAATATACTAAAGCGCCAGACTGGATCCGATGCAGAGAATGGAACAAATTGGTTGAGACAGTGTATTGATCTTATAACTTCAGATTTCTTTAATAAAGAATCCACTTCATAGAATAGGGAGGAAGGAGGTCAATGAGGAATCTGCAGTTAGAGTAACCACCAGAAAGAGCTATATTGAAGGTAAGTAACTTATTCTTCTGATGAATGCTTCTAATAGCAGTTTCCTCTCCGGCATAATACGCAATATAGCAGTACCACCCAAAGGGAGTGGACCACAAAGTTCCTCAGAACCAACTGACCAAAGTAACCTTCCTGCTGGACATGCCTATAGAGACAGTGGGGTTTCTTTTTTTTTTTACCTCAATCGCCTCCGACCATAGTGAACAAACAAGCCGTCCATACCGCAACTCAATGTTAGGAAGAAAAACGTAGGATATGAAGTTGGGACCGAGGGAGACACCCTGTCTACCAGTAACATGACAGGCTCGGATGACACTGGCCCCAAACTAGAGGGGATGGTCGCTCTTCCAATCTGCCAGGAAAACCTGGCGACTGTTGGCATTGGCCTGTCTGGAAGCTGGGAATGCCCAACACACTCAGAAGAGTACCAAAGGGGCATAATCATAGGACCCACCAAACCTTCTGAAACTGTTTAGATTACATGATTAAATAAGTAGTTAGGTAGGTCAGATAAAAGAAGACATAAGGAGGACAGTATAAACATAGGTAGACTAAGCATTGGGCCATGTTAGCAGGAAATTCTCAAACAATGAGGCCAGCCACTGAGAGTGCAAGGGGGGTGAAGAATCCACCCATCTTCTGAATATTTGTCTTCTGGCTAGCAGCATATCCTAAAAAACAAAGGACCTGGCGGGGCCTGTGATTTAATTAGAAATCCCGAAAATTATCAATGCCAGTACCAGTTAATATGGGTAGGAAGGCCTAACATATCCGCAATAGTGTTCCATACTCTTTCCCAAAAATATGCAATAACTGGGCACTCCTTGAACATGTGTACATCCGACGTTCTCACCAAATCACATTTCTGGAAAGGGGCGACCACTCGGTCCCCCCGAACGTATGGTGGAGTACAACGATCCCCCCGGGAAGCCATCTTGGGCGGGAGGCGAGTCTCGGCTGGTATGCCCAAAGCGGCGTAGCCGGGGCGCGCCTTTTTCCCGCCCTGGAGTGGGTTGTCCTAGACACTGACGCACTCAGCCACGCCCCCGGGGGCGGGCGGGGGCGGGTTGACGCCCGCCCTGAAGACGGATAAAAGAAGCAACACGCCAAGAAAACATCCTCTTGTTCCTGTGCTCTGAAGCTGCACCTCCCCGCTGCACGTGAGCTCAAGACGGAACGAAGAGCCAATTTTGAGCGTTGTAATCTTTCTTTTTGTCTTACAGATATCCCGTTTGGGAATGCCTAAGAAAGTCGAAAAGCGGGTCAGTACCGATCAGATGCTCCGCATGCTCATGAAGGAGGTAGCCGATTTGAAAAAGCAGATGGCGGCTAAGAATGGGGAGGGAGGACCGAAACGGCCTTTGCCGGGAGTGGTCCCCGGTGGGAGAGGCAAGAGGTCCAGAAAGGGGGCGCTTGGGGGGGAAACCCCGGTCCCTGATACCCCACTTGAGGAGCCAACCCCGGTGCCGAAGGGGGGGAATCCGATCCCCGTGGTGGTCACCCCCGTGACCAGGGAAGATATGCCTCCCGAGTTAGCGGCACAATTGGCAGCGTGGTTGGGAAAAGATAACGAGGGCACCACGGCTGATGACGCCCGGGCAGTAATGAGACAACTGCGTGACTCTAGGGAGGCTGGGAAGACACCAGTTTCTGTTACCCCGCCAGTTACGACGGCGGAGAATGCAACGGGCCCAGTGTCGGCGGCAAATGCAGCTTCTAGTTCAGGTAAGCGGCCATTGCCGATCGCGGGGGAAGGGTCTGTACCTTCACGAAGGGAGAAGGTGGCTCAGCATGTTCCACTGGAACTTAAAGAAAAGATTTGGGCGAATAAGTATGTTAATATTTTTTCTTTGCTTACCGACCATTACGAGATGGAGCATGTTAAGAGCCAAAAGGAGCTCATGCATCCGAGTGTTTGGCGCGCAAAAATGGCCGCCTTTAAGGTTGACGAGAACATTGGTACTTGGGGCAGAGCGTGGGGCATTTTTACCTCCATCATGGGTGAGCGCAGGCCCGAGTTGCTGACCGAATTGCCTATTTATCAAGCGCGTATCATGGAGTACTCCGTGGCGTATGGGGGCAATCAGTGGTTCTGCTATGACAATGTTTTTAGGAAAGCTAAGGAACATGACCCAGTGTTGACTAGGGATTGTTACGACTCCGTGTCATGGCAAAAAATGGAGAGTACTGGAATGTTAAAAGTACCATTGTCGGGGAATAGCGGGGGTGAATCTTCCCGCCAATACTCTGGGACACCCTTTCGGACGGGTGCAGGTAGCGAGTACCACTCGAAGACGAGTGGCAACGCAGGTAAAAGGGGGATCTGTTGGAATTTTAACAGAGGTAAATGTACGAGGCCCCAGGGGTCATGCAAGTTCAGACATGAATGTGGGGGGTGTGGGCAGCCATCCCATCCTGAGTCCATGTGCAGAGCCAAAACGGGTGATAACGGTGGTAAGGGAAGCGCCAAACAGGTCTGAAATAGTCCGAGGGGCGGCTTTACCTACTCCAATTGATACCATGGCAATGATTCCTTGGCTCAGTGAATACCCGGATCATGCTTCCGCTGGGGTGTTGCGGAACGGGTTTTCATATGGTTTCCGCATCCCAGTGGGGGATTTTCAGGGTGTAGCTGACTGTACGAATCAACTATCGGTCTTACAGCATTCGGCTGTGGTACAGGAAAAGATTGGGAAGGAGGTGACTCGAGGTCGTGTAGCCGGTCCATTTGACTTGCCACCGGTTGATAATTTTGTTTGTTCCCCTCTAGGGGTGGTCCCCAAGAAGGACCCGGGTGAGTTTCGGCTGATACATAACTTGTCGGCCCCACGTGGTCTTTCCGTAAATGACGCGATAGACCCGGAAGTGTGTTCGGTGCGGTACGCATCTTTCGATGAGGCCGTCGCCATGTTGCATCGCCTGGGGCCCGGGGCGCTGATGGCAAAATCAGATATCGAGTCAGCGTTCCGGTTGCTCCCGGTACACCCAGACGATCAGCGTTTCCTTGGTTTTAGGTTTCAGGGTCGCTATTACATGGATAGATGTATGCCAATGGGGTGTTCTATATCTTGTGCCTATTTTGTAATGTTCAGTTGTTTTTTGCAATGGGTCTTCACAAAGGAGACGGGTTTTCAACATGTGATGCATTATCTCGATGACTTCTTGTTCTTGGGGGCAGCCGGGGATCCAGAATGTGGACAGGCCTTAAATGAATTTTGTGTCTTGATGAACCAATTTGGTGTGCCGTTGGCGCCAGGTAAGACCGTGGGTCCCTCGACTTCCCTCGAGTTTCTGGGGATCGAGCTCGACTCGGTAGAGGGTTGTTTTCGACTACCAAGAGAAAAGGTTTTGAAATTCAGGGCATGCCTCGAAACATGTATCAGTGCGACTAAAGTAAAACTGCATCAATTACAACAAGTGGTGGGCCAGTTGAATTTTGCCCTGAGAGTAATACCGATGGCCCGCCCCTTTTCCCGCTCGATTGCACAAGCCATGGTCGGCCTGAAGGAGGGTCATCACCGCACGAGGCTCTCGGCTGAGGTTCGCCAGGATATGCGCATTTGGTTGGCATTTCTTGCGGATTTCAATGGTCGAATTGTCTGGATGAAACCAGCGGTATCCTCTGAGGAGCTGGGGCTGTGGACCGATTCGGCGGGGAGTATAGGTTTTGGCGCCATATTCGGCACACAATGGACGGCTCAAAAATGGCCGCCATGGTGGCATGAGTGCGGATTGACAAGGAACATTGCTTTTCTAGAACTTTTCCCTATTTTGGTGGCCCTGAAAACTTGGCCTGAGGGGTTCCGGGATCAGTCTGTGGTATTTTGGTCTGACAACATGACCGTGGTAGAATGCATCAATAGCCAGGCAGCACGTTGCAAATGGATGCTGAGACTGCTTAAAGAAATTGTGTTATGGTGCATGCAGTTGAATGTGCTCTTTAGGGCAAGACATGTACCGGGGGTATTGAACCAAGCGGCTGATGCGCTTTCTCGTTTCCGTATGCAGGCTTTCTGGGGTTTTCTGCCCACAGCGGACCCGGTGGCAGCTCCCTTTCCCGAAGCTCTCTGGTCTCTCGGTGCCCCGAACTACAAAACCTCGTGGGAGAGAGTTTAGCGCCCAGGACAAGGAAGGCATACGAAGGGGCGTTCCGTTCCTATTGGTCCTTTTTGGGTTCTGCTAGGGGGGAGCTTTGGGGCCAGGAGGAGCTTGTCGTTAAATTTTTACTGTCGTTACATCAGGCAGGCAAATCAGTAGCTTCGGCCCAGAGGCATCGGGCCGCCATTTCCTTTATGGCAAAGGCTCATGGGATCCAGGACCCGACAGCGTCTTTCGTAGTTCGGAAAGCGCTACGGGGGTGGCAACGCCAGGAGGGTCGCAAAACAGATGAGAGGCGCCCGATAGGTCTGGCTAGGTTGGCCCTGTTATTTTCCGTACTCCCGGCAACATGTTCATCACAGTATGAGACAGTGTTATTCCGAGCCGCTTTTGCGCTAGCATTCCATGGGGCTATGCGGGTAAGCGAACTAGTGGCGAGGAACAAGCGGGATACGATGGGGGGATTGTGCCAAGAGCATGTTCAGGTCAAGGGGGAGACTGTCTCGTTTGTCAGGTCCAAAACCGATCAGGGTGCGTTTAGGGACTGCATAATCATACAGAGGATTCCCGGGTCCTCCATGTGCCCTGTGGTTTGCGTAGAGGAATATTTAGCGCTGAGAGTGGCATCATGGGGGGGGACCTTTTTGAGACACGCTGACACCACCCCACTGACAAGGTTTCAGTTCCAGCGGGTGCTTGCGATGTCAATTTCGGCCGCGGGCTTGAACCCCGGTGAGTTTGGGACCCATTCCTTTCGGATAGGGGCTGCTACAGAGGCTACAGCCAGGGGTCTGAGTGTGGAGGAAGTAAAACGCGTTGGGCGTTGGTCCTCGAACTGTTATAAAAGGTATGTGCGGTTGCACATGTTATGAAGCTGTAATGATGTACTCACGCTTCTTGTTTTGTTTGGTTTTCAGTTGCGCAAGCCTACGAGGCGGGGCGGACTGTGCAGTCGACCCGACACATGTGGACCAGCGGTCAGACATCACCGGCTGTGAAAAAGGAGGTGTGGGTCGTGGGCCACTCATACGTGAGGCGAGCCGCGGACGTATTCAAAGCAGGTGACATGATTCACGTGGCTGGGGAATACGGGTACAGTGTGTCCTTCTACGGAAAGGGCGGGCTCTGTATTGACCAGTTTCAATCCTTTTTCGAGGGTTTGTTAGGGCGGACAAGGTCACCGCCGTCTATAATCATAGTCCATCTTGGGGGCAACGATCTGGTGGCCACTGGTAGACGACTTCTTCTTGAGGCAATGATTTCCACAGTAAGTTGGTTGGCAAGGAGAGTTCCAGGGTGCACAATTGCATGGTCCCACATGATCCCACGAAAGGTGTGGCGGGGGGCGATTTCTGTTTCGGCTCTGAATCATTCAGTAAGGAAAATAAATAACAAAGTGAGTAGATTGTTTCGTTCAAATACTCTGCATTCTGTGTCGCATGGTTGTATCAGAGGGGACAGTATGTATTTGGGGGACGGTGTTCATTTGTCCCGGGTGGGGAATGAGTTACTCATAGGAGACATCATAGCTTGGTTAAGGAGTTTATAACATGACCTTTAGGCAGGAGTTTTTTTTGGGGGGTCCGGATAGCCGGTCAACTATCCGGCCTGTGGCGGTAAGGTCATGATCGGTGAGCAGTAATTGGAAGATCCCTATGTGGGGGCGTCACCCATTACGGATGGGAGCGCTCGGGGGAGGTGGCCATTGGCCCCTCAACGGGGAGGCGGTCCCGTCTAAGGATAGGCCGCCGGAAGGAAAGGAAAGGTGGTCAAGGCCCCTTCCTGGATAGGAGGGGCTACGGGCCCTCCTGGGGAATTTCCCGGGGCCAGGACATCTGCGACGGCAGATGGGTAAGTTGGTTGTGTGGGGTTCGGGAGGGGGTTTACGCTACCTCTTAGACACCTCACACGAGTCCTCGGACGACCGTTAAATGGCGTCGAGTTTATTGGGGCCCCCGTCAAGTCAAAGGGAAATTGGTAGATGCACTTGAGGTACGCCTCTGTGCGGTTGGTCCTCTCACAAGTGAGGGTTGTATTTCTGGTTTAGGGATCTGACACCGGTTACGACCTTGCCGTTGGCCCTTAACGTTAGGATGTACAATTTCAAGTCAAATGTTTTGTAGGATGTTGGATCGGCTAGGAGAATCTTTGTATTAGAGATCTGTGAAGGTTAGCCAAACATCGTAATGTGGAAATGAAATTGTACATAATATGAAACTGTTATTTTAATGTTTTTGATTTTGTTTCATATTTTAATAAATACGGCCGGGAGGGTCACTCCCTCCCGCCTTCCAAAAGTTCAGAACCGTTTCGGTTTCCCATCCTTGGGGATTGTGTTGAGAGGGGGTGGCGGGTATCTCAGCCATATGGAAAGGGGCGACCACTCGGTCCCCCCGAACATATGGTGGAGTACCACGATCCCCCCGGGAAGCCATCTTGGGCGGGAGGCGAGTCTCGGCTGGTATGCCCAAAGCGGCGTAGCCGGGGCGCGCCTTTTTCCCGCCCTGGAGTGGGTTGTCCTAGACACTGACGCACTCAGCCACGCCCCCGGGGGCGGGCGGGGGCGGGTTGACGCCCGCCCTGAAGACGGATAAAAGAAGCAACACGCCAAGAAAACATCCTCTTGTTCCTGTGCTCTGAAGCTGCACCTCCCCGCTGCACGTGAGCTCAAGACGGAACGAAGAGCCAATTTTGACCCACCCACCAGCCCCTGAGGACAGCTAGTTGTTTTGAAATAAAGTTTTGATGTGGTAACTCTATTTTCTTACAGGTTGTGACGATTGTCGTGATAATTTTTGAGTATGCAATAAAGATGGTCACTTTCAGGATGTGGTGCAAATAAAGGATTTTGCAGTGGTGTTGATCAGTAATCATGCTTTTAATAGGCTATAATTGTTTCGTGATTTAGTAATTTAGGTAGATTTGTCGTATTTATTGTCGGGCGGTAAGGTCATGATCGGTGAGCAGTAATTGGAAGATCCCTATGTGGGGGCGTCACCCATTACGGATGGGAGCGCTCGGGGGAGGTGGCCATTGGCCCCTCAACGGGGAGGCGGTCCCGTCTAAGGATAGGCCGCCGGAAGGAAAGGAAAGGTGGTCAAGGCCCCTTCCTGGATAGGAGGGGCTACGGGCCCTCCTGGGGAATTTCCCGGGGCCAGGACATCTGCGACGGCAGATGGGTAAGTTGGTTGTGTGGGGTTCGGGAGGGGGTTTACGCTACCTCTTAGACACCTCACACGAGTCCTCGGACGACCGTTAAATGGCGTCGAGTTTATTGGGGCCCCCGTCAAGTCAAAGGGAAATTGGTAGATGCACTTGAGGTACGCCTCTGTGCGGTTGGTCCTCTCACAAGTGAGGGTTGTATTTCTGGTTTAGGGATCTGACACCGGTTACGACCTTGCCGTTGGCCCTTAACGTTAGGATGTACAATTTCAAGTCAAATGTTTTGTAGGATGTTGGATCGGCTAGGAGAATCTTTGTATTAGAGATCTGTGAAGGTTAGCCAAACATCGTAATGTGGAAATGAAATTGTACATAATATGAAACTGTTATTTTAATGTTTTTGATTTTGTTTCATATTTTAATAAATACGGCCGGGAGGGTCACTCCCTCCCGCCTTCCAAAAGTTCAGAACCGTTTCGGTTTCCCATCCTTGGGGATTGTGTTGAGAGGGGGTGGCGGGTATCTCAGCCATATTACAGCTGACTGGAGGCCCCTTCGAGATTTTCGACAACCATAGCGAAAATAGGTAGGCCCTATGGACCATGAATAAATTATTCCTCCTAAACCAGGCCAGTTTTACAGTGGCAATTAGGGTGTTAAACAAAGTTAGCCACAAGTGCTCACACTGTTCATCTAGTAAGGAGGCCCCCCTATAATTCTTCAGCCAGATTAAATTCACCATCGGCAACCTCCTCGATGGTCCAGTACCAAAAGGAGACCTCCTTCCTCCAAACGGTTTTGCTACCAACTGCTCCTCCAAAATGTTGCTAGTGCCAATGGATATATTCAAGTTTTGGGACCAGCTCTGCAGCTGGATTCATTTAAACCTGGAAAGTCCCCCTTCCACCATATCACCTAATTCAGACCATGATTCAAGAGTACCGTCCTGAGCCAGATCCCCCAAACCTTCAGCCCAGCTGCTCTAAGAGGTAATGCCAACCTGTCCTTCAGACAGTCCGATGCGCCTGGGGAATCCCATACAGGAGCCAAACTAGAAAAATAGTTAAGACCCACAAGCCGCTCGGACTGGCCCATACTCTAGCCATTCCCTGCAAAACTTTAAGTTTAATCTTTTTGAAAAATTTCAGGTCACCAAATTTGAACAGAAAACTCTCCTCAAAAAGACCAGCGCCCTTCAGCACTGCAGAAAACATGGCCCCCACCCCTGAGCTAACTGAAGTTTTTAAGAGCATCCTAGAGTGTGATAGTTGGAAGGCCCAAGCATATTGCAAATACGGCAATGCAAGCCCTCCCTTCTCTCTCCTACACCTCAGCTTTTTCCAGGCTATAATTGTGGCCCGTATGCCCAAACAAACAAATTGATTGCCTGCTGGAGCTTATCAATAGCCCGTTTGTCAAAGTGTAAGGGGATGGTTTTAAAAAGGAAAGTAATCTTTGGGAGCACCACCATCTTAACCAAATTAATCCTACCAAGAAGAGTCAAAGGGATATGGGCCCAAGATTTCATAAGTTTCTGGCACTCCCTTGCGACATTTTCCAAATTGGTCCCTGCAATCTTTGCAAGGTACTGAAGAATTCTGACTCCCAGATACCTTATAATGCACTTGGTCTGATGCTGCCACCCCGCTAGGTTCCAAGTCATGACCTCAGTTTTTTCCGCGTTAACCTCATAACCAGAGACCCGCCAGAAATTCTGCGTCAACCTTATGACAGCAGAGAAGGTTGAAGCGAGATCAGCTAAGATGATCAAAATATCATCTGCGTACTGGGCCACCTTCCTCTCCCAGGCCCCATTCTTAAATGGCAAGAATCTAAGCTCCTCTTTGAACTGCTGATTTGCAATGATTTGAAATTAATTGTGCAAATAAATATATCTATCTATCTCAACCGCTGAGCAAAGGGCTCGATGTAGAAGTCGAGGAGCAAGGGAGAAAGAGGGCAGCCCTGCCTAGTGCCTCTGGTAATTTTAAAGGTCTAGTCAAGTTACCATTAACCAAGAGTCTGGCTGACGGATCCTGATAGATCAGCTGGATAGCTCAACAGAACTTCTTCCCCAAGGTAAATTTCTCCAAAACTGCAGACAGGTAGACTCAGTTGACCCTGTCGAAGGCCTTGGTGGCATCGAGTGCCATAGCTGCGAGAGGAAGCGAATAGGTTGTGGCAAGATCAATCGCACCAATAAGATCGTAAGTGAGATCAAATAGGTTCCTCCCCTTAACAAAACCCTTTTGGTCAAGATGAAGCAAGTCGCCTGCAACCAAACCTAATCTAGCCGCCAGGATCCTGGCAAAGATTTTATAATCCGGGTTAAACAGCGAGATGGGCCTATAGGACCCACAACTCGCTGGATTCTTCCCAGTTTTCAAGATCAAAGTAATCATGGCCTCACCCCACGAAGCTGGTAACTGGGTGCCACCAGATAGAATCTCATTGAAAAGCTGGGTTAAAATGGGGATTACCGCATCATCCAAAGATCTATAAAGTTCTATTAGCAACCCATCCGGTCCTGCAGCTTTCCCACCTTTGCAGGCACCTCTTCCTGCAAAATATCCTGCTCTAGATCTTAAAGGAGTGAGCATGCTGCCACAAAGCCACTCCATCACTTTGGCTTTATGCACAGCACAATCCACTTGGTACAAGTCCTGGAAGAAATAAACAAAACACCTCCTATCTCTTCATCCGTGGACAGAACAGTAGCCCCCTCTGAAATGTCAATTTGTTTGATCTGGTTGCGCAACCTATCGGACTTAGCCTTCCATGCCAAGAGTTTATCTGCACCCCCTCCATACTCAAAATGAGCAAGCTTGCTTGCCTCCCATCTGTTGAATACCCTGATTTGGAGAATGGTATGCAGCTGATCTCTTAGTTCACTTAATTCGAGCAGATTTTCCTGCTGTCCCTCTGAACCAACCACCACATTTAGGGCCAACTCGACTACCTTCATCTCAGCCTCCTGAGACACCTAACTGGTAACCAGATCTTTCTCTCCAAATTTCGCAAAGTCCGACCTGCACCATCATGGACTGAAGGTATGCCCGGGACTTGGAGGGGACCCCAGCTCTACTACTTGCCGACTTATCCAGCTTAGGATCCAAGACAATATTAAAATCCACAGCCATGATCACTGGATCTGGATTGTGCAAAAGGTTCGAGAAAATAGTTTTAAGAGAGGAGGGGTCATCCTGGTTTGGGCCATAGTAACCCACCAATGTAAGCAAGAAGCCCGAAATCATTGCCTTCAGGATGCCTCACCTGCCATATGGGTCAACCAGAGAATCCAACACACGGGGTTTGCTTGTTTTTTGATAAATATAGCAACGCCCCTTGTATTGGAAGTCTGATTAGTGCAGATCAAGTGATCCAACTGTTGGGAGTTTGCTTTTATAAGCTAATTGTCTAGGTCGGGGAAGACATGAATTTGTTGTCTTCTGAGTTGGGCTGCAAGGACTGCGAGGCATTTGGTAAAGACCCTGGGTGCTGTGGTGACTCCGAATAGAAGCACCTTGAACAGGTAGTGTTGACCATCTACCACAAATCTGAGATATTTCCTGTGAGAGGGATGTATTGGAATGTGGAAGTAGGCGTCTTTTAGATCTATTGTAGAGAGAAAGTCGCCTTGCTGCAGTAGTGGAAGCACTTGTTGTAAAGTGACCATGTGAAAGTGGTCTGAGGTCCAGTACTGGTCTTAGAGAGCCGTCCTTTTTTGGGATAAGGAAGTAAAGGGAGTAAACTCCTGTCCTTTGATGAATTAGAGGAACTGGCTCTATTGCATCCTTTTGTAACATTGACAAGACTTCTTTGAGTAGCGTTAAATGGTCTAATGACATTGGACGCTGTCTTGGAGGAATGTTGGGGGGTGTAGAAGTGAGTTCCAGGCAATAACCATACTGGATAATTTGTCTTACCCACCTGTCTATTGTGATGGAATTTCAGACAGGTAGGAACTGTGAGATGCGTCCCCCGACAGGAGTGGGATGATCGGGGGCAGCGTAGGGAAGTCACTGTTTATTGTTATGGGAGTTGCGGGTGTTGTTACCTCTGCCTCTACCCTTGTTGTTGTTACCTCTGTAACCTCCTCTATTGTATCCCCTAAAAAAGGAGCCTTGGTTGGGACTTTTATAGGAGGATGTAGGGTGTTCTGATATGTTAGTTTTGGAACCTGCCCTGTAAAAAGAGCGACAAAAGGAACCTCTGGCAGATGGTGACTGTAAGGCCCCCATAGACTTTGCTGTTTCTGTATCTTTTTTAATTTTTTTCTAAAGATGCATCAACTGCAGGTCCAAAAAGGTACTCTTGATCAAATGGTTGATTTATAATTGCATTTTGCACCTCTTGCTAAAACCAGACACTCTAAGCCATGCGTGTCTACGTAGTAGCACACTAGTATTTATAGCACGTGACGCGGTGTCTGCTGCATCTAGTGCACATTTTATTGAGGTATTAGTAATTAGTTTCCCTTCTTGTACAAGGTCATTAGCTTTGTCCTTATACTCTGGTGAAAGATGTTGAATGAGCTTCTCCAGCTCGTCGTAGTGAACCCTGTCGTATCTTGCTAGCAGGGCTTGTGTGTTTGCAATTTTCCATGAATTAGCAGCCTGAGACGCCATACGTTTACCTGATGCGTCTAACAACTTAGATTCTTTGTCAGGAGGTGGTGTGTCACCTGATCCCTGGGAGTTTGCCTTCTCACGTGCATTGGCTACTACTAATGAATCTAAGGGAAGTTGGCCCTTAATGTAGATAGGGTCACTAGGAGCTGCTTTGTTTTCATTTCAAAGAATCTTTATTTCGGCAAAATGCCATAAAAGAAGACAACAGTAGTGCATAAAAAACAGTGCAAATAGATGACGGTTAAAGAATAGTAAAAATAGTAGCAGCATGTTGAACCACAGACAGATTTAGTCAATTCATACAAATTCGACACAATTTACAACATACATTAGTTAAAAAAAGAAATAAGTTTCATATTAGCATTTAAGAACAAGATAAAGACAATATGTGACCATAGGCAAACCCAGCTTAAGTTCGGGCAATTAGGAGTCTGCGCTAATGCCACATGGCAGCCAAAAATTTTGAGACAGCACATACGGTCGGATCAGTTGTGTCGGTTTTAGGTATTCTAAATGCCTGCATACATTGTTTAAAGGCTAGATTTTTACATAGTGGAACAAGCCAGTAATTCCTAGCCTTACGATACCCTGAGCAAAAAAAACAACACATGTAATTCGCTTTCAGTATCACATTCACAAGCCGGACAATTTTTCGGGGCAGAGGCTGACCACCTGCTAGTAAAGGCTCGCAACGGAAGGACACCATGCCTCCACTGAACATATAGTTTTTTTGCTAACATGGGGTATATATCATCAAGAAACTGCTCAAATAAATAGCAATCTTTATCTTGCAGGAAGGAAGCAGTGACTGAACCAGTTTGGGGGTTAGATAGTGTGGCATTAAGTCTGTCTGCACGAAATATATACGTTAATTGGGTGTGAGACAGTCGTTTGCAGCCCTCCTCTGGGTCTAACCATAAATCAGGGATCTCTAACCTAATAAATTCTTTTTTTATATAGGCGAGCCAGGGAATGTTTCCTGAACCTGTAGTAAACAATATTTCCTTTAGTTCCTCTCTATAGTGTATCAGCTCCGGGGTAACCCAGAGCCTATGCCAGAATCTATGGGGTTTTAGAGCTAGCTCTTCATCGATAGGTCTGATTCCCAGGTCTAGCCTTAAAGGAAGCAGTGGGGAACTGAGCGGTAGAGCTAGTAGCCCTCTTTGAAATTTTTTCTCAGTTTTACTAATTTCAGACCTGTTGCAGAAGCCCCAGAGTTCGCCCCCGTACATGATGGCACCCCTCGCTTGTGTTTTGAACCCCTCCAATGGTGGTCCCACAGGTTTAATAGTGGACTTGTTGGATAGCCTAAGAATTCCACCTGAGAGTTGGGCCAGTTTGAGTTGTGACTTAATCTGCTGGGGTCCCCATGTCAGATTTTCATTTATTGTGACCCCCAGATAGTCGAAAGTGTTTACCCTTTCTAGCATCGTTGCCCCTAAGCTTGGATTTGGGCGTAAAGTTCTTGGTGGATTGAAGATCATACATTTTGTTTTTGAAGTATTGCTCTCCAAGCCTCTAGCGGTGCAGAATTCCTGGAAGCCATCCAAAATTCGCTGAACACCCATTGGAGATCTGGAAAGCAAAAGGGTGTCGTCGGCGAAAATAATCGCTGGGACCCTGTTACCTGCCAGCTTTGGCGCGTCGTTATTCTGAATTCCATTAAGGTGCCTGATTACCCCGTTGAAATAGAGGCAAAACAGGGTCGGCGCAAGTACGCAGCCCTGCCTTACCCCCCTGCCAAAAGGGAATCTGGATGAGAGCATACCATTTTTCCCACATCTGACTTGGCCAAAATTGACCTCATGCAGCCTTATCAGAATGGTCAGAAGATGAGTAGGGATACCAAGGTCGAAGAGAACAGCCCGGAGTTTCCCCCGAGGTACGAGATCAAAAGCGAAACGGAGGTCAACAAACACCATGTAGGGGCTACCACCCTCTAATCTCACCGTTTTCCAATATAGTAATTGTAGGCGGAAAATTTGGTCCACGGTGGAGGTGTTCTTTCTAAACCCTGCCTGGTAAGGACTAAGAATTGCTGACTCATCAATCCAGTCCTGCAACCGGTCCAAGATAAGCATGGGCGTAAAATCCGTTCCGTTCGCGGAATTTGCGGATTTTCTGCAATTTCGCTGTCCGCGAATCTCGCGAAATTGCAGAAACATCCGCGAAATCGCATTCGGGACGGATTTTCAAAAACTGAAGTACATGAAGCACTTACAGGGTTACAGCAGGTGCCCAAGTTGAAGCTAATTTCTTTGTAACCATTTACAAAATGGTTACAAAGAAATTAACTTCAACTTGGGCACCTCCTGTAACCCTGTAAGTGCTTCCTGAGCGGCGCCTCCTTGCAACTATTCTCTGACCCTGCTCTGGCCCTGTGGGTGTGAGCCCCTGCGCTGATGAGCTGCCCAGGGGTTGTGAGCCCACGCACTACTGAACTGCCCCGGGGCACAGTGGGTGTGAGCCCCCGTGCTGCTGAACTGCCCCGGAGCCCTCTCAGTGTGAAAATCATTCGTGCTCAATTGCCTGGGAGCCCTCTGGGTGTGAGCACACATTGTGCTAAGTGTCCCCCTGCCCCCAGTACATATATACCCGTACCGCACAGCACCATAATGCTCTTGCACCATGAAGTCTGGTGCCTGGATGCTCCTGATCCGTGTATGTGGTACCACCGTCTGGTGCAGTCAAAATGTAAAGTCATAACTTGCTACACAGCACCAATAAACACGTGCCCCCCCTGGCACCGGTATGCGCATGTACCAGGCGTGGAGCACCCGCATGCCACTGCACCCTATTGCCCAGCGCCAGCATTTGCCTGTACGGGGCAGTTTAGTATGAGATGGGTCATTGTCCAGCAGCAGTAGCTGCATGTGCCTGAACCCACTGAGCAGGATCAGAATGGCTTTGTACCAACACGTGCAGCAGAGCTATCTTGTACATCTGAAGGATTCTGGGGTCCTGTGCCAAACGTATTTTTGCATCCATGAGTTTCCCAAGCGCCATCCCCGGGTTCGCGGGATAATTCGCGAACTCGCTGACTTTTTTTGCAATTTCGCACGAATTCGCGGACCGCAAATTCGCAAATTCGCAAATTTCGCCCATACTTAGTCCAAGATAAGTCTTGCAAAGATCTTCTGGGGGACATCAATGAGACTGATCGGTCGGTAATTAGAAGGGAGCAGAGGAGAGCCCTTCTTAAATATGGGCACTATCTCTGCGCCCAACCAAGTACATGGGACCGACAGGTATACACCCGTTTCAACGCATCTTTTACTCCGCACTACCATTACAACGCGACTTTTACTCCGCATACCATTACAACGCATTGCGCTGGGGGGCGCTCTAGGATAGGGAATAAGTATAATTTACTATCCAACACCTTCCCTAGGGTCCACGGGGACTGGAGTTAGAATAGTAAATTATACTTACCACTATCCAGCGCCCCAAAGCGCTATGCGTTGTAACGGTATGCGGAGTAAAAGTCGCGTTGTAATGGTCTGCGGAGTAAAAGTATGCGTTGTAACGTCATACATCCGACCGACATGCCACTCAGGACCGCAATAAACAATATCTGAAACTATGGGCCCCAAATTTTAGGCTCTTGTTTAAAGAGATCCCCCGGTAGTTTGTCCAACCCAGGGCCTTTCCCTGAAGCAAGTTTAGAGATGACATTACAAACTTCAGGCACCGTGAACTCAATCACATCAGTATCCGCAGACAATGCAGGAAGAGCGACTGAGTCCTCAGTGTTCTCAGAAAGTCCCTCCGTGGAATATAGGGCCCGATAATGACCTTCCCAGACTTCTGGAGCTATATTCGATTCTATGGCTGCCTTTGGTTCACTGCACCCATTATTGATTATAGACCAAAATTTGCGAGGGTCTTTGGTTGCAAGCGCCAAAGATAGGTTGGACCATTTCTCATGGTCCCACTCTACCTTGGCACAGTTGGTCAAACATTTATAGTATGCCCTCCTGATTTTAATTACTGGTCTATCATTCTCTTTAATGGCCTGCAGTAGCTCAGTTTCAGCCTTCCTGCATGCTGAAGTGGGGGGGGCCTTTTTTGCCCTCCCCGAAACCCGTGGATTAAGAAACTCACCCAGATTTCTCAGTAAATCCTCGTGGAGAGACTCCCAATTTAGTAAAATATTCAAGCGATGGTGGTTGGTTAATTAGTGTCACAACCTCCGTGAATAGGGGAATTATGAGACTGTAGAGTTTCCCTAATTGTTCTGGGTGTTCCACTAATTTATGCCATTTAACTCTACGTCTATCCTTGGAAACAATAAGATTGTCATCATTGGCACTGGATGCCAGGACGCCCTTTCTACTGTTGTATGGTGAGCCCAATTCTAAAATTAGTGCGTTATGATCACTATCTGCTCTAATAGAAACAGTAAAATCAATGACTAATGGCCATAACCTCATCTCAACCAGAATGTAATCGAGGAGAGACATTTGTCCAAATTTATTGTAAGTAAATTTGGCTGGAATATCCGAAGGGGTTCGGCCATTGCACGCTCTTAGGGAATTGTTTAGAGTAAGTGCCGTGATTTGAATAGCCAACGGCGTCCATGCCTTAGTTGATGGAGCCTGGGTCAAGGGTATCGACCAATGGTCGTCCTCTGCAGTTAGTGCTTCATCATTTAAACCTTTAAGGGATTCAAAATGACAGTTGAAATCGCCGCCGACCAACAGACGAGTATCACTCGAAATTATGGGAATAAAAAGGGCTAAATCCTCAATGGTTATAGACTCACTACTTAGGCTTACAGGTCGTGAATAAACATTGATCAATGCAAGTTTAAATGCATTGGGCCAGGTAAGAACTACCCATTGGATGTCTCTGGAGTGGGTATCTAAGGGTTTGGCAGTACAGCCAAGATGGGTGCCAACCCAGATAGTCAGACCCCCAGAAGGGCGGCCTTTCCCTCCCCAGACAGCCGGCACATAGAACGTAGCAAAACCTATCCGGTGTTGCACGGTTCGGACCCACGTCTCCTGAAAGAGACACACATCACTGTTGTCCACAAAAGAACCCCATTCAGGGCAACTCATTTTATTGAGGAGCCCTGCCAGGTTCCATGATAATATTTTAAGTGAATCTGGCCCAAGACCCTCATCCTTATCCCTAACTGGGTCCATATTTCCTGCATCAATCTGGGTCACTAGGCACACCGTGGGCAACAGTAGGTTATCGACCAATGTTACTGGAGTTCCAGGCTCTCTACAACTACCAGCAGAAAGTTGGCTATTACTGAATGTGGATGGGGTTGTTTTAATCAACCTATTAGTTCCCACCATCCTAGCCCCACTAAAGCTCTCACTATTCCTTCCTCCCGGTACCCTCCCGACCCTGTCATTTTCAGTCGAATCCCTGTTTGTTCTCCCCGGGGTGCACCCTAGTCAATCCACCAGATCCAGGCCACTAAATATATTATGTAGGGGTATTGCCACAGGGCCTGCAGGATCACCAGACTCACCACGGCTGGGTCCGTCCACTGTTGGGCGTCCTGCCCGAGTCCATGATTGGCCAGAACCAGATTAGTATGCGGTTGACCAGGGGGATAGAAATATGACAGGGGAAGCGACTGGATAGTTGCTGCGGGACAGGGGTGGGACCATTGGCAAATATGGTGTACTGTCCATGTGTTTCTGAAATTTATCAGAACACAATCACCCATTATATCCTTTGGCCTTTGTCCCACCCATGCCACCCTGCGAACAAGTAGAATTTCACTAGTTACAGATGGCGGGAGTGGTCTATTATTATTTAGCCAGTCTGTGACTTTGTTCTTGAGTGAAGTGTGGGACTCCTCGCTCGCATTCTTCAACTCAGGGACCCCGGCTAGGACCACCACATGCGGGCTAGATTGAGGCGGTAGGTCAATTTGCAAGGGCTTACTGGGGCGTTGTTTCTGCTTAGGTGTGTTAGTGTCAAGACATATGATGGAATTATGTCTTAAATTTGGGCCCAGCCCATTGTTGCAAACAGCCCCAGCTTGCCCTAGTCTGTCCGTTTCCGCTCTCACAGGAGCTGCTATGTATTTTTTATAAACTCTGGGGTTAAGAACCCTAGCTCCGACTGGGTCTTTAAACACCTCAGGAGCATGTCTGATAAGGCCTTGTAGCATACATAAGACATGAGTAGATTTTTGTGGTTGTGCAAAAGTTTCCAACAAAAAGTCTTCCTCTACAGTGCCTGCATGAAGTTTGACTTTATGATATGCATTGAACGTAGGCATCAGCATCAGCATCAGCAGTAGTCACTAATCAAAACGAAGGAGTCGCTAACCAGGTGAACTCAGCTACATACTACAAAGCGCCTGGGGGTACGGAGCAAATGGACATATTGAGCCCTATTTTTTCCTTGGAAACTGAGACTATTCAGACAGCTAGTACAGGTACAGGTACGCTGCAATTATCAGTCAAAGACATGCTAAATTTAATTTTAGATGAGATTCGAGAAGTCAAACAGTTCCAGAGGGCAGAGCTTGTCGGAATCCAAAATCGCTTGGACAAAATTGAGGACATTGTTTCTACATTCCCTCCACGACTTCAGGAAGCTGAAACCAGAATCTCAAGTTTAGAGGATGAGATCCCAAGCTCAAAAAGGACGTCAAGGATGTTTCTAAATCGTCAAAGGCTCTGGAAGTCAAGCTGGATGAATTGGAGAATTTCAATCGTCGATCAAATCTCAGAATAGTCGGGGTTCCGGAGAAAATCGAGGGGTCAAATATGCTCCAATGGGTCACCTCTTTTCTGCTGCACGAAGTCATCCCGGAATTTAAAGGAGATTTGAAAATCACCCGAACGCATCGGGTGCCTGCCCAGCCATTCCCAAATTCCTCTCTCCCCCGTACTATTCTGTTAAATTTTGCCGATATTCGTATCAAAGAAACAATCCTGTCTAGGGCCATTAAACAGGGTCAATTTGCAGCCAATGCCACTACAAAATGTCAGATTTTTTCCGACATGTCTGCTGCCGCTGCTCGGCGCAGAAAGGAATTTGTGAAAATCTTGCACCTGTTTAAAGCAAAGGGGCACAAGCCTCCATAGCGCAACTGTCAAAACCAAAGGTGCTGATTAAAGGCAAATTTTACCTGTTGACAGATGTTGAGGAGGCTAATGATTTGTTCAGCAAAATGTCGCCTGGTTAGATGCTTGGTTACTTTTGTGCTTTTTTTTTTTCTCTCTCTCTTCTTTTCTTCTGTTGACGGTCATATAATGGACATGGTGGTTATGGTGGAGGGGCGGAGGAGCGGGAGGGGGGGTTTGGGAGGTTATGGGGTGTTATTCCAAGACACCTCTATGGTAGGGGGTAAGACCCAGTGGCAGGCGTGGGTGAGAGTAGTAGGAGGACGGCCACGGGTGAAGTTTTTTGCAGTTGAATGGTGTTTTTGTGAAAAAGTTCTTTTCAGGCATACTGTTATTTTTGTTGCTGCAATGTATGATTAATACAGTAATCAAATTGTACTATGTCTGTTAATGGGGGATGAAATTAATTTCCTTCAATGTCAATGGTCTCAATAATAGGAAAAAAATGCGAGCCATAGAATCATGGATTAGGACTGAGAATCCGGCCGTTATAATGTTACAGGAAACCCATCTTTCTGCTACTAAAAAGGAGGATTTCTTGATGTTCAAAACATGGGCTTCGTTTCGGGGGCTTTCATGCGCTGTTAGCTCACAACGAGGTGTTGCCCTCTTGTTGAATAAAAATCTCGAAGTTGAAATCATTCAGACGGATCAGGATGGTATAGGTCGCTGGTGCTGGGCTTCATGCCGCTTTAAAAACCAACAAAGACCTATCACCTTTGTTAGTTTCTACGACCCTATAGAGGATAACTCCCAGATTTATGATGCAATGTTTCAGTCCTTGTTACTGCTAGGAGGGGATATTGTCATAGGTGGCGATTTTAATATACTTATGAATCCTAACTTAGACTCCACTTCATCCTCTAAAAAACAGTCTAAACCTAAAACTCTTCGGACTATGTTAAACAATATGTCAATATTCGGTCTATGCGATCCTTGGCGTGTGAAAAATCCACAGAAAAGGGATTTTACTTGCTGGTCGGGTAGGTTTAAAACATCTTCTCGAATTGATTTTTTCTTGGCATCCAGACAGCTTAATTTTTCCTCACAAAAAATCTGTCATAACGGTTTCTCCGATCATGCAATGCTGATTATTAATTTTGTTTTGGGCAACAGCAATACTAAAATACCTAAACGCTGGATTTTTAATAAAGTCTACTTACAAGAGATAAATTGGGTGACGATACTTAAATCAGAGATTTCAGATTTTATAACCCGAAATCTAGGATCAGCTCCTATACATATTATCTGGGATTCTCTGAAGGCCTTTATTCGGGGCATAATCAAAGTAAAGACGCAGCTGAGTGGCTTGTCGTAAAAAATATTAGGAACTCTCTTTCACAGAAAATCCACGATTTAATAACACAACGACATGTTAACCCAACTCGTAATGCCCAGGAACAACTTAACGAGGCAAAGCGGGAACTGAATGCTTATTATTACTCACAAAGTGAAGAGGTTTTTCGTAAACAATCCCAAAAAGTGTACGAAGATAGTAACTTTACCAGAAAATTCCTAGCCTGGCAGGTGAAAGCACAAGCTGCCTCAAATATGATTCTTTGAAAGATCTAGTCACTCATACTGAGACATCTAATCAGGCAGAGATAAGCTCCATAATGCTCTCCCACTATCATAACATCTATAGTACACAGCATTCCATTGACCATCCAAAACTGTCCAACTTTTTGGGGAGACCTGTAGTTCCAACCCTATCCGTAGATGACCAACTAAATATGAGACGCCCATTTTCTCGGGCAGAAGTTGATTTGATTATAAAGAACCTTCCATTGGGTAAGGCCTGTGGCCCTGACGGCTTTCCTGCAGAGTTTTTCAAATTTTTCTTTAGTTCATTTGGTGATCTGTTTCTGTTATTATTAAATTCCATGCTTGAAGGCGGGCAAGTTCCCGCCTCTTTCCATGAAAGGACGGTTGTTAGTTTCTTACACTTTTAAATTCGGATTATAAAATTGCCACCAAATTACTGTCACTTCGCTTTGATATTATTTCGGCAGATTTAATTCATCCTGATCAAAATGGGTTTATTGTGGGCAGACAGTTATTCACAAATACGCATTTTTTGATTGAGGCGTTAGATTTTTTTGAGTCACGGGGAATACAGGCTTTGGTTTTATTATTAGATGCAGAAAAAGCTTTTGATTTGGTGGTCTGGGACACACTTATTGTTATTTTGAAACATTTTGGGATTCCACAACAAATTATCACCTTAATACAGAATTTATACACTGGTGCAACAGCTAATATAATTATCAATAAACTGGTAGCGGGCTCAATTTTAGTTCAGCGGGGAACTAGACAAGGATGCCCCTTGTCTCCTGTCTTTTTTGCTTACTTTATCGAACCACTGGCTGTAGCTATTAGGAATTGCGCACAGATTGTTCCCCCGGTTATCTCTATGGCCAAGATCAAACTATACGCAGATGACATCATGCTATTAATTAAGCCGGATCTTCGATCACAAACACAGGCTATTAATTTTTTTGAAGAATTTGAGGCTGTAGGGGGCTACCGAATTAATAAAAAAAGACAGAAATTTTTATCTGTGGGGGCGCAGACCCCGTCCTACATCCGGATTTATATGATTTTATCAACTCAAAACCTAAAAGATACCTGGGAATTTTTCTCTCACCTACAATCCAGGATTTATATACACTTAATTTTGTCCCTTTAATTCAAAAGGTTCGCTCAATGTTTGCACGGTGGGATCCATTACCGCTATCTCTTCTTGGCAGAATAGCACTGATCAAAATGTCAATACTTCCCCTCTTTAATTTTTTAATTTCCACTACTCCAATTTTTTTGCCTGGTTCTTTTTTTTCTAGAGTTGAATCTATGTTTTCTGCATTTGTCTGGGAAAAAAAAAACCCTTGTATCGATATACGTACTCTATATGAAAGAACTGAATATGGTGGCCTCTCACTACCAAATTTAAGAGAATACTATTATGCATACTTTGTATATTATTTAGACCGATTTAAAAATGCATCTTCAGGAGCGAATGTGTTTGAAAAAATTTTTTTCGGGCTAATATGCTCTGAAATTCAGATCCCATCTCCCCTTCTTGTACCCAAATCACCAAAATTCGTTCGATATAATACCCTGAACTGTTTTTTTAAACACGTAATGCCATGCTCAAAAGATACTCCCTCCCTTTCTTTAATTTATCAACTCCCTTATTTGGTGTTTTTTCTTTTTTAAATATCGAACCCACAATCGCCAAGAATTGGGAGCGTGCCGGGTTTAGAACGTTAGCTGATTTTGTGGCCAATGAGTTCTGGCTAACTGTTGACGTTATGCAACATCGGATTCCCAACAATTTTCTGTTAATTCGGTCATATATTGAGATTTTCAAAACTTGGTCTCTATTAGATCTAAGTCAAATTAGTAATCCGTCACTTTTGTTTGACAACCTTTTTATAAATGCTTTAATAAAGAAGCCAGGGGAATGGAAAAATTATCTGGCACAGAGCCGGGAGGAGGAGTTGTGCTCTAAAGCAATACGCAAATGGCATATTTAGGAACATTTAGTGCTTCCCATTGATACGTGGAAAACTATTAATAAATTTAATTTCAGTTCACTACGGGGCGCCAATTGGCGTAGAATGTTATTTTTTAGCAAATGGCTTTTGTATCGCACTCCTGCTGTTATTGCCAAAAATGTACGATAATACGTCTGCAAACTGTTTTAGATGTTTTCAATGTGACAACAGCGACCGCAACACCATCAGCCTGCTCGACAACCTCGCCAACCTCAGACTCAAGCAGCTGGTGTCCACCCCCACCCACCTCGCCGGACACACACTCGACGCCGTCTTCTCATCCAGCAAAGACGTCACCTTCAGCCACGCAACAGGACTCCACTGGACGGACCACAGCTGCGTCCACTTCACCTTCAGAAGAACGACGATCCACCATCACCAGCAACAGGTGGCCCGAAGAAGCTGGAACAAGATCACAGCCGACCAGCTCACCGCTTCCCTGAGCCAGCACCCTCCCGCCAGCTCAGCGAACCCCAGCCAGGCCGCCGACAACCTCACGAAGTGGATCAACAACTGCGCGGACGAACTCGCCCCTCTGAGAACCCCACCCAGCAGACCCTGCAGCAGAAAAACACCATGGTTCACCGACGAACTCAAGAGCTCCAAGAAGAACTGTCGAGCCCTCGAGAAAGTCTGGAGAAGGGAACCAACTACGGACAACATGACCACCCTCAAGCTCGCCACCCGGAAACACCACCAACTGATCCGCGCCACCAAGAAAAATACATACAAGGATCGACTGGACAACAACGCACACAACTGCAAGGAACTCTTCAACATCGTGAAAGAGCTCTCCAACCCCAACGCCGGAAACAACGACATCACCCCGTCGCAAGACCTCTGCAACTCCCTCGCGTCCTACTTCCACAACAAGATCACGGACATACACAACAGCTTCAACAACCAACCAACGCAAGCCACAACCGCAACAACGCCACCCACCACCACCCTCCGCACCTGGACCCTGATCAGCACCGAAGACACCATCCGCACCATGAACTCCATCCATTCCGGATCTCCGACGGACCCCTGCCCTCACCACGTCTTCAACAAGGCCGACGCTGTCATCGCACCCCACCTGCGGGACATCATCAACACCTCCTTCGACACCGCCACCTTCCCTGAGAGCTGGAAGCACGCCGAACTCAGCGCTCTTCTCAAGAAACCCACAGCAGACCCCACCGACCTCAAGAACTACCGTCCCATCTCGCTCCTCCCGTTCCCGGCCAAAGTCATCGAGAAGACCGTCAACAAACAGCTGGCCGCCTTCCTCGAGACAAATGGATCCCTCGACCCCTCACAGTCGGGCTTCCGAGCGAACCACAGCACCGAGACCGCCCTCATCGCTGCCACCGATGACCTTCGAACTCTGATGGACAACGGAGAAACAGCGGCCCTCATCCTCCTGGACCTCTCCGCGGCTTTCGACACTGTCTGCCACCGCACCCTAGTACAGCGCCTCGGCAACATCGGAATCCAGGACAAGGCACTGGAATGGATCACCTCCTTCCTCGACGGAAGAACACAGAGAGTCCGCCTACCACCGTACAAGTCAGAGGCCACCAAAGTCATCTGCGGCGTCCCTCAAGGATCCTCACTGAGCCCCACCCTCTTCAACGTCTACATGAGCCCCCTCGCGGCCATCGCACGCCAACACAACCTCAACATAATCTCCTACGCCGACGACACCCAGCTGATCCTCTCCCTGACCAACGACCCCGCCACCGCCAGAGCCAACCTGCACGAAGGGATGAGAGATGTAGCCGAATGGATGACGACCAGCCGCCTGAAACTGAACTCGGACAAGACGGAGGTCCTCATCCTGGGCTCCTCGCCCTCCGCCTGGGACGACTCCTGGTGGCCCCCCGCCCTGGGCACCGCACCCAAACCGACGGACCACGCACGCAACCTGGGCTTCATCCTGGACTCCTCCCTCTCCATGACCAGACAAGTTAACGCCGTCTCCTCGTCTTGCTTCAACATCCTGCGCATGCTACGTAAGATCTTCCGGTGGATCCCCACCGAGACGAGGCAGACGGTCACCCAGGCCCTCGTCACCAGCCGACTGGACTACGGCAACGCCCTCTACGCCGGAACCACCGCCAAGCTCCAGAAGAGACTCCAGCGGATCCAGAACGCCTCGGCCAGACTCATCCTCGACATCCCCCGACGCAGCCACATCTCCGGACACCTGAGAGATCTGCACTGGCTCCCGGTCAACAAGAGAATCACCTTCCGTCTCCTCACCCACGCGCACAAAGCCCTACACAACCAAGGCCCAAGCTACCTCAACAACCGGATCAACTTCTACACTCCCAAGCGCCTCCTCAGATCAACCAACCACGCCCTCGCCGCCGTCCCCCGCATCCGAAGAGCGACAACAGGAGGAAGGTCCTTCTCCTACCTGGCCGCCAAGACTTGGAACTCACTCCCGACCGACCTGCGCCTGACCCAAGACCACCTCTCCTTCAGGAAGAAGCTCAAGACCTGGCTGTTCGAGCAGTAACGGCACCCCCCCCCCTACCCAGCGCCTTGAGACCCTACGGGTGAGTAGTGCGCTCTATAAATGACCTGATTGATTGATTGATTGATCCAGCTAATTGGTCTCATATTATGGAATATTGTCCTAAAATTAAGCCTTTCTGGGATGCAATCGTTGATTTTCTTCAAATTAATTACGCAATTCCAATTGTTTGCAACGTTAAATTATTACTGTTTGGGGTGGATTCTGATTGCCAACTCTCAGAATATTTGGCAAAATTTGTCTATATCGCAATGGCCGTTGCTAGATCACTTTTATTGCAGTACTGGCGGTCATTACAAGTTCCGGTGGTTCAGGAATGGTTTGACAAAATGGAAAGGGTCAGGAAATGCGAACAATTATATGCAAAACGAGTTGGGGGGATAATAAAGGTTGAAAAGATCTGGGGACAGTATTTTGAGTAATTCTATTCATATTTTATCATATTAAGAATGCAAATGTATACTTGCGACAAAATGCATTTCTTTTTTTCTTCTTTGTATTTGATTTCTAAGATTTCCAAGACTGCAAATGACTTTAATAAAAATCTTTAAAAAAAAAAAAAGACTTTATGATATGCAGCTGCTCTATTAATACGCTGTGCAAACCCCACATTATCATCTGCTGGGGATGGCTTCGAGTGGTAGAAATCTGGATCATTTGTTAGATCAGGATCAGTGTTATAATCATGCCATGGGCCTGGCTCCTGTGGTGAATTAACAGGACTCAATGGCATTACATCCTCATCAAAATCTCCATGTCCCTGTGAATCATCACTATCCTGTAAATCTGGAGAGTGTGGTGGTGAAATTAATAAGTTAGGGTTAGCAGGTGGTAGAGGTGAAGGTGGAGGAGAAGTGTTAGTAGATATATGAATTTTCTTTGGAGGAACTGGAAATTGGGGTAAATGTTCTGGTTTCCTCTTTGCAGGTAGCTTGGTGACTATATGACCAGTGTTTAGGTGGCTAAATATAGTAGTCTGCTTTGGATCTGAGAAAAAAGCTCTTCGGACTCCACAGACTTGCTTGGTGTCGAAGAATTGTCCTTAGGAACTGATTTTGGGTGTTTTGCGACATTGTCCGGTACAACAGCTTAACTCGGTTCCAAAGTTTTCGGTGCCTTGTGTTTTGATGGTACCAAAGTCTATTCTATGTGCTTCGGTGCCGAAGGTTTTTCAGTTTGTTTCGGGACCAAAGTTTTATCCGTTTATATATCAGCGGGTAGGCCCAACGGCCCGCGCTGAGGTTCGCAGGCATCGAAGAGTGGTGGAAGTTTTCGAGGTGCAAGTCGAAGGCACGCGATCGAAACAATACAGTCGGTGAATGTAATTGCAGCACATATGCCTCGAACCCAGGCTTACTGTTCCACATTTTCGGGGGACTTGTTCTGCTCCACAGATCGCAGGTATTGTAACAGTGGCTCCCAAATATCATTAGGTCTAGAGGAGGCATTTAGTTCCTCCGCCTATACTACTAAATTGTCACAGCAATATACTAGATGGCTGAGACATTGTGCAGTTGAAGGCATAGCCGAGCTCTCCCATGTCATCGCCACTCGTCTCTTAGCCAGGAGTAGAGCCACTCTCCCAAATTTGCCTACCACACCCTTTAGGAATGGCACCAAGCCCAACAAACACACGTGTGTGGAACACTGCAGGTCAATGTTAAGCATGTTGGACAATCTACAGATCACATCAGTCCAGAAAGCTGCAATCCCCCGACATATCCAGGCTAGATGCCAGAAGTCAGCACCCATAGTTCTGTAATGTTTGCATGCATCAGTATCTCTAAGCCCATATTTGAATAGCTTATGCGGGGTATAATAAGCCTGATCAATGTACTTGAAAGGAATTATTCTCAGATTGCCGTTAGATGTCAGGGCGCTGGTCAACTAACAACAGTATTCCCAATCCTGCTGCGTTAGTTGTGGATTCAAATACGTGTTCCATTTCTCCAAACTCCTAATATGTGGAGGGAGCTTCTCGGCCCTAGCAGCTTGGTAGAGTTTGGTGATGGAGTTTATGGCGCGTCGGACTGAGGAGCAGTGTATGTAATGTCTGCAATGTTGGGGGCTCAGAAGGGAAAGTGTGCTGGCATGACACACAGTAACTTTTATTATAGCTATAACATGTACTAAATAGAATTAGGTCAGTTGCTGAACTATCTGTGTTCAACTTGTCACTGGTCAAATCACAGCGGGACCACTCAGAGTATTATCCATACGAGGTTGATTCTCTACGGACCATAACATTGGATGACTAAATATATAGGTATTTTACAGAACTTCAAAGTTTATGAAGTTGAGTTGTATTGCTGCGCTAATTTTATTATCAGCTTTGATGCCTTGAAGCTCATTGATAAGTTGGGAATTAAGTAACTGAATATTTTGGTGATCTGATAAATCTAGACATTTACAATTTACTAGGCATTTGGTATGGTCTTATTAATGACAACTGTGTGTTTTCTCACCCAATGATTCAATTATCTTTAACTGCAGGTCAACTCCCTTCACCTTGTCCGTCTCTTCTTTTTCCTTGATGGTGTCAGAAGTTGTTTGCTGAGCTTTCATATTTTCATACCTTGGAAAGAGATAAGTGGGGATGGTATCATATTCTTATCTGCTCAGAAGGAAAGTGTAGTTAAGGAATTTGTATTTGTCAGATAAATGTGATATATAACAAATTGTAAACAGGCAGGGAGAGGGCAGGCAGCTTCTACCGCTGTAAATATGAGGAATGTAACATGGGGCTTTGAACAAAAGAGTAGGCTGAGCCAACACCATGAGACACCCAAGGAATGAGAGACTTCTCATAGTAAAGAACCTCCGAGTGCAAAGGATCAGACAAGAAGTTCACAAGGCTGAAAAATAAATGGAGGCATTTTCCAAAGGGAAGTACTTGACTGGAAATCTAGACCATCAAATAAAGAAATGAGATAAAGCTCAAAGATTAGAATGAGACAAGGACCATGTACTGTGAGGAAAAATATGGTAATGGTTTAAATATTCATATTTACTATCATGCAAGTAAATAATGTAAATATGCTCTGATAGTAAATCTATAAATAATAAGTACATTAAAATAACTAATAAGCCTCATAATACACATTTTTAATATAGCACATTATACCACACTTCTAATGCTTCTAAATGCTGTAAACAACATACCACTGTAACACACAAGTTTAAGGTACTCCATTTATCAGTGCCTGAAGGGTGGATGCCAAAGCCTGTCATGCCTGTGACCTCCAGAACACAACATGGTTCAAAAGCACCCATTCAACACAGTCAGCCATACTGTTCCAAAGAACATCAAAATACTGCTTTATAAAATTAAATGTGGAAATTAAGATGAAAAACAAAAACCAAGATATAGATATAAATTTAAAAAGGATAACGTATAAACAACGGGTTAGAAAAAGGCAAAAGATAGACTGGAATCAAAGAAAAATGTGATGTAAAAATGAAGAGCTAAGAAAAAAGACAGAAAGAGAAACAATATAAACAAGCAAAAAGGTGCACGCCTCATAAATAGAATGGAAACTAGTGAAGGAAAGTTTAAAAAAATATAATATGCAGAAAGAAAACTAAAAAATGAGAAACAAAAAATGTAGATCAGGTCAAACTATCAAATACGAAACAACAAAAAACAAAAGACAAAGATAATAGGAGACACACAAAGGAGACATGGAAAATAGCGGAGTAAAGTGTTAACAAATTAAGTAAAAGAATGAAGTAAATAACGAAAAAACATTAAACAAGAAATCAATAGAAAAAAATGGCAGAAAGATAAGAGAAAATTATAAAATAGAAATAGGTAAGGCAAAATGAGAAAGAAAGATCCTAAAGGGGCACACACATAATAAAAACTAATATAATGAAGGAAACCAAGAAAAATGAAAAAAAGGAAACAAATGTTAAACATACAACAGGACTAAACAAACAAGCACTGTCAAAGGCCATAGGTTTCACTATGCAAGAGCTGTTGACTTTGCCAATGTCTTTTAGCCATGTTGTACAGCAGACTGGAGTAGAGTAGAGTAGAGTGGAGTGGAGTGGAGTTGAATGGTATGGCCTAGAGTTGAGTAGAGTGGCTTGGAGTTGCGTAGAGTGAAGTGTTTGAGAGTGGAGTGAAATAGAATAGAGTTGTATAGAAGGGAGTGATAGAGTGGCTTAGAGTGGAGTGGAGTAGAATAGAGTGGCATACTGTAGAGTGGAGTGGCATAGACTAGAGTGCTCTGGCATAGAGTAGAGTGGCGGAGAGCAGATTAGAGTTTCATAGAGTAGAGTGGTGTTGGGTAGACTCGAGTGGTGTGGAGTAGCTTAGAGTGGCGTGGAGTGGAGCAGAGTAGAGAAGAATTGAATGGCATGGCATACAGGGTGTAGAGTAGAATTGTGTGGAGTGGACTAGAGTGGCATTGAGTAGAGTGGCGTAGAGTGAAGTGGCGTAGGGTGAAGTGGGATAGAGTTAAGTGCGATAGAGTTAAGTGGCATTGTGTGGAGCCGAGTGGGGTTCAGTGGCATAGAGTAGAGTGCAGTGGCGTAGAGTGGAGTAACGTTAAGAGTGGCATACACGGGGTGTCAAAAAACTGCAAAGCACAGAAACGTATTCCATTTTAATCAATCTATCTTTCTTTATTTTGGGTAGTAATAAAGTCTCATTAGTGTAGACAATCCAAACCACTGCATTATGTTTTAATTCTTGTCTGTGTTTCACCCGACCAAGCACTCTTAACATTTTATACCAACCAATATGTAAGATACGCTACTTTTACACCTTGTAACCATCATTGTCTTTTTTAACATTTCCTATGAATTGATTTACACACTTGTACAATTCATTTTCTGTGTACAATATGTGAGTATGATGTAAATTGCTATGTCACCCTACACTGGGACACATTGCGTTATAATAGAAATCAAATAAGCAAATAATTTATGGCTGTCCCTTACATACAGGGGTTGAACAAAATCAAATAATTGCTTTGAAAGTTATACTTGCTCTGCATTCCTGTGAGCAAGCAAAGTGAGCATGCCCAACTTCAAGGAAGGTTCCTGGGGTGTCTTTCCCTAAAAAAACTTTTTAAAAGGAGGTTAAATAGTGTATTGTAAAGCAGAATTTTCACATAATCTTGCACAAAAACCATTGTCTCTCAAAGTGCACTTTCTAAATACTGAAGTATTTTAAAGGTATGCCAAGTCAATGAAAATGTTTGACCCCATTTAATTCAAAATGTGCAGCGGGTGCCCCTATATGTAAATAATTATCTCCATGTGTCAGGGCTACAATTATTTTGGTGAGGATGGGTCCAATATGCCATGGGCACTCGTTTAATGCCAATACCTACATACAAAATCTTAGTGGCACAATGTTGCCATTGACTGCATGCATATATATCTGATGGTTGATCTAAAGGTCAAAATTACCACTAGAATGCCAAGGCCAGAATTTTGTTGTGGTTGCCTGCATCCCATGCCCAATAATATTCCATGGTTGTCCTCAATAATACCCAAAATTATCTTGAGTATGGCAGCACCAGTTTTTTCTATAGGTGTCCCATATGCCAAGAATGATCTCCAGTAAGTCAGTGCCAGCAATTTACCACTGGTGTCACACAAACAACAAACTACCCCTAGTGTGCCAGCACCAACATTTTTCCATGGGTGCCGCATCCCATATGCCAAGAATTACCTCCAATATGCCAGTGCCTGTATTTTGATGCAGGTTGACTTTCTACCAAGAATTATGCCCAATATGTCAGCATTTTGCCACGGCTGTTCCATATGCCAGGATTTACAGCTTGTGTGCCTGAATTTTACCTAGGTACATCATATAGCAAGAATTACAGCCTTCACTTTTCTTCATTCTCACTCACTCAGTCACTGACCACTAGGTGCGAATGGCTCAAAGGCCACTTCACATCGTGTCATAAGGTAGGGTGTGGTGAATGAGGCTCTTGCCAACCCCTCTCCCTGTGATGAGATGGGAGAAGATGAGCGGACAGCATGGGTAACCCTGGGCACGGTAGGGATTACCACAAAAGCGCCCAGGGATACCTGTACCATTGACACTACAGCATGTCACTGATGGGGAGGTCTTGAGGCCTGGCAGGATCCAAAGTCCAAGGCTAGGACTTTGCTAGTCCTGGTCAATCTCGCTGATGACTGTTGCAGGTGCCTCTGTGTGTCTTCGCCAGCCATGATTTACTGCCTCAGGCTCCAGCAAGGTGGGCATATTTTTTATTATACTAGTGAATAATAGTTTATTATTAACTACTTGCATTATAAACAAGCATTGGCATAGCCAATATGCCTCGCTTTTGGTACCTTTTAAGTGCTTAGCTATGCAGTTCATATATACATGGCGTGGCCAATCGCAGACCAAAGAAAGGACAGACTTTCATGCTAATGGATGGTGAATTGTACATTTATATTGTAAAGTTATGAAAAATGTGGGAGTCACAGAGGCGCTGAAGACAAACTGTTATTGTTAAACTGTAAAGGTTACAAAGTTTGCACAGACAGGTTTCCTGTTTTTTCCTACCTTTGTGACTCATTTGTAAATCTTCCTGTTGTAATGAGGACAGGACGAAATACATTTTTTGTTGCTGCAAATAGTAGGGACCCATTCCTTGATTTATCTCCAAACCGCCCCCAACACCCTGCGTTCTCTCTTCCACTTGTCATCTTAGGTTCTTTTCCCAGGGATCCTAACCTAACCCCTTTTGCCCCTAGGATTTGTACTAATTTCTGATTGCTGTTATAATCATAGTCTTGGGCCTAGTTGATTGGCAGCAGGATTAATGCAAACTTGTACAAGATGTTGAGACTGGAATAAGTATTCAGCTTTTATAGCTATAGTGTTTCCAGTCTTCACCAATGCTACTGACCCTTCAAGCTTAAAAATGCTTAATGTACCACACATTTCTTCAAAAATGAGCTTCCTGATGCTAACTAATCAGTGCTTTGTGAAAGGTCGCCCTCCTCATAAGTGGGCCACTTTTTTGGGGCTGCCCGGGTCTATTTCTGGTCGCAAACCGACCTTCTAGGTGCACTCTGGACTGGCCGTAGCACACTCAGGCAGTGGCGTCACTAGGGTTGGTGTCATCCGGTGCGGGTAACTCATGGTGTCACCCCCTCACGACTTACCGCATGGACCATCTCACCCTCTGCCTGCACCATCTACCCTCTGCCTGCACCATATCCCCTTTGCCTGCACCATCTCTCCTTCTGTCCACACCATCTGCCCTCCGCCTGCACCATCTCTCCCTCTGCCTGCGACATCTCCCCTCTGCCTGCACCATCTCCCTTCCGCCATCTCCCCCTCCGCCTGCACCATCTCTCCCTCTGCCTGCACCATCTCTCCCTCTGCCTGCACCATCTTTCCCTCCGCCTGCACCATCTCTCCCTCTGCCTGCACCATCTCTCCCCCTGCCTGCACCATCTCTCCCTCTGCCTGCACCATCTCTCCCTCTGCCTGCACCATCTCTCCTCTGCCTGCACCATCTCCCCTCCGCCTGTACCATCTCTCCCTCCACCTACAACATCTCTCCATCTGCCTGCACTGCCTGCACCATCTCTCCCTCTGCCTGCACCATCTCCCCCTCCGCCTGCACCATCTCCCCCTCTGCCTGCACCATCTCTCCCTCCGCCTACATCTCTCCATCTGCCTGCACTGCCTGCACCATCTCTCCTTCTGCCTGCACCATCTCCCCCTCCGCCTGCACCATCTCCCCCTCCGCCTGCACCATCTCCCCCTCCGCCTGCACCATCTCCCCTACGCCTGCACCATCTCCCCTCCGCCTGCACCATCTCACCCCCTGCCTGCACCAACTCACCCCCTGCCTGCATCATCTCCCCTCTTCCCGCACCATCTCCCCTCCGCCCGCACCATTTCCTCTCCGCCTGCACCATCTCTCCCTCTGCCTGCATCATCTCCCCCTCCGCCTGCACCATCTCTCCCTCCGCCTGCACCATCTCTCCCTCTGCCTGCACCATCTCTCCCTCTGCCTGCACCATTTCCCCTCCGCCTGCACCATTTCCCCTCCGCCTGCACCATCTCCCCTCCGCCTGCACCACCATCTCACCCCCGCCTGCACCATCTCACCCCCTGCCTGCACCAACTCACCCTCTGCCTGCACCATCTCACCCTCTGCCTGCACCATCTCCCTCTCTGCCTGCACCATCCACCCCCTCCGCCTGCACCCCCCCTCGCCCGCCTGCTGCTCTTTTAACCCTTTCCTCGTCGCCTTCTCCCACCCCCTCCCCCTCCCCATGGTTTCTCCCTCACAGTTCTTGGCTCTTCTCAAAGTGATTGAAATAAACTCATGAAATGCGCTTTGAATGCGCGCGCACAACACTGAGTGTAAAAGTTTAAACAGACACAGAAGACACACGCCCTCACCTTCGAGCACAGCAGGGAGGGGGGGAGGCTCGCCAGGATGGGGGCAGAAAACGTCTAAAATGGGGGTTTTACGGAGAAAACCTGACCAGAAAACATGCGCCTTGCAGTGGATATAAACACAGGAGAAGCTTATTAACTAAAAGTCAAACTTAGTTCGCATTATAATTCCGAGTAAGGCGTTTGCCTTACTGCTCACTCGGCTCTCACCTCAGGAACGGCCAGCTTGTTTTGCGGCGACATTAGTTGTCTGTCAAGCATGCTAGAGGGGCTCCGGGTCCAAGGTGGGCAGGCGTCACGGGGCTGACATGAAGAAATCCACTCGGCACTCGTGAAATGTAACATAGGCAAAGCGGCCTTCTTCAAACGCACAAAGGTGTCACCGGGCTCAATGACCTCCGGCGCGGAGGAAGCAATAGGATGGATGCTGCGAAGAGGAAACCAGGCATGGCAGCAGCAGGAGAAAGAAAGAGACGGGTCCTTGGGAGAGAGGCTAACATGGCCGCAAGCCGTGTCCTTAAATAACACTTCATGTCCACTTCAGAGCTCGTTGTTAATGAATTGTCACTGAGCCTCCTGTATAAATATTTGGCGGTAATAAAGCGCCCACCGAATCTGAGGCCTAGTCAGGGCAACTTCCTAGGACCCTGTGTCAGTGCGTACAGCGCGCTGGTGGCTGCAGGAACTGACTGCGCCTGCGCTAATCTGTTGATCCGTTCCCGCTCAGAGTGAGCCCATCATCAACATCAATTAACGCAACCAACAGAGAGGGGTGTGGCTGATACTCAGTGATGATGATGTCAAGGAGCCTGGAACTGGGAGAGCAGCCTCTGTGCTTGTCAGAGAGGCACATCGTTTCATTTGGCTCAGGGTTCATTATAAAGCAAAGCAGAGCAGAGTTGAGGTGAGGCTGCAGCCCAACGGTGTCACCCCATGTGATGGTGTCACCCGGTGCGGTCCGCACCCCCCTAGTGACGCCACTGCAGGGAAAGTGCTTAATTAGTCGGAAGATCCTGACAGCTGCGGTCCATGGTGAGTGTTTGCAGGTGTCTATGCTGGCTGCACTAGCGTGCTCCTTGCCGCACTCGGTTAGTGACTTGAGTACTCCACAGCAACTACACACCATGTTATATGTACTCCATGACCCGAGAGGCCACACCCACGGCCACCACCCTGGCTTGTCAGTCACGACAGCAGCAGAACATGTTCTTTTTCTGTATCCTACTTAACCTGGCCCGCAGACGTGCCCTGGAAATAATCCATCAACCGACCCCCAGCCCCTGCGGGACCCTGCTGGTGTACCTCCGCCACTTCTGGGGTATGTTTGAATTTGCCTCGCTGTGTGCTGTCCTGCAGCTGATGAGCAATATGACACAGTAAGAGCTCCAACATGACAGGACTCGCTTGTCTCCTGCACTTCGCAGCGCCTGAAATTTGTGGAGGTATTTTGTTTTTAGGTCTCGCCTGTCAATGCGCTTGCGCATTGAGCTTGCGAGAATATAGGGCCTTAACGAGAGCTTAACTATCAGCCGATTTCATGCTGTGCCCGTGAAAAGCAAGCTCAATGCGCAAGCGCATTGACCTAAAAGCGTGTGCACATGAAAGCCAGCCATCTGCCGCCAGCAGCTTCACTTGAAAGGGATCCGCTCCGCCCCCTGCTGCATCAAAGGCTTTCATTTCGCACCTTCCCTTCCTCATGCTGTCCGTGTTGTTAATTGCCTGCTGCCGCGTTGTCGTTGTTAAGCACCTCCCTCCTCCTCTCCCTTTTCTGGCTCTGTGGTGTTTTGCCGTACTTTCACTTCCACGGCTGCCAGGCCGTGTCTCTCGTTTCTCCTCTCCCCTTCCCCCCTCCCCACAGCAATGCCAAGAGCTTGTTCATTCTTTTGAATGATTCTTTTTACCTCCATCCTTCAGTCTTTGGGTATAGACTATGCCAAGTCACATGACTGTCAGTGTTAATCTCTTTTAATGTATTTCTACAAATTGCCTGCACCTCATTGCATGGATCACAACCTCTCCTTAACTCTATACGTGCAACAATACTTATTCTGGTCTAGATTATTTATTATTACCACTAACCATTTTCATGACCTTATTTAGCCCCCCCCTTAATTACAATAAAATATGATCAGTGATTTTATATATATCCAAGGCATTGTATAAAGCTGTTTTTAAAAACAAAATGCATGCATAGTTCTGTTACTTGGGTGGATCTTGAAAACGGGGAGAGGTATGCACTTTTTTCAGCTACTCTATTTCTGTACGAGGGTTGCTGCCGAGCTCATTTTGGCAAACGCCGTATTTACAGCGACGAATCATCCACACACACACCCACAGCTGACCCGGGCTAACAGCCAAGGCAAGTGGCATCGCGAGTATATTAACATTAACAATGCAGCCCCCTGGGCCCCAGTAGAAGAGCGCCGAGCGCAGCAGCCACGCACCCACCTTCATTTTTATTTTACTGTAAAAAGCATACTGTGCAGTGGCTATTGACCTTGCATGATTCTGGGATGCAACTATGATACTCTCTTCTGGCAGTCAGAATTAGTTTCTTTAGTTCACAGGTCAGTACAGCAGTCAAGAAAAATAAAATGCATTGTGTTTAATTATAGCCACTCCTAAATAAAATCGCTAAGGCTCGCATTTCGAGTAGCAAAAGCAGTTACCATTACTGCCCTGATTCTGATCGCCAGGAACGCCGTGTATGTTTAGGTTTTTTTTCCCTCTTAACCTGGAGAGTAATCTCTAGGTTAAAGTCTGTAGGAGAATTTGGGTATGTGATAAGGGACAAACGAGCCTTGAGAGAATCACATTTAAATGTCTTTAGTAGTTTGCATACTAATGTTCAGGCATAATAAAGCAAAACCGGAAACTGCTCGAAGACCTTCAGCAGTAGCTTAGGCATGCTAATAACAAATGCCCCATACAGCTGCCACAAGCACACAGTCCGTGAGCGTCCAAGTGATACTTGATGAAAAATGTCTTAACAGGTAATGGGGGAGCTGTTTAGCCAAAGTCCTTATTTGCTGGATTCATTGTCCGATGGTAATTTTAATTGGAAGCCATGGAATTTAATGCAGCCCTACAACTCATTGACTCTCCCTCCCATTCACTGACTCTCCCTCCCATTCACTGACTCCCCCTCCCACTCACTGACTCTCCCACACACTCACTGACTCTCCCACACACTCACTGACTCTCCCACCCACTCACTGACTCTCCTACCCACTCACTGACTCTCCCACCCACTCACTGACTCTCCCTCCCATTCACTGACTCTCCCTCCCATTCACTGACTCTCCCTCCCACTCACTGACTCTCCCACACACTCACTGACTCTCCCACCCACTCACTGACTCTCCCACCCACTCACTGACTCTCCGACCCACTCACTGACTCTCCCACCCACCCACTCACTGACTCTCCCACCCACCCACTCACTGACTCTCCCACCCACCCACTGACTCTCCCACCCACCCACTCACTGACTCTCCCACCCACCCACTCACTGACTCTCCCACTCTCCCGCTCTCCCACTCTCAACACGACACATATTGCATTACAAATGCAATAGGTGTCACATTTGCGAAAGTTTAAGCTATTGGCATTGTAAATAACAATGCTATTAATTTATCCATTTTCAAAACCAACACATACAAAAATATTGTCATTTACAATGCCAATCGTAATCATACGTTCTTGTATAGCGCCTTATCACCGTGAGGTCTCAAGGCGCTTGCTTTGGGAACCTGTCCTGGTCTTTCCCTGCGAGATTACCCCTACTAGGCATCCCCAAGGTGAAGACCAGGCATCCCATCGTGGTGGGGCCGTAGTGGAGATTAAGCAAGCTATTGCCCAGAGTTGCAGAGTGTGAACCCACGATTCGAGTAGGCACCAAGGCGAGAATTATCGAGTCCGTGGACATTATGAGCTCAAGACCCTGCTGCGTCGGGAATTGAACCCTGGTCCCGGGTCTGATCTCTGCATCCGGGTCTGCCTCCTCTAACCGGTGAGCCACACTTCTCCACTGCCAATAGCTCAAACTTTCCTACTGCAAGACCTATTGCATTGCAAATGCTTGTTTAAGCAGTGCCTCTGGTGTGTTTTTCTCCTCCCTGGATGTTTGTAAGCCAGGCTCCCTGAATTTCTTCCCCCTGCCCATAACCCCTCATCCCAGGACTGATACCCATTAGCTGCTGGGCATATTGGTCTCGTGTGTGGTGAGTGGCACCCGGGTGCTGGCAGGGTACCCCATCTGGTGGTGAGTGGGCTTGCGCTGTGTTTTGGGTGGCAGGTACAAGGGATTCTTTGTCCCCTTTTCTATTGTTAAATGATTGAGTGTGTAGACCTGCACAGACATGTGAACAGTATCGCCTGTAGGTGGATTGTCCTTAAGGGAGCAGGCGCACAGAGTTCAGAGGAGTTATTTTTGAAAGGCTCTCCCAGGACAAGTGTATTTTTTTCCCATGGCTAATATTCATAGTTAGCAAAGGTGCTGCCTTTTTCAGCTACGGAGCACATAAGGGTTTGCAGAAAAAGTTCCAGTAGGAGCATGTTTTCAATTAATGAATCTGGGTTTGACGATTTAAAGCTTGCATTGTGCTCGGTATCTCAGCCCCCATGCTCCAGTGACTGCCGGTGTGGAAACCAACAACGTCCATGTCAGGATTGTTGAGGCTATGGGCATGTGGACATGTCGACACGGCCATTCCTGAACGGAATTACACCAAATTTGGCAGAGAGATAGCTCTTGGTCTGGAAAACACGCTTTTATTTAAATGGTGTAAATCCATTCAGTAGTTTTTGAGATATTTAAGGATTTACAGATATCAATATTTGAGAATTGTGAGATCTGATTGGCTGAACCCTCCCGATCACGAGCTTGTTTCTGATTGGCTGCTAATACTTCAAACAAGTGTTGGCAGCCATCTTGTGACAAGATAAGGGGTCAGGGTAAAAATAGCCTGACCCCCTAGGCCTGCTCAGCGGGGTCCCAAAAAAGCATTTTTATGAAAATGTATTTGTGAATCCAGCCGGAAAAAAAGGCAGTGCGATGTTCTGTGGTTCGTTTTAATAAGCCCCCAGGTGGGCCAGGTCCCAGGGACAATATACAAAAATATGTGGAGGCCGGGCGGGCCCCCATAGCCCCTGGGACTCTACCTCCCCGGGGCTTTATTATAATCCACAGGGGGCACGTGGCCCCTACACAGCCCAGGGACCGCCACCTCCCTGGGGCTTTCCTAAATTATGGGTGGGGGGCCTCACAGGCCTCCCAAGCCCCCGGGACGCCACCTCCCCGGGGTTTTATTTAATTAGGAAACCTGCTCTTGCTTCCATTAAGCAAAGCAGATTGCTTTTGGACAAGGGAATCTGCATGTCAGCTGCTCCCCTTGTCCAAAAGCTATGCCAGCTCCCGCAGGATGCGGGGAGCCGGCTGGGACCACGGGAGCATTGGGGCTCCCCTCACAAAAAAAACCCGAGGCCAGACACCCCGGGGGATGGGGTCTCCGGGGCCAAAATTGGAACAGGGAAGGGGAGCCCTCCTCCCATTAAATATAAAATACATTTTTTTAAAAGAGACAAAGCCCCGGGGGATGGGGTCCCCGGGTCCAAAATCGGCCTCTGGAGGGGCGGCGCACAGCCTCCTTCCCGTTTCTTTAATTTTTTTTTTTTTTAAAGTGACTTAGGAAAAGAATTAAGAGAAGGGGGGCCACACAGCCCCCCTTTCAAAAACAAAAGTGGGAAAAGTAGCCGGCATCTGGCCGGATGCCCTGCCCCCTCTCTGCTCCACTCTGCAAACGCTGGCCCATTCTGGGTTGGGGGATTAAGTCCCCTTTAATCCTATGCCCCAGATAGTGGGATTGCTGAGAGGTGGAAACAGGACAGGCCCCCTTTCTCCACCACTCTGCAATCACACCTCCTGGCACGCTCTTGATTGGGGGATGAAGTCCCCTTTGCCTACTGAGGGTCCCTGGTGCCCAACTAACCCACCAGATACCTCCAGAAAACCCCACACAGTGGGATTGCTAAGAGGTAGTTCCTAGCCACCCCCCTTTTTACACCACTGTGCAAACACACATCTTGGCACACTACTGGTGGGGCGATGAGGTCCTCTTGTGTCCTGAGGGTCTCAGGACTAAAGAGGACTTCATCGCCCAAGCAGCAGTGCGCCAGGAGGCACGTTTGCAGAGTGGTGTAAAAGGGGGTGTGGCCTCAGACCACTCTCAGCAATTCAGCTGTGTGGGGCTTACTAGAGCTAACAGGTGGGCTAGTTGGGTCCCAGGGACCCTCAGTAGGCAAGGGGACTTCATCCCCCAACCAAGAGCGTGCCAGGAGGTGATCTTGCAGAGTCGGGGAGATAGGGGGCCTGTCCTGTTTCCACCTCTCAGCAATCCCACTATCTGGGGCATACTAAAGGTTCCAGGTAGGCTAGTTGGCCCCTAGGGACCACCAGCAGTGAAGGGGACGTTAATCCCCATCCAACAGCGTGCCAGAGAGCGTGTTTGCAGAGTGGTGGGGAAAGGGGGTGTGGCCTGCTATGAGAATTTACCAAACGTGCTGTCTGGGACTTACCGGAGGTAATAGGAGGGGTAGTTGGCCCACAAGGTTGTCTTTGGAGGCCAACTACCACTCCTGTTACCTCCAGTAAGTCCCACACAGTAGGATTGCTAAGAAGTCTTCGGAGGCCTCGCTCACCTTTCTCCACCAGTATGCAAACGGGCCTCCTGGCACACTACTGGTTGGGGGATGAAGTCCACTTTACTCCTGAGGGACTTTGGGGGTCAAGTAGCCCTCCTAGTACCTCCTGTAAATCCTACACAGCGAAATTGCTGAGCGCTGGGTGGAGGCCCAGGCCCCTTTCTGCACCACTCTGCTAACACGAATACTACATTATAGTTAGCAATTAGCATTAAAAAAACCTTAGAAATTCACTGAAAAAAACACAGGTTTCGGGAACGTTATAGTTATTTGGAAATTTCACTAATATAAAACCACAGAAATTCAGTCTTTATAGTTAGTAGAGATAACTATAACTTGTGCCCCCGCAATGCACTGCTGATGATGTCACATATTCCTTCACTCATGACATGATCAGTGACATTACTGATGACATCTCAAATGACATCACTGATGACATCATCCACTTAATATCTGATGCACCTCCTCACAACCTAATATAACGTTTCATACACTTACTCAAAAATACAGATTAACATTCTCGAAACCATAGACACAACAATGCCAGTTAGTACATACCCACTCACTGATTCATAGGTCTACACACACACACACACTCACCCAGCCATAAAGCCCCTCACAGATGCACTCATGAACCCATACACCCAGTGAATCACCCACTCACAAATCCATACAGGTAGTCACACCCCCAACCATCCACCCAGACACTCAGGCACCCACACAGACACTCAGACAACCAATCATAAACCCATATAGACACTCATGTAGCTACTCACCAACCTATGCAGATACTTGCACACCAACTGACAGACTGATACAGACATTCACACAGATTAGTCAATCTCCCATGCATTCACCAAGACACGTTCAATCACTCACTTATACATTCAGTCCCGCACCCACAAGGTCATCCATACAGACACTCATACACCTACTCATTCTTCAATACACCTTGGCGTATATATAGATAACATTCTTAAACTTTTCAGAAACACTCAGTCATTGGATGATGTCATCAGTGATGTCATTTGAGATGTCATCAGTGATGTCACTGACCATGTCATGCGTGGTGTAATATGTGACGTCATCAGCAGTGCATTGCGGGGGCACGAGTTATAGTTAGCTCTACTAACTATAATGGCAATATTTCTCTGGTTTTATATGAGTGAAATGTCCAACTAACTATAATGTTCCTAGAACCTGAGGTTTTATCAGTGAATATATATATATATATAAATTCCAATGAGACAAATTTGATTACCATGGGTAGAATCTATTCATTTTCGAAAAGGTTCGACAACATGAGGTGCCAGCAGCTTTCAGACTCCACAACCTCAAAATAAAGAAACGAGCTCGGGGCTGAGCTCAGAAGTTGAGACAGATCCTGATGAAGGCTCAAGTGTGGGGGGGGGGTAGCAAGGAAAGAAGTTCCTGCTGTACTGGAAGAGTTGTGTTTTTTATGATTAGACTGGACCCTCAACCTCAAATCCCGGCCTCAAAGAAAAGACAAAGAGGTCAGAGGGAGGGGAAGAGGAGCAGAAAAAACAGACGGTGGAGGGGAGGGTTAAAGAATCAAGCCAAAAGAGACATGAAATAAATATTGATGAAGTGTGGCAATCCAAACACAGTTATGAATCTCTCCAACTTAAAATTGAGTGATGAATTTTATTGCTGCCAATTTTGATTATGTACAGACGAGGGTCGATTTTTTCAAGTTCGTGAGAAAATTAAAGATCCTCAAGTTCTTCAAATGCAAATCCAGCATGCCACACACGGTGAATCAAGACGAAGAAACTGGGGACAATCTAGCAGTAGGTGACATGCAGCTGCTACACGTACTAGATGTACTAGATGAACTACTATGGAAGGGTTCACCTGAGTCAGCTAAAGTATTTGCACAGAAACTCAATGTGAATAATCTGAATCTATCATTCACATATGATATTAGCAAGAGTGAGGTTCACTTTTTGGATCTCGTAGTGTATGTAGAAGAGAACAGACTGCACACGAAAACATACAGAACACCAACTGCTGGCAATTCTATTCTGTATGCCAGCAGTTTTCACTCCACCAAACTTAAATATAGCATTCCATATGCAGAACCTGCGCATGAAGCGCAACTGCAGCAGTGAAGACTCATTGAGGGAGGTCCAGATAGATCTGTCCAACCGCCTGCCTAAGCGCGGTTATGCGAGTGAAATACTGAACACAGCGAGAGACAAGGTTGGAAAAAAGAGAAGAGAAGATCTGTTCTTTGGGAGACATAAGAGAAAGCTTAAAGTCACGGACTCTAGTCAGATTCGTCTGATTACAGTTTATTCAACGTATCATGCCAGACTCCGAAATATCCTGTACAGACACTGGTGGTTGATTAAGAGCGATCCTGTAAAAGGGGAAGATATACCCCGTGTACCTCTTATTTCATTCAGAAGAGCCAAATCGATGAGAAACAAATTGGTGCAAAGTACACCTAAACAAAGCAGTGGGTCAGAGTGGCTAACATACAATATAGGTTTTCAGAGATGCGTCAGGTGTAAAGCCTATAAACATGGTAAAAATGTTAATAACCATTCAGTCGCCTTTGAGAAATTCAACAGTAACCATCAAGGAAAAGTACAACTGCAAGACAGATTTGGCAGTGTACATACTGGAATGCACATGCCCCAAACAATATGTAGTACAGAGAAAAGGGGTCCCAGTAGCAAGTGTTTGTGAGAGAAACAACGTATATATGTTAAACACTTATAACCAATTAAGCGAGAGAAAAAGAATTGTAATTAACACACTGTTATTTAATCACACTGGGTTTCATTATACACATTACTTTTCAGATACAGTGCAAGAGGTGCCCCAAGGGAGTGAGAGAATGAATATAAGAAAAAATATGTACAATATTGTCGCAATTGTAAACAAGGAGAATGTTCATTAACATCACCACTATAATTCCTTTCTTTGCATCAAAGAAGCCAAATGCTATGAGAACCAACAATGTTCAAAACACATTCAGACCTAAACCATGCAACATGCGCTACAATCAATGTTCTATATTTGGAAGGCGCAAGCTGGTTGGGGGGAAGACAGTTGTCGACGTTTCGACCCCAAATGATGTGGTAGGTATCAATGCGACCTTAAAGCGGGGTCTTCATCAGGACAGTGATCGTGTGGGGAATATGGGGGGCATGGGAAACTTAAAACAATAGAGACGACGATTTAGGCCAGCTCCGCTCCTCTCCTTCCCTGAAAGTTTCGGGGGGATTCGTCAAGCGGGGGCCGAAAGGGGGGTCCCAAAACGTGTTTTCCCCATGTTAATTTCCATAGGGACCTTTAGACACGGCTACAGCCCGAACGGCTGAATGGAATTACACCAAACTTGGCAAAATGGTAGGGCCTGGTATGCAGATGTGCCTTTGCTATGTTTGGTGAAAATCCCTCCAGTAGTTCTTGAGAAAATTGAAGTTGAAATTTTTCAAATGGCATTTTCTATGGGACTTTCAGACACGGCTACAGCCCGAACGGCTGAACGGAATTACACCAAACTTGGCAAAATGGTAGGGACAGGTATGCAGTAGTGCCTTTTCTGTATTTGGTGAAAATCCCTCCAGTAGTTGTTGAGAAAATTGAATTTGAGCAAATTATATATCTATATGCGCTCACCATACGCGCAACTGGGGAGTGGTCCGAGATCCCACACAGATGTATCTGTGCCTCTTCTAAATGTGCCAACCCACCAGCTGTGAGGAAAAAATATTCTATTTGTGAGAGGCTATTGTGTACCCCTGACTGAAAGGTGTAGTTCCGCACATTAGGATTTCTGTATTTCCAGGCGTCAGAAAGGCCCAGCGCATCCACGGATCCCTTCAGCTGAGATCCTCCTCCCCCACTCGCCTTACCTGGGTAGCGGACCCTAGTACCATCCATGAATGAATGAAAGTCGCCTCCGGAAATCAATTCACCCTCGGGTAACCTCAATAGAAATGCACTGAGCGCCGGGAAGGCCAGAGCCTGGAGGGCTAAGGGAATATACACTGACACAACATTAAGGCGCTTTCCTTCCCACTGGCAAGTTATTGCTGCAAACCGCCCCTGGTCATCTGTCCAGGACTGATGTATTACCAGAGGGAACTGCTTGCGTATCAGGATTCCTACCCCTCGTGAGCCTTAGGTGAACTCCGAGTGCACTGCTAGTTTGTAACCCCAGAGGTTCATAGCCTTACATGCTGTACCCACCAGGTGCGTTTCTTGTAATAATACAACCGCTGGTGCCTTACGTCGCAAGTACTGCAGTGCCAGTCCTCTTTTAATTTGACCCCCTAGGCCATGTACATTCCATGTAATCAGTGTCAGAGGAGACACTAAAGACTTTGAAGGGTCCTCAGTAACCGCCCCAGTGTCAAGCAATTCCGTTTCTGCTGCCATGAGTGTAGTAGTAATACTTTGAGACCCTTATGTCACATGTCCTCAAAACAACGTTCTGCCCATACCTCAGTACACCTTGTCCTGAACACAAAAACAACACAACAAAAACAATAATCGAAACCCACTTTGCCCTACCAACCCCCCTCCCTGCCTCCCTGCTCGACGGTTTCAGAACTACCCGCCTCCCCAACATAGCAGAGTGCTTAATACCCATCCCAATACTTCAACGTGTGGGGGGGAAGAGAAATGTGCCCCTGCTTCACCCCGGGCCGATGCAACATAAACTTTATCAATCTAATGCCCTCCATTAGAGTCTGTAAGAAGTATTAATAAGGAGGAGTCATGCACTAAGCGTCTCATTACCTCCACATCGTGTCAGTTTCTTCGCCTAAAACACAAAGTACCTGTGAGTAGCAAGTATTGTTCCCCCAATAGCTTTCCGCCTCATCACTATTGAAGATCCCACACCATATCAGATACAGTTCCAAAGAGGCGAGAGTCCGGCAGTCCGTCCTGGCCACCGCTGTAGTCAAGGCTGAATCTTCCGACATCGCCAGGAAAGGATTATTCACTCCTGCTCATTTTGTCCTGTTGTTCGTCCCTGCGTGGGTCTCGGCGGCCACCGCGGATCGACCTCCCCGCCTTGCGCCATCCCTCAAGCCAGTCCTGTGCCTCCGCAGGCGTGGAGAAGAACCATCTCTTATCCTCTGCCTCGACTCTCAATTTAGCTGGGTACAACATGGAGTATTTCAGTTCTCGTTCCCGAAGTGCCTTCTTTATCTCAAAAAAACCACTGCGCTGCTTCGTGACCGCCACCGTGTAATGTAATCTGGAAAAATCGTGATTGCAGCGTTATCAATGAGGATCGGAGGGGCCTGTCGAGCTGCCTGCAGGATTGCATCACGATCCCTGAAGTTGAATATGCGCGCCAGGATTGGACGTGGAGGGGCCCCTGGCCTAGGTCTGCTACCTGGGACCCGGTGTGCGCGCTCCACCGAGAAGAAATTTGACAATCCTTTTGGCTGTAGCATTACATATTTTTAAAATACATTGAAAAAAATCTTTTTTTTTAAATATTGAAATTGTAATATATATTTGTTTTATTTAATATTATTTTAATTTATATATATTTTATATAGCAGGCAATGATATTCTATGGAAGGAAATTGAAGTTACTCGTAAGTACAGTTAATTTTACTTTTCAGGAATAGTAGTGAGCTGAAAGATGCAGCACTGAGGTCACCGCTGATAACAGGTGAGTAAATCGGAATTCGTAGTTCGGCTGATTTTTGAGAAATTTTTTAAAGTTCCAAAACTCCACACTTAGAAAAATTTCCAAGTGAAACCAGTCAATGTTAGCCTATGGAAGGAAATTCAAGTTACTGTGAGTATGGTTAGAATTACTTTTCAGGATCAGTAGTGCGCTCAAAGATGCAGCACCGACGTCTCTTGTGATAACAGGTGAGTAAATCGGAATTCGTAGTTCGGCTGATTTTACAGGAATATTTTGCTCAATAGTAAAGGAAGGGGGCGGGCCTGAGGTAACATGTGTGCAAACACGCCCTGTGGCACGTTTTAGGTTGGGGAATTAATTCCTTTTCAATCCTGAGGTCCTCTGGGAGCCAACTTTGAAAAGAGTAGAACGCAGCAGAACAAATGTTTTACTCATTAAATGATATTAGGAGGACAAGAAATAATGTTGCAGCGTTATTTAATTGGAAGGCACACAGAATGACAGTCATGTTTTACAGTACAACGATATGCGTATTCTGTGCCACAACAACAGAACTATTTGCTGTTATAGGTGAGCTGATTTTGCTTACATTGTTAGGCAGGGCGGTGGGAGGGTAAAGAAGAAACATGTAAGGTGCGGTTGTGATGGAATGGAAGTAACATGGACAGGAAATGGGAAACAGACTGAAAACACAAGCACTGATATTCAGTGCTTGAACTCAAAACTTGGTCAATGCTCCAGGGGAGAGACAAACACAAGAAAAAAACACGATCCACACATGCGATGACAAATGTATGTGAAGGAAATGAGAGCGACGCTGGAGCAATGGGCAGAGCTGTAAGCCCAGTGTATGTAAACAAAATGTCTCGCTTAGACCGCCCAAGCGAGGCGAAACCTAAAAAACAAATTGAATAGAGAATTAAATTGAACAGGAAGATGGAGAAAATAAAAAGATGACGAGTTATCAAAAAATTGGCTCATCCAACGGGCATCAAAGAGCAAAAAATATGTATGTAAGAGTTAGTGTGATAAAAGTAACTATGATGTCTCCTCATTACGAGTTTGTAGAATGAGCTGTTAAAGAAGGTAATCATACCTGCTCAACACGGTCTTCCCATCCTGGGGAGAGAAACATGAAGATATTAAGATACAAAAAAGTAAAATTTATACTTAGAAAAGTTATTCACAAGCTCAAGAATTACAAATAACTTCATACAAATATAAATACATATGTTAATAATGAACACACATATTTTTTTACTGACATCCACAGATATAGCATCAAGCACAGATTTCCTTGATTAACGTATGAATGCATTAAAAGGACTCTAGAACTATACTAAAATACACTATTATATCAAAAATGATAAATGGTCCTTCCAGAAGATAAGATTAGTTTAGATTAAGGCACCTCTTCCTCTGAGAACAGGAGCAGGCACAGGTTATGGTCATAAATGCATGAGGTATCTAAATCCTTCGGCGCCGCTGTTCCACACCAAGGTTGGCCGGATCTTTATGTATCGCATGAAGTCTGATGCCATTTGTTGTGTGGAGGTGCATGTTGCAGCATCTCTATGTGATTGTCACCCTACATGAACCCTACAACAGATGTGGTGAGTTCTTTCATGGTAATCAGCTGTAGAATCTTATACTGGCCTGCCACCACACTACACAAAGTTCATGCGGCAGCGGTCAGTACCAATACCATTAAATGCCATGTGCTGTGGCCCCATGACGAATAACCCAATAACAATGGGAATACAGGGGAAGCAAAACTTTAGACATGAAGGCTATGCAACACAGATCAATTGCGATAGTCACTATGTACATAGAGCCAATGACACCTCAGTAAGTTTTGTTAAAAAACCCTCACCCACCAAAAGGGTGGCATGCTTCATCATCAGGTTCTTCCCGCCCCTCTACGGGACGGGGCGTGTTGCAACCAACAACGACGTGGGAGCACTAATTATTAAATACTATGTGTGATGTAGGAGTGGGAGTGGAAGGGTCAAATAGTGAAGTGAAGTGAGTAGAAAAAAATAAAAAATACCTGGCTATGTGGAAAAATAAACTTTAATGTTCCTATTAGCTGGTGTGGTTAAAAGTGGGGAAAGAGTGGAGGTACTGTGCTATAATGGGCTAATACCTCCTCAGTCGGCATATTTCGAAGCCATCCCCCTGGCTTCTCATCGGGACCTTGAGAGATCCCTAAACCACTCTTGAATGTCAAGGTTTATGAATTAAATCACACAAAACATGCACAAAATACTGTACCCTACTCGGTGCGATTCTTGTATTGGTCTGTAAGAACAAAAACAATGTTAGGTATTAAGAGAGAGACAGCAAATACCCTCCTCTCCCTTATGGTGGGCTTCGGTAAAACAAGCATTGGAAATGCAATAGGTCTCGCATTTGTTGGAGCTGGAGCTATTGGCATTGTAAATGGTAATGTTTTGTACTTATGCAGTAGGTGCTGGATTAGTGGGAGCTATTGGCATTGTAAATGGCAATGTTTTGTACTTATGTAAATGTAATGTAATGTGGGTGTACTTGTAAAGCGCACCGCGACTCCATGGAGTATCCTGGCGCTGAAGACCGCTGGGGAACCCGTCCTGATTTTCCCTGTGAGATGGTCCCTTTCTGGGTATCTCCAAGGTGAAACCAGGCATCCCCGGCGTCTGTGGGGGGCCATTGTAGAGATGAGGTAAGCTTAATGCCCAGATTTGCCGAGTGTGTTCCCTGGTTAGAGTAGGCACCGAGGCGAGAATTATCGAGTCCGTTTTGACCCTGGTCCACGACCCTGCCGCGTCGGGAATTGAACCCTGGTCCCGGGCCGTTCTCTGCTTACGGGTCTGCCGCCTCTAACCAGTGAGCCACACCACTCCACCATACTTATGTATTATGGGGTGTATAAATATATATGGTGTGTTATGGAATTATGTGTGCTTGATTGGATTAGTTAGTTGTGTAATTGTGTGGAGTGGAATTTTGTTGTGTGGCGTGGATTTGTGTTTTGGAATTATGTGACATGGTGTTATGGAATTATATGGATAGTAATTATGTTTTATTTAGTGTTTTGGAATTATGTGGAGTGAGATTTTGTGTTTTGGGGTGCAATTATGTGGAATAGTATTTTGTGTTGTAGAGTGGTATGTATTGAAGTGTAATGATGTGGAGTGTTGTTGAGGGCTATTTTCCATCGTACAGAAAGTCCTATGAATACTATTTGTAGGACTACATAATACATGATGTAAACTGCTAAACATTAATGCAGTTTGTAAGGATAAGCCTTCCCCACCTTAATAAATGAAAGCACTGCGTTGTGTGTCTATTTTTGTAGGTGTTTGCATAGTATGCTTATTATTAGAAAGCCACGTAGTTCCGCTGGAGAGGAAGATAACTGTATCAGCTCAGCATTTTAAAAACAATCTTTTGTAACATAATGCCATAATCAGCACTAATGCACTGCACTTTAAGATATTACATGTACCACCAGTGCACTGCAGTTAGTGGTGTTATAAGTGCCATCGCATACTGCACTCTGATATGTTACATGTACAACCAGTGCACTGCAGTCAGATGTTATAGGCACCACTGTGGTGAGGATGGAATATTGCATGCTTATGTCTATTTATGTAACCCTTTCCTTTGCTTTCGACAGCCATCATAATGTCAATATTTGAACATTATATGTTTAATATGAGTTGTGCTACAACTTTGGTACTTAACTTTGTACAGGTCTGAATTACACCAAAAAACTATGCACTAGGGCTGTCTGCTTCTGAACATGGGGTCTTTGAAGTTTAGTCTTAATGTGGGTATGGTGTCACTTGCAGCAATTAGTGGTGTGAAAAGACCCCAAGTTGATAAACTAAAGCATGTGTGTGATGTTTTCATGCATACCCCACAAAAGGCCGCGACAGAGCGATGCATAAGGAGTTATTCAACCATCCGAAACATGGCAACAGGGAAACTTCATGTTACAGAGTAAAAGGGGGTTTTGGTTATTTACAGATATAGGTGCCCTTCCTTTTCTCTGGCGCCACGGCCTCTCCTGATGTCTGTGCTTGCCCACTCTCACTCGTGGAAGAAAACATCCCACCCTCCGCCTGGAGAGCCCGCCAAGCTCGTCGTTCTAAGAGACTCGTCGTTCTAAGAGACCCGTCGGGGAGCGGTGGTGAGCGCACACGCAGGCATAGCAGAACCATTGTAAAGGAGCAGGCAGACCACTCCTTTCTGAACAGTGAACCGTGCCTGTGAGGATTTTAATGCTCATCAAATGCTTCAGAACACTTGAACTCAGACCTGTGTTAGCAGAAAATAATTTTTGTTGCGAAGAATATATCAATTTTATTAAAAGCATTTTTACTCCAACAATCTAAGATTTATTAAAGGATTCCGATTTTAGCTAATATTATAACGCGGGTAAAGTAAAGAAAGCTACTACCAGACAGCCAGGAACAGCACAAACTCTAGTACAGGGCATTCCCCCGGAGCCTAGTAAACTCTGCTTTGTCAGCTATGACTGCAGTACCACCCAACTCACGTCATGTAATCTACTTTGCAAGAAAGAAGCCTGCTGGTGTCCAGCTGTGCAGAGCACAGCCTCCTGCGAATGTCCTGCGGTGCACAACACCTACTTCCTATGGGCTGTTTTCCGATGAACATTTCCAAATACTTATGTGTGGCCTGCTGAGTAAATTACTAAGCCAGAAGCTGCCCTGCAAATCAATTATTTGCGTGTGTCCCATATTATAAGTTTCTGTTGTATTCCATTTCTGTAGTTACTCTACTTAATTCTAAATAGCACTAGAATGTATTAAGGGTTCCAGCTGATGGTTCGAGGTTTGTCAGTTGCTGGAAGACCTCCGATGTAGGCTGGCATGTTGGGTTGATGCTGTATACTTCTGGAGAATAAAAGATACAGAAACCTACTCAACTATCCCCTGGATTTATTCAAAAGATCCACACTACAATTGGCGACGAGGATGGGATCGCCAGTATTTTTACAGCTCTACCTGACTCCACTTTGGACTTCATTGATTCTACCGGATTGCGGTATCATGAGATTCCCTACCTGAACTGTGCAGAAATGAAGTGGACACACTAGCGCAAGACTGACGTGTTAGTGGCAGGTCGTATTATTTTTTTTTCTATTATTTATAAGTCTACTCGGCCTGACCTCAACTCAACCGTCACCTCACGAGCGCATTTGTCCTACCTGCACGCGCAGCTTGAATCCTCGTCTTCCGAAATTGGGAGGGAGAGGTGGGGGGGTGGCAAGAAGACCACCGACGACTTCTGGGTCTGAAAAAGGCCGCTTTATTCGGAACAGGTGCACATTACAATAAATAAACCTCGGCAATGCCTTACAAAACTAAACCTCACTAACTTTTTCGTACTAACCCCGCCCCCCCCCTAACTGGTAATTTGAGCCCGCCCCGCCCCAGCATTACAACATTAATAACATACAATATCATATCAACACAATACATATGCTTTATAAAACCAACATCTTTATTAACGCAAACACCCCTGCCTGCCTTTTCATCATTTACTAACCCCCAAAAACTGTAACTGCCCCAACCATAAAACCGCTCCAAAATCCCCGTCCAAGACCCCCTGCTAACCATCCCATCCATGCCTTTGCCAACCCTGGCCAAACTTCCGCCAAACTCCGCATACCCAACAACGATGCACCTGCTCCCAGCGACAAGACAGAAAACTTCCCCTGTGCACCAGAACCAACAAAAAAGGCCCCTGAGGAAAGGGGACGAACGAAAAAAACCCAGAGGGAATGAATAACCCCCCCTTACCGGGGACCAGGGCAAACCCCCCCCGCCCCCCGCAGGGGGAGGTAACCCAAAACGGGAAAAAAGGGGAGGGAGGGTGGGAAAATTAAAACTAACTGCGCTACACTCCCAGCCACCAGGTCACCAATGACAAAATGGTGACCGGGAGTGGGCGCCCAGCGCCTTTAAGCGCTGGGCTGCCTTTGGGCTGCTTTTGGGCTATGCCAAAAAGCAGCCCAAATCCTAAAATGGCCGCCGTGGTCCCTGAACTCCGCCCCCCCGCCCCTCCCAAACAGCCCGGGGGGGGGAGCCTCCCGGTGTTCGGCCGCCCCCCCCAATCCCCCCTTGGGAGGGAGGGGTGGGGGGGGAAGAAGACCACCGACGACTTCTAGGTGTGAAAAAGGCCACTTTATTCGGAACAGGTGCACATTACAATAAATAAACCTCGGCAATGCCTTACAAAACTAAACCTCACTAACTTTTTCGTACTAACCCCGCTCCCCCTCCCCCGCCCCTAACTGGTCATTTGAGCCCCGCCCCAGCATTACAACATTAATAACATACAATATCATATCAACACAATACATATGCTTTATAAAACCAACATCTTTATTAACGCAAACACCCCTGCCTGCCTTTTCATCATTTACTAACCCCCAAAAACTGTAACTGCCCCAACCATAAAACCGCTCCAAAATCCCCGTCCAAGACCCCCTGCTAACCATCCCATCCAACTCTTAGCCAACCCTGGCCAAACTTCAGCCAAACTCCGCCACCCAGAAAGACAGGGGGGAGGTAACTAACCCCCTCTTTCTGCCCCCCAAAACCGGAAACAACCCGAAAACGCCTAACAGATGGCAAACCGGACCGTACCCCCACCTCAGGCCACCCTGTGGTGATCCCGCACCACCAAGCACCGAGACAGCACCTCTCTCAACTCGAGCAAGTAAAGCTCCATCCCCAACCAGGACAGATGGACCCCATCGCCCCTGAATAATTCCACCGCCTCGAATTTGATGTCCCTGTGACAAACCCTACCAAAACCCAGCTCCCTGCAACAACGTGAAACCTCCAAGTTGACCTTCTTGCGCGCCCGATCAATCGTTTTAGGATTGTGCGCCCCCCTCCAAACTCTCCGGGGCACCAATTCCATCCACAAGACATGGCAACCCGCTCACTGCTCCTTCAACAACGCCAGGTCCCTCTTTATGGCTCTCAGCAACACCACCCCCTTCACCCCACACAGGTCATTCTCGACCAGGTGTAATAGCAAGACATCAGGGCATTGCCCCCCAACCAACCAGGTATTCAAGGACTGAATCAGGTCCCTTCACAACATGCCCCCTTTCCCCCTCCACACAATGTTAAAAAAGCGAGCGTTGAAACCCAGCATCTGTCCATATGTTCAATGCCGGGGAAAGGGGGCCCGCAACCGAACCTGAAAAGAAAAACAATGTAAACATCATGAAGAGGAGGAAGTCGCCAGCGCGTCATTTGCAGTGCTCCTAACGTAGCGCTGGAAACAGTTAGAAGACCATCACCCCAGCCGCATAATCTCCCCCCTGGACCACCCTCGGTGACTTGCTTCCGTCGCCGCCCCAATCCTGAACAAATGAGTCCCAAATTGGTCCCCAACTCCCGCAAAGCTTTCCGCATGACCATCCGAAGCTGGTAATCCGTCACCCTGCTACCATCCAAGTGCAAAAACACCCGCACCCTCCCTGTACCCCCAGATACCTTCTTCCAACGCCTCGCCCACCATAACGGGCACGTGCATCCTGCAGAAACTGCCTCCAACCAAATCCCTTTGCCCCGACACCTCTGATCGGTTTTCGAACCTGTCAGCCAAATGTGAACCCCCTGCTCTGCTAAGAAAACATCCTGCCACAACAAGCCTGCCTTGGCTCTGGCACCCAACAATTCCGACACCCGGAACGCCCCAAAGAACATCCAAACCATAAGGGTGGAATACAGGCAAACTTCGAAACCGTCCTTGCCCACCGCCGGAAGAACCGAAAGCAACCGTGCCAACAACTGCCACGACACCGGCCTGCGCACCAGAGCCGCCCTGTCCCGTTCCCTGTCCCATCCTTCCAACATCCTCCTTCCCAGTTCTCCCGCCGACGGGGCATAACCCCACCACAACTTACCCATGAAGGAAATACCCGCTAACTTCCCTGCAATCGTCACCTATGAAAGGCCCCTGTCCATCAATGCCAGCAGAAACTGCACCACGTCCTCCGAGCATCTCCACTCCTCCACCCTCCTACGCGCACCTGACGCCAAAAAATCCCCCCACGCCAAAGCATACGCCGCGCGAGTAGAAGCAGACAACGAACCTACCACCAGTTGTACAACCCTACGTTGCCTACATACCACAGATGTTCCGGCATTGGTGTTGGTGCCTCGTCCACCTCCTTGGCCAGCCCACGGAATCTCTCCCACTGTGAACGAGACAAGGCATCTGCAATGTCATTGTCCACACCAGGAATATGCAGGGCCTTAAAAGCCACGTCATGCCTCAAACAACCAAGCACAAACACCCGCAGCAGCTTCAACACCTGTTCATCCCTGGCCGACTGCCTGTTGATAATTTGCACCACCGCCATGTTATCAATCCGAAACAACACTCTCTTATGTGCCAGATCCTTGCCCCACAAAGTCAAAGCCACCAAAACTGGAAACAACTCCAAAAACGCTATGCTCCGTCCACCATTCTTCCATTCCTCCGGCCAACTCTGCGCGCACCACTTCCCCTGCCAATAGACTCCAAAACCATCACTGCCTGCCGCATCCGAGAAAATCTGAACATCCCACGGCAACTCCTCCTCCCTGACCAGTGGAATCCCATTGAACGAGCTCAAAAATGTGCTCCACATTCGCATGTCTTCCTTCACACCCGCCGTCAAACACACATGGTGGTGAGGCAAATGGTGACCTGACAGCGCCCTCCCCAGACATCTGCAAAAAGTCCTTCCTGTTCTAACCACCTGGCAAGCAAAATTGAGATGACCTAGCAAGACCTGGATGTCCCTCACCGTCACCTTGTCCTTAGCTAGCATGACCCCCAGCAACAGTAGCATGGCCTCTTTCTTCTCCGGCGGCAAGCGCGCCTCCATCCCAACAGAGTCAAGCTCAATCCCCAGGAATGACATTGTAGTACAAGGCCCCATCGTCTTCTCCGGAGCCAAAGGCACCCCCAACTCCTTCATCAATGCCTGAAATTTGTCCAAGGCCCACTGACATTCCACCGTGCCCGGTGAACCCACAAAAAAGAAGTCGTCCAAGTAGTGTGTAATCAGTCCCAAACCAGTCTGATGCGTAAAATGCCACTGTAAAAAGGTGCTGAAACACTCAAACAACGCACAAGACATCGAACAGCCCATCGGTAATGCCTTGTCCACGTACCATTGCCCCTCAAACTGTATGCCCAACAGACTCCAGTCATCCGGATGTACGGGAAGCAAGCGAAATGCTGATTTAATGTTGCATTTCGCCATTTCTGCAGTTGCGCCCGCAGTCACCACTAGTGACATTGCAACGTCAACCAAGGAATAAGACACTGAGGCTGCTTCCCCATCAATAAAATCATTGACAGAAAACCCCTCAGGCCACGATAGGTGCTGAATGAGCCTGTACTGACCAACTTCCTTCTTGGGCACCACCCCAATTGGTGAGACAATCAAGTCCTGCAACGGCCAATCCTGGAATGGGCCCGCCATCCTGCCTTCCCGAACCTCCCTATCCAACTTGTCCTGTACCACTGCCGTGTGCTCCAATGCTGACTTCAAATTTTTGGCCCATCTCCTCTCCCTAGGCCCCTCGTACCCCAAATGGAAACCTTCTGCAAACCCCTCCAACAATACCTGCTTCGCTTCCAGATCGTCATAGTCCCGCAAAGCAGCCCTCAAGGATGCCAGATTAACTGGCGTAGGAGCCTTTCGGCCCAGCCCCTGGAGGTCCCTTACCCCCCCTATGTCCCTGTGCCTGCTGAGGAGGTCCTGCTGCATTACCCCCGCCGGGTGCCACTGCTGTCCTCCCTGCGGCCTGAGTCCCCAACATCTGGCCAGGGGGTGCTTCCTCCCGCACTGCGAGCATTCATGCCGGAATCTACAATACTCTCGCGTGCACACTCCCTTATTGAACTCCCAGCAAGGACCCGATCCCCCCGGCGTGGCAGCTGCAGACCCCACCCCTCCCCGGGTGGGCTTCCCTGGAAAGGGCCGATAGACTAAGGGCAAGCCACTGGCTGTGAATAACGTCTTACCCCCCGCCGACGCCCCCATGGTATGCTGCCACAAATCCGCATCCAGCTCACCCCACTTTGCTTCCTCTTCCCAAGCCATCCTGGCCCTAAACTCCTCGTCATACTGGGCCCAGGCATACCCTCCCCCTGTGATCTGCGCTTTCCTGATTACGTCCATATATTTAAATATGGACACACTACGCTCCGGGAACTTCTCGCAATACACACTAGCATATATTAAGAAGCCTGCCGTCCAGTTTTCAATAGTAAGCGGTACTTTTGGTATTTTCGCCAGTTTGTACTCTTCCTCCTTTGACCCCTCCTTGGACCTTACCTCCCTGTGCAATAACTTTAAGATCTCCACATACTCCCCCTTCCAAATCCTTTCCTTCATGGCCAGCATCAAGTGAGCCCCCAGCGGTTTAGTCACCCCCATATACGGAAGCCTTTTAAACTTCAACTCCTTACTCGGCAACGGCTCTTTGCCTGCCACCTCCGGGTCCGTATTCACCCCGGTTTCCACTTTCGATCCCGGCAATGCCGGATCCCCCGTCCCCACTGCCTGGTCCTTGACATACTTTCCCTTGTGGAGCTTACCACCCAGCTCATCCCCAACAACACAATCACCCCCAGTTCCCACCGACACCATCATTGGTCTGGCCCGTGGGATCGCATGCTCACCTGTCTCGTGCACCCCGTGTCCCAATGGAGCCTACCACCCAGCTCCTCCCCGGCAAAGTCCCCTCCAGACCTTTTTGCCACCACCTTTTGCCTGGCCTTCGTAACAGCCCGCTCACCTGGCTCAAGTACAGGCGCTCGCCCAGGCGCCATTCTCCAAGCCGACCGTCCGGGTGGGTCCGTAGTCCGAGGAGCCCCTGCTGCGGGGCCGTATTCTCTCCGGGAGCCCAACGCCGCCGCCGGCCGACCGACCTGCGTGGCCTGTAACACAGTAGAAGACAGATGAGAAGGCCCCCCCCCTCCTCATCCCCCCTCCACTCCCCTTCCTCGGGGCTGTCCTCATCGTAATCCAACACCACCACATCCTCCAACTCTAGAGGCTCCTGCACATAATTCACATTCTGGGCCTTTATCAACCCAACATTGCTTCAACCAGCAGAAAACCCTGCCACTGGGGGAGCCAGCTGTGCTCGCTGATACTCCCCTTCGCGCTGTCTGAAGGGAAAAGAAACATCCACGGTGCCAGCCGCCCGTCGGGCCGTGCCGGTTGATGGGGCCAGTGAAGTCCCGCCAGACTTTCGTGCACTGGCCGCATCGGGATCCCCCGCCGGTACGGGTAGTGCCGCTCCAGGCTCCGCCCTCCCTTCTCCTCGGCGCTGTTGGGCCGTACACCGCCCTACCGAGTCTGCTGACGCCCCCCGGACCCTATCCTGAAAGGAAAAACATTGGACTGGAGTGCTGGGAGTACGACCACCGCTAGCTGACCTGCTGCCCCTAACACCCTGCAACCCCCCTTGGCCCTCCTCTGCACCCCCCAAAATGCACCAAACGCCCCTGCGGTGGGAATGGAGGGAGGGGGACCCCTCCCTGCTCATCCTCATCGCCCTCCTGCCCTGAGCGGCCAGCCAACCGCCCCCCCTACCGCCCCCCGCCCCTCTCCAAACCCCCCCCTCCCGTGACCCGGCACACCCCCATCCCCCCAACTCTGAGCCGTGCCCCCCGCACCCCCTGTCTGCCCACCCCACCCCCTCCCCCCCACCGCCCGCACCCCCTCCGCCCACGCTGGGAACACATCCAAGCCCTCCCATGCTTGCCCACCCCCCGCCGGGTCCAGCTCCCCCTCAGGCAAAACGCACACACCCTGGCTCTGCACCCTCACCGGGGACTGAAACCTCCCCCGCCTCCCCATCTGCGCCCACTCCCCTTCCCCCAGGAAACTGCCCCCCAAGGACCCCCACTGCTGCCTGTGCGGGGACGGCGAGGAAAACAACAGGGGGCTAACCGCCTCCCCCCTCCCCTCCAAGGCCTCCTCAACCATCCTGTCCACCCTCGCCCCCTCCGCCTGTACCAGAGGCCTCCCACCCCCCTCCAAGCAAGCACCGACATCCCCTGCCCACTCTTCGCCCCCCCCCTCCCAGTCCCACTCCCTGTGCCTCCAGGGGCCCACTCGCCCGCCTGCCCACTTGCTGAATCACCTCCCTGTCCTTATCCGTGATCACCGCCCCAGGCCCCACCCCTGCCATTCCACGCCCAAACAAGCCGGGGCCTCTGCCCCCAAAACTGCCCCCCCACCCCTGCGCCTCGCTCCGCACTTGCACCGCCCCCGGGCCCTGCCGCTCTGGCAAAACATCTGCCTCACAGTCCGGAGCCCCCGGCAGCAACCCAGGCCCTCCCCCTCGCTCCCCTCCCAGACCTCCCGAAACCAACGGCAGCGCCACCGGGGCCGAGCGCTTCCCTCCCCGGGACCCGCCCGCCTTCCCCACCTCCCCAGGCCCTGAAACGGCACGCCGCTCACCGGTCCCGGGGCCCACCCGCCGCTCGCCAGGCGCCAAGTCCGCCGTGTCAAGCGACCACCCGCCCCCCCCTTCCCACGCCCACCAACCCCTTCCCCCCCGACTCACCTCCACAAACGCTAGCGACGGGAACGCCGCCCCACGACTCGCCGCACCACGCCTCAGGGGGGCCGTCTTCCGCCCCCGCGGGCAGCCCCGCTCCACCGCCGCCACCAGCTTCGGTCGCTTCGGCGACATACAAGCCGCCACTGCGGCGGCTACTCTGGCCGATGCTTGCCGAGCCGGGCGCGATGGCCCGGGCAAGTCCCCCAGCACTAGGTCCAGCCTGCCCGCCACGCTGAGCAGGCGAATCGCCTCAAGGACCCTCACGTCGTCCTCCGACATTCTCCCCCACCACGCTGCTGTAACAACCTGCGAACCTGCCCAATCCGCCCGAGAGCCGCGGAAAAAACACCTGCCCTGATCTCGCCAAAACGCTGCCTCCCAGCGACCTACAGACAAACGGCCTAACTACCAAAATTAAAACTAACTGCGCTACACTCCCAGCCACCAGGTCACCAATGACAAAATGGTGACCGGGAGTGGGCGCCCAGCGCCTTTAAGCGCTGGGCTGCCTTTGGGCTGCTTTTGGGCTATGCCAAAAAGCAGCCCAAATCCTAAAATGGCTGCCGTGGTCCCTGAACTCCGCCCCCCCAGCCCCTTCCAAACAGCCCGGGGGGGAGCCTCCCGGTGGTCGGCCGCCCTCCCCAGCCCCCCTTCTGCTGCTTCCCGGCCATTCTCCTCATTCTCAAGTTCCAGCTCGGCTCACGTCGTCACGTCCTCGCGTAAGGGTGACGCAAGGTCATGCAACGTGCCACCCTTTTCAGCTGGTACTAAAACTTTTTTATTCCTTGCGCAATGTAAGCTACTTAGCGCGCACCTTTATTTCTTCAAGTCGGTGACGCGCACACCCATTATTTCTATTGAAATCAAATTTGTGTGCTCCTTCTTCTTTTCAAGGTCGGTGGCACGCCTTCCTTCATTACGTCAAGGGCAGTGATGCGCACACTTGTTTCATATGAAATCAAAATTGCGTGCACCTTGTAATTATTCCGTAATTAGTGATGCGCACACCTTTATCATTTTAAATCGGTGACACGCACACCTGAGCACTTAGCAATTCATTATTATATTCACGTGAAACACCTGTTGCGCACACCTGTTGTTAAGATACGCGCATCATTTATTGTGCATTTATAACTCATTATTCTTCTGGCATTTTTCGTTAATGTACACTGTGTGTTACTTTTAATTTAGTTGTACCATATTTGACTGTTCCTTAACAATTTTCTTCATTCAGCACATTCGGAAGCACATCCTTAGGGTCTGTATATGTACTCAAATTTAGCATAGTTTCACTGTCATAATGCAAAACGTTACTTGTCCTCCACATTTTTTACCAGAACCAGGTATTCCTAAAACTAAATGGAAGCAATGGTTTAAGGGTTTTGCCAGTTATATAATAGCCTTGGATGATCCGGTTAGGAAACTGGCTCTCCTTTATAATAATCTTGGTTCTGAGGGGCAGCGTATTTTTGATCATCTTCCAGTAGCCACCCAATCTGATGAAACTGATTGGGATGCTTACAAAGAGGCAGTGTGCAAACTTGCTAACTATTTTATTGATGAAACTAGTGTTGTAGTGCAAAGGTTTAAGTTTTACAGCAGACGTCAATTTGAGTTTAAATCCATAGACACTTTTTTAGCTGAATTGTGAGTTTTAATTGCTACGTGTGAATTTGACGACGACATTGATTCTTATTTCAGAGACCAACTAATTGTTAATTGCTATAACAAAAAAGTACAAGAAAGACTACTCTGTTGTAGAAATCCCTCTTTGAGTGAAACTCTTGAATTAGCTAGAGGTATCAAAAGATCAGTTGTAGCACAGAAAGAATTAAATAAAGCCAAAACTGATCCCGTAACTGAATCAGGAAATGCTTTAAGCACTAAACCTAAATTTAATTATAACAAGTCAAAAGACACATCAAAGGACACTAAGAAGCAGAATGCTTGTTACAGATGCGGATCTCCTTCACATTTAGCTAATGCTAAGAATTGTCCTGCTCTTGGTAAACTTTGCATTAATTGTAAGAAGCATGGTCATTTCACACGAATGTGTAATAAGAATCCTCTCAAAGTAAGCACACTTGAAAATGTTGAGGATCTTTCAGAGGACAATATTTGCACTGTTAAAAGTTTTTAATAGATTGTACTCTCACTTGACTCTTATGTGAATGATGGTGGTCAGTTGTGCAATGTTACCATTGGTGATGTCAAAATTCGTTTGTCACTGTGTGATATTTTTTCAAGCATTGGAATTCTGTACAATTATCTCCACCAGATATTCGCAACATTTCTTTTGGAGGTCACAATATTGATATGCTTGGTTTCTTTCTCAATAATGTTAAATTCAAAGATCGAGTAATTTTCACTAAAGTGTATGCGGCGAAAAAAGTTTATAACATCCTAGGATGGAAAGATCAAGGGAAGTTGGGCATGGTATTAAGACCAGGTACTTCATGTCCCATCTCTTCAGTGGATATACCTGAAATTCCTTCTCTGCAAGATCTACTTGTTAAACATGATTCATTATTCAAAGACAAATTGGATCTTTTGCAGAATTTTGAACATAGAATTAAATTGAACAAAAATGCTCTTCCTATCATCCATAAAGTAAGGAATGTTCCACTATGCATTAGAGATCAATTAAAACAACACTTGGACAATCTATGTGCAGATAAGGTAATCGAACCAATCGATTCATCAGAATGGATTTCTCTGATTGTCGTCGCAAAGAAAAGGGGTACAACGGATATCAGACTTTCCATTGACTTAAGATCATTGAACAAGAACATATTAATTGACTGCTTTCCATTTCCCAAAATTCAAGAGATGTTAGCTCAGTTGGGCAGTGCCAACGTTTTTTCATGTCTGGATTTAAAATCCGCTTACCATCAGTTAGAGCTTACTGAAGACTCCCGCTCTCTCACGGAATTTAATACCCCTTTTGGTGCTTTTAGATTTTTAAGAATGCCATTCGTTCTGGCATCGGCGGCTTCTGTTTTTCAAAAATTAATGTAAAAATTGTTTGGGGATTGCAGTAATGTTCTTGCTTACCAAGACGACAATTTAGTGTTTTCTAAAAATAATGAAGAGCATCTTGAGAATTTGTCTAATGTGCTACAGATTTTAGAGCCAAAAAGCTTTACAGTTAAAAAAGAGAAGTACAAGTGTTTTGTTAAAGAGATTGACTATCTTGGTCATCACATTTCTGAATCTGGCATCACACTTAAATCTGACCTGGTTAAAGCCATTGTTGGAAGTCCTCAGAGAATAAAGATCAATTAAGATCTTTTCTACGGCTATGTGAATACTATTCACGTTTCATTGATAGCTTTGCCTTCAAACGGAACCTTTAAGGAGACTTCTTAGGAAGGGTGAACAGTTTACCTGGATGGAGACTGAATCTGCAGCGTTTAGCAATTTAAAAACCTTATTATTAAAGCTCGTGCTCTACAACCTTTCAGAGATAATGTACAATCAATTGACACGGTTGATGCTAGTGGAGTTGGGTTAGGTGCTGTTCTTTCCCAATTAATAGAAAGCTTTAATCCATACGGTGGATTTTGCCTCTAGATCGCTCTCACATACAGAATGTCACTATAGGACTATAGAAAAGGAGGCATTAGCCTGTGTTTGGGCCACCAAGCATTTTGAAACATTTCTTTGGGGCAGAAGATTGGTCTTGGTCACTGACCATAAGCCTCTTGTTTTCTTGTTATCCAGAGAAGATCATGATAAGGTCAGTCCTAGATTGGTGAGACTGCTTTCCAGAATGTTTGAATTCAATTTTTTAATCAAACACATTCCAGGTGGGAAACATGCTCGAGCCAATTTTTTATCCAGGTGCCCTTTACATGAGGATTCTTACACTTCTTCTAACGATGATCCTGAATGTGTTATTGGCTTGGTTGGTGGCTTAGTGGTGTTGGATGGAGCAATCAACAACTCTGAATGGTTAGATTGTGCCAAATGTGATGATTTACAGAATTTAATTAAAAGTCATAGTATTAATGGTTGGCCTGAAGAAAGAAACTTAGAGGAAGGTTTACAAAGTAAAAGATGATCTCACTATTGAAAATGATTTTGTTATGAAGGGAAATCTGTTAATTCCTCCTGGAACGTTAAAACTAAGATTGTTACATATTGCTCACCAAGGTCATCTTGGTATGACCGGCACCAAAAATCTATTACTGGTGGCTAGGCATGGATGTTGATGTGGAGAACTTTGTGGGACGATGTGTTAGCTGTTCTGAGGCCGATAAATCATTGACGGTTCGCATCACTCCCCTTCATCCTGTTGAATTCCCCAAGGGCCCTTGGGAAAAGTTAGGGATAGACTTTATTTGTCCAATGTATAATCCTAAAAATGACATGAAATTTGCATTAGTCATTGTTGACTATTCCTCCAAGTGGGTAGAGTGTAAGTTTTTACATAAATCTACTACTTCAGCAATGATAAGTATGCTTAATGATTTGTTTCGTAGAGAAGGAGTTCCAAAATATCTGGTGTCAGATAATGGTGTCCAATTTAAATCTCATTCTATGCAAAACTTTTTAACCAATACTTGACTGTGGCTCTTTATAGCCCCCAGGAAAATGGCATGGTGGAGAGAGGAAATAGGATGTTGGAAGAAACTATTCAGTTAGCTTCCGTTCAGGGGGAGTCTGTTCTTGAAGCTGTCCAAGAAAGGGTATGGAGTTACCATAATACTCCACACTCTTTAACGAGTATTCCTCCTTTTGTTCTTCTTAAAGGGGGTTTTGGTTCTTCTGAACTTAGTCCCATTTGGGTTTTAGATCAGACTAAATGTTCTGACAAGATTCCTGATATCAAACAGATACGTGATTCTGTGGGAAGAGCCCAATCTAAAATGAAATAAGTATATGATATCAACAAGAAAGTGAAAGTTGTACAATTTGCAGTTGGTGATCTCATCAAGGTTAAAAGACCAGTTGGAAATAAGTTTCTTAAGTCTAAAGGTTATCCTATGACACGTATTATTAACATTTCCAAGCATGCAATTTTGGTTGAAAATGGCTAATGGTGGAGTAATAGGAATGTGGTTCTTGTGAAGAACAATGTTCATGAAAATAATGTAATAGAAACCCCTTGTAATTTTTCTGGTTCATCTCTACCAGACTGTTCTTTTTATAGTCATTCTAATGGGTTGCCTATTCAACAATCGGGCGGTGGTGACGCCATGGTTTCACATGATATTTTAAATGAAAATTATTCTGATTCAAATGTTACTCTTGCTAATTCAGATTCTTCACTGGACAATGATGTGGTTACTACTGATGATAATCCTTGTGGGGTAGCAATTTCTTCTAGGGAGAGTAAAAGAAGATTACGTGCTCCCTACTTTCTGAAGGATTACGTGCTGCAATAAGGGTGTTTGTTTTCTTTCGCAGGCCAATTTTATTTTGTTTGTTTTGTTTTTTTGTTTTATGTGTTAGAGGGGAAGATGTGTTGTATTCCATTTCTATGGTTACTCTGTTTAGTTCTAAATAGCCCTAGAATGTATTTGTATGATGGTTTGAGGTTTGTCAGTTGCTGGAAGACCTACGATGTAGGCTGGCGTGTTGGGTTGATGCTGTATACTTCTGGAGAATAAAAGATACAGAAACCTACTCAACTATCTCCTGGATTTATTCAAAAGATCCAAACTACAGTTTCCCATCCTCAGCCAATATGTGCAGATGCGCCCAGTCTATGCGAGCACCTTTTCCACAGACATAAAAATAAATCATTATCCCCCTAAGTGAATTACCTGTTGTGCTTCTACCTGTTGTTATTGTTAAACTTTTAAAGCGCGCATGTTAAATATTTATGACTCAAAGATCAAGCAGACTATGGAAAATTGAAGCTGAGAGTTGCAGTTTTACACGGATCCCAGAGTATGTTTGGAGCAAAATGGTACCCTTCTGGCTCAATGCGCACATTTTTCTAGGGGTTCTCAAACTGTAGAGCACGCAAACACACAAATTGTGCGTGTTCGCTTCAGGAAAGATTGTAAGGATTCACACAAAATATGAAATCTCAACTGCAAACAATGGAAACAGTAGGGCAGATCCAAACAGATGTACAAACGGGAAAATCCACCAAAATGCTAACACTAAAGGCCCTCGGGCTGGTGCGAATAGTGGGGGCCCACCGAGAGACTCACAAACTAATGAGGAAATAAACTTTTAACAAAAGGACGCAAAAAGTACAAACCTTTTCTGTGATTGAGCATTAGGCCCGAGTATGCCCAGGAGGGCAGGTGCCGACCCAACACCTTACCTTTTCATGTGTGCCCCTGTGAGTGGAGGCCCCTTCGGGAGGCCGGGGCATTCTCTTGTTTTGGTCGCTCACTACACTGCAGTAACTAGGGGAGCGCCTGGCTAAGATGTGCGCTCCCTCATTATTTGCTTGACTGACTGGGTCCCCGCCTTCCTGCCGCTATCTCCCCAAGAGTTGACTCGATCTGCCAGGACAGTGTTTCAGACCTGTGCCTTTCTGTTGCAAATTGGTATCAACACCAGACTACAGCACCCATAATGCACTGGGATGGAAAAGGGACAGCGCAGGTCTAGAAACATGCGTCAGTTAGATGGAGTGAGACAACCTTTATTGACATTTCAGTTTCACCAACTTATATATTTCACACAAGACTCGGAGGCCCCCAGAAGGCTCAAGGAGCACGTTTCGCGCTGGAGTGAGAGCACAAGTGAGATAAAACAGCATATTTGACCAACCAAGACTGTCAGAGTTGAACAGCCTGCGGTTCCTTTTAGCTACCAAAATACACACGCAAAAGCCTTGTTAACTCACCAAAAGTGCAATATAAATTAATACAAACGATAAGCATGATCTGACCCGTGTAATGTACTAAGTGCCTATGTGATGTACTAGGTGTCTATGTGAAACGCTCCAATGCACTTGGTCACTTCAGCTGTTGAGAACACTGCATCTTACTGATGTCCTCAACTGAAAGGAAATGACCCCTGCCACAGTTTACCCACCGCACGAGCAGCAAACTTAAACCCACCCAACTGATAAACGCTCATGCAACATCATGTCTTCCAAAACTACCAAGTCTGTGCACTTAACTGGGTCTGGTACGAGCGGTAGTTAGACAGAGGTCAGCAGCACCGAAGCTCGAGTCTAAAGATAAGAGAGTCGTTCTGTGTAAGTGCCTCTTCCCTGGAGTTGGGGTAATGGCCCGTGCGACCTCTTAACCTTTTTGTGTTGGCCCCACATGCTCACAGTCCACTCACCTACTAACAAACGTCCTTAAAAATCTGATGGCCCCTGATCCAAGAAAAATGAAAAACATCCTCCGATAGCGGAGGCAGTGCGCAAGTACAGAATGCCCTGCAAGGGCACCCGAATGATGTCACATAGGTGTGTTTTTCGCGTGTGCACATGGTGCTACCACACTGGTGGTATAAATACAGGATCTGCGTTTTTACAGCACGTCCTTGGGGTTTTGTTTATTTAATTAATCGCATTTCAAATGCGACCACACAGTCTTCCTTGAAAACCTTGCAAAAGGTACAGAGAATTGGTAAACCTTATCAAGCGAGGTTCTTTGGCAGGGCTCCGTGGCAGGAAGATGTAGTCAGTTGTAACTACTGCATTACTTTCAGGTTATACCAGGGGAATGGCATAGAATTGCAATCCTGAGTCCCAAGAATGTTTTATGGCCAGAACCGCGTTCTGCTCTGGGGCACGGCTTAGGACCCCCCACACCCACGGAACACGCACAAAACCTCAGGATCATGCTGGATTCCTCGCTCTAAATTTACCGCCAAATCAACACAGTTTTATCCTTCTGCTTCAACACGCTCCACCTGCTTCATAACATCTTCAAGTCGATCCCCACCGAGTCCAGGAAAATAGTCACCAATGTGCTTGTCAGCAGCAGACTCAACTACGGCAACGCACTCTACGCCAGCCCCACCCAGAAACTACTAAAGAAACTGCAGAACATCCTGAACGCCTCCGCCTAACTCATCCTGAACATCCAACGCCACAGCCACATCAGCGGCCAGCTGAGAGACCTTCACTGGCTACCTATCAAGAAAAGATTTACCTTCAAGCTCCTCACGCATGCCTACAAAGCCAGCCACAATGCCAGACCTGCATACCTCAACCACTGCCTCTCCTTCTACACTTCCACTAGATATCTCCGTTCCCCCCAACTGGCACTGGCCACCATCCCATGGATCCATAAGACCACAGCTGGAAGAAGATCCTTCTACCTCGCTGCTAAGACCTGGATATGTAAATTTGGACAATTAATTAAAATCATTGCAATTCATACAAAAAGGACATCAAAAGCACTTTCCACTTTCAATTAAAAAGTTAATGTAAAAAAAAAAAAAAAGGAGAAGTTCATAGCTAACACAGCGGAGGTTCATGGGGGACATCTACTGGTAAAATTGAGTTCATCATGAATTTTACAAATCGGACGGCCATCTGAGCTGAGTCCCGCTTCATACACTCCTCTAGGGCTTCTTGGCATGTCCGCACATTGAGAGTTCTCCAGATGGGGCGCAACCAGAAAATTCGAAAGGGGAGTAGGATTCTACAGATGCACAAAACGTGTATTACATTTTCTTCCCCATTGCTGCAAAAACGACACTGAGAGGGCGTATCTGCCTTATACTTCCGTCCATACTTATAATCCATCTGGGGGATTAGGCCAAAACGAAACTCATTAGCGGATGTTTCACTGATGGCTTCATAGAGGATGACAGATAATGCGGTAAGGTTTTAAGGTCATAAAGTTTTGACGCCCAGCTACCATGGGATAGATTTTTCACAGTTGATGCATCGTGTTCCACTGAGCGGATCTTTGCTTGTTTAGTCAAAACTTTAGCGACCACCCCTATGGGCAGCGAGCTTGCCCATAATTCATGAGCTTATAGTGTGTCCAAGCAGAATATTAAAAATGTATTCCAGGAAGTGCTGGAGTTGTTTAACAGCGACCATATACAGCTCTTTAGTGTGGAGTCACAATCCATTTTAGTTTTTACACAATAGGCAATGAATCTTGTTTTCATAATCCAATGTTGGGAAGACAGGCAGAACTCCATACGGATTTGGGCATGAGAGGTCGAGTTGGGTAAATGAAACACTCTGCGAAAACAAGCTGATTGCACTCTATACAACTAGGTGAACATTTTATATTTAAAAATACTGGCGCCAAAAGCTATAGTGGGTAGTAATTTGGCACCTATCACTCTGATTAACGGAGTGAAGTCTGGAGAATGGAGAGCTTTCTTAGTTCTTAAGAAGGCCCCCTCCAGGCTGCGAGCCATACCTTGCATTGCAGTGATTTGTGGACCCAGGCTCCCTCTGTGGTCTATCCAGACTCCAAGATATTTGTATATGGCAACTACCCCTATAGGTTTCCCAGCAATGTACCAGGGGCGCTGTCTTGCTTGACACCTCAAGACTATCATCACCTTAGTTTTAGAAATATTAATCTCCAAGGCATTTGTTTCACAGTACGATGCCAGGGAATCAAAAAGTCGTTGAAGGCACACCTGGGTTTGATCAAGGAGAATCGTGTCATCTGAATATTGTTTTGACTGGATTTTAACAGATGCAATTCTTGGGGGGAAAGCTTGAGAACGGGCCAGCCACTCCGGCAAGTCTGCAAGGTACAAATTATAAAGTAGAGGAGCCAAAATGCATCCCTGCCTCAGGATCATCCTGGATTCCTCGCTCTCAATTTACCGCCAAATCTACGCAGTTTCATCCTTCTGCTTCAACACGCTCCGCCTGCTTCATAACATCTTTAAGTGGATCCCCACCGAGTCCAGGAAAATGGTCACCAATGTGCTTGTCAGCAGCAGACTAAACTATGGCAACGCACTCCACGCCAGCACCACCCAGAAACTACTAAAGAAGCTGCAGAACATCCCGAGCGCCTCCGCCTGACTCATCCTGAACATCCAACGCCACAACCACATCACTGGCCACCTGAGAAACCTTCACTGGCTGCATATCAACAAAAGAATTACCTTCAAGCTCCTCACGCATGCCTACAAAGCCTGCCACAATGCCAGAACTGCATACCTCAACCACTGCCTCTCCTTCTACACTTCCACTAGACATCTCCGTTCCCCCCAACTGGCCCTGGCCACCATGCCATGGATCCATAAGACCACAGCTGGAGGAAGATCCTTCTCGTACCTCGCTGCTAAGACCTGGAACTCTGCCTGCCTCTGCACCTCAGGCAATAACCATTCCTGCCGCAATTAAGGAACGACCACAAGACCTAGCTCTTCGACTATACCGCAGATTCACCCCTCCCCTCCCAGCGCCTTGAGATCTTACAGGTGAGTAGTTGTGTTTTATAAGAAACTTGATTGATTGATTGATACCGTAACTGGATGCAACTGTCTCACTGTTCCCTTGATTTTCTCCCACCCCTGCTGCTTTGGACTTTTGGTGGTTAACTTTGAACTCTGCTACAAGTTGTAATTGGTCTAGTTCTATCATCAATGCCAAGAGGAAGGTGAAAGGATTGGTCAGAAAACATCATTTACAAAGAAGGTAATTTCACCTGTTCATCCCTTGTTTCTAAACCTTTTCACTTTGGATTGGCCATCACATGCTGGAACAGTGGCTCCATCAAAGCAAATGCTGAGGGCAAGAAGAGGCACACATCTCGTTCCCTGGGCTAATCGTATGTGAAAGACGCAATTGTATTCGAAGTATAGCAGAGAGACCCGTATAATTTGGCAAGATGGAAGATTTCATTCTGAGTCCTAAAATCATTCTATAGAGTGTTTTTATTTAGAGTTCCCGGTCAACACCGTCAAATGTCTTCCCTGCATCTGGTTTCTCGATGCCTTGTCAAATATATTGAGGGTCAACATAATGGTCTCACCTGTCTCTAATGAAACCCAATCGATAAGGAGAAACTATGTTGGGCTATACCTCCTTCAGCCTAGTGGTTAAGGTCTTAGTGAAGATCTTCACATCACTATTTAGGAGGGCTATCTGGCAATAGGACCCATAACCCTCTGGGTCTTTACCCAGTTTTGCCATTAGGGTAAGGAGAGATTCCACTATCGATGGGGTTACTTGCCTGGTGTCAAGGAGGGAGCTGTAAACCTTAGTCAGGTATATTGAAAAGAGTAACGAGAAGGCCTTATAGAAAGAGTTAGAAACTCCACTGGGGGCTGGGGCTTTCTTGTTAGGGAGTGTTTTAATGGCCTGTGTCACCTCTTCTACTGTTGTTCCAACTCAACTCTTAGTTCTGAGTCTTGGCAAATCAGATTCTTGGCAGGTACTTATCCTGCAATTGAGCTCTACATGGCTCTTTCCCATATTGGGCTGTGTAATAATCGGCTGTGTAGTAATGATTCTAGAATTCCCAAATCATTTATGTGTAGTTGGCTCTCGCTGTCCACTATGAGGGGCATAAATCCTTGTTCTGTGCATGTGTATTTTATGGGCCAACAACCTATCCGCTCTGACCCCTTTATCATAATACAGCTGCTTCATTTCCAACAACTTGTGGGACATATCTTTTGTTACTATCACCTCCAGTTTCCGCCTGGCTCTGCGTAAGACTCTTTGGGAGATATGTACAAGGAAGTGGAAGAGACAGTCATTAGCCTTCCTGACTTAACGCCTCTCTCCTCCACTTCTGAAACGCAAGGCTGCACCATATTTACCAGAATGTAGTGCAGCCTTGAGTTTCCCCCTGCGATGGTGCTAAGTTTAGCAACTTAGCGCCAACACAGGCACCAGAGTGCAAGGGTGTCTGCATGCAGGGGAGGATTGTTTATGTGTAGGAAGGTGTCCCTTCCAACACAAAAACAATCTTAGAAATGCCATTCTGTCACTTTCATGTGTGCTGCTTGTACATATGCCCCTTTGTGTTTTCCTACAGCTTTTTTTTAACCTAGTTTATTTGATGAGTTCACCCCCTAACTACAGCGTTGGCGGCATCCCATATCATCATCCACATAATCCTCTCTGTTTCATTAACTTTACAGTAGTTTTCCACTACTACTTTTATATTCTCTCTGTTGGTTCCTGCCCAACTATGCCCGTGCAATGCAGGAGCGACGATAATCCCGTTCCTCTGAACCTGCCCCTCTATGACCCACACCGTAGATATTACCATGGGTCAACAGAGTGGCAAGGGACAGGGGGCGGGAAAGAAGGCAAACAACAGGGAATCACTAAGGTAATCCAGCCGGACCACCGATTCCCACAAGAAGCGCCGGAGCCCCAGCCACTCCTTGTTCCCAGCCGGGATAAAATTGACTCCAAAAAACACCAAACAAACGAAATAGACAACGAACAGACGCACAACAAAACATGAAGACACCAGGACAGGTAGGGTCACGATCAAACCTAGGAGGGTAACAAAAATACTCGACCAAAAAACCAAAGGAGGGAAGGGAATTCCTAAGAGCCAAGAAACTAGGAAGGGAAAATCACGAGCCCGTGAAAAACAGCAATTCCCAAAGTACAATAATAGCCCCTAGCCAAAGACCAGGAACCACACGACTAGATAACAAGCACCGAGGGCAGGGGGAAATGGACTTATATCTCCACCCGGCCTGTCACATGGGTTCCCTGAACATGGCAAGAGAAAGAGGACTGCGCGGGAATCCTAACACTCTCTAAGGACAGGATCTCAAAACGCCATTTAATTCATTTTCCAGATCCTAGGTACTTTAGGGTGGCACCTCGGGGGAGGAAATAAGTATAGTTACCATCGCTGGTGCATGAGCTGACAAAACCTGTGTGCCTATTCCAGAAGCGCCAACCCAAATGTAACCAGACTAGGAAACAAAAATGAAGTCAAATTGTGCGTATGATCTGTGAACTCTGGAGTAAAATGTGTAACTCCTTTCTCCTATAAGCTGGCCGTGTGCAACAGATGTCTACCAATTTCACGTCATCAAAGCCCATGACCATGGAAAATGGGGAGTTTAACGTATTTCAGGGTAAGTGTGATCAATCTATACTAGGTTCAAGAGCTACATTAAAGTGACCCCTAACAATCAAGTTGTCAAATGAACACTGGGGTAAATAGGGGAAGAGCAAAGACCTCTGCAACACACTCAGCTCCTTATTTCACCTCAAGATCAAGACACTGTACGACAACTTCGACGACCAATACCTCTGCACCACCCAAACCCCCACGCCCAGCGACGCCACCCAACAGACCCTACTTACCTGTACCCCACTCACGACAGAAGATACCCTAAAGACTATGAAGAGCATCCACTCTGGAGCTCCTTCAAACTCCTGCCCCTGGAACATCTTCCACAGGGCCACCACAGCCATCACACCCGAGCTACATCAAACCATCAACTGTCTCCTCGAGACCGCCACATTCCCCAACAACTGAAAGGGTGCCGAAGTCAACCCTCTCCTAAAGAAACCCTCCACAGACCTAATGGACCTCAAGAACTTCAGGCTCATCTCACTGCTTCCTTTCACAGCCAAAGTCCTCGAAAAGGTCATCAACACCCAGCTAGCACACTTCATCGAAGCCAACAACATCCTAGACACCTCTCAATCAGATTCCACGGAAACCACAGCACTGAGACCTACCTCCTCACTGCCACAGATGACATCTGCGCCCTCCTTGATCAAGGCCAAAAGGCAGCCCTCATCCTCCTGGACCTATCAGCAGCATTCAACACCATCCACCAGCCTCCATGACGCCGGCATCCAAGGAAGCGGTACAAAAGGGGGTACAAAAGGGGGTGGTGATGGACAGAGCATCGGAACCACCCCCTTTTGTAAGGCATCCAAGGAAGACCCTAGACTGGATACACTCATTCCACACGTCAGAACACAGAGGATAAGACTCCCGCCCTCCCACTCAGAACCAACAGAGATCAGATGTGGAGTACCCCAAGGATCCTCCCTCGGCCTCACCCTCTTCAACATCTACATGTCCCCCCACACAACCATCGCCGGAAACCACTGGCTCAACATGGTCTCCTGCGCTGATGACACCCAGCTCATCCTCTCCCTCACCAAGGAGCCCAACATCACCAAGCGCAACTTCTAAGAAGGGATGAAAGCCGTTGCAACCTGGAGGAAGAACAGCTGCCTGAAACTCAACTCAGAGAAAACAGAAGTCCTCATTCTCGGCTCCCCCCCTCGCATGGGTCGGCATCTGGTGGCCCCCGCCCTCAGAAACCCACACACCCCAACAGACCATGCACGTAACCTTGACATCATACTGGACTCATCGCTCAGTATGAATCAACAGATCAACGCAGTCTCCTCCACATGCTTCAACACCATCCGCATATTACGTAAAACATTCAAGTGGATACCCTCTGACTCCAGGAAAATGGTCACTCACGCCCTCATCACCAGCAGACTGGACTACGGCAAAGCCCTCTACGCCAAAATCAACAAAGAATTCCTCCGCAAACTCCAGACCATCCAGAACGCGGCAGCCAGACTAATCCTCGATATCACACGGCACAACCATATCACCCAACACCTCCGCAACCGCCACTGGCTCCCCGTTGAAAGAAGAATAACTTTTAAGCTGCTCACGCACGCCTATAAGGCCCTCCACCACACATGACCTCAGTACCTCAACAGCCGACTCTCCTTCCAGAGCTCAGCTGACCTCTCCTTAGCTGCCGTCCCACGCTTCTACAGGACCAGAGCGGGTGGAAGGTCCTTCTCCTATCTCGCAGCCAAGACCTGGATTGATATCTCCTTCACCTCCGGCGAAGTCTGACACTGAACCATTTCAGGAAACACCTCAAGACCTGGGTCTTTGAATGACCCCAACGGAGCTGTTCACAACCCCCCCCCCAGTGCCTTGAGACACTAACGGGCGAGTAGTGCACTCTACAAAAACCCTGATTGATTGATTGATTAATTGAGAACTGCACTTGACTTTCATTTGGGACTCAAACCAACACTATTGTCCTAGTTTTGTCCACAATTGTCCGATTAATCAGTTTAATTCTTACCTCCATACCTCAATGGATCGAGTCTACAGAAAAAGATGTCACAGACCCTACTAGAACTGTAACACCCTTAGTTTTTGTCAATGCATTAGAGGGAAACAGCTGCAGGTAGTATCGTGACTGACATCTTTCAAAGCTATTGAGTAAGAGGTGCATCTTTTGTAATAGCACTATGTCTGCCTTTTTCATATGGGGCAGCAGCTTCCTCTTAACTGGGGAATTGAGACGCTGTACATTTAAAACCAAAACATTCACGGATGGTCCCTTGTCCTGCAACGCAGATGTAAAAGGAAAGCCACAGACATATCAACATCCATCCGCAGGGTAGTTCTGAGGCTCCACAATAGACCCTCCACCTTCTCTTCAGTGATGTCGTCAACTGTAAGAGACAAACTTAAAAACAATAACAGAACTAAGCAATAAAACTCTATCTAATGGAGAGCCTTCTCAATGTGTTTCTTCTGTCAGACTACACAGAGCCTTGGTGTGTGTCAGGGACAGCCACTGCATACTGAAGACATCTTCTAAACCTCATCAGTAGGACCAGTTTCTCTGAAGACAGGAAGCGGAGCCTGCCATGAGCGACCAAAACAATGTGAAATCAGCACACAAACTACATTTAGAAGACCCTTTCAACAATACATTATTTTGAAAGGATATCTGTAGCATTCAACAACTACTCCAAGTAACCTGCCACCCTATGGTACTGTGTTACAGAGGCATCATTTTTTCAGGGTTCTCAGGGATCCTTTGGAACAGAAGATGGGAAAAAGACCCAATGTTTGAGTCCAGAGGCACCTTTGAAGGACAACCCCCATAGGTCATGAGCGTTTATCTTTAACAGCTCACATTTCAAGGGTCCCTTGATTGAGGATTATCATCCAAGCAGAATTGTCTCGATCAGAGGATCTTGTTGCTTCTCGTAGTCTAGCATTCTTTGCTTATTGTTGCCTCCATGTTGGTCGCGGTTGATCATAGCTAGTCTTCCCTTAAGTGCTGTACTCCTTCTAGCTGGAACAGGGAAATAGCTTATTGTCTTGTAGAGATCATGACTGGTTTATTTTCTTTTAAACATCTGTTCATTGAATTTCGGTCAGCATTCCATGTAATACACCATATCGCATCTGCATTATACTTGTGTACAATGTATTCCTCCAATAGTCCAATAGTATAGTTAACAGTGATTTTAAACATTAGAAACAGTAAATAAAATAAAGGAAATCCGGTAACTGCTTTGCTGCCTGGAGCCTGCCTTGACCCCTCAGAGGCCTGTCATGCTGCTGAGCCCTGCATTTACACCTGCACGCAGGACTACTGGAAGTGTCTCTAATGGCTAGTTTGCTGGCTTCCTGTTCAGAACCACAGACAAATAACAGGCTCCCACCATCTTGAACCTGCACCAGGACCAAGCCTGCTAGATTCCTGAATCCCCCCAAGAGGTGACCCACCAGTCCTGGACCCTTAGTTGTGGTGCTTAAGTTGCCCAAATGGCCGATTTCCAAAACTGAGGACAGACACAATTTGGCCAAAAAGAACTCTGAGAACTGGGAGGAGACCGGGACCAACTTGCTCGCCTATCAGCCTGAGGTGCATCACGAGTTGAATGGAATTTGTGGCTTCTCCCGGTATGTTCTTCTCCACAGCAGCAAATCAGTTTCAGCGGTCCTTTGCCAAAGGGATATTCAACCTCATGGAATTGTCTTCGGCTACAGCCCTCTAATTCGTCATACTGGAGTTTTTTTACTTCCATTTCAGCGACTGAGTCCAAATATAGGAATCTTCACTACAGTTTTGACCTAAAGCCATCTGACGATAAACCTCCATCCTCGCACACCTCTTGCAGCCTTGCCCTGCCTAAATTTACCTTGTTGAACAGTCTTGTAGAGAGCAGCAGGCATTTTTCTACAGGGATTTTTCTAAGTCCGAAGGTAAGCGCTAACCAGGTTCAATCCACTTCTTGTACCCGAACCGCACTCCATGGTAGTCGGCCTTAACCTTCGACTTTGACCTGGTCTTGCGCGACTATATGTCTGCAGTAGGCGCTATGATCTTTCAGGCTCTAGTTTTCACAAAAAACTTTTTAAATTCAGAACTCGGTTCTACTGATTGGATTCTTGTCGTTTTGTTGTCAAATAATTTATTAAAATGTACTCTATTTTTTTAATTGATTCAAGGTTTTTCTTGCTTTGTGTTTTCACTTTATTACTGTTTGTGTACTGAACAAATATTTTACACATTGCTTCCAAGTTAAAGCTGACTGCTTTTATGTGCCAAGCTACCCAGGGATAAGCACAGGTTAATTTAGTGACTGTTTGTGGTTCACCCTGCAACCCAATTTCTCACAAACGGGACCATTCATGGTCAAAACATTTAACAAACCCAGTCAGATCAGAATCTGTACACAGGGCCTTCCTTCTGTTCAATATAGCATCTCCTGCATCCTCCAGCCAAATCTTGGAGCTTCTGGTCTTTATTTTGCAGTCTATTCCAGCCCCACCCAAGGCTATGGTATTGTGATCTCTGCTCTAACAGCTTTTGATGATAATAACTGCTTACCTGGCCTTGCTCCAGGGCCAAGGGGCCTAAACCAGGCACACATTGGGTCCTCTGTAGTGGGCAGTGCACAGCTAGAAGTTCACGCCTGCATCAGAAGCAGTCTCCATTCTATCGTCAGCCATCTTGCCCCGCTTGACTTGGGGTCAGAGGAAGCCACTTTGTGGATCTTTTTCGCAGCCTTTCAATAGTCAAAAGTGCCTTTCAGGGGCACCCGCTGATGCAGAATGACTTCTAACGCCTCAGCTCTAAATTCAAGGGTTTCCAGTTTCCATCTGGTCCAGCACAGGCCTCAGAGTACCTTTCAGTACTCAGAGTTCGGAGAAGACTCTTCTGCCTGGGTCCTCGTCATAGGCACAACTGCTTCTTTTTTTTTTATAAACAACTTTATTGATTTTTTCGCAAGAAAACAAGTCTCTGTAATAGTTTTGAAAAACACCCCCACCACATCACATACAATCAGGATGAGAGACAATGCAGGAGATAACACAGTACACAATGAGAAACCAAGGATCCTACAAACTGCATAATCACAACAATTCAGTGCCTCCTCCCAAGCCCCCAGGCCATTTGCCCCAAATGTTAGCATACATGGCCAGGCATCCACGAGCCTCATAAACAATCTTTTCTTGTTGAGTACATGAATCCACTCCAGATCTCCATTTCAACAACTTTGGTGCTTTAGTTGCCTTCCAGTGGGAAGCAATGTCCCTTTTAGCAATGAACAAGGCAGTGCCCAGGAAAGCCTTGTCTGCTCGTGAGCAACCCACCCCATAATCCACTCCCAGTAAAGCCAAAACGGGAGAATGCTCTACGGACAGGTCTAAAACATCAGATCAGCTATTACTTTCTCCCAGTACCACGCTATAATGGGACAAGACCATACCATGTGAAAGAAATCTGCTGAGGAATGAGAACAGTGGTCACAGTCGGAATTGGTTCTTAACCCCACTCAGGACAACCATTTGGGGGTGAAAAAAGTGCAGTGCAGAAAGTATGTTTGCATCAGTCAGAGCCAGGAAGAGACTGTCAGGACCTTGGGGGCCATCAAAGCTTCTCGACAATCTTCGTCATCCACAGGGTCCCAGCCAGGTCTCCAAGTGGGTTCTCAGACCATGGAGTGTGTTGGGAGTATTGATAATCAAAGGTGCAGGAAATCTAGGAGACACCCACCTTACCCAGGGCTCCTATCATCAATTTGGTCTCAATGGGGCTAAATGCAGGACATTTGTGCCCGGAGGTCATGGCCCTCTAAAGCATGACGCAGTTGTAAACATTTATAGACTTTTATCTGAGATAACGCATAGGTCTGTTGCAACTCCTGAAAGGAGTTGCAACAGACCTATGCATTATCCCATGTGGGATACTGTCCAAATGTCACCCGGTAGGGTAATACCAATGGTGTCTTAGCGCACAAACCACTCCAGGGCCTCCACATCCCCCAACGACTTGCCATGCCACAAGGCAGTCTGTTGAGTAATTGTTTTCTGCATTCTGTATGCCGCAGGGCCACCCTCCACCCAGTGAAGTCTAGCCGAGTCACCTCAGGGAGCGTATGGGAGACAGCACAACCATCAATCAATCAATCATTTGTAAAGTGCACTACATACCGGCGAGGGTCTCAAGGCGCTGGGGAGGGGGGCGCTACTGATTGAACAGCCAGGTCTTGAGTATCCTCCTGAAGGTCAGTAGGTCTTGGGTCTGTCGTAGGCTCAGTGGGAGGGTGTTCCATGTCTTGCCGGCGAGGTGGGAGAAGGATCTCCCACCGGTGGTTGTTCTTCGGATGTGTGGGACGGTGGCGAGGGACAGGTCAGCAGAGCATAGCTGGCGGTTGGGGATTGAAAAGGAGAGCTGTCTGTTGAGGTACGCTGGGCTGGTCTTGTGGAGTGCCTTGTGTGCGTGGGTGAGGAGCTTGAAGGATATCCTCTTGTTGACGGGGAGTCGGTGCAGGTTTCTCAGGTGGGGGCTGATGTGGCCGTGGTGTGGTATGTCGAGGATCAGTCGTGCCGAGGCGTTTTGGATGCGTTGTAATCGTTTGATGAGCTTGGTGGGGGCTCCCGCGTAGAGGGCGTAGAGCCTGGGTGACTGTCTTTCTTGTATCTGTCGGTCTTATCTGTAGATCTTGCGGAGGGTGTTGAAGCAGGAAAAGGAGACGGCGTTGACTTGCTTGGTCATTGAGAGCGTTGAGCCTAGGATGATTCCCAGGTTGCGTGAGTGGATGTCGGGGCTGCCCCCAGTGCCGTCGGCCACCAGGAGTCATCTCAGGCTGAAGGGTTGGAGCCGAGGATGAGGACCTCCGTCTTGTCCGAGTTTAGCTTCAGACGGCTGGTCTTCATCCAGTCGGCAACGGCCTTCATTCCTTCGTGGAGGTTGGCTTTGGCGGTGATGGGGTCCTTGGTGAGGAAGAGGATCAGCTGAGTGTCGTCGGCATAGGAGATTATGTTGAGGTCATGCGGTCGGGCTACGTGTGAGAGCGGGGCCATGTAAATGTTGAACAGCGTTGGGCTGAGGGAGAATCCCTGGGGTACGCCACAGATTTGGAACGGAATGGGGGGAGGCGGACGCTCTGGGTTCTGCCGGAGAGGAAGGAAGTGGTCCAATCCAGAGCCTTGTCTCGGATCCGTAAATTCGGGGGAAGCCCAATGTTATGAGCTCATATCTAAAAGCAGGATCTGACCATCCTCCATTAGGCCAATCATTGACAATCAGGAGGCAAGACGCCAGATAGTATAAGAATAGGTTGGTCATGCCCAGCTCTCGGTCATAGGGAGCACGTTGACATTTTGGGAAGGTGAGACGCGGTCTAGAATTTTGTCATAAGGATGAAATCGCCTGTGAATCCATCTCTCTAAAACAGTGCCAAAAAATACAGTGGGGGAAGTACCATCATCTTGTAAATTCCTATTCTCCCCATAACATTCAACGGTAAGGGTTGCCATTTCTTGAGTTCCGCTGTAATTTTGGGAGTGAGGGAGGTGATGTTGAGGGACCAAGTCAAAGTTGGGTCTAGCGCCACATGGATATCCACAAACAAAAACTTAGCCTACGAATTGGAATGTCCGTCTGTCAGGCTATACAATCTCTAGAGAGTGTAAGTGGCACAAAAAGCGATTTAGCTGGGTTAAGTGTCAAACCCGATGACTTCGAGAAAAGTTTTAGAATTCGGAGGCCGCTATCTATTGGGTCTGAAAGGTATAGCAGCACATCATCCGAAAAATGTGCAATTCGAACTTCGTGTCCCATATCCCATTCCCAACCAGTGAGCTGCACCTCACACTGTATAAAGTGGGCCAAGGGTTCAAAAGCAGAGGGGACATCCCTGCCTAGTTCCCCAACCAATCGGAAACTCATCTGACATCACCCAATAGATCTGCACTCGGGCCGTTGGGTTGGACTAGAGGATTTGCACCAACCTACCCAAATGGGGCCCAAATCCCGCCTCGTCCAGGACTTTTGCCAGATAGGTCCAGTCTACTGTATCAAAGGCTTTTTCTAAGTCAATTAACAGTAAAGCTAACAGAGCTGGTAACTTATGTGGATGGGCCAGTGCATCATGCAGCTGTGTCAGACAGTGTCTCGTGCTTCTAGTGGCCATGAAGCAACATTGGTCAAGGTGGATTAATGACTGACCGCAGACGAATGGCCAATACCATCACCAGTACCTACACCTCTCTGTTAATAAGAGAGATAGGCCCATAATCTGAGCAAGAGAGGGATGGCGGGTGTGTCTTTGGTATGACTACAATTGTGGCCTGGTCGAGCTCTCTGGGAATGGAGCTCCTTTTTAAATTTCTTCTCTCTTTGTATTTGGAGTAAAACTCCATCAGGTATCCATCAGGGCCAGGTGTTTTCCCAGAGGCTGTCTCCGGGATTGCATCGCCAATCTCAAGAGTGAGTTGCTTGTCTAATGCACGACGATCAGTAATAGAGAGGCTGGGTAATGGTATTTATTCGAGGATGGGTGAGATTCGTTCAGCCTGGGGATGGCAGAGTCTACTTCCAACCAACATATAATTTCATATATAGTTCGCATTGGGTTCAGAGAGGTGTGGAATCATACATTGCTCCATTTAGATCTTGTTTACAAGATTGACTTTCTGACACTAAGAAATGTTTGGTGCTCTTATTCTCATATGGAATTATACTTTTTCTTACCTTCATAAACTCCACATCCTGCTGCTGACACTTTGAGTCAATCTCTGCAATCAGGCTCCTGAGGACAGATTGCTGTTCTTCATATTTGGTCACGTTCTCCTTGATGTTCTGCAGGCTCTTCTTCTCTTCCTTCTCAAGGCTGCTGAGGTGACAAGATTTTTCATTCTCCAAAAGCTTCTGGAGCTTCTCAAACTCCTTATGGATTTGCTCTCTCTGGCTCTTGAACTGTGACTGCAAGATAAAAATAAACCCCATACTCAAATTGCTGGCACTTCAGAAATATTATCAATGGACTCTGGGGAAGACCCATTATGATGCTGGATTTCATATTAGTCACCAGGATATATGTCATACCAGAGAAAGGGGTGCTCAGCAGCAGAAATCAGATCAGGTATTTTATTTTCCATAACATGGACATTCCCACACTATTATTATTAAGTCTTGGTGGAGGAAGGGTGGTATTTTGTTGACTGAGAAGAGAAGGGAATGACTTTGTTTTGAGCTTTAATAGAAATCCTTATGCATAAATTGAGATTTTTTCACAGCACTGACTACTTGTGTTGAGCTTCACTTTGGCAACATATTCAACATAGAGCTTGAGGGGTTCAATAAGGATCAGGTCAAGCCCCCCACTCACTTAATACTACACAATATGTGTGACCTGACCCTTGTGTATGGAGCAGATTACTTATGACCTCATGTATGTATGTATTCACTTACAGGCACATGCATCAATATTGCTTTTTGCGATTCCTTAATTGCGAAAAATAAGGAATCGCAATTAAGGAATCGCAAAATGCAATGCATCAAGAAATCGCTAATAAAATTGCGAGTCGCAATTAAGGAATACCTCCCCATTCATTCCTATGGGCCTAGAGGCACATAGGAATGAATGGGAAGACATTCTCAATTTGCGATTAGCAATTAGCGAATCGCAAATTGAGAATGCGATTTCAAGGGTGCAGGGGTGTCCAAAGGACACCCTGTTGCACCCCTGAAATCAATCTGTGCACATATGTTGTGCACACACATGCCCTATGGGCATGTGTGTGCACAACATGAAAACTTTAAAAAATGCACAAAAGTGAATTTTGTAAAGTTTTCGCAAATTACCATGAGGTTTAAACTCATGGTAATTTGCTCCCCCTAATTGCGAAATCGCAATTTTTTTAAAGTTTCATGCATTGCATTTAAGGAATCGCAAAATGCGATTCCTTAAATGCAATCGCAATTTGAGAATTCGAAAATATTTGCAAATTCTCAAATTGTGATGGCCTTCACCCTTCATGCATTCCAAAAGCAGATTTTGCGATCGCAAACGGCCGATTTTTGCAATTTGCACCGTTTGCGATCGCAAAATACTTTGATACATGTGCCTGTAAGTCTTAATGTGCTACACGGGCAATTTGTCAAAGTCCAAAGTTTGCCAACATTGGTCTCCGCTCTTTTATGCCTTATGTCCCCTAACTGTACTCATCTTAATGTGTAGTGTGACATAGATCATTCTACACTATTGTGAAAAAATTCAACACATGTGAAATACAGGAAAAGAAGACTAGAAAAAGTGTACAAAGGTATGGAGTGCCTCACGGAAGTAACCCCATGGGAGTCCACTGATAGGTTCCCACCAGTGGACTCTGGTTCTCATCATTAGCACTTCCATACCAAACCGAAAAGTGTCAAGACAAAAAAAAAAAATTATATATATATAAAGTGTGGAGGTGTGGTGAGCAAATACTATCCCTAGTCAGTGAGTTGTTATTGACTGATAAAATAAGCAATAGGATGTGTCTCCCTGTTGCCTAATTCCTGATCCCAAACAACGTGAGACCTACTGCTATTAGGACCACCTTATTATGTTAAAAATGAGCTAAACCGGTGGCTTTGCGAGCGGTAATGGCGGTCGCAGCTTCCTAGAGCTCCCGCTGGCCCGCGTTTTATCCGGCTGATTATCCTGGCCCGAGCCTACACACCGCAGCCCGAGCGAGGCGACTGTTGCTGGGGGTGCCTGGAGTTCTCCGGTGTGGTTCGCGGAGCTCCCGATTCGTTGGACGCAGCTGGACGGCGGTGAGAAGAGTGCGGCCTAGCGCACGGCGACGAAGCAGGGACCTCGATTTTGGCGCCTCCCGGCCGGGAGGTACCCACATGGCTCGGCTGACCTGCCGAATGTCCGGGGCCTAGACTGCCCTCGGGGACGAGGGACGGCCAGCACTTTCCTCTGAGAGTCCGGCTGGAGGCGTGGAGGTCCGGGAGGCCGTGGGCCCGCCCGGCTGGACACTGTGGCCTTGTGGATCAAGCGCAGCCGGGGCCTTGAGTTTCACGATCCCCGCCCGGGGCACGCTGCGGGCCGCAGCCACATCTGGACCTTGGCGGTGCCTCAGCACTGCTTCTAGCGGGAGCCCTCCCTGCTGCTCCTCTCTAAAAGGCGGACCGGAGTGTGGCTGGACGGTGGCCTGTGGGCCAGCCTGGATCTGGCATTTCCCCGTGACGGACGGCGAACAGCGGGTGCCCATACCTGGGTCCCTGGACATTTGCAGGAGCGGCAGCCAGGCCTGCAACACGAGGAGGTAAGACGCAGTCCGGCCAGTGGAGTGCGGGACGTGCAGGCCGCCGACGTCGGGGGAGTGGATCCCGAGACCTGCCTTGACCTGCCCGAGTGGCGGCACTGAGTCAGTGATACGGGGGCCCGAGCCCAGTGGTGGGGGGAGAACCGCTGTGTGCATCCCCATTGGGCTGAATAGACGGAATAGAGGACCCTGTGCTGCCGTGACGGCATTGACTATCAGTGGCCCGCCAGTAGTCTACCACCATGACATGGGGAGGAGGTGGCGGCCTCACCAAGCAGCAGACCATAGATAAATTTACGGGACCCAATGGGGCCCCCGGACCCTCGGGAGGTGGACAACAACAACAACAACAACCAGGAGGGGGGCCGGACAACGACGCACTGATGGCAGCCATCACCCAATCCAGGGATATGCTGGATGCCAAAATAGGTGCGGTAGGAGCTGTTACCTTGCTCCGCCAGGATTTGCGGAATGCAGTAGCGCGGATTACAGAAGCGGAATCCAGAATATCGGTGGTGGAAGACGACGTGGGCTCCCTGAAAAAGAGAATGGCGGTGATGGAATCTGTGCAAAAGAACCTGGCACTCAGGGCGGAAGACGCAGAAGGTCGTGCACGTCGTAACAACCTCCGTTTCATCGGTTTTCCGGAACGATGTGAGAAGGGGAACATGGAACAAACAGTTTCTTGCTCAGTGGCTGATGAGCTGGCTGCCCCCGGGGCTCTGTCCAACTGCTTCGTCGTTGAACGCGCACATCGTGCTTTAACCCAGAGGCCGCCGGAGGGTGAACGGCCCAGGGCAGTAATAGCAAGACTGTTGAATTATCACGACCGAGATGTCATTTTGAAGGAGGCTAGAACCAGAGATGCTATCCTGTTTGAGAACAGAAAGATCATGATTTTTCCGGACTATACTAAACTCGTACAGCAACAGCGTCAATCCTTCATGAACGCAAAGGCGAAGCTGCGAGGTTTGAATCTCCAGTACTCTCTGCTGTACCCGGCCCGTCTGAGGTTGATTTTCCAGTCCAAAACGCTGTTTTTTGATTCTCCGGAGGAACTGTTTAAGTGGACCGACGAAACAGTGGCACTCAGGCCGCATGCCCAGCCGGGACTGAACCCGGGCTCTTCAAGGGGGTCGTCGTTGGAACGTGGAGACCGACCGACAAAGAGCAGGAGAAACCGGAGGTCCAAATCGCGGAAGCGGTCGGTCTCCGTCTCCGGCACACAAGATAGCGGCAGAACTGAGGACTCGGACCAATCTGGGAAGGACCACTGAAGGTCTCAGGTACTCTGTGCTCCCTGTTGAGTGGTGTAGTTCCCATGGGCTGGTGACAGCGCGGTTTAGGCCCGGTGAACTGGATGCATACATGATGTCTCAGCGTCAATTCGAGACTGTGTTATTGAACTTGAGGGGTGGTGAAGTGTGGCTCGGGGACGACTGATTGAGGGCTGCCACTCTCCTACTAAGGTAGGGGTTGTTAGGGGAGGGGGGTAGTGTCAACTGAGTTTCGGGGAGTTGGGATCCATTGGCATGGTTGGTCTTAGGTCCGCCGTTTTGGGCTTGGGGCTGCCCATGCCGCGACAGGTACTTCATAGTTTTGTGAGGTATAGGGGGGGGGGGGAGGTGGGGAGTGGGTGGCCGGGAAGGGGACAGTTGAGGGAGAGGGGGTTTGGGAGATAGGGGTGAGAGCAGATGATGCCTTTCTTGGGGTGTTTGGGTCTTGGGATGGATGGGGGGGACTGCACGTGTTTTTTACAACAATGCTGATTTTGGTACGCGGTGGGTGGTGTTGGCGCAGAAGACCTACTTGGTGGATCCCATGTGACTATGGCTAGTGCTTTACATGGACTCCCGGAGGAGTCCCTGCGAGTGATTACATGGAATGTTAGGGGGATGCTAGACAAAGTTAAACGTGGGGCAGTCTTGCGCTGGGGAAAAAGAGAAGTCGCTGATGTACTCTTGCTCCAAGAAACTCACATGATGGGATCAAAGGTGCTCAGTCTGCAGCGGTTTGGTTATCACCAGGTCTTTCATGCCGGATTTTCCAGGGGATCCAGAGGGGTGGCCATTTTAATTCACCGTAGGGTAGCCTATGTGCATGAGAAGCAGTGGGTGGACCCACAGGGTCGCTATCTCTTTGTCAAGGGCATGGTGGGTGCTTAGCCCGTGGTCTTTGGGAGCGTATGTGCCCCCCCCCTTTACAGTGGGCCCTGGCAGAGAGGCTGTTCACAGTGTGGGAGGACATCCCGGAGTCCCTGGCGGTGGTTGGGGGCGACTGGAATGAGGTGATGGACGTATGTATGGACCGACAGAGGCGTCAGGAGATGCTTGGGCCACCCCCCCCCCCCTACTAGACTACATGCTATGAGTGAAGGGATGGGATGGATGGATACGTGGCGACATATGCACCCTACAGCGCGTGAGTACACATTTGTATCTGCTGTACATGGTTCCTTCTCGCGATTGGATTATTTGTTTGTGCCCAGAGTATGCATGTGCAGGGTGCGAGCGGCAGAGATCTTACCGAGAGGGCTGTCTGATCATTCCCCAGTGTCGGTTAGGGTGGAACTCCTTAGAAACGCCAACCCTTCAGGTGGAGGATGTCCTCGTGGCATCTCCAGCAGCCCGGCTATGTCAAACATCTTCGAGAAGTTATAGATCACTATTGGCGAGAAAACCTAGTGGAGGATGTCGACGCAGTTGTGGTGTGGGAGGCCCTGAAGCCCACTGTGCGAGGGGTGGATATTGCATGTTGCACCGCGGCCCGTCGTGGGCGTCGAGAGGCAATCACGGCAGCGGCCGCGCTGGTGGAAACTTTAGAGCAGCTGAGCCGAGGGGGGGAGACGAAGTTGGAGTACGGCTCCTTCTCCAGGCGCAGCAATCCTATGCGTCGGTCTTGATGGACGAGGCCAAACAGGCGTGGCTGGCCACACGGAGTAGAATTTACCAGTGGGGGGATAAATCATGCACACTGCTCCATAGGCTTTGTCAACGCAGCCTACAACCCATCACATTGCCAGGCCTTACGGCGGACGACGGGGTGGTTATTACTGACCCGAATGAATTAGCGGGGAGTTTTGCTAGCTACTTCACGACCCAATATGCCCCGAGTGACTGCTTATCGGTAGATTAGGTAGCTAAATTCATTGATGATTTGCCTCCTAAAGCAGTATCAGATGAGACCAGGAGGGCCTTAGATGCTCCCCTTACGGCGGAAGAACTGGGGGAGGCCCTGGGTCAGCTCAATGTAGGTAAGGCCCCCGGGCCGAGCGGCTACCCATGTGAATTTTATAAGAAGTTCCACGTACAACTAGGATCCCACTATCGACGCGCGCTTGAGACGGCGCGCACGTGGGGCAAGCTGCCCCCGGATTGGCGCCATGCCGAAGTAGTGGTTTTTCCGAAACCAGGTAGGCCCCCAGATAAACATGACTCCTATCGCCCCATTTCATTACTTAACGTGGAGGCCAAAATACTGGCCAAGGCCCTGGCAAATCGGTTGCTCCCTCATATAACGGACCTAGTTCACCGGGACAGGCGGGCTTCATGCCTCGCAGGGCAACACGTTATAACATTCGGCGCGCGTGGGCCGCGGTGGACGCCATTGGGGCCACAGGTGAGCAGGCGGCTTTGCTACTAGCTGATATTAATAAAGCCTTTGACTCGGTGAGCTGGACATACCTCTTTGCACTCCTGCCCCGCCTCAATCTCGGCCCGATTTTTCTGTCATATGTCAAGCTGCTCTATACTGATATCACGATTCAGAAAAGGGGGTGGTGATGAACAGAGTGTCTGAATTAAGCAGACCACTCTTACCCAGTCCAAAGATCAGGGCTTGATCCATCACCGTTATTTATCTCACTGCCCCATCCCAGCTCAGAACCTCGCTATATGCAAATTAGTCTGTCCCTGGCCCAGTGCATCATGGGAACAGGGCAGACAAAAAAAAAAAAAAAGAAACTGGGATAGTGCAATGAGCTAAAAAACGGTGTTGGATCTAGCCCTGATCTCTTGACTGGGTGAGAGTATTCTGCTTAATTCAGAGACTCTGTCCATCACCACCCCTTGTTGTAAATAACTATACTGATATCACAGCGGCAGTACGAGTCGCAGGGGCGGTGTCAGAGACCTTTCGCATTGGACGAGGAACCCGGCAGGGGTGTCCTTTATCCCCGTACCTGTTCGCCCTCGCCATGGAGCCTCTGGCCGCCTGGGTGCGCATAGATGCACAGATGCGAGGCTTTGTGTGGACAGGGGGCCTTTCTGATAGGATCGCGTTGTACGCAGATGATGTCCTCTTCTTTCTAACTGACCTGCAACGCTCAGGGCCGAGGGTGTTGGAAATAATGCGGGTCTTTGGGGAGGTTTCGGGCCTCTACCTCAACCTACGTAAATCTACCCTGTGGGTCCTAGGGGGAGGTGAGGTGACGGACCCCTGGACATCGGAACTGCAGATAGCAGCCGGCGGTTTGAAATATTTGGGGGTGTTCCTGTCGGAATCGGTGAGCCTTACATGGGAACACACCGTACTGCCTGTTTGGGAGCGGGTCCAGGCGGATGTGAAGGCGTGGTCCCGGATGCCCCTCAATATTTTTGGTCGATCCGCGATTTTTAAGATGGTTGCGCTTCCACGCCTTCTTTATCAACTACAGAATTATCCTCACCCCATCGCACCCCAATGGTTTCGGCGGGTAAACTCTGTCCTGGGACGTTTCCTATGGGCTGGGGGGGCTGCCAGGGTAGCGCTGCGTACATGTTTTTTATCTACGTATTGCGGAGGACTTGCCACATCGGACCTTCTGTCCTACTACCAAGCTTCCCACTTGCTCATCCTAAATGACTGGTGGTACAGTGACAGTAGTGATCCGGCCTATGCTCTAGAGCGTGCATTGATGGGCGATAATACGCTCCACACGCTTCTCTACTCGGCCCGCCTGCAGCGGACATTGCCTAGAGTGACGAACACTGTCTTTGTTGTGTGGCGACAAGCGTTACGCCGTATGGGCTGGTGGGGTAGGGTAACTGCAGAAACACCGCTGTGGCATAACGGACGACTCCCTGAACTTGTGTCACTACCAGGATTCGACGGCTGGGACGCGATTGGGGTCTCGCTGCTGGGACATGTGATGTCTGGAGTCACGCTCAAATCGTTCCAGGAGCTCAGTGCAGAATTCCGCATGCCTCAGACCCAATTTTTTCGATATCTGCAGTTTAGACATGCACTGGCGCCCAGCATTGCCAATCTAGACTCACTTCCCGAATTTAGCCCGATTGAGGCGAAGGTGTTCATGGGCGACCTCGGCGACAAGAAGGTGTCCCGTATATACCAAACGATGGTCACCCACTGCTCCACTACCCTCCTTCCCCTATGGACGGCCTGGGAGGTAGACATTGGCCCTATGGATGAAGATGATTGGCGGGAGGCCCTGGAGTCCCCGCGAGGGACTGCCATAGCAATACGGCTCAGGTTGATCCAATTCAAAATCCTGCATAGGGCGTACTACACCCGTGAGCGGCTGTGGAAGGCAGGGCTGATTGAGTCGCCGGACTGCTTGCGTTGTGGGGCGGACGTGGGTTCACTGCTCCACACTGTCTGGTTGTGCCCGAGAATAGCTGGTTTCTGGAGGGGTGTATGGGACTGTCTGTCTGAAGTACTGGATTGGGAACTTCCGCGCACCCATCGTTTAGGGCTACTTCACATCCTTGAAGGGGTTGGGGGGAATGCATATAAACGCCACTTATTGCTACTGGGGCTCATGCTGGCCAAGAGAGATCTGGCACGTGCTTGGAAAGACGAGAAGGCCCCTCCCCTGTGTGCATGGAGAGCTGGATTGGACTTTTGTATGGGTCTGGAACTACCAATATTTGAAGCACGAGGGTGTCCCCGCAAGCACTTTAAAATATGGAAGAGGTGGGCAGACTATAGGGAATTGACACTTGATCCCCCGGTGGATTCTGAGGAAGATCCCTAGACATACGCCTGCGAATGGGTCTATGAAATGCGTCATATCTACCACACCAAGATCACACACTGATGCTCCTTTTACGCATGTGCACAGGGTTAGGGAGGGGTAACTGGGAGGGATGGGGACATGAGTGGTGGGAAGTTGGGGGTAGGGGTGGGGGGGGACAGTTCCTATTGTTCATGTTTTACTATGATTCTTGATTGGACTCCAGTCCTGTGATGTAACTGTATCAAGATGCCTGGTGGTTTCTCCTGACTGTGGGGTGCCACATTGACTGCTCTGCCTAATTCAATCAATAACATTTGTTGTGAAAAAAAAAAAATTAGCTAAACCATCACTAGCTACTATTCTTTATTCTGTGCCGTGGGTTTGCTCGATTAAAAGACACTCAGTTGCCTTCTAATTATAGCAAGACAGGGATCAGGGATCTTAGGGTGCAGTAGGTTGTCTGGTGGACAGAATCTAATGAGGGGAGATTTTGCAGAAAAGTAAGAGATGCATTGGGTCAGGCTTCTCGTACAAGTAGCTCGTGAGCTAAAGGGAGCTCTACCACTACCTGTTAGAGGCTCTTCTGTGTGCTGTTCAGCCTACTAAATTGGAAGTTTTTTTCTTGGTTGAAATAATTTATGTATAACAAAATTGAGAGTGTATATTTGAGATGAAAATCTGTATATTTTCAGAACATGTAAGCTGATGTCTGGAGAAAAACTGCTGGATTTACAAAATATATTTATAGCTGATTTTTGAGTGATAAAGCACGTGGTGTTTTAGGAGACTTGTTACTAATATTATTACTCTGATTCCAGGGGCTTTGCAGCTATGCCTGTTATGTCTTATCCATGTATAGGCATTTCAAACTGACAAAGCACTTTTTTAAGTTAATGCTGGCAATCCTGCCTGATCTGGTCACTATTACATTACTACTAATATTAGTAGCTCAGAGTGATTTTTATTAAATATAAGTAGCTCATATTATAGAAAAGGTTGAAGACCCCTGCATGGAGCCTTAAACCTACCATCCACTCCAGAAGAAGACAGTGTAAGAGATGTGGACACAGGTCTAGAGATAGCAGACATATATGCGAGCAAATGTGCATCATGTCTAATTTATGGAGGCAGTTTTGGGAGTCTTGCGTGCAATGGAAGAGAGGTTGTAGGTCATATAGACTGAAAAATGCAATTACAATTATCTAGACATCCCTTTAAGAGAGCAATATTAATAAAGAAATCAAGGAATCTTTGACAAGATTAAAAATGTATATGCTAGCTGCCCAGAACTCCCTCTTCCATTGCACCCACTACCTACACTGACTCTCACATCATGGGCAGTGAAAAGATGTCCACTAAAGAGCTCCACACTGGGGGGCCTGCTAGGCACTGCTGCACTTGCCTAGCGTGGAGCAGAACCCTAAGATGAAACATGCTACCAAGGTGGATGAGGGTTCATTTTCCTGAATGTATATGTGGGAGCAAGAACAGAATATAAATAAGTGCTTAACTTGAGCCAGTAGTTTCCAGTGATCAGCACCGGCAGTTAATTCTGAACATCGGCACTAACGACAATCCACCACATGGTAGCGCTATATGTCTAATTTTGATAAGCACACAAAACGAGTGGTTAATATTGCTATTTACATTAAAATTGGATAATGCCTGCCACCCTTGCCATTCTTATAGCTTAGGGTGGCTTTGAATAGTCTGAATTGTCAAACTCGCAGGAGTGTGATGGTTAGTAGTTATGCTGGTAATGTCATTGGTAGAGGCTGCAGGGGCAAAGGATGGCACACGCTGTAGTGGGCTCCTGAGAAGGGCATTGGCACTTTCTTTGTATTACAAAATAAGCACAGGTAGAAATCACTGATAGAATATGTCTACTAACAAACTGAGTAGATTTCAAGGCATGAAATATGTTCTTTTTCATTTACAAGCATACATACATCAATGAGAATGGGCTGATTATAATAATTTAGCATACACTACAGTCCTGTTTAATTAAAAACACCCTTATTTAAATTGTCAGTGTGACGCCTTGAATTGAGTGAGTTGTTTCTAGCTGGCTTGCACAAGGTGCTATTTTATCTGGATCAGCAGCATAAAGGGAACGGGGGTGTGCTGGTTAGATAGCTGGGCACAGGTCAGTCCTCTGAGTTCTGATTGCACCAGACAAACCACGCAGTACACAGTGAGGGTGATAACCTCCAACGAGCAGGGAGACAAGTGGAGGTAGCCAGCAGGCAATATCGAGGTGGTTGTAAGGTTAAAGATAAGTCTCCACCCTTTGAAGAGCCAGCGGCTAAGAACAGAGTTTGAACCACATGTCATAGGTGATGGTTTGAAAGCTCTACTGCACCCTGGCAAGAATGATGCGGTCATGCTGGAAAATGGAAAATTGAGGCAATATTTGAGGTCCTCTCTCGAGACTAATAGTATATCATTTACTCTTGCCTTACCTCCAGTTGTTTTCCTTTAATTTCTTCTTTGCGTTGCAGTTCGAGGATATCCTCCAGCTTTGTCTTCAAATAGTCAAGATAACTTTGAAACTTTTTCTAAAAGAAGAAAGTCTATATTTGAAAAGTCATAAAGATATTGTTTCACAGTAACACAGCACAATAGACAACTATCCTTTAGAGGTCGAGCTACCTAGTCTAAATTGAATTGTAATACAATTGTTTTCCTCTGTTACTGACCACAGAAAACTGTCAAAAGTCCACGAAGGTCCATAAAGGTCGCACTGGCATTTTATTAGGGCAATACATCTCAGGGAAGGCTACACGGGCACTAACCCCAATGGTATGCTATCTGGACAGTAACTCTGAGGGCATGCTACTAGAGACAGGTATATGCGTTGGGGCAGGACTGGCGTGTTCTCAGAGAAGAGGTTATGATGAAGGGTGTGTTACCATGGAGGTATAAAGCACAGGTTTGATGGCGCAGAGAAGAGGATACTGTGCATGGTTTCTAGCAGAGGGATCTTGAGGTTTGCCACCTTAGCTGGCCAGCTTTTACCATGGTGAGCATGTTGTGAAACTCTGCTCGTGGCTAGTTAGCAATCAGTGAATATATGATGAGAATGATGAATGTTAGAGGTTTTGAAAAGAGGGGTACATAAATAATATCCCTGGCCCTTTCCCAATTAAGGTTAGTCAGCAGTAGGGTGGAGACGCATCAGGCTGCAGGATACCTCTTCCAGTTCTTGGTTAAGAATGGGGAACTAGACGAGGGCACCTCAGACTGCAGGGTTGTGCACCACAACTTTTGGGAAAGGGTGGGGAAATAGAACAATGGATAAGGAAGGGCTCAGCCACATGCCTTAAGCAAGGCTCAGGACCTTGAACAGAGATCTAGCCCGTTAGAATCCCTAAACCTCCATCCATGATCCTTGTCAGACCAGGAAGGGGATAAACTGCTTTTGACGACTGTAGAGTGCTTCAGCTACATTTCCAAATGTCCTGTAATCACAGCATACTACAAAACATACAACAAGGAGCTTTGGGTCAGCTCCTTTTAGCTCTTGGGGTGTTTGGGCGAGTGATCTTCAGGTATTAGCTTTCTGCGTTGTCCATTATGATTTGTGAGCCGGAGAAGGCATTTCACGAATGTTTAAAGTTTTCCTATAGATTTCCAGTTGGTGACTAAGTAAAAAGTAACACCTTCCTGAAATTGTATTTGCTAAGATTGCTAATACATCTGTATCCTCATGCAACAAGTATCTTATATGAGTAATCTCTGCATTATCTGTTCCACCACAAGCAGCAACTCGGTGTACACCCCCTGTAACTGGGAGGTATCTAGCACTCTTCTCTGCTGCCCCACCCTGGCCTGCACATGCTTCACTAACTCCCAAGCTCGTTACCCTGAACGTTTTGTGTTGTCCATGGCCTCATGACAGGACCCCCATGTCTGGCCACTTCCCCCCGCTAGCCTGAGAGTGGTTCACACCATGGGCGTAGGAACTGTGGGGGACGCGGGGGACATATCCCCCCCAGATTTTGGAGTTGGGGGGACACAGGGGACAAGGGTGGGGGGACGAGAGGTCAAACACATTTCCCTTCTCCCTCCTGAGACGGAGATTGGCAGGCCATTAGCGCGGGAAAAAAAGTGCGAGAGGTGCTGCATGACCTAATGGCCCTGCACTTGACCTGGCGCCTCTCCAGTTACCTGTCTGTGAGCCGCCAATGATCCGATAGTCACAGCATAAGGTGACGTCAGAGGCCACTCGCCTCCCTGCCTCTGTCCTTCTGAACTGTTTGTGTGGCGCAGCACCCCTGAGGCTCCGGGAATTATTTAGTTCTCACCTCAGCTGCCTGTTGATTTGCTGGCTGACCTGACCTCGTCCTCGGACTCCTCGCCCTGTGTCTGTTGCCGGCTTGAAGACGGAAGGGCTGCAGGCAGCAGCACGCTCCCACGAAGTGTGAGGTACCTCCTGCGTGAGTACCTATCCCATTGAAGTGACTGACGTTCGGTTAACTTGTAAGTAGGGGCAAGGGCTGTTACACTGCATTGCCAGTGGCGCCTGGTGACATTTGAAAGTGGTGGGGGTGTGGGGTGTACAAGTTGTGACTGAGTGCACTATGGCGAGCGAGCACAGCAAGCGAACCTTACTTGCCCTGCTAATGGCTGAAGGGAATAACAAAATGTGCATATGACATTACCATGCAAAAATAACTGCTCATTTTCCACACAGGGTGCTTAATGCTGGATAGAGTCAAAACACAATTATCTTCATGTAATAACCGGAGTGCAATAATTTGGTAGGATGCACAGAAATGCTTTTCAGTACGCATTCATGAGGCCTGCCTTTACATATAGAGTAGGTGAAACAGAGATTTGGCAGGGAAAGCGCACTATTGATTTATGGCACTCTCTTCAAAGTACCACAAGCCTGATCCCTCACCAGCATGCTAGTCCTTTTTTTCACCTCAGAGCCCAGTTGTGTTCTCTTCACACCTCCTTGTGATTTCTCTTTCTGAACGCAGCTACCCCACACTCCTTTCCATCCTCTTGAATTCTGTCTCCAAACTCTGCTTGCCCTTTGATCTACAAAGATCCTTCTCTTGGTCCTCTACGTCTCTCTATTCAGCTCTGCCTCGCTTCTCTCGGTGATGTGGATCCCTCGGGCCCTTCTGTAGCTCAAAAGTACCTATCCGTTTGCACACATCTGTGCCCAACCTATGGGTCAAAAGCTGTGACCTTGAATTTCACAGAGGGTCAATGATTGTAAATATCCTTACAATCATTTTGCTAACGGCAGAAAAGGGGCAAGTGCTCTGTTTGCATCAGATCCCCCCATTCCAAATAGGCCTCACGAAAACCTTTGCCATCTGCCAAATTTTAGGGCAGCCATGACAGCCCTTTCGAAACATATAAATGCACACACAGATACATGCATATACACGCAGAAACGAACGTCAATAGGATGTGTTTGCATATGTATTCATTCTAGGACCGATTGCATTTTTATTAATCAGTGGTCCGACAAGTGTAAATTATTAGTTAATACAAAATTGTGATAATCGTAAAATGTCCCGTAATCATCCCTGGCCAATAATTTATTCCACACATTACAAGCACCTCTCCAACACACGTTTAGCAAGGGATGGGGGTGGGTGGGACGAGGGGTAGCAGGGAAGGGTGGGGATTGGGGAATTACCAGCTATCACTAGTAATAATGACAACCATAATAAAGGACGGTAATTCCAGACATTGCAGTACCTTCCGCGTGCCACCTCTCATTGGGGCACTGAGGCTGGTGCAGGCTTTGTGGTCACGTGCCTGGGTTGGTGAAATATTGTTGGCGGCACGGGCCGCTTCAACACTCTCTTCCGGTTCAGCAGCACCGTGATTTTCACAATAATCACTCCGAGCCTGTTTAAGTATTCCTGCTTTCAAAATATTCAGTGCAGACAATACCTTCAGAGTTCAGGATATCTTTAGCCTTGTTAAATCAGACCTTGGGATGCAGTTTAGAAAAATATGCAGTCACGGCCGGCATTACGGGCGCAGGTGGGTGGGGGGAGAGGTGGAAATGGGGTCTTCGCGGGCGTATGGGAGGCTCCAGTGAGCTGTCCAGCAATGACATTACACAACATAACACAATGATGCAATGCAACCAGTGCGCTGCTGAAAGGAGGAGCTGTGTCGGCTTAGATGTACTCATCATGTCACAATCTCAATTCTGTTTAACTGGGTGCGCACTCATGTATTATGGGCTTAAAATAAACGACAAAAGACTTACTGCTGTAATCTAAGATATGTATGTGCTGATGTACATATTACTGCTGACTCAGCATTTCATCTTTCTGAGGTCGCTATACTGAACACCAGGCGCTGGATGTTGTGCAATAAAATTCGATTCATAGTTTCTGGTGCCATTTACATATAATTTGGTCTATTGATTTAAGAGATGAATAGACTCTATCCACACACTGACATGCACAAGCATAACCTCTACCCCCTCCCTCCAATCCCATAGGTTACAACATTACAGTTGCATCGAGGCCATGTGGAGGGGTGTAAATATCGTGGAACAGCGTTTACAACACAACTTTTATAACGCAGTACCTTTACCACGCAACTTTTACAGCGAAAGTTGTTACAACGACTTGCGCTGGGGTGCGCTCTAGGATAGGGAATAGTTCATTTACTATCCAAAACCTTCCCTACTATCCACGGGGACTGGAGTTGGAATAGTAAATTAAACTATTCACTATCCAGCACCCCCCAACGCAAGTCGTTGTAACGACTTGCGTTGTAAAAGTTGCGTGGTAAAAGCATGCGTTGTAAAAGCATGCGTGGTAATGACATACATCTGTAAATATCACCGGAACCCCAAGGCCGCTTCATTGGAGAATAACACAAGTTATCCAATAGGCGGCTTTCTATTATTTGTTTGAAGCAAGTTGCACTCAAAAAATGTTTCCCCAGAAGAAAAGCGTTTTTTTTTAAAACAATTCGTTAAATATAAGAAGAGGTCTTTATTGTGAATGTAAATAAAAATAAAGCATACTTGCAGACTGTGACTACTTGCCTGCATTTCTCAATATTTCTCTTCATAACTATGCGATTGTATACGTTTAACGCGCGTACGGTCTCGCACAATGGGCGATTTGTATAGGGTCACTGGAAAATCCTCAAGGTTGTCCCTGTCCCCCCTAGAAATTTAGTGTCTTCTACGCCCATGGTTCACACCCTCTCACACATCATCAGACCCCCGCAAGTGTATGTCATTGTTTATTCCCACTCCTGCATCCCCGCATCCTCAGAGCACCACCAATGTATGAAGCTGAATGTTCCCCTGCCCAGAGAGCCCACATCCCAAGAGAGCCATATTTTACTAATCCTGGCTGCAGTTGTCTATGAGGTGATTGTGTCTTTTTACAGAATGCAGAGCCCACGATTTGATCAGGATGACTCGTGCCAACACTATCATGGTGTCAGAGTAAGCAGGTAGTTATAGCCGCAGTAACAGGCAGAATAGCTGATGCAGGTTTGCCATCTCATTTGCCAATTACATTACCTTATATGGGAAGCAGGTCATCCTACCAGCTTGCGTGGGGTATGTGAAGCAGTCTGGAGGATGAAGATATACAACTCTATAAATACATCTGGGATATGATGAAAATGCGATCCTGAGCAGGTGCCATCTGATAGTTTGCCTACTTTAAGATCTTTTTAAATATTTTTAATGTCTTACAAACTAGCTTACATATTTCTTTCTGCTTCTACACTACATTGCGTGGTACAACGGATTAATGCCTAAAGTGATTTAAGTAATACATCTGATATTGGAGGAGGATGTAGACAGTGACTGTGTTAGCTGTGATTTATTTTTTAAGACCTGGTTTATATATACCTTTTCATCGAAGGCGAGTCCACGTGCTTCTATTAGTGTGCAAACTATTGAAACAGAACACCTTTGTTGGCATGACTGCTGATTCCTTAGCAATAATACATGAATCCTACTGCATCTTGAGAACTTTCTTTAACAGAAATAGTATGTGGTACTTTTTTTTTTTTTTTAAGTTTTCAAAAACCTTTATTAAAGGCATGCACTTTTGAACACGGCATGATGCCTACAACCACTTACAGGCCGGCAGCGTAAGAATCAAACCAAGGAAAGCATTGTTGTCAGCATAGAAATACACAGCAAGCCGCCCACAACCACTCCGGGCCGGCCGCGTCAACTTAAGCAGTTATTTTTATTTTTTTCTTATTGTATATATTCTTTTTTCCTTTGAAATATCGTTATTGCGGTTTTTGCAGACCACTGCATAGGATAAGACAGTATTATGGTACAGAAAGCTTCTGAGCAGTAGGTCTTTCAATCCCCATACAGCAACAGGTAGTCTAAGTTGAGTTGCAGTGGTGGCTTACATTAAACCAGCAAGTAATGCAACCATTGGCTGTCTCAACCACACAAACAGTGTGACTAATACCCCGCCCACCCTCCCAGTACCATCCCCCCCCTACCGGGCCCTTCCACTCAAAGGATCCTCTAACACTATTTCAAAAAGGGGTGACCTCCCGTTCCTCCTCCCGCCTGGGTGATACGGTCCTCCCGTGGCTAACTGAAGAGGATATCGTCTGGGTAGAATCCAGGGCGCTACTCCCAATCTCCTGGATCATTAACCCCCATGCCAGTAATACCTCCGGGAGTTTGGCATCCCTCCTTGTGCTTCGTATGTGTCCCTCCTCTGCCAATGCCCATTCCCTCAGGTCTGCTTTCCAGCTCCCTACCAATGGCCTAGCCTTAGTATATGGTACTTATGAATGTAACATAGGTAAAAGTATGTATTTTTTTAAACATGTAAACTAAGAATCTAGTGCTAGATGTACTATTAATTGGTCCAGACTTGCCAACTGGTAAAACTTTTTCACTGTGTGAGGGGGGGAGAGGGGCCTCAAAGGAGGTGGGGCTTGGTGCTGATTACAGCCTGCAACACTTTTAATTCACAGGTTCAAATCGCTCCTCCTCCGAACCTATTACAAGTCTGCCTCGCAAAAACCAAAAACAAAGCTTATGAGGTTGCCGCCGATGTTCGGAGGAGGTTTCAAACCAGGTAAAGGACATCTACTGAGCAGAACCTCTAAATAATTAGCTGGAAACATGCTCTCTGCGGGGGCTTCCAGGTAGCTATGCGCACTCATTTTGAGAATGGCTCCCTACCAAGTGACTGTGTGATGCGAGCCAATATCGTGTGTATGAAAGTGCCCCTTTTTTACATACTCACCCCCACTTTTTTCCTGGTAAATTATGTGATTTTGACTAAACGTGCACTGGGTTCCTGCTAACCAGGTCCCCAGTGACAGAGCTCTTTCTCAAAACTGTACAGTTTTTCTCCAATTGGCAAAACCTTTAGCACCCTCTGTAAGTCCCAAGTAAATGGTATCCAGATACCTAGGGCCTGAGGTACTAAAGAGGATCCCTAAGGGCTGCAGCACAAATTGTGCTACCCAAAGGGACCACCTCACCAGGCACATGCAAGACTGCCATTGCAGGCTGCGTGTCTTGATCCAGACAAAACTGAAAGCACGTCACACATCCCTGTGTGCCATGTCCCTAACACTGCATGCAATATTTGGAAGTCACCCCAAGAGCAGGCCCAACAGCCCTAGGGCAGGGTGCTGAATATTATATGTGAAGACATACCTGCATGAGCAGATATACCTCTGTTCTGGTGAGTTCTATTACTACCAGTACAAGTGACAATGGAAGCCATCTTAAGACGTGTTGGACACTGGTGAAAACGAGTTCCCCAGCTACATGATGCTTCACTGAAAAAAGGGATGTTTGGTATCAAACATCTCGTATTGGTAAACCCACACTTACGCCAGTGTTGGATTTACAGTACGTGCACCCAGAGGACACCTTAGAGGTGACCCCTAAAAACCTACCAGCCTCTGGTGTACTTGCGGACTGGTTTCTGACAGCCTGCACCCGAGACACTGTTCTGACCTCCTAGTGTGAGAGCCTCTGCTCTTTGGAGACCCAGAACAACAACAAAAACACGGGTCCAGAAAGAGACAGTCAAAAAAGAATGTGAGCCACGGTACCCAACTAATGAAAGTCAAGTGGGAGTATCCCTTTTAAAGGACAACTTCCCTCACACACCGAAGGTGTCATGCTTCATCATAGGGGTGCCTCCTCGTTTCGTGACCTAGTCACGGCACGGGCTACAACCTCCTCTCTACGATGAGGGAGCTCAAGGATGTTTTATTTTGTGGCACATGGGTTGTCCTAAAAACCCTATGTGAGTGTGGGGTGTGTGTAGAAATAGTGCAGTGCTGAATAAGTGAGTGAATCTAAAACTACCTACAGGTAGAGCGATAGACTTTATTAAGCTCCCCTGTGATAGGATTAAAAAGCTGTAAATGAGCCTATCAAAACTATTGAGGCTTCATTAGCTATATCTCAGTTTTAGATTTATTCCAACAGGTAATAGGTTCAGTCCCCTTGAGGGAGTAGACTGGCTGAAGGGTCACAACCCAACCACTGAAGAGGGAATAGCCCCACTAACAACTGATTTAGAGAGACAGGGCAGCCCTTTTGTGACAGATTCGGAGTTTGAAGACGGATGGGCCAGAGGGAGCATGAGCGGCTCCCGAAGCCTAGACTGCCTCCTCTCCGGGTCTGGCTACTGTGAAAACTCTGACCAAATAGTGGATCTAGAGCCAAAGTTCCCGAATGTCATTAGATTAGCAAACGTTCTCCCGAATCAGTTGGGACTTGTGCCCCAAAATGGGAATTCATCTCACACTGAGGTAACAAGGGTTTTGTCCTGGAACATTGCAGGTTTGAAGAGCAAATTAGACGATCCCGAATGGGGAATCTTTATTGAACAGAAGCAGAAGACTGAAGAAAGCACATGACTTTGTCAGCAGCCCTGCTGCCCTGTCTGCCATTCTCTGTCGAACCTGTGCCAAAGACTACTGGAGCTGCAGCTGTGTGCCTCCAAAACCTGGGAGGACTGCCTGTCTTCAATAAAGACCAAGACCTCCCAAAGAACAGTGACCTGTTCCCTGCATCCTGTAGAAACTCTAAAAGAAAAGACTGTGAGGCCTCCGGAACCACCTAAACCCGACAGCTAAAGCCACCACTGCACCGTTGCCTCCGGTCAGAGTTGTAGTGGACCACCAGTCAACAAGGTCACCCAGCCCTCTAGAGCTCGAGTCCATTGTGGTTTCACGCCTCCTGAACTCCCCAACGTAGCCTGCATCTGCTGCATGCAGGCCCCCTCGACCGCAACTATTCCGATAAGGAAAAACCCAACACTTAAGGCGCCTCTGCATCTGTCGCCCCTGGGCCTTGGAGAAGAGGACCAAATGTGTCTCCCCGTCTCTGAGTATCACAAAGCCTGAGCCCACTTGCTGGTTCTATCTTGGACCTTGCCCACCACTCTCCTTAACTCCTGGAGACCGGCCTTGTAAGTCGCTGTACTATACCTGTTAGCAGAACATGTTATTCCTTCCATAGGATAACATAGCAGAACTCAAAAATTGCAGAGTGTCCACTTTTTAAAGTGAAAAGAATTGATATTAAAAAACTTACTCACCTGAACAATTTTTCTCTGATTCCTAAACATATATAAAGATACTTGTTATTTTTAGGTCTCGCGACCTATCAATGCGCATGCGCATTGAGCGGAGCGAGAATTCAAGTGCTCAAAATACTCGTCAAACCAAGGGTTTTTTGGTGCGGTTTTCTTCGAGTTCACGTGAATCACGTGACCAAACAAGCATGCGCATCAGCCTCCCTCCCTTCCTCCTAATTGCATTTTTTCACGGCCGCCACCACATCAAAGGGCTTCTCCCAGCGTGCGCTCTGCGGCTTCTCCTCCCCTAATTATTCATGGCTGGCCGGCCGTACTTTCAGTCTCCCGGCCGCTCATCTTCTCGCTTGCTCCCTTTACTAACAAGCATTTACTAACAAAGCCTTGAAAGTCTGCTTTAACAGTGTGCGCATCAAATACGGCTTTATTTGTGGTTTTTTACTAACAAAGTCTTGAAAGTTTGCTTTAACAGCGTGCGCATCAAATACTCATCTTCTCGCTTGCTCCCTTTACTAACAAGCATTTACTAACAAAGTCTTGAAAGTCTGCTTTAACAGCGTGCGCATCAAATACGGCTTTATTTGTGTTTTTTTTACTAACAAAGTCTTGAAAGTTTGCTTTAACAGCGTGCGCATCAAATACGGCTTTATTTGTGTTTTCTTTTACCAAGTGTCAAGAGACAAGAAATAAAAGTCTTGAAAGTCTGCTTTAACAGCGTGCGCATCAAATACGGCTTTATTTGTGTTTTCTTTTACCAAGTGTCAAGAGACAAAATAAAAAGTGGCGTCTTTCTGGTGCCATAGCTTGAGTAAGCAACGTGTGCACGGAGCAATGCCATTTCAGAAATGGAAGTGTGCTTTAAGGGAGTGTGCTTCAAATACAGCTTTAGTTCATTTTTTTTTTTTTACTAGGTTTCAGAGCAGCATCCCCAATTTGTCAAACGCAGTCTACTCGCTCATAGGCAATGTCCACTAATTCTCTCAATTCTCTTTTCGTGGGTCACACACAATTGTTCCCTGCGCTTGCTTTTTGCCATGCGTACTTTTAACACTCCCCCCTCCCAACACATCTTAATACAGTCCGCAATCAGTGCATACTGCACACACTCAGTGCACACAGATATAACTCACAGTGCACACAGCACTCACTCAGTGCACACAGCTCTCACTCACCCTGCACACAGGCCTCACTCACACTGCAAACAGGCGTTACTCAGTGCAAGCAGCCCTCACTCAGTGCACACAGCCCTCACTCACAGTGCACACAGCACTCACTCACAATCCACACAGGCCTCACTCAGTGCACTCAGCCTTCTATCACACTGCATACAGTCCGCACTCAGTGCATACTGTACACACTCATTGCATACTGCACACACTTAGTGCACACTGCCCTAACTCACAGTGCACACAGCACTCACTCAGTGCACACAGCACGCACTCACTGCACACAGCACTCACTCACTGCACACAGCACTCACTCGCACTGCACACAGGGATCACTCACACTGCTAACAGGCGTTACTCAGTGCAAGCAGCCCCCAATCAGTGCACACAGCACTCACTCACACTGCACACAGGCCTCACTCACACTGCACACACCGATAAGGCTGCAAGGAGAGGTTGTTACCGAAAGTATAATAAAACAAGCATTTGCAATGCAATAGGTCTCGCATTTGCGAGAGTTGGAGCTATTGGCATTGTACATGACACTGCCTTTTATTCATTTGTTTTGAAAACCTTGATAAACACACACTTTGTACGTATAGTCCTTGCTTACGAGAAGCAAAGCTTGCAGTAAAGGAGACTACCAGCCTTGCTACTTATAAGCAAGGACTACAAGTACAAAGTGCTTGTTTAGGCACAGCTTGCAGGTTTTCAAACACATAAATAAAAGGCATTGTCATTTATAATGCCAATAGCTCAAACTCTCGCAAATGCGAGACCTATTGCATTGCAAATGCTTGTTATTAATTAGTGTGGATGTCCTTCTTAAGTTGTGTGTGTCATTTATTAATCACTGTATGTATTTGCAAATGTCTTGCACTCCTCTTTTTCAATCCTAAGATGCTCGACCACACTACCCCATAACAGAGCACTTTGGGATTGCATAGCCAGCCCCTGTTTACTTATAAGGGAACCCCTGGACTCTACACAGTATATCAGATTTTTGACATACCACATAAAGATCCAGCTTCCCACATCATGTGACACACCGTGACACCATGGGAGTCGGAAGGTGTGTTAGTTGCAAAACAATGGTCACAATGTACAAGCAGGAAAAAGAATTTCAAGAACTGACCTATGTACTAATAGGTCAGTTCTTAAAATTCTGAATCATATTGCATTTAAATCTGAGCTACTTTATGAATATTAATAAGGTAGGTCGCAAATTACAGCTCACTGCAATTGGAGGCCATCACAGGGCTGGTGGCCTACTGGGGTCTGCTGATTGCTTTTTAATAAGGCAACCATTTGTTTTTAAAAATGCAGGCCATGTTCATTAAAGGAAACAGGTTGCATTTTGACAGAAAAGTTCACCTTTTTTTTGGTTCTTTGAGATTTGGCAGTAGTTCCCCGGACCACTGCCTCCACTCTTCAAGAACTTTTTTTTTTTAATTTCAAAATATTTTATTGAAAAAGGTATAATACAATACAGTACAATAACTATTCGGGCACTTACAGACGGTAAAAGGGGTACACATTGTATACAATGACATTTGGTTTGCTTGCTGTACTTCATCGCCGGCGGGTCTGTTGGCCCCTGGCGGTCTCGCGGCGAGTATGAAAGAGAGAAGGAAGAAGAAGAAGAAAGAAGAAGGTGGGGGGGTGCTTCAGGTCGGATCTTTAGCGTGGCTCCCGGCCCCTTACAGAAACCAAATCTGTATCCATTCGAAATCACGTTTTAGAGATCGGAAAAACATTCCTGTCTCCTTAAACAGGATTGGTCCGTCTGAAAAAGCATTTTAACAGTCACAAACATCGAATGAGAGCATTTCCAACTCTATAAATGCCTAGTGCACATGCTCCCTAGATTGGATTTATAAAGTGCACTATTTATTTGCATTTACTAGTTGTCTATTGGTCTCAATTGAGATTATTCATACTTTGACCATGCCTGCAGCAGCCACCTGTGTGACCCTATGAAAAAGATTATAGAGGGGGTAAAACGAACACAGATAAGGGGGTACTAGTCTTCTAGGAGGTGCACTCAGGACTTCTGATGGTCGACTGTAGACATCTACCACCCAGAGCTTCCACAGCACTAGAACCAGGAGCTTGTCACTCCAACAAACATGTACAAGATTTCACATGAGGCCTGTACACTTTTTATGGCACAGAACAGACTGAAGTAGACACAAACTCCATGCAATCTGTGATTGGAGGCGCACCGTAGAAAGTAAATGATATAGGAGAGCTGATTGGCTAGCCCTCATCCTGACAACTGGTGATGACTTCAACCACTAATTGATCAAACAAGGACAGAACTAAACATTGGTGCAGTTGGGAAGGACTGTGATACAGACATACAGTTTTGTCTGGCTGCCATCTTTCTATCAGACGTGGGGGGCCTCAACAATGAAGTACCGCTGGACTTCCTTGCAAGGACATAGCAATATTTCCTATGGAACGAAGATGCCGGACTGTGCATTACAGAGTAGAGTCTGCCTGTCAGTTCGTTCCAAAGGTACAGCTGCCTGTCAGGACCTGTGGTAGTCGATGTGATGTCTGCACCACTCTAGGACACGAGGTAATCTAGCAACACTACGTGCACCACCTGAGGCCCAAGAAAGAGTAATTGCCTTACAGCATCTGTTGGTGAACCTGCTTCATCCCTGACCCCAACCAAGCTGCAGAGAAAGCGATTTGTGCCTTTTCATTATCTGAAAACATCTTGAGGATTACAATAGTTTCAACACCTGCCCTGGTGAGCTTGAGAGGTAGCGGATAGAAGTTGTCTGGAGTCCAGAACTCTTGACCACATCTAATTATATCAAGAGGTCCTGGAGATGATCTGCACTTGACACCTAAGTCCTGCTTCTTTAACTTTGTGCTGGAGTCTGAGGCATGCCCTTGGATCTGAGGGCACCACAGGCACTGTAACATTTCAATGTGATCATTGTTTTCTTATACGTAAGACTTTGAAGTATTCCACACGTGGTAATTCTGGTGTGCGTGCACCAGAATCAGTTATACTCCCCCACACAACGACCAGAGAGGGGGTTACTGGACATATGTGAAATGCACTCATGCACCCCTTTAAGTGTGTTTTGAGATTGCCATGGATTGGGTGGCTTACAGAGATTTTAGTAAGTTTGTGGGCATCACTTAGGGCTTCGTGGAAAAGACACCAAAAGCTCATAAGACATTTAGCGGATGAATATAATACCTTGAAAGGACACTTTGAACAGTAGCACTTTCCTGAGAGTTCAGACACATTTACCTTTTGAAGTGCAGTAACCGTAGCTCATGGTTGCGTGAAGTGAAACAAGTGAAGACCTGAGGTTCTTCTCTGCTCTATTAGCTGTTAGATCTGCCTGATCACCTCCATTGTCTAGCAATGGCCATAGGGCCCTATCGTAAAGCCTTTCAACAGCACTAGTGCTCAAGCCCCAATAACATTTGGTGGTCTATCTGGGATCAGGACAACTGTAGTGAACGGCTCCGCTTGTAAGACTTGGAGCCCCGGAACCTCTGACTGCCCTATGGCCACAGGAACCAGGTCTCGCAATCACTGTCCAGCAGGGATCTGCGTTACGTCCCTGGACTGATGTAAGGCTGGCAGTCTTCTTGTTCCAGAGGAAGGATGGATCCACCCCTCCTGAATCCACTGTGGTTGTAATGGCTGATCCATTGACGTGCTGTTTGATTGCAAGTCCCATCCCCTCTTTATTTGTTTTAGACACTTACAGCTAGGATGTGGAAAACGTGACTGTCACGCACACGTGGCAGAATAGCTGAATGACTGTATAAGTCCAGTGAGGGGTGCATGGCCTACAGAGTTCCCAGAAGGTTATCTGAATCTGGTTCAAGGCCAACTCTCGGATGGGATAGTTCATATGCAGTTGAAACCCACCTACCATATAGGGATTACAGGCACCATGACGACTGAGACCAGAAACAAATCCAGTTCTAGTTATTAATTGTCTACAAAAAGGGTTGAAGGTAAAGATGTTCTGGAACCAGAGTGGGCGTGAACAGTGGGGGGGATCTCTGGTGCTCCGCAGTGTGAGAGGCCATGATACTCAATTCCTGAGCACCAACACAGGGTCCTGACTCTTTCCCAGCAAGGTTGAGTCAATACAATATGAACAACAAAACCAATGCCAATGCTGGACTGCAATCACTAGTCTTTATATCAAGTAGTGGTACGAATAAAGCATACCACACTGTTTATTACTTACGTCAGTAATTTATTTTGATCAATTTGAGTCTCTAGTTGAGTTATTTTCATTCTATTTCGCAAGACAGTTTTTTTGTGCATATATACATTATATACAGAAAATACAAAACACGATAATTTTTACAGTTACATGAAATTTTTACAAATTTACACTATAACAACACATATACATATCACTTTCGCTCTTCAAGCATACGTCTTTCAAACCCAAACAAGAAACTTTAAAGTCATTTGAAAATGGTCCCTATGTCACTGTCTTGTTAAATCATATACAGTCATGAATGATGTTTGTCTAGTCGTTTGAATTTGAATATTGGGAGAAACAAATCCGTCAAGGTTTGAATCCTATCCTATCTAGACAGCTATTTTTTAAAACACCATAATCAGTGACAGAGAGACCTAAGTGGTTGACGCGTTTCGAATCCCTTATTATGGGATTCTCCTCAGGACCGAAAGTTTCTTAAAAATCCTGCAAAGTCAGAGTTTCAAAAATGGAGGTGTAGACAAAGTCTGGGCATCATGTTATCCGTGATGGAAGAATCCGTTTTTGAAAAGTGTTCGCCCCAGCCTGGGGGTCGATACGAGTCGCGTTACCAATCTACACAGAGGGATTTACTTAGTGAATTCTCGTTAAGATTCATGAGAGACGGCGTCTCGGCTCATTGTGCTCCGAATGAGCACAATACACCTCCTTTTCTTCCATGAATACCCCTCCTTTGATGACCCCTTCCTCTGAGCCTGATTGTCTGCACGGACCGCTGGTCATCCCTCAGCCTGAGGATACAGTTTATTGCCCACTACTGTATGCACTCGCCCCTCTTCAAAGGGAGCTACTATTGATCATGACCTCCCCACCCCCTGAGATTCGATCAGGCGCACACATTCCAAAGGAATCAGCAGAACACTCAGCTGCGTGACAGCCCCCTCCTATTGTATGAAGGGTAAGGGCCCCTACTGTAGCCACGTGTTGGAATATCTTCATACTTCACAATGTCTTGATTGTAATGAAGGATGTTTGTGTGCCATAAACATGTGTATAAAAGACGAAGCCTCAGAGAAACTTGTTAGAGCACCTCCTGAAGACACTATGAGAGTGTCCGAAATGACAGGCTCTCCTCATGAGAAATAAAACTCTGTTCTTGTTTTCCTGCTCCCAGTGCCCGTCTCTTTATTTGGTAATTGTTCAAGATGGGAACTAAGAGGCGTCTTGCGCCAGCAGCCTGGGCATCAGGAGCGTTATGGGCTGCCTTTTCCACAATTGGCGCCCAACGCGGGGCCCATCAGCGACATAAGGTCCGGTAAGAGAGGTCCAGACGATGGGGTGAACATCTAAATGATTGGAGTATACCTGCCTTGAGAGGGCCCTCGTCCGGCTGCCGATTGAATGAACTTCACCGATTCCGAACGGACCTCTCTCAAGTGACCTATTGTCCTGACTGGAATCCCACAGGAATGCTGCGGTAAAAACATGGAGAAAGAGAACGATCGGGCGCTGGAGAAAGGAAGGCGAAGAATTGCCCACACGGTCCGGTCCGGGTAAGGTTAAGTAGGACGTCTTTACGTCTAATTGGTAGGATGGCTTTATCCATCTGATTGATTGATTGATTATTGATATTGGAAACGGTATTTAGATACTGGTATTGTTCATTGATTGGTTCATTTAGCCTTGGGTGCTACTTGAAGTATTGGTTCTCTTGGAGACATTCTCTGTTTGCAAACAGCGACAGATAGGAACGTCTCTCTCTCTTTGCAAATAGTGAAGGATAGGTAAAGCGGACTTTTGTCCCCCATTGTAATCCGTCATACCTATTTTTCTCCCCCATTGATTGATTGTTTGATCGAACATTGAATTGTTCGAAGTTGGTTCTCTTAAGGATCTTCTCTGCCTACAAACGGGGAAGAATAGGAATATTCTCTCTCCCTTTGCAGATAGTGAAGGGTAGGTAACGCAGGCTTTTGCCCCCGTTGTAACCCGTCGTGCCTATTTCGGTCCTCATTGATTGATTGGTTGTCCGAACATTGACTGTTTGGAATTTGTTCTTTTTGGAGGTATTCTCTGTTTGCAAATAACATAGAAAAGAAATACTCTGTCTAGTCTTTGCAAGTAGTGAAGGGTGGGTAATGCGGACCTTTGTCCCCCGTTGTAATCTGTCATGCCTATCTACTCCCCACTGATTGATAAACCAGTTCCACCCGGACCATTTACTAGAGGTAGGTCATCTGGCCCGACCAGAGAGCACCCCTAGTGAAAAGGACATATGCAATAATAACGAAGTGATCACTGTATCCTGTTAACAGAAACTTTAGCATGAAACAAACTAGAAAGAAATCAGTAGGCCACTGATGAAATTTTTATTAAATAACGAATAAGGAAACGATAACAATACTTAATGATAAAACATATGATTGTCCTAGAAACAAGAAACGTTAGAAATAAGCCCGTAATAAGAAACATGAAAATGATAAGAGAAGCCAAGCTTGACATTGCGACGGCCACGAGGCAACGAGGCTTCATCGCCCCTCACTGCTCCAAACATGTCTGTCCCACCGCCTGCCACGCCCCAATAACGGCAACCTGGGAAAGATACAAGTCAGCAGACATCCGCCCCCATTCTGGAAACTCCCAAAGTGCAACAGGTTTGCAGCTACGCCCAGCCGGAAGACGAGATCTACAACACATGTAGGGCGGGTCCTGCTGCCAGCCGTCGGCCGGAGGTCATCACATGAGGTGGGCCTGAGGAGAGGCCGGGGCCGACGGGATCCGGCCGCGGTGCCGTCTGCGACAACACTGGAGAGTTGGAGGGGGGAATGTCCATGCCCCCGACCCCCCCCTCTCTTAGACAGCCTGGGCCGGCTTCCATAAGAGGCCTGGGGGTGGAGAGGCCACTACGCGAATAGCCCGAAGGCGGCACCACGCGCCAAGGTCTGTTCCCGGGATGAACCGCGGGACCCGTTCCTGGGGCCGTGGCGAAGAGCGTCCGGCCGCCATCAACCGGAGGCCCGGCCCGAAACGTACTGGGCGCCCCTTCTTCAATAATGGCTACGACAACCTGGGGGGGGATGTCTTGCCTATGCCTCCGACCCCCCCTCTCTCATCGCCTGGTCCGGCCATCATGTATATTAGCGCCGAGGAAAACGGCGTGGGGTGCGCTGGGAGGGAGAGACGGCGCGAACGGGCCTCTCCCACCTCCCCAGGTGGAGGCCCCCAGCAGCAACCCCAACGCTCCACTCATCCGACATGGGTTCGCCCACTCGTAAAATGGCGGACGATCCTGCTGGAGCGGGCCCGGGGTGAAGAGATGGCCCGGCTGCTTGTTGATTAAGAAACGAGTCCCACCATCATAAAAGTTCTCCTCGACCTTGAAGATTCTATAGGAGCCGCGGGAGTCCCCGACCCCCTCAGACACCCCCGATGGGGAATGACTGCCATGATTGCCCACGGAACGATGAAACGATGAAAATGTAGCCGCGAGACGTCGGCGCTCCCATCCTAGCGCCAGCCCCAGTTTGAATGACTAGAATGACTAGAATCCTGCAGACTACAGTTCGGATCAGTTCCGGTGAAAACCCAGTATGACCCGGTAGGAAAAATTGTTGCCTCCCCTCCCCTTTTGACTGATGGTTCAGACCACCGATCCTTTCTTTTGCCCTTTAACGGAACTTTTGGACTACCGAAAGAGACTCTGGGCCAACCACGAGTTAGCGGAGATTTAGACTATGCCTGGATCTGCCTGACTGCACCCAAAATGGCGCCGATGCAAATGAAACTTTCAACTCCTTGTTGTACCCCGATTGTTCAGCCCTGGTGTCATGAGATATGTATGCAGTTTTTTAAAAAAACCAAAAAAAAACACATGGATTGATATAGGACGTGTACTGATTATATGTTCGGACAGTAAATTGATATGGGATGTGTACTGTCAATTCGGACAATGAATTGATATGGGATGGGTACTGGTTATATGTTCGGACAATGAATTGATATAGGATGGGTACTGATTATGTGTTCAGACAGTGAATTGACATCAGATGGGTACTGATTGAACATTCGGACAATGAATTGTTGTTAAGTTTTGGCGCCTCATGACATCTACAGTTCCAGCCTGCTCCGTGGCCGGCCCACGGGGTTGTAGGCCCGTATTTGTGCACCGACATTCTTATTAAAGATTTTTGGAAAAAAGCAAACGTAGTTGTCAGGCGTAGATTGATAAGTTTCGAATAAATGATCACTATTTCCGATATAACTAAAATACAGGTGAAATGACTTAGCTCGATTAGTTAAGGGTTAAAAGGTATAATACATGGAGATATTGCAGATATGAAGGGTCCAAGTTTTAGTTGTGTATTTTTCCCTTTTTGTACAGCCAAAAGCAACCGCTAAAGATCCTGGTATTTAGCCTATACTTTATATCCTACCTGTATAAGAAAAGTCACACTTTCGGTCCACCTGGGCTTGAACGCCCAGTTGGCAGGGACTGCATCCCGTGGAGATAGGCCGAGTATGCAGTAAGTAAAAGCCTTTCTGGGTTTATGCGCGCTAATGTGTCTATCAATGTAGCCCCTGCCCCCTTCTTTTTCCCTCTCTCTGCAGGTCACATCGGAATGTCGATTAATGTACGAAAATGGTGATCTAGCGGACGAAGAGACGGGAAAGAGGGTTTGATTATGGTACCTAACCGCGACAAGCAAACCATGACTATTTTTTCTCCCTGAACTTAGCGCTTGGGAGGACAGCCTGACGCGGAAACTACAAAATATGACTTCGCTTGGTACCCCGAATAATGCAACCAAAAATGACGTACAATAATGAATACCTTCCTACGTTTAACTAAATAGGGAAAGTCTAAGGAATATTCCGAGGTAAGGTTTACACAAGTATCCTCCGCCGGGAGGACTAGGAATATTGCCAATATTTAAAAACCTACTACCTCCTTTTTCGCATCCTCATAGACATGTAACTCAAAGCTGCCCCATTGTTCTCCAACTGACACCAACTGTTGTCTCAGCCTGGAAACACATTTGCTAAAATGACTCGAAAATACCACCGTGAGCATTAGCCCGACCAGGTTAGTTCATGACCAATTGGCAGAGGTGTAAGTGTGTGCAACCACAACCTCCAGTGAGGGCAGCCGATGATAAAAAGAAAAAAAAAAAAAAAAAGGTAAAAAGAGCTTAGGATGCTAAGGATGCACAGCATACAGGAAAAGATAATTTTGGCCAATAACTGTTCTATGTTTTGTCTTGGATTTTTGTATATAATACATGTACTGTCTCCCCCGTCTGAGTTTGTGTACGTGATGTATAGATCTACGTCATCCCTCTGCCTGTGTTTCCGTATTGCTTAACCCCCGCTGTTCTGTGTTGTGTGCGCACTGAATGGACCATTATTGTACACACTCTCTCTCTCTCTCTCTCTCTCTCTCTCTCTCTCTCTCTCTCTCTCTCTCTCCACGTCATACGTGTACCAAATGGTTCGTTTAGAGTGCGGGCGACTCTCTCTCTCTCTCTGAGGGTCCCCCTGTTCCCCCCTCCCTTGTGCAAGAACGTTGTGTCCCGCCGGCACAAACCTAATTGGGCCTCTTCGAACACAAAGGTGTTCGGTAAAATTGACAAGAACTAAAACGATTGTAAGTTGCCATATTACTACCTCTCCTTTCTGCAAAACGATAGAACCCGAGTTGGTAATAAAAGAAAGGACAGGTGAGACGACTGATGTCCCCTAATTTGGCCTTCTACAGGGGGACTATAACGTCAATGGTCTTCTGTTTTTCAGTTCGTTAGAAATGCGATCCCCAATGCCCAGATTGTCCCACCCCTCTGCACTTAAGTGCGGATGTCCAAAGCGTCCTCGCTTCTCCCGATTGACCCCAGCTCCATATCAGCTATCCCCGAAGCACAATTAATAACATTGATTAACCGTCACTCCCCAAGAAAAGCATGTTTGGTCTTTCCCCCCCCCCCCCCCCCCCACATGACGATAACACCTCCTGCTTGCGAGAGTTAGCCGACCCCGAAGGGAGATGTAAGATCGTTAGTACTTGGGTTAAGGACTCGATTTTGAGTTTGATAGAATACACTGTCGATGGGAATCCGACTTCTCTCCGCGTACGTCATGAATGAACGCCAGATAGAAAGTACGAATTCAGTGGAAATATCCTCCTACATACTCCATAAGTGGTGACCTCTGACTGTGACCGATGAACTTATTCCCTACCTACTTAGGATTGGGGACGGAATTGAGATGTATAAATGTCTTCTCCTGCCAGTTTTTCTAAAAACTTGTTTTGTACCCATTCAAAGATACAATCACCGGAGGAGAGGAGCTGGACGTGACGCACAGCCTGGCCACAGATCATGAAGCACATGTGACCACAACCAAAGGTGGAGCCGCAGAGCAACGAGACGCGGGACGAGGCACAACTCTCAAACTCGGCAGATGAAGGAATGAAGGGCTGCCTTGAAGCCCTCGACTTGCTGACCCACTCGTGCCTGAAGTCCCTGTCCCCTTTTGAGTCCGACTGGTGGGCCTGCCTGCTCGTTGTCCTTTGCTCCCTTGGTCCCTTGGTGTGTTCAAAGATCTGGCCCCACTCCGCCCTCTCTTCCCTCGATTATTCAACAAACTCACCCTTTTTCGCATAACTTTTGACTCAGAAAAGAAGAGCAGCACTTAGATAGGATTAGGTTTTGCCACGGAAGAAGAAAGACACGCAGGTGCCCAGCATGAGGCACCCCTAAGAAGATCAGTTAGGAAACAGGACTGTGATCTAACAGCAGAGGACTGATCGCACCCTGCAACGCGTAAGGATGAATCTGAGCTGGACCTATAGCTCCACCGCCGGTGCTCAACAGCGCCAACGAAAGAAGACGGACTACCAGAGCTTACCAGTGATGGCTCGCTGTTAAAAAGACATTGTGAAGAAGACCCCCCTTCCTGAACTTTCTACCCACCCCATGACTAAATTGCTTGTATCGAACTGAATTCCTCCCTCAACCATTTTTTTGTATTGCTTTCAAAAATGTTTCATCGGTCACTCATGTATTTAGTTTGCCAGAAGTCTCATATAGCACTGACAAGAACCGAAGGTATCGGAGGCCTTTTTACTGCATGTTGATGTCACTGGAGAGAAAATAAGAACTTGATTTTATAATGTGTCTGAACATTTTTCCTTGATTGACCCCGACTAAAGTATTATGCCGATCTCTAGACTTGCATGAATAACCCAACAAATGTAAATTCATACGTACCACATTTCGCCAATCGTTGTGACTACATATGGTTATACTCAATCTGCTAGCATTGACAAACGTTATTTCATTGGCCACACATGGCTATATGTACACTCCGTCAGTTAGGGTAAACACAAAAGAACTAGCTTACGTTAAAAAGCGGCGACTGTTGAAAATAGCAATGTATATGCACATAAGCGGCGTTCATTTGTGTTCACTGTACCTCTTGTCGTAAGCAGAACGGATATTGCAAAACACTGACTGTGTTATCCCGCCAGCATAGACCCATGCGCACATATATACAACAGCCATTTTAGGTGCCATGGTCTCCCTGTTCGCGATCGATCATCAGCGCCCTTCCCTGACCCTGAAAGCATCCCCCATGCACCCTGACCGCCCCCGCTCTCACATGCACAAGTCATGAACCCTCCCCTCCCGCATGACTCGTGTCTCTGGGAAAAACACCCCGCGCCTGACCAACACCTCCTTTTCTTCCATGAATACCCCTCCTTTGATGACCCCTTCCTCTGAGCCTGATTGTCTGCACGGACCGCTGGTCATCCCTCAGCCTGAGGATACAGTTTATTGCCCACTACTGTATGCACTCGCCCCTCTTCAAAGGGAGCTACTATTGATCATGACCTCCCCACCCCCTGAGATTCGATCAGGCGCACACATTCCAAAGGAATCAGCAGAACACTCAGCTGCGTGACAGCCCCCTCCTATTGTATGAAGGGTAAGGGCCCCTACTGTAGCCACGTGTTGGAATATCTTCATACTTCACAATGTCTTGATTGTAATGAAGGATGTTTGTGTGCCATAAACATGTGTATAAAAGACGAAGCCTCAGAGAAACTTGTTAGAGCACCTCCTGAAGACACTATGAGAGTGTCCGAAATGACAGGCTCTCCTCATGAGAAATAAAACTCTGTTCTTGTTTTCCTGCTCCCAGCGCCCGTCTCTTTATTTGGTAGTTGTTCAAGATGGGAACTAAGAGGCGTCTTGCGCCAGCAGCCTGGGCATCAGGAGCGTTATGGGCTGACTTTTCCACAGGACCAACAAGACATTAAAGAAAAGATTGCATGTGATTCCCATTTCATGGAGGTTCTTACATTTTTTCAGTGAAATAACATTGGCATGAATGTCTCTGATGCACCACAGCAGCTAAACCTAAATAAATGTTAGCACCATTATTAGAGCCCTCGGAATGACTGGCCACAGAAAACGCTTAAGGCAGCTCAGGATCACATTGTATGTTTTGGTCTAAGGACCCAGGTCCTTGTGTATCATAGCATTTATCCACAACCACAGAATGGGTAAAAACCCTTTAATATGTGGGGGCCCCTTTCCTCCAACAGCAAACTGAGGCCAACCTCGCCCTATTCGTGACTTGTAAGGCAAGATAAAAACTGTCTGCTATAGTGACTTATTAATATCTCTGTCCCATAACAAATACATAAAGTAAAAAGGTCAAATGCACAGTGCTTTGTTAAAAAGCCCACAATCACATGATAATGCTGATGAATTCTATACACTTCGGAAAGGAGAATATGAGACACATAATATACAAGTATTGGCAAAGCCAATAAGTCTGTGATTGTCCTCCAGCCATTTGGCTAAAAAGCAAAAATATCCCTGGTTCTGTGAGTTGATGTTGTGCAAGAGCAGAATGCCGAAACTCACACTGAAGTTAGCCAATGGCTCAGTGGTGTAACAATAGCCCCTGCATGCCTCGCAGTGCGTGCTTGGCCCTATCTGGGACTGTGTACGTGAGCCAGGCTTCCTGGCTGGGCCCATAGCGTGAGGGTCCCTCCATGAACTTTGCAGGCCCCCCTAAAGTTTCGTATTGCCACCGCAATTACTGAATCAGGCTGACCCCTTGCCCATGCTGTATGCTGTAGTGGGCGGATGGGATATGTGAATGACACAAGAACAGACCAGTAAATTAAAAGGGCTAGTTGAAAGTCCAGTATACATATAACTTTAGTAAAATCAAAATGTCTTAGCTAACACTATAACTAATAGGTACCTCTTACCTGGTAGCCCGGAGCAGCCTCTGGAATGGTGAATAGCAATGCGAGCCTGGACCCGCCCCTTATCCACACCTCCAGCAGATGCAACTTGTGCTCCTGTGCAGCCTCTCTAATTAGACCCCGATCACCACCCCCAGCTCTATAGCACACATACCTTGTACTCCTGGGCAGCCTCTCGAATGGGGAGCACCCTGTGCTGCTTGTGATCACGTGACATGCTGCAGACCACACAGATGGTCTCCTGGTCATCTGCACAGAACAGTTTCAGTTTCTCTTCGTGTTTTCGGCAAAGGTTCACCTCCTGGGGGGTCGCACTCGGTACCTGAAGCTGTTTGGCGATTTCAACCATGTTTCCCAGTCTCTTGTTCGGTCGGAGTCGCTTTCTTTGAGAAGTTTTCCTGCACTCAGGACAGGGGAAGTCTGTCTGTAGCCCCTCCCAGCACCGAGTGATACAGGACTGACAGAAGGCATGTCCACACTCCACAGACACCGGGTCTGTGAAATATTCCAGGCATATGGAGCACGTGGCCTCCTCCTTCAGGCTCCGGAGCTGGTTGGACGCAGCCATATTCCTGCTGATATACACGAGGTTAAGTTTCGTTTCTCCCGGTTTGTGAAGTGGGAGGGCCTGTCTTTACTTCCTTATACATCCTCCTTGAGAATTCCGTTTTCATTGGTTATCGTTCATGCAGATATGTCGATGCTGGGAGTTTCTGCACCAGAGTAGGGAGTGAATGCGTCTGAGCTGGGAGTGTCCTCAGATGATGTGCTGTGTCTGCAGATGAGCAAATAATGTTTGGGTCTGTACTGGGGGTCTGCCTCTGGGAGTGTCCGAGTCTCTGCTGTGCTGCATCTAGAGGTGGGAGTCGTTGCTACAGAACAAGCAGTGTCAACGTCTAGGCTGTTTTCTGAACCGCATTTCATACGCTGGGATTGGATGGCCAAAGCAAAATTACGAGTTCCAGAAACAGCGCTGTAGGCTAAACATACAGGACAGATCTGAAGGTGTCATGCACGGCATGAAGCACGTGTCAGCCTTGCCTTTGCGGTTGGTTGTGTCTGGGATTGTGCTGAGACTAGTATCTGCAACATGAGCTGTGTGTGTCTCCCTCTAAGTTCAGAGTGTCTGACACTGGTGTTAACGTGGGGGCGTTCACCTCTGAGCTGGCAACGTCAACAACTTACCTGGCAGTGTCTGCACCTTTAAAGTGGAAGTGTTTCCCCTCTGAAATGGGAAACCAATGGAGGACAAGCACTGGTAAAGCTAATAAGTCTGGACAATTGCTAAGTGAAACTGATTCTTCATAGGTTGACAAGTTTGTGTGGATGTTATGTTATGTTATGTTTGTTATGAAGTTTTTTATAGTGCCTAATCACCTGTGCGATTATTGTGGCGCTCAGCAGGTGTGTGATGCTGTCCTCAAGGGGCCCTACTCAAAGAGCTACCTCTTCAGCTTTTTGCGGAATTCAAGCAGTGGTGAGGAGGCTCTAATGCGATGCCCAAGGTCGGTCTATGCTTTAGGAGTGATGTACTAGGGAGAACGACCTCCTGCTCTTCTTTTACATATGCATGGTATATATGCAAGTGAGAGTCCAGCAGGACGGCAGTGCCGTGTGGGTTGGTGGAATTGCATGCTTCTGTTCAGGTAGGCATGTCCTGTATTGTGTAGTGCTCTGTATGTGATGGTAAGGCGCTTGAACTGTGCATGTTTATGTATAGGGATTAGGGAGCCAGTGTAGCTCTATAAGGTGTGGGGTGATGTGAGGCCGGCGTGAGAGATTGAGGACCAGTCTAGCTGCTGCCTCCGAATGGTCTGGGTCTTTTTGTGCGTTTGCTGGTGATTCCCGTGCAGGGGGTGTTCCTCTACTCCAATCTGCTAGTGATGAGGGCATGTGTGAAGGTTTTTCTGGTGTTGTTAGATAGCCATATGAAAATCTTTTACAACCTCCTCAGGGTGTGGAAGTAGGCCGTCGCGATGGCATTGACCTGGGGAGACATGTCCAGCATGCTGCTGATGATGAACCTGGGGCTTTTTGATTGTGTGCTGGTAGTGGGTCCAAAGCCTGTAGACCACCAGGCATATTCCCATAGCGAGGCAATTTTTGTGGATGATGGGATGAATGTAAGAATGCGTACACGCTTGGATGGATGATTGGGTGCATTAGCTGGATGAAAAAGTGAATGCAGAGCTAATTAATGGGTGAGTGCATTGGTGAATAGCTAAATGGGTGAACGCATAGAATAATTGTTTAAGAGGGTGCTTGGATGATGGCTAGATGAATCAGTGAGAGACTGAATGTGTCAATGGATGTAGATAATAATCTTATAAAACAAGCACCTCTTGGCAAAAGTAATGTAATTAAACTATTTATAGTGACCAGTATTATGAAAGTGCTACTATCACACTGTGCGAGACATGACAGTGCTAATAACTCACACAATATCTAAAGGATTACCACCATTATGCTGGTACAACAAAATATACAGTAGGGACTCCATTATGCCATGTGTGTTCAGAGATTTTCAAGAATTATTAGTGTTGCCAGCATTATGATTGTGGTGGCCACTTGCATGCCGTTGAGGTCCACACTGTGCCAAAAATAGCCCTTATTTTCGCCATGACTTGCCACCCTGTTGTTAGGGGTGCATTATGCCAGAAGTGGGTAATGTCGTGCTTTAGGTGTCCACAGTAGGCAAATAACTACCATTATTATTCCAGGGCCTGCATTTTGCTGTGGGTGCCCACCATCATGTCATAGATTCCCAGATGTCACCTGTCATAGGCAACCCATACACCTCTTACCTGCCACATTCAGCTAGACATGTATGCAGAGAACATACGCTGATTACAAACCACCATAGCATCAACTTTCCATGACAGACATAAGCATTGCCATTGTCATTGTTCCTCCTTCCTCAACATCCAAAAATGATTCAATTGGATGGCACTTCCTTCCTTCCTTCCTAAATTATTATGCTTGTTAAAAATGTGCAATACATTTCAACTGAAGCCCCAGTCTGATGCAATATTAGACCTGTACACTGCAACACATCACAATAACAATACAAAACCAAACACCAAAAAAACACAATCTAACTCAACACACACTGATCTGTTGAGTTGTGTGCTACTGTTCTTGTGTTATTTATTGGTTGTTAATGTTATGCTTTACTTTTCTGTTTTCATAGTAGTGTCTTCTTTTGAATGCTTTGTTGGTCTGTTATTTTGTTATTTTGTTGTGTTGTTTGTTGACTAAGTATGTTGTATTGTTGGGTTGTTGTTGAGGTGGCTGTGTGTTTTGTTTTATTATTGTGTTGCTTCTGTGATGTGTTACCTTTATAGTTATTGTGTTTTGTGATCTTGTGTGTTGTCATGTGTTGTTCACTGTGCTATTATTGTGGTAGTGTTTGTGTTGTTTAGCGCTGATGTGATTTATAGTTATGTTTCATGTTTTCTAGCCTGTTATTGTTGTCATGTTTGTTATATATATATCTTTTTTTTTTTATATGGCACACGAATCATCCCCCAGGGGATCTCTCGGCACCCATGAACCAGGCATCATAATGCAGTACTCTATTAATTTTCAATTAACCAGGTTTTCAGATGTTTCTTAAAAACAGTGGAGGTAGGACAGGCCCGCAGGTCTTCTGGCAAGGCATTCCAGTATTTAGGGGCCAGATAGGAGAAAGCACGGCCTCCCATCTTGATCTTTTTAATTTTCCGAGTTTGAAGGAGCTTTTGGCCACTGGATCTTAGCTGCCAGACCGAGGTATACCATTCCAGTTTCTTTGTAAGGTATCTAGGTCCTAGTCCGAACAGCGCTTTGAAGACCAGGCTCAGAATTTTGAAAACTGCTCTTTTCCTAATAGGGAGCCAATGTATCTCTCTCCATAATGGTAAAGTTGGAGTACGTTCTTGCTTATTCAGAGCTTCAGATATTGAATTGTGTTGTTGACTGTGCGTTACCTTCTTGGTGCCCCCTTGAACATTCTTGGGGAAGAATGCCTATGTTTACACCTCAAGATCCAGAATCCACCAGGAGGCAGCCATCTTGGGAGACTATGCCCAAAGAAGCATGCATAGTCCTGTGTTTCCAGTGTCACTAGAGGAATACTAACAGCGCTCTGCTCGGAGAAGCCAGTTTTCACAATCAGGTGCGATTCCTGAATATTTCCAAAGCCACATGCGATTGAGGGTGAGTTAGAGAATGGCTGTGATGATTCTGGTAGGAGCGCTGACGTGCACACTTTGAATCTTCTCCTTACAAATTATACTATTGAGCAGACGTATGAGTTTTAGTCCATAAAAAAGTTACAAGCCTGTAAATTATTTTTAAGTCTTTAATATCTGACAAAATTAGCAGGCAACCGAGTAGGGCTAAATTAATCATTGATGTGCCAAACTGAATAATTTAAAATAGTCGTTCTACAATGATCTCAAATGCTATGTTGCAAACAGTGATGTGAAAGCCATTTGAAAAGAATCATTATTGTGCAATAAAATTAAAAAAATACAACTTCTTATTAAAAGGCACAAATTGTTTGCCTGTGCATATAAAAAGTAAACGATCCAGATGGATTGTCGACTCTCAAACAATCTAGAGCTGTTTAATATTCTGTCATTCTGAGAAGGGGTGTGTGATAAGAGCTCATGAGAGCTAGGATAACAACTGTTCCGTGTATGGTACTCATATCTGCTGCTTTAAACCCTCTATTAATAGCATCCCACATCTAGGCAGAGTCCCTAGCGATTCCAATCCAATCCAAAAGGTCTACCAGCCTTAGGGAATCCAGGATTCCACAGGTAAAAGGTTACAGGGACGTCATAGTTAATTCTAGTAATATCTTAATTTACGTTAACCAATTACATCCTTGATGCCATTCGAGATGCCATCAATGATATCTTCAAACATGTCATCAGTAGCGTGATGAGTAATGTAATATATTCATCAGCAGTACATGGCAGGTCCTCAGCTTGTAAACTTTAATTGGTAAATTTCAGTGTGTTTTTCTTTTAGTTTAAAATAGTGTTTGTAACTTTTTAACTGTAATGTTCAACTAACTAGTGTCACTTTAACCTTTGTTTCTGCAGTAAAATTATATATTTGTATGTGGATATATTATATTCACTGAAAAAACAAAGGCTAAAATAACTTTATAGTTAAATTAGTTTTTTAGCAAAAATATTATATATATTTCTTTCTCTCAGAGTGATTTCACAGTTAAATATCTATATAGTGTGCATCTTGCATAATTGGCTGGAACGCTTTTGAAGGTGTTCGCAAAACTTTATTTAACACTGACGGAGACATAATACAACAATAAGGAATGTATGCCGATGAAGCACGCCGCGAAGAAGCAGCCGATATCCTCAAGAAAGGTACTGCACAACATGGCGCTGAGAGCACCGCTACGACCAGTGTACAAGGAACTCTTAAATCTCAATTTGGCAAATTGGAACGACTGTTTGAACGTGAAATCCGCAAATGGTGGAAAGCCACCTCTCATAGAACTATATTGAGGTACAACGTAGCCCACGCGGTTTACGTATCTACACCATCCCTGCCTACGAAAATTCGGACCCACAACTGCTCGCTGAGTGGACAGCATATACCGCAGATGTGTTCGGAGGAATGCTGAAAATTTTAATACAATTTGCGTGGAGCGTTAAAGAAAAGTGCCAGAAGGAAATTGAGGAACTGGAAGCACTGATTTCTCAGGATCTGGGGGCATATGTAGGTAGCCGTTTGTGATTCGCAAACGCCGAAATTCGGTGAATTTCGGCGTTTGCGAATCGCAACGGAGTTTTGATATGTAGGTGCATATTAGCAAAATAAGGAATCGTAAAAATTGCGATTCCTTATTTTGCTCAAGCATTTAAGGAATCGCAATTTTGCGATTCCTTAAATGCTATGTAGGAGTCAATGAAAAAATGCCTTTTCACGGTTGCCTCCCTTGGATATTCAGGAACGGCTGCAATTACAAAGTATTGCAAATGTTTGAGGTCATTGCCATGTACAGCTTTGAAGTGTCTGGCTACTGGGTATGCCGTATCGGTATTAACTATAGCCTGAAGATGTTGGAGAATTCTGACATGCACTTGTAATTTCATACTGCCTATGTATCTGAGGCCACAGGTGCATGTCAGAACGTATATGGCATACTCAGTTTTACAGTTAAAACATCCTTGTATTTTGGACTCATGTGGGCTGAAAGGTGTTTTATATTTGGTAGTTGTGATACCAAATTTGCAAGCCCTACAAGATGTGCTTTTGTAGAAACTCTGACGACGTTTTAGCCATGTAGTTTTACTAGTTTTTGTGGTTTCAGGGTTGCTACGCACTACCTGGGATCTCATCAGGGGCCATGACTGCATCTGTTAAAACAATCGGCCAATTCTGGTTAATGATCGATCGAATTTGACGATGCTGTTTATTGAACATGAGGATGAGTCTGGGTGTATTACGTTCTTCCTCTTCCCCATCAGTGTCATTTGCTGGTTCACTAGTGGCAGGTAGAGGATCCAATAATGATTCTCTAGATCTAGTGTTGACTTTACTTAGTGCTTTATTGAGAGTGGGTGTGTTGTAACCCCTTCTGCGGAATCTTTCTAGTGCCAGACACTTCAAAGCTGTACATGGCAATGACCTCAAACATCTGCAATACTTTGTAATTGCAGCCGTTCCTGAATATCCAAGGGGAGGCAACCGTGAAAAACTTTGAGGCAATTAGAGTCCAAGTTTATTCTGGAACTGGACAGCAAACATCCTAAAGGACTTAACAATACGGAGGATCTACATAATTTTCTTTAAATCGTTTTTTAGCCTTGAAATTATTACATCTACCTCATTTATCGATTTACTATAATGAAATCTCATGTTTCCCCCTATTCCCATAAATCTGTTTTTAATATCTATTTTAATGTATACATTGATTTTTTAATATATATATTTTTTATAGCATACCCCCTTTTCCCTTCACCCCATGTATACTCATAGCATTTTGCACAATCACATTGCACTATTTCTCAAATTCACTAGGCAGCTATTATCTCTGAAACACTATGTCTGGCATAGTTCTTTGCACTTTGCATGTTTGCACATTGCCAGTTTGCACATACATCTAGATTTCTATTGACAACGATTAGAGGGATTTTACACTACAGGAACTCATTCCAAAATGTAGCATACCGTTCACATGCACTGTATTCAATTTATATTTCAATATCCATGATGTTTTTGAGGTTTTTATACAGATTAATTATATTTATATTTATATATTTATATATCAATAGGTTTCATGAATTTCATCATCTAAAATACCATATCCTAGGGTATATATATTCTATAGAATATTCAGTACTTTGACCTTCATTTAAGCAAGCAAATTCTTGTTAAAACTGTTGTGTTCAACAATAAGCTTAAAATATAGACGTATATATTTCCTACAAATGTATGTACAACATATTTAACAAAGGTGCAAAAACAAATATACTAGGAAATAACCGCATTTATGCCATAAGTGTTTCCTTTATATCTATTTGTTACATGACTGGGGTGTAAGCATCACACACAAAAAAACAGAGTATATAAATAGTAAGCGGACTGCGATTCCACTAAGTGAACAAGAATACTGAGTTATTCGAAACGCGTCTGATTAAAGACTTGAATAAATTAAAACCTGCTTTAAACCACGAACCTCCGGTGTCCGTTTCCCGTTTTTCTCTCTGCATTGCCGGCCGGTGTGCGCAAGAGTGTTCGCAAGCCGCTGCTCGGATATATATATATATATATATATCAAATTCCTTTACCAAACATCGATAGTACGCTCTCAGGAAATGAGTGTGACACGTGAACAAGCTGCAAGGCGAAGCGCGTTGCGTGGAATAAACCTGTGTTCCATTGAATCGTGTTGTTAGACTCATTTCCTGAGAGCGTACTATCGATGTTTGGTAAAGGAATTTGATTTGTGACGACAGGCACGCTCCGCCGGAGTGTACGCCACCCCTCTAGGGTCCCAGTATCTCGGCAGGAGCCTTTTCTGAGGATTGATATATATATATATATATATATATATATATATATATATATAATCTACTGGCGGTCGCCAGTAGATAGTTATAGTTAGGACCTATTATCCATAGGAAAACCGCAACATTCTATTGCCAATAACTTTGGCGTCAATTGATGGATCTTCTTGAAATTTTCCAAACTTTTGGCCAGCTCAGTCACGCTCCTTCCCTGAAAGTTTGGGGGTGATTGGTGAAGCGGGGGCCGAGAAAAAAGGGAGGTCCCAAAACGTGTTTTCCCCATGCAATTTCTCATAGGACCTTTAGCCACGGCTACAGCTCGAACAGCTGAACGGAATTACCCCAAATTTGACAGAGAGGTAGTCCTCAGTTCCGACTTGTGCCTTTGGCATATCTGGTGTCAATCTGTTCAGTAGTTTTCTTTTAAAATTACGGTTAAATTCATTTATATATCTATGGGCGAGGAGGATCCGCGGATTGTGCGATCACATGCTGAATTCTAATTGGCTGTGAAGCGGTTGTAAATATTCGAAACCAGGAACTGTTGCCAGCCATTTTGTGCCTCGGTAGAAGCAAGGGTGAAGAAGTCTGTGAAATATGTTGGCTAAACGTGAACAGGGGCAGGTTAGAGACACCCTGACCCCCTAGGCCTGCTCGTGAGTGACAAGGGACCCGTAGGGCAAATAAAGTAAGAACATTTTTTTACAAAAAAAAGTCCCGAGATGCGCATAGGATTCGCGCATTTGGTCACTGAAAAAACCAGAAGCATGTATTTTTTAGATATATATATATCAAGCTTATTTGTATAGTTGTTGGGTGGTTCTACAAAGAGCCCTTGCGTTTATTGAGAGATTTTAGTAATTACAAGTAAGCAGAGTCTAAAGTTCATGAGGAAGACTCGGTTTCCTTCATCTGTAAAATGTACACTATCTCTTTAATAGATGCCATGCTTATTGAAATGCAGATTGTTGTGGTATATGGACAATATTCTATAGTCTCGTAAAAAAGTAGAAAGATTTATTCACATGTTTATTCACTTATGTGTGCAGATCAGGTGTTCCAGTCTTCCCCTATCCCCTAACGACTGGTTTTTGAAGGCGGGCTCACCCCAGACAGTCGTCTCCCACCTCCAGACTACGGTCGACCTCTTGCACCTGCTGGGGTTGTCTATCAACGTGCCGAAGTCGCACTTGTGCCCCTCTCAGAAGCTCCTCTTCATCGGCGCGGTTCTGGACACGGCGCAGTTTCGGGTTTTTTGCTCCGAACAGCGGGTTCGGGATAGTTAGGCTCTGATTCTGATCTTTCAGCTTTTATCCCGGGTCTCGGTCAGGTTGACGCTGAGGCTCCTGGGGCTGAAGGCCTACTGGTGCATCACGCAAGGTAGCATGTGAATAAATATAAACATAGGCCACGCAGTTTGCCTCCCGTAATACACACATTTCAGGAGGTGGTGGTTCCCGGGGCTTGAGGGGGTCATAGAAGCCCACATACTTGTAATGTTGTAGCGGGTGGGTTGGACGCGAAAGTGGTGCAAGGGGGTTATAAATCTGGTACACAGTGTTTTGTTTTACTTTGCTTTGTTTTCTGTGATGTAGAAGATCCTGGGTAAATATAACGTTATTTTGTACAGCCAGTAACTTTTAACCCTACCCCCAAACGGTTAACTGCCTGTTACTATAGTAACAGTTCATGGAACACTTACGTGAGCACAGAGGTTAAAAGTTCACCACACTGTGTTGCTAATGAGATAGCCTCAGAATTGTATTTCAAATTATAAATATAATTTCTATTGATGACTGCTACCCCCCCAAAAAAAACAGACGTATGTATTTTTTCTTATTAACGTAAAACAATAACTGGAACTATAACTAAAAGATAACAATACAATAAATAACTAGAAATATAACTAACAAAACAATATAATAAACAACATATAGTATGGAGTCTAAAAAAAGTATTGTAGTTAATCTGCAAAACAAAAAAGAAAATTAGGGGGTCATTAGGATGGCAGACGGACTTTGTCCGTCCGCCATCCTGTCGTGGGCAGGGACCGTCCGCCATAAGGGCGGTGGTCCCGTGCCTCAAATTAGGATGCACCCGCCACAGTGGCGGAGGCATCCCGCATTTTTAACATTGCGGCGGACGGTGCTGAAAGCACCGTCTGCCGCAATGCCAAAAATGCATGTTGTGCGTTTCAAAGCACAACATGACAGCTACCGCGCGGTGCCTGCCATGTTGTACTTTGAAACGCAGGGGTGTGCACCCTCCACCCCCTTTCACCATGGGGGCCCACAACGGGCCCCCAAAGCAAAGACCATATGCCTTTGGCATTCCCCAAAGCACATCCTAATATGGCTGGCGGTGTCTGATAGACACCGCCACCATATTAGCCCTCTTCCGCCACGGTCGCAAGGCGACCGCGGCGGACGGTCTTCCCGTCCGCCGCAGACCCCCCAGCCATCCTAATGTGGCGGGGGTAATTTCTGTGAGCATGGCGGACGGATTGCCCCCGCTGGGCCGGCGGTGGCTTCCGCCAGCCCGGCGGGGGCAATCCGTCCGCCATCCTAATCGACCCCTTAGTGTTTAAAATTAGATTGATGTGACTAAATGAGGTCAAACATTACAAGTCAAAGTAACACTTGACAATATTTATATATTTTTTAATCTTTGCAGTGTGCCTGAAACGCTTACACTGGTATTGTACATGCAGACTTTGGTCCACCCTTTTTATCAATTTTTGCAGTTTGAGATATCAAATCCTACCTCTGTTATTCATCTCCTACTTTCTCCTTTCAAATTCTCTTGTAAAGACCTTAACAACAATTAAAGGGAACATTTTCTGCATATTTTTAATAAAGCATTTGACACAATGCATAGTGACACTGTATTTATTGAATGTTTTGAAATTAATTTTCACAAGTCTTAAAAAAGGTGAATGCAAGAAAAGTTATTTTTCGCATATGCAAGACTGCTTTCAAGAGGAGACCCCAATAAAGAGGACTGGTGTGGAACTGCAAGTATGCGGAAGCAGTTGCAGACTAAGAATCCGGTCAACTTTGCAAGGGAAGAGTTAAGGAGATTGAGAGAGACACCGTCTGCTTCATGAGAAGGCCCAAGTACCAGTGGAGCAACACTGTCAACCTCTATTGCAGAGCCTAATATTCATCCCCAATTTGGAACCCTTTAAGATAAAAAGTAAGAAGGTTGGGAGCTTTGTATGCCATCCTGATATCTAATCATCCATTAGTTATACAGAGATCCACCTCATATCAGACTCATCCGTACAAGTGTGAATTGGAGATTATCTGCCACCGAAAACCCCTCAAGTACTTATATCCGTTACTTTTTAACTTCGTCGACTAGTCGTATTGTGAGTATTTACCTTAAAGTTGTCCGTTAAAAATTTGTGAATCTCTCTGGCTTCATACAACTAGTTCATGCCATATTTGAGACATCGGTGAAATGAACTGGAACAGGAGGATATTCTTTCTTCAATGTTGGTAACTTGCTGCTGACTTATGTAACATTGTGGTAAATGAAAAAAGAGTTAAAAATGTATATGTTCTACATATGTCCAAGCTTAATTTTAATGTTCATAAAAACAATTGTTCTCAATAGGATTGGGGATGAAAAGTAATCATCAGAGGTTATAGTTGGACAGCAAAATAGGAAATAGTATTGCATTATACAAATGTTAGGCCGAGAATGGTCACTCACTTCATTCACTGATAGAGCCCTTTTTGGACTTCAATGATCTAAAACTTCAGAAGTAATTAGCAAGGAAAATTGAAAGCCAAGTTTTCAACAAAAAAATATTTAAAACAACATTTTTACTTTGTATCTGAAGTACAGGCTGAAAACGTGTAACGAGCATTTAAATGAGAAATGAGTTTCAGAAAGAACCGTCTATAAGACTATCACAATGCAGATTTATATTGCAGCCCTCCCCCATAAAATAATAATATATAATTAGCCATGCCCCGGGGGCTGGGGACCCCGGTGCAAGGAATTGGGCACGGGAGGGGGGCCACGCGGCCCACTTCCCATAAAAAAAGTGAATACGTATACTCCGCTTATTGTCATCGTAACATAAGCGCACCCTTCCGATCACGCGCTGAAGGCTAATTGGCTGTCAAGTGGTTGTCAACATTCAAAACTAGAAACTGTTGGCAGCCATTTTATGTGTTGGTACAAGGGAGGCTGAAGAAGCGTGTGAAATGTGTGTTTAAAAACGTGAAAATGGGGATGGTAGACACACCCTTATCCTCTAGGTCTCCTCAGGGGGTCCCACATGGTCTCCCAGGGCCCCTATTTTTTTTCTTTTTTTGGGAAAAAATCGCGGAGTGCGTGTATGATCCGCGCATTCTAGCGATATATTTGTTTTTTTAAAAGATGTGGGCTTCAGCGCCTCTTTGGTCATTTGCATTCTTTCAACTGTTTAGAGGAGATGCAGCAGTGCTGGATCCAGTATCCACCACTGAGTAAGAAAAGTTAACGATAACACTATTTACCTGCTAAGTGAATTTCCTCCCATAGGATAACAGTGATGTACTTTTTAAGAAAGTTAAAGAAAATTATTAAAATAATAATCTCAGATAATCTCTTGTCTTAATATTTATATTAAATATATATAAATAAGTTTTCAACATTGAAAAAATCGTGGAAGTCGCGCACACACCGTGTCTGATATGTATATGACATCATTCGCTACCGCACGTCCGTCACGTCGCGTTATACGTACATCTCGCGTATGCGCAAGGCGTCGCGCACAAGTCGCATAGCCACCGAGTGGGAAAAGTTGTACCCGTCGCACACCCTATGCGGATCCTAGACAGCGACTCTAAAATGGCGGACACGTTTCGCGCATTAAATGAGCAGGGTGTTCGTAGGGTGCACAACTGCAAAAAAAAGAAAAAAATAATAAAAATAATTTTAGTATATTATAAACAATATAAAATAATGAGAAAAAAATTCTGTAAAAAAAATGTAATAACAAAAAATGTGTAATGTAATTTAAAAAATACAATGAAAATAAAAAGATTTAAAAAATGTTGTTAGAAAATATAAAAAAAATACAAATATTTACAAATTAGCATTTTAAAAATCTTTGAAATTCACTGAAAAACCATAGGTTTCAGACATGTTATAGTTAGGAATGAGCATTTAAAAAACCTTTGAAATTCACTGAAAAAACCATAGGTTTCAGATAAGTTATAGTTAGGAATTAGCATTTAAAAAATCCTTAGAAATTCACTGAAAAAAACCCATAGGTTTTAGGGGTGTTATAGTTAGCTACACATTTCACTCGTATAAAACCATTGAAATTCCCCCATTATAGTTAGTTGTACTAACTATAATTTGCGCGCCCGCAATCCACTGCTGATGATGTCACATATTACATCATTCATGACATGGTCAGTGACATCACTGATGACATGACTGATGACATCTGAAATGACATCACTGATGATATCACTGATGACATCATCCAGTGAAAGTAGTTTGGTTTGTTATTTAAACATGTATTATATATATATTGAGAAGCCCGAAACGCGTCATGGTTGTTTACCTGTGCCAATAAAATCATCTTATGGCCAAACCCTGTGGTCCGTCTCCTGTTACTAGCTTCGCCGGTCTGAGTGAGTCGGAGGTGGCTTGAGTAGAATTTCTGTGTATATATATATATATATATATATATACATATATATATATATCAATGTAGCTCCTCCTCGATTCTCTAGGCGTCTCAAGCCACAGACTCGCACACCAGCAAACAAGGGAGACGGACCACAAACGAATCAGCATAGAATGTTTATTCACAGAGATCAGCTACGCGTTTCAGGCAAGTTTTGCCCTTGATCACGCTATATATATATATTATAAGCCAGATAGGGTCCTTCCGGGATCCTGCTCCCGTAGTCAGGTGGCGCGTAGTATCCGCGAACCCAGAAGCCAAATTTCTATTCCATACCAAACTTGCCAATAAGCAAACACACCCAGTATGGTAAAGGCCGGGGAGTTCTTTGGGGCGACGGGGACCTTGGGGTTCTCACCATAGCCTCCAACAAAGAAAGGATTGTGGGTGCCGTGGATTGACATCCACCAAACATTTAAACAAGCTTCGGCAAAGCCAGTAGGTCTGGCATCATCGACCAGCCTTCTGGCAATTCTTTTTTATGGTCAATGCTTTTGCTAAACCTCATTGTTTGGAAAACTGCCAGGAGTTTGTGAATCTGGAAAAAAACATTGACAAAAGATGCCGTAACTCATAGCAATAGGCAAACGGCTTATATGGGAAGACACGTTGCCTCTTGATGCATGTTCGAGTGGGTTGTGAATGACATAACCTCAGACAAATGGATAAAGTGTGTCTGAAAATCCCTATAAGGAACTATGTCATACACATAATTTTAGTAAAATCAAAATGTCTTGTCTAACACAGACCTAAAAAAGCCAATTGTTGTGCCATTGGCTGTCATCCTCTTACCTTTGAGGAAGAAAGAAAGGAGTAAAGAAAGCAGGCAATAAAGAAAAAGTTTTACCAGTGCTGCAAATTAAACACAATAAAGTTGGTGAAATTTAGACCAGAGTAAATGTATTCTAAAGTATTTTTCACTTATGCATTCACATACAATATTGAAGCTTTCGATAGCTTAATACAGAACAGTTTCAAATGGACACAATCTGTTGTGCTGTGAAATACCAGCAGTCAAAAAGTAAACAAAGGGCACTCCAAAATGAGTTTACAACAACATTGGCAGGAGACAGGTACTCATAAAGCATGGAATTTGGCTTGTCACATCAGACTCTAAACACAAAGGCAACATCAAAGTAAAACATTTAAAAACACATTGCCTCAGAAAGAACTAGTTTGTTTGTGGAAGCGCTCTTTGTAAAAGAGCAAAATGCTGTAACTCAAAGTGAAGTTATCCAGTGGCTAAAATGGGCTGGCCCGCTGCCTCATGCTGTATGCTGTAGCAGATGGAAGCAAAATCTGAATGACACACCAACAGCCCAATGGATCGAGAAAGCTGGCTGAAAAGCTGCTTTGCATAAGTATATTGTAATATATTTTTTTTTACATCAAAAGACTTGAAAAACTGTCCAGCTCGGTGTTAGAGTTCATATTCTTTGGAAATCATGCAATATTTATTTAGCGCACATATCACTCGTAAGTCTCATGGCGCTAGCTGACAACTCTAAAGATCAGCTTGGTTTGATGAAATTAGATGTCAAACAGCCATGTCTTTAACTTCCTGCGGAAGCAGTTATGGTCATTGATGATGCGTAGATGTGGGGGCAATTTGTTCTAAAAAGCTGGAGCAAGGAAGGAGAAAGATCTCCCTCCGATAGTGGTAGTACGAATTCTGGGAGGTGCGAGAAGTGATTGGTTACTAGAGTTCAGAGTTCTGCCGGGTTGGTACCAACGTAACTTTTTGGCCCAAAAGCCCGGGCCTTTTCCGTACATATTTGCCTGCCCTTCGTTTGGACCAGACTGCTGCTACTTCCCTTCACGACTTCTGCCCTTGGGAGAAACCCACAGCAACTCGCCGGACCCGCTCCACGGGTCCCGCAGCGCGTCTGAGAACAGCGGGAGCTGCTGCTGGGAGAGGGGCGGTCACCTGTGCTAGGGCTTGGGGCGTGTTGTTGCTTGTAGGGCTGCGAGCACGGTAGCAGGGACTCAATCACCCAGGAGTCCCTGCGAGTCCAATCTGCTCCACCTGGGCTGCTCTCCCTGCTGGCCCCGCCCCCCCGCCCACGGAGTAAAAACCAGGCTGCAGGACTTGTTGGTGGGACGCTTACCTGCCCTTCGTTTGGACCAGACTGCTGCTACTTCCCTTCACGACTTCTGCCCTTGGGAGAAACCCACAGCAACTCGCCGGACCCGCTCCGCGGGTCCCGCAGCGCGTCTGAGAACAGCGGGAGCTGCTGCTGGGAGAGGGGCGGTCACCTGTGCTAGGGCTTGGGGCGTGTTGTTGCTGGCAGGGCTGCGAGCACGGTAGCAGGGACTCAATCACCCAGGAGTCCCTGCGAGCCCAATCTGCTCCACCTGGGCTGCTCTCCCTGCTGGCCCCGCCCCCCCGCCCACAGAGTAAAAACCAGGCTGCAGGACTTGTTGGTGGGACGCTTACCTGCCCTTCGTTTGGACCAGACTGCTGCTACTTCCCTTCACGACTTCTGCCCTTGGGAGAAACCCACAGCAACTCGCCAGACCAGCTCCGCGGGTCCCGCAGCGCATCTGAGAACAGCGGGAGCTGCTGCTGGGAGAGGGGCGGTCACCTGTGCTAGGGCTTGGGGCGTGTTGTTGCTGGCAGGGCTGCGAGCACGGTAGCAGGGACTCAATCACCCAGGAGTCCCTGCGAGCCCAATCTGCTCCACCTGGGCTGCTCTCCCTGCTGGCCCCGCCCCGCCGCCCACGGAGTAAAAACCAGGCTGCAGGATTTGTTGGTGGGACGCTTACCTGTCCTTCGCTTGGACCAGACTGCTGCTACTTCCCTTCACGACTTCTGCCCTTGGGAGAAACCCACAGCAACTCGCCGGACCCACTCCGCGGGTCCCGCAGCGCGTCTGAGAACAGCGGGAGCTGCTGCTGGGAGAGGGGCGGTCACCTGTGCTAGGGCTTGGGGCGTGTTGTTGCTGGCAGGGCTGCGAGCACGATAGCAGGGACTCAATCACCCAGGAGTCCCTGCGAGCCCAATCTGCTCCACCTGGGCTGCTCTCCCTGCTGGCCCCGCCCCCCCGCCCATCACTCCCCTCTCTTGCTATTTTAGAAGGCTGTACGCCCGCTGCGCGGGAGCGTCCCGGGAGAAGCCCGGGACAAGGGCGGGCCGTTTGAGGCCGTTAGAGAACGGTAGAGACCGGACCGGGCCACCCCCCTTGGCTCCTTTATTGTATTTACAATTCTTGTCCTGTTCCCATTAGCCCTTGACGAACCCACGGTACAGGTACAATGTCCGTGCGCGAATGTAGAACCAGGGCAGCTAAAGGGAAGAAGCTGAATGGGACTCTTGATGATTTTATAACTAGGACTAACACTGCTATTGATGTGGAAATCAATAAAATGCAGCAGAGAGTCTCTATGGAACTTGATGCAGCTAGAAGAATATCCCAGGAGCTGTCCTTGGCGAGGAAATCATCCCTAGGTCATTTTGCCTCAGCCAAAACTCCCGAGCGTTGGGTAAGCCCTGTTCCTATTCTGACGCAGGCAGTTGTCCACCAGATATCGGTCTCCCCACTCCCAGCCCCTATGGTGGGGCTATCCCTTTCATCAACCTCCAATCATAGTCCTTCCTTGGGTGGGGTGGTGCCGGCAAAGGGGGCCCCAATGGAGATATCCCCTAATCCTAAGGGGGAGGGTGGGAGGAATCCCTTCACAATTAAAGAGGGTGCCGTCCAAAAACGTAAGCGCAACACCACATCTGCCTTCTCTAGGAAGAAGGCGAAGGTTGCAAAGGCCCAGATCTTCACGGGTTCTAATCCTACAGTAGGGGGGTGGCCGCCATACCCCTCGATTTATCCCCCCAAGTACCACCACCTACGGGGTATAACAGCCCCATTGCTGCAGAAACTAGCCGGGCAGCTTCAGTGGGGGAGCACGATCTAGTAATAGAAGGTGAGAATGATGGGGTTCCTGTGTGTGTGATAGAGGGAAGAGATGTGGAATTTTTAACGATTGTCTGGGAAACGCAAAAAAAACTTCTAACCCCCCTGGAAGTCAGACTATCGCGTATAGAAAACCAGCTGCTTGAGACAGAAAAGAGCATCTTAACCCTAGCAACTCTTAGTATAGTTGATAATAAACCGAATAGCACACTTGGTGTAATTCATCCTACAGCAACAACCACAGCTATCCCACCCATGGTTCCTGCGACCAAACCTATTCCCAAACCCCGATCCAAGGCTGCCATAAGTAATACCATTAATGTTACCGCGGAGTTACCTAATCAACTGCCTGTACAACCTGCTTCAGCCCCGAAAGTCACGGCAGCCTCGAGGGCTAAAGAACCTAAGATCTATTATCCGAAGACACAGGGGGTAAAACCTAAGGAGAAACAGCGTGGGGGTTATATCGATCTCCCCCCGGATGTTAGGCCCTATGTAGTGGTGCTAACAGGATTTCCGGAAATTGCATATCACCAGCAGGAAAACTTCGGGTCACTGAGAAACAAGGTAACACACTGGCTAAATGAAAACAGGCCGTTACCCATCCACCTGAGAAGTAAAATTCTTATGGTGCGAAGGGTACCATGGATAGGCACCACGCACAAATCAATCGCAGGTGATTGTATAATTATCTCTTTTGATGACCCCAATACAGCACATCATATATGCACATGGAACGATTATGGGGGGAACTCGACCATAGTAGCTAGACCCCTAACCTATTTTTATCCCCCGCTTCCATGCTCCAAAAACGGGGGGAATTGGCCTTCGGCTAGAAACCATGTATGATGGTTCAGTAGATTGTTGGCAGGGCACTCAAGGCAGGTGGAATGGGGCACCCACTTATAATAGATTTGGCTGTCTTGAGGATGTTGACTGACTCACTGGCAAGGTACCTTGCACAACTTCTTCTGAGGACTCACCTTCCCCTTCACTGTGCCCTGTCTCTGTGCTAGCCATATGCATCCTTGAAAATCACAATTTATCGGAAAATAGGGCTTTGCCCAATGAGGGTAGAGTTGTCGAATCTCGACTAATTGAAATAGTCCCTGAGTCCCTTGACGATAAATTAGGCCAGGCAGTCTCAGTTCACCATAATGCCAAGGGTAATCTCCTCTTCAGGGAGTCGTTTGGAACAGGCAGGCTACTGTTAGAGGGATTGATTTCCCCAGAGCTACCCCCATCCGAAGTGGCCATCCGAGGTGAGGAACTTCAGGTCAGCAGCTATATTCTACCGCCGCCGTTGATTACGGGGGGGAGCTTCCCTGCTCCCCCGTGGCGGTCTCTGGAAGGGAGATTATATCCCTGACCCCGGCTGAGGCCTCTAGTATTGCCCCTAGTATTGTCTTTGCCCCTCCCACAAACGACCAGGTGCGGGGCCCAGAGGGAATGGGTGGCGAAGGACTGAAGGTGCTTCGCTGGAACATAGCAGGCCTTGCGCGGAATATAGACATACCCGATTGGAACTCATTTGTTGAACCCTTCGGGTTGTGCCTATTCCAGGAAACCTGGTGCCTGGAACCATACCATAAGGTGGGTTTCACCACCTACTTTGTTCCTGCGATACAATCTCCGGGAGGGAAAGGCCGTCCCTCCGGCGGCCTACTAATTTGGGCTAGTATCTCGCTGGGTCTTTCTATTAGGCATATTGCCAATAAATCACATGACCTACAGAGAATTTCAGTTAGAGGGCCACATGGGGGGAGGAGGCTTGAAATTTTTAACATCTATGTTAGAGGGGCAAGGGGCGGGTCCTCCACACTGTCTCTTATGGGTATTGAGGAGGGTCTTAGTTCTTGTGCGTCCGACGCGCTTGTTATACTAGCAGGGGATTTCAACTGCACATTTGAACCCCTGGCTAGCGAAGATATATTGGGCACCTGGGAGGATGATGCCAGGAGAGGCATTCCACCCCTCTCACTGGCCCCTATCGGAAGCTGGTCCCAAAATGCCATCGATCTTAATGCCCTCTGTCTGGAACACGGCCTTAGGGCCACTAATGGTAGATCTAATTCAGATCAGGCAGGAGCTCATACGTTTAATAGAGTGGGTCATTCCTCGCGAATTGACTTCATTCTATTGAACTACAGCCTCTGGGCAAACTTAATTGACCTGGAGGTCCTCCAGTCTTCTGTCAGTGACCATAATCGTCTATTCCTGTCCTTGTCTTCCCCCTGGACGGGTGTGTCTTCAGCCCCAACCCCTCATGTCTGGAAATCAACGCATGAAGTAATCCCTTTTAATTGCAGCAGACGCCTAAAATGGAATACCTTTGCGGCAAATGAGGATAAGATCCGTGGTGCCAAATCTATAATGTTCAACACCGCGATGCGGTTAGACTCCTTAGGAGCCATTGATCTTGAGGTTCCTAACTTGTTCTCTGAAACATCTATTGCGTTAGGTGAACTATTTGTGGTTCACTTTTCAGGTTCAAGGGGCAGCGCAAATGGTAGACCCATGCGCAACGTGGGTTGGTTCTCATACGCCTACAGTGTTGCCAAAAGGGACCTGATCAGGGCGGTAAAAGCTAAGGATGGGGCCCAGATTAGCTTGGCTAGGCGTAACTATAGAAAGACCTTAGTAAAGGCAAGGGCTGAGCATGAGATCTTGTTTTGGCAGGACCTATTGGCAGCTAGTCTTAGGAAGGACTCCAAAGGCTTCTGGGACCTAATAAGAACTAAGGACAAACCCACGGACTCGCTCATAACATGTAATATAACTGAGGGAGTATGGTTTGACCATTTTTCCAAGCTTTATGCAGCGGCCGAGGGCCCGAGCTTACCGAGGTGGGTCAGTATGCCCCGGGTAAATTAGAGCCCAGTGAGGACTTCCTATTCACTTGTAAAGAAGTAGAAGGGGCGATTAAGCGCCTGGTCCCCAACAAGGCGGCGGGCCCCGACGGCCTTCCAGGGGATCTACTTCGTGTCAACCTAGTCAAGTGGGGGAGACTTATTGCCTCCGTAATGAATGCTGGTTTGGCTGGTGCGGCCTTACCAGATTCATGGAGGGGCGCAGAGGTCGTCCCTATCTTTAAGAAAGAGAGTCGGGACGACCCTGCCAATTACCGTCCTATTAGCCTCCTGGATTCCTCGCAGAAGGTAGCAGGCAAATTCGTCCTAGGAAGAATTACGCAGTGGGTCGAAGAGAACAATATTCTGTCAGTCCTCCAAGCCGGTTTTAGAACTGGCACGGGGACGATCGAGCAAGCATTCCGGCTGCTGATGCTTTACTGGAAAGTGGTTGTACTGGGCAAAGGCAGCCTGTACCTTCATTTATAGATCTAAGGACCGCCTTTGACCTGGTCCCACGCAATCAGCTCTGGAGCGTTCTCGATGCGCTAGGCATTCCCCCTTATCTTCTGGATATGCTGATAAGATTCCACGCAGACAACTTTGCACAGATCAGGTGGGGTGTCCAGGGACAAAAAACATCGCGAATTCCTGTAAATAGAGGTGTCCGCCAGGGCTGTGTTTTGGCCCCCACTCTGTTCTCATTATATGTTAACGGAGTGGTGGAGCATCTGCTACAACATCCAGCAGACGCACCATCCCTGGCGGGCAAGAAAATACCTACCCTCCTATTTACAGACGATACCCTCCTGATCTCTAAGTCACCAGTGGGCCTGCAGAGTCTCTTAAACAGCTTTAAGATCTTCTGCGATTCAAGAGGTCTAGCCATAAACACGGGGAAGACGAAGTTCCTGGTCTTAAACCCCCCCGAAGAAATCAGTCAAACCACCTACCCTTGATTTAGTCCCACTCGAGAGGGTTAAGGAGTTCGACTATCTTGGCATTCGTCTCTGCGACTCCATGAGTTGGAAATTCCATCTCCAAAAGATGCTGCTGTCCCATAAGAGAGTGACGGGTGCCCTTCTCAAGGAACATCGGGGCTCCTCCTACAAACCAATTGCACCGGTTCTTGATATCTATAGGGCACGAGGCGTCAGTGCAGCTCTCAATGGGGCAGAACTATGGGGTGTGCAGAACGTGGACCAGTTGACCCGCTCTGAAAACAAATTCCACAAAGATCTAATGGCCCTTCCTTACAGCACCTCAACTCTTCCTCTTCTCCTAGATATGGGCACTCGCCCTATTAGTGATCAAGTGAGGCTGCGCCCGCTCCTTTTATGGGCTCGTATCTGGAGAGCCCCTGAATTGTCCAGCTATGCAGATGGCCTAAAAGAGATTCTCGCATTGCCTGGCTGGGCTAAGAATCAGTGGCTAAAGGAAGTTAAACGCCTTCTAATAGATCTGGGCCTTGAGGTCGACTGGATCAACAGATCTGCCCCGCCAAAGTCAATTCTGAAAAAACTATTTTGGTCCTGGGTGGTCGAGGGCAGAAAGAGGAATGTTAATTTGTGTAGGTCAACGGTAGAATTTCTCTTGGTAAAAGATGTGCACTTCCGTGAGCCATATTTGGATTTTATCATAGTTCCTTGGGATAGGGCCCTCTATTTCAAATTCAGGGTAGGCGTTCTTCCAGTGGGAACTGTGACTGCCAATTGGAAGGTCCCGGCGCAGACCTCCCCTTTTTACCCTTGTTGTTTGAACAGATCAGAGACAGTTCCCCATTTATTGTTTGAATACCCGGCCTACGCAGTCCCCCGTAGCAGATGGCTGAAGCCACTCTGTAGAGAATTTGGGACTAGGTCACATAAGGAGGCCTTAAGAATTCTTAAAACGGACCCTCGCCCCCTGTTTGCTAGTGGATTGGCTAAGTTTTTAGGCTGGGCATGGCACATTAGATTTAATAGACTTTCCTACCTTGTCTGAGAGTATTTCAGACTTTTTATTGCAGTTACACATGTAAAGTTGCACAGAGCTTATGTAATTGTAATGTTCGTTGTTTTTTACTGTTCTTAATGTATATGTATTGCTTTTTATGATATCAATTATATCGAAATAAAGCTATTTACAACAACAACAACATATTTGTGTGCGTTAAGCATAGAATCTTAAAACGTATTTGTTTTCTGACAGGCAGCCAATGTAAGAGTTTCAGGTTGGGTGCTGACGGGGATCTTGGTGGAAGATTGAGTACTAACCTGGCTGCGGTGTACTGCAGAACCTGCAGCCCTGAAAAAAGGTCTTTATTTATTGACGCCAAAAGGGCATTTCCATAGTCCATGCGGCTGATAATCAGTCCCTGGACTAGGGGTTTTCTCGCCTCCATCAGAATCCATTTAAAGACTTTGCGTTGATTACGCATGATGCCAAAGCAGGAGATAATTATCTTATTAATCTGGTTTTTCATTGATAATTTATTGTCCATTTGGAAACCTAGGTTCCGGACCACCTGTGTTGGAGTTGTGCAGGGGCCGAGATTTGAGGGCCACCAATCGTGTGACCAATGCTCAAGAGCCTTGCCATAGAGCTTGATCTCAGTTTTGCCTCCATTTAATTACAGGTGATTTGTGCTCATCCACTTGTCAATGTGGGGCATGCAGTCTTTGAAGCGTGACTTTGTTTTTATTGGCTCTGGGCCAAGAGTGATCCAGATCAGAGTGTCGTCGGCATATGACACAGCCTCAAGACCATAAGATCTGATCACCTTGGCCAGTGGGGTCACGTATAGGTTAAAGAGTGTCAGGCTCAAAATTGAGCCCTGTGGCACTCCCATTCTGACTGGTCTACTACACAATATCGTATTTGCCACCTGTACTGTCGTAGCTCGGTCAGTTAAATAACTCCTGAGCCACTGTAGGGCCTTCCCCCTGACAACAATCTCCCAGAGCCGACGTTCAAGAATGCTGTAGGAGATGGTGTCAAATGCTGCTGATAGATCTAACAGGACGTTAATAGATGACTGCCCTCTGTCCAATGCCAATCTGATGTTATCAGTTACCTCCCGCAGAGCTATTTCAGTACTAATGGCTGCCCTGAAACCTGATCGTGAGAGGTCTAGCAATCCCTGGCTCTCAAGATGGACAACGAGCTGTTGATTCACCAGCGACTCAAGCATCTTCCCAAAATAGGGGAGCAGTGATATTGGATGGTAATTAGAAAGAAGTTTAGGATCTGCTCTAGATTGTTTTAGTATTGGCCTAACTCTGGGGGTTTTCCATATCTTAGGGACTTCAGATTGTGAAAATGACTTATTAAATGGGTCGGTAAGGCTATCTAACAACGCAGGGGCTATAATTGAAAGAAATCCCGGTAGCAAGGGGTCTGTAGCTGAGCCAGATTTTATTTTTAGCATAACTTTGGTCACTTCTTCTGAATTACACTGGATACATTTGTCCAGAATGTGGGGGGGTCTGAAGCTGTCATGGGAGGATTTCCTAAGACATTAATGATGTCTTGTGGGGGAAAGAAGTTATGGATTACTGCGATTTTGTCGTCTAAAAATTTAGAGAGGGAATCAATCCAGTCTTGTGAAATAGTGGCTTGTGTCAGAACAGGTGGTGTTGTGAATTCTTTTAAGATTTGATAAAGCTCCTTATTGGAGTTTGCTACCTTTTTATTCCAATTTAGGGGAAATCGTTTTTTTGTTTGTCTGATGTTTTCCCTATAATTGTGGATCTATTAGATCTTTAGTTTTTCTCCATTTCCGCTGTCCTACAGGAGAGCTTTGCCGACTTTAGTTGCTCCGTGGACCAGGGAGCGGCTCCGGATTACATTTTTACCCTTGTGAGAGGGGCAATTTTGTCTAGCGCATTGGTTATTGTTTTCTCAATGGAAATTGCTACCTGATCAATGTTGTCATTTTGGCTAAATTGGGTGGGGCTGAAGTGGGTTGTAAAAAGAGGTAGAGTAACTTTACACTATGATCTTTGCCAGATTAGTTATTTCCTGTGGTCGGTTTTGATGGTGTAGACTGGGTTAACACATTTTAGTAGGTCATGGTCAGACCACAATAATGGTAATGGTGGCTCAACCTTAACCTCTGTAGAATTTGTAAACAGTAGGTTACCAATTGGGCTAGTCCCAAGGTGCTCGTACTTTTGATTAGCTGATCTGTGTCTGGGTCCTGTAGTAGTTCAGCATGATAGTTAAAATCTCCTATTAAAAGGAAGAGATCGGAGGCCAATACGTGTGGAGCGATTGTCTCAAGTATCTTGTGTGGAAAGCCGTTTTTGGGGCAGGAGGTCTGTATACTAGTGCTCCACTCCATACATCATCAAAAGGACCTTCCATTTTAAAGACATATAATTCCAATTTGTCAATACGTATGGTTTCTAAAGAGGTAATACTCACGCTGGGGATAGTGGCTATGAGTAGGCCTCTTCCTCTATTCATTTTTTCTGTCCATTCTTATGTTGTATTGTGGTGGAAAGGCAGTGACCACATCTGTGGAGGCATACCCATTATCAGGTCCCAAAACAAAGTCGAAAATCGAAATATCAAAGTCTAAATCCTTAAATGTAATATATAAATCGGTTCAAATGTTTTTGAAATATTAGTGTTTAAAAAAGTTGGTGAGTGGGCTTTAAAGGATTAACACATTTGTATTCCTCCGTTTTTAACTGAATAGTGGGATGCGCGACTACAGGACCAGGAGGACTGCAAGGCCCAGAAGTCCCTTGATGTTGCTGATGGCGGTGGGCTTCAAGGAGGAACAGTAGACAGCCTTAGCGCGTAGAGCGCTTTCTTCACACCTGCGACGTGGGACAAGCCTGGGCCAGGAGGGGGCCCATCTGCACCCATCCGAGCTTAGACGAAGCTTGGCTGGGGCAGGCCCATCTCTTTCGCCTGCATTAGAACACTTCATGACCTGTGCTCCCCCAAGTGAGTGTTAGCATTTTATCCATCATGGATACACATAAGTCGGCAGGATCTATCGGTGCACCGCGTAGAGTAACCACGATTGATATTATGTTACAAAGAGCAGGGAGGTGATAACGCAGAACACTGCCCTGACGGATTGCAAACTGTCTATTGAACAGAGACCAGTACCCGGCGATCCACCTTTTAAACATAATTCACAAATGGGTGGCTTAGGTACTAGTGAGGGGCAGCAGTCAACCAATCACCGCATTAACTGCTATAGAACTGTTGATAATATTGATTTCCCTCTAGCCTCACCCATTTCAATGCCTGTTTTGTCACTTCAAGAACCGACAGTTAACTGTAAAAAAAAGAAGCCTTCTGCACTCCCAGTCGCAAATGACTAAAGCAGGTGACTCCCCCCCCCTTCCCCTGATTTGGGCTTACCTTTTATCAAGAAATACTGCAATACAATATCCGATATCTTACGGTAGTACCTGCACCCCCTTCTTGAATGTTTAGGCTATTTTGAGGCACAGCTGGCAAGTCTTCAATTGACCCAAACAGGTGGGAGCTGCCCAGTGGTAGAAGTGCTCCTACTTCTTTAATTAAATAGATTAAATAGAAGATTTTTTGTTTCTTAGAGGGGGCTGGAACCGCCCCTCTTCTCCATTGGCTGGCTTCCTAAATGGAGGCCAGCCATTGAAGGAGAGGGACGTCACTCCTTTTAAGCCCCGTCTTTTTCGGATTCGGGGGCATATTTTTTGCGTTCTTTCTATCTGTGACGTCATCCGTCACTCAGCAAAAAACACGCCCCCTATTCCGAAAATTTCGGACCTTAGCGGCAGCCATTTTTTTGGGGCATTGTTGTGGTCAGGAACAGCCCTGCTGCCATTCAGGTAAGTTTGCGAGAAAATCCATGCCTCTGGGGTGTCAGGGTCTTCACCAGATTGTTCGGTGACAGCCCCCGCCGTGCCTGCTCGGTGGCCTTCTCCCTGGCAGGTGGCATCGGCGCACGCCAGACTTTGCTGCGAGATTCGGGGACAGGCAGCCAAGCTCTGGAGCTCCATGTTCACTTTTCTTTAGTGCTCGGCGCTTGATGATGTTTGCCTTAGTCATTGTGGCGATAAGTGCCTGCGGGGTGCAACCCTCCCTCCTCCCTCCTAGTTTAGCGTAATCTCAAGAGAACCCCTAATCTTGTTCCGGATCCGGAGAAGAGCCCGGTGTGAAGTGCTACAAGTCCCCGTCAGTGTTAGTGAGTGCCACATAATGTAATTACAATACAAGCCCACGCTAATAATACTACCACTGTGACACTCAGCGGTTGGCAGTCCATGGTAGTTCACACAGGCTGCATCATAAGTCCCTTTTGCGGGTGTCACTTACAGACGACACAGATGAGAGAAGGCTCAAGTCCAGCGCGCTGCACGGTCCCAGACAAAGCTGACCAGGCACGCAACGCCACTGTGGGTCCCAAACAGCTGTGTACTAGGAGCACTTCCAGACACCTCACGGCCACAACCAGAGAGGGGAGGGTTTAACACAGCCCGTCCCAGCAGCTCCCTGCCCGTTCCGGCAGCTCCCTGCCAGTCCTGGCAGCTCCCTGCCCGTCCCGGTAGCTCTCCGCCCGTCCCAGCCGCTCTGTACCCGTCCCGGCAGATCTCCGCCCCTACTGGCAGCTCTCAGACCGTCCCGGCAGCTCTGTGCCCCTCAGCTCTGTGCCCCTCCCGGCAGCTCTGTGCCCCTCCCGGGTGCTCTGTGCCCCTCCCAGCAGCTCTGTGCCATCTCTCCCGTTAACCTCAGTCCGCTCAGGGCCATAAACTTTAAAACAAAATATCCCCGAATGAACAGAACCAGGGAGTACCCAGCTGCTGGAATGTGAACATAAGACCTGCACCTCGAAGCGCTGCAACCCATAACACAAGGGCTGCACCCAAGAGGGCCTCTCGCGCATGACATGGATACAATGCTCACACCAACTCAAAGCGAAGACACTTCCAGCCACAGATCCTGCAAGGTGCGACTGCTGCTCGTGTAGGCAAGTGCCTCAGCGCCCCACAAAGAAGTAGAAAGCACTATATTAGCATTGCAATGCAAAGCCCACATACCTCCCACTTCTCCCCTGCCCCCTGGCTGTGCTTGCTCCCCTGCCCCCTGGCTGTGCTTGCTCCCCTGCTCCCTGGCTGTGCTTGCTCCCCTGCTCCCTGGCTGTGCTTGCTCCCCTGTCCCCTGGTTCCCCTGCCCCCTCGCTGTGCTTGCTTCCCTGCCCACTCGCTGTGCTTGCTTCCCTGCACCCTTGTTGTGCTTGCTCCCCTGCCCCCTTGCTATGCTTGCTCCCCTGCCCCCTGGCTGTGCTTGCTCCCCTGCCCCCTGGCTGTGCTTGCTCCCCCGCCCCCTCGCTGTGCTTGCTCCCCTGCCCCCTCGCTGTGCTTGCTTTCCTTCCCCCCTTTGCTGTGCTTGCTATCCTGTGTGTGTATGTGGCTCTGGGTGTGTATGTGGCTCTGGGTGTGTATGTGGCTCAGGGTGTGTATTTGCCTCTGGGTGTGTATGTGGCTCTGGGTGTGTGTGGGGCTCTGTGTGTGTGTGGGGCTCTGTGTGTGTGTGTGGGGCTCTGTGTGTGTGGGGCTCTGTGTGGCTCTGTGTGTGTGTGGGGCTCTGTGTGTGTGTGTGTGGGGCGGCTCTGTATGTGTGTGTGTGGGTGGCTTTGTGTGTGTGGCTCTGTGTGGGTGTAAATGCAATCGGTCATGTATTTGCGAGCGATTAAGCTATTGGCATTGTAAATGACAATGACATTTATTTAACGATTAAGCTATTGGCAATGTAAATGACAATGCCATTTATTTATGATTGATGAGCAGTGCCATTAGCTCTACCTTTAATAATGCAGAGACCATTGCATTGTAAATGATTGTTTTAAACATGCGTCCCAGGACGGCATAAATAGCCAAGGCCCACAGATGAGGCATGGCGTTTGTGGCCGTTCGGGGACGGGGGTGGGCAGAGAAGGAAAAGGTCTTTGTCTTTTCCTTCTTGCCCAGAGAAGACAAGGACAGTGTCTACTTCTGTTCGGCGGCTGTCAGCTGTCCCTACCCCTCTCTCTCTTTCTTCCTCTTCTTTCCTCTATTTCTGCCTAGCTCCTCCTCACTTAAAGAAAACCGTGACTTAAACAAACAGGGTTCTCACCCTCTTTTCTCCTTTCGTTTATTTGTTCCCTTGTGAAATGGATCCAAAAAAGAAAAACACTTTTCCTGAAAATGTCATCTTTTCTGACGTTTTTCTATTCCAAAGTTCATCCTCGGGAAAAGGTTCAAAATGTGAGAAATAACTAAATAAAACAAGACATAGTGGTCGCAAAATGGCCAGATTGTTTTTATTCACACCTAAACATTAGTGCCACTTTACAGAGTTTGGCAGTAAAGCGCTACTTTTGTTTTCTTGTCTTTCTTTGAAAAACATTGTTTTCCTTGGGTGGTGAAGTGCACCAATCTTGGAGGTACTGCAATACTTGGTTAATGGGTGGATTGGAAAACAAAATGCGTACTGCAGCTCTGTGTTCTCAGATGTGGTCTTTTAAAACCCTATTGCTCACGTTTTGTAAGGATGTAAGAAATGGACATTGAAATGGGCCCTGTAGTCATGTCCTTAACTTTTCAGGCAAAAGCACTCACTTATATCTGAATTGTGTGTATAAAGGGGTTAAGGCAACCATGTTGTTCCTGCTTACATTTCATATGCTTGCATTCCCTATGAGTGTTTGCTTTTTCCAGGATGTGGTTACTTTTTTTTTTAGGCAGCATATTACTCTTGTGTAGTTGTAATTTGAATTCGCATCCAGGTGTTTATAGTGGGACACAATTAGGTTATAGCTGAAGGCAGTGTGAGTTTCTCTCAGTGGGGCAGTATGGTGTTTAGTAGGGGATCGGATGTGGCACTATGGTCAGAGCTGCAAAATGTGGAACTAGGGAACCAGGTTAAGCCTTCATGACCAGTCTACCAGACCACTCTCCTGAGGGAGCACACTCCTATGCTAGACCTTAGAAGGGGAATGAATCTGTGAGGCACACTGACACCCTTAACATCTTTTAACTGCTTCCACTCGGCCCAGCCGCTTTTGGCGACATTCGGCGACGGTGGGCGCCATATTGAGTGAGGGAGGCGGGGAGAGCGCTCTAGTCGCGCCGTCCTCCCGCCCCCTTAGAATATTTAACCGGTTTTTCTTTCGCGCTCGCTGCCCTTCAGAAGCTCTCCCCGGTGAGGGGAACTGGGGCTGCGAGCTGCGGGCATTTTAGAAGGCGGTGATTTCACTGTAAACTTGATCTATCACCAGCACTTGGAGCGTATTTTAAACCTGATCTTGATTTTACTGTATTGGTGCACTTTTATCTGGGGGGCTTTAAAGAATTAAGGGGAATGAATCTGTGAGGCACACTGACACCCTTAACATCTTTTAACTGCTTCCACTCGGCCCAGCCGCTTTTGCCGACATTCGGCGACGGTGGGCGCCATATTGAGTGAGGGAGGCGGGGAGAGCGCTCTAGTCGCGCCGTCCTCCCGCCCCCTTTTCTCCCTATAACATGTGTAGGCTGACCAGACGGCGCAGCGGGCTGGCGCAGCGGGCGCGCCGGATGCGCGCCGAAGCCGCGCCTAAGCCAAGCCCGTCTGCACCCGTCCGTGACCGGGCTGCGCGGGGCGCTGGGCATGCTGCTCGTCTACCGCGCACTATCAGGTATGACAACACTGTTTTACTCGCCTTACGTTCGAAAATTGATATTATTTGCTCGCGTTGCCCCCCTATCGATCCCCTTATTATTAGCCCCTTTTTATGTCCTCATTGCAAATGGACACCCCCCACAATATTTCTAGATGCTCCTTATCTGACTTGCCCTTCAAAGAGTAATCCCACTCACTTTAAGGGAGGTCTTATTAATGCCAGGTCAGTAGCTTGTCATGGCCAAGACATACATGACCTTATATTAGATCATGAGTTAGAAGCTCTTTTTATTACTGAAACTTGGCTAAATGACTCATCCAATCCCGACCTGGCCACTGTCCTCCCTCCAGAGTTCATCATCTTTAGGCGAGACAGACCTACTGGACGTGGTGGTGGAATAGCACTTATCATTAAGAAGGTCTTTCCCTGCCACATTTTTGATCTAGGCCACCTTAAAGACAGTGAGGGCATGGGCTTTTCGATTAAACTTAATGCCTCTACCTCCTTTTCAGGGGGACTTTTATATCGTCCTCCTGGAAATGCCACTTCTTTTCTAGACTCTCTAGATGAGGTTCTTGGAGCACTTATGCTACAGTATCCCAATTTTACACTTTTAGGTGACATGAACTTACACTTGGAATCTCTTGTTGACCCCCACACCATCTCCTTTCAACATTCTTTAAACATGTTTGGACTTTCCCAACGTGTTACTGCTGCGACCCACCGTGCTGGACATACTCTTGATGGCATTTGCACTAATTTTACACCCTTGATCACGTCCCTCCCACTATCCCAAATTTGGACTGACCATTGTTTTATTCCATTTGATATTGCATTACCTGCTTCTATCTCATCCAGTATAAACCGACCCCCCGCTATCTTCACAGTCAACTGGAAGAAAGTGGTGGAACGCATCAAGCAGGACTCTCAACCTCTCCCAGACCCCCCAATAATAACTAGAGATGTTGTAGTTGATTCTTGCAATTTCCGCACTTGGCTAGACCAAATTGTTTTGGACAATACCGAATCTGGAAGCCACCATGCAAAATGCTACAAGAGAAAACCAAATGCTCCTTGGTTCACCCACACTTTATCCGACAGTCATCTCCTCTGTCGGAGATTAGAAAGGCAATGGCGAAAATCGTACGATGAGGCTGCAAGAGCACAGTACGTCCAACAGAGGAAACTATATCTTGCCAATATTAAAACAGCTAAAAAGGACTATTTTACTAGGATTATAAATGAAGCTCAACATAACCAAAAAACTGTTTTCAAAATTGTCAAATCTTTTACTCATCCAAAAGCCTCTATGCCCGAAATTCCTCCTTCTGAGAGCCTGTGTAATGAAATCGCAGACTTCTTTGAAGACAAAATAGTCAGTATTCAGATGCACTTTCCTCCTCCTCTGACCAACCTCTTAGAGGTTGTTGACAACCACCCTCTGCTCTCCGTTTTTAAACCGGTTTCCCTCCAACAAACAAGCAAGGCAATTCTGGCTTGTAAATCCGGAGCCCCCACTGATCTCTATCATCTTACATCACCTGATAGAGACAGTAAACCCATACATAAATAGTCTTATCAATGCATCTTTTGAATCTGGGCTAGTGCCGAATGATTGGAAGAAGGCCATTGTAAAGCCTCTGATGAAGAAGCAGAATAAATCGCCCACGGATCTTAGCAATATGCGCCCTATTTCCTTGCTACCTGTTCTAAGTAAAATCATGGAACGGTTAGTACATGATGAGCTCAAAACATTTGTAGAGGCCCACAATATCCTGCATCCTCAGCAGTCGGGATTTCGTTCCGGCCATTCACCGAAACAGCCCTGATCGAACTAGCTGATTCTGTCAAGTTCCTGCAGGATGAGGGAAGGCAGACAGTCCTCGTCCTGCTTGACTTGACAGCGGCATTCGACACCATCTCGCATGCCATCCTGATTAACAGAATGCGAGAGATTGGCGTGACAGACACAGCCTTGGCATGGGTTATTTCTTTTCTATCCAATAGGTCCCAGACTGTGTCCTTGGGTCCCTATCTATCCAGCGAAAAATCCATCTCATCAGGAGTGCCACAGGGGTCCATATTAAGCCCTCTTTTTTTTAACATCTATATGGCCCCCCTTCTCGCTGTGATAGAATCTCATGGGATCCTTGTCACGTCTTATGCCGACGATACACAACTTGTCGTTACCATCGATAAAAAGTGGCCGGATGCAGATCTTCGTTTTAAAAACTGCCTCTCGGATGTTTTCCAATGGTTGAACAAAAACCATTTAAAATGCAACAGTGCTAAGACAGAAATTATACCGCTGGGTAAAGACCTACCTTTCTGTCCGAAAGACTGGTGGCCCTTGGGATCGGAGGCCCCCCCCAGTGCAGTATCATCAGCACGGAATCTAGGAGTGCAATTTGATTCACTCCTTTCTTTCGATGACCACATCAGGATTACGGCTGGACGCTGTTTTGGTCTCATTAAATCACTGAAAAAATTCTTTGATTTCCTCCCCATTGCAGCTAGAAAATCAGTCGCGGTAACTTTAATACTTTACCGACTTGATTACTGCAACGGATTAATGGCTGGAGTGAAAAAGTCCACCCTTAAGAAGCTGCAGAGTATACAACATGCAGCTGCGAGATTGGTCTTACAACTCCCCAGAAGGTCATCAGCTTCAGCAGCATTAAGAGCTCTGCATTGGCTACCATTGCATAAAAGAATTCTTTTTAAATTGCTTCTCACCGTTTTCAAATCCATGCAAAACACAGGTCCCCACTACCTTAAAAATCGCTTTATGCGTTATAATCCTCCGCGATGTTTGAGATCATCTGGGACAAACCTTATCATGATTCCCAGATTTAAATACAAAACCAAGGGTGGGAAAACTTTCACTGTCTTGGCAGCCAAGGCATGGAATAACCTACCAGCCAACCTCAGACTGACTGAAAAGGAGGGTCTTTTCAGAAAACTCCTTAAGACTTGGGTGTACCAACAATCAGATACCTCTGTACTGGCAGCCATTTAGTTTCATCGTTTTCACCTACTTCATTTTTCATCTACCTACTGTTCGCTAGCTCAGCGCCAAGATGCTCCCCTGGGAGCGAATGTTCGCGCTTTATAAAACCCCATAAATATCAAAAATATCAAAGAAGGCCTGCAAGACCTGAGAAACCCTGGTGTCTTAGCACCAGCAGGTGGACCCTATCCATTCTGAAGTTGACCTCCAGTGTTGCGGGCAGACCTATGTAGCAGCACACCCTAGAGCAAAAGTGACTCTGTTACTGAGGCCACAGGACCCTTGAGAAGGGCCGGCTCTAGGGAGATGCAACTGGTGTGACCAAACTGAGCTCTGACTTCGGTTAGGGGAGTCGTGATTGCAAGTATATTATAGTTTGAAAAGCACTTGCTGCCTCCTTCCTGGCCTCCAGCACTTTTCAGCAACAATAAAAATGTCATGATAACTCAGGTGATTAATGTTCTTTCTAGAGAGAGAGATGGGAGATTTGTAAAGTGGAAGTTTTAACTCATGGAAAGGTAGCGCAGAGGGTTAATGTACCTGCTGCAACGAATATATGCCATGTAGATCATAAAGTGCACATAATGTAAATAGGTTTACTGCTTTTGTCAGAGAGATCCTTTTGTTACTTGCAGTTTACAAGTTAAAATCCTAACATAGAACACTGGGCTATTAACTGTCATTCAAGAACTGCATGCACACTGCAAGGTATAAATTAGAGCGTTATGTTTTTTTCCCCAAGACTTTGATTAGCCAAATGTTGCAAAAAGTGTTAATTTGGATAGAAATCAATTTTGGTTATTAAAGAGAACCACCATCCATGATATTACGATTTAAATTCTGAGTGTGTGCTTCTCCAGACCAATCACTATTAAAATATTTTGTCTACTAGTATGGTTGTCACGTGACTCCTACACCTTGTAGTCCTTTCTCTTATGTAAAATTTCCTTTATAGTGATTTACACATGTATGAGTGTCTGTGTAATGTGCGTGATGTAAAGTAATCTGCCAACCTACATTGGTATGAGAGGTGCTGTAAATCTAATTAAAGAGACAATGGTCCCAAACTTCAATTCAGGTATCAAGACCAAAATAAATATAGACCAAAATTGAAATCTATGTTAACTGTCCAGCCGGACAGATTTAATAGTTATTACAGTCAGATGTGGCAAAGTTATTCAACAATTTCAAAGTGGGACAAAGCCTGTGTCCAATTACCACATGAGTACAGACAGAAAAACATACAAATGCAAGGCAAGAGAAAGTAGTCTGTAAATTGTTCACAATTAAAACAACAATTAATATTTAGGTACACTTTATGTGATTTCGCAATAAAAAGATTTTCAAATCATCAAGTGTGAGCTATCGACGACGTTTCGATCCCTTTTTAATATGGGATCATCATCAGGACATATTGATTCATGCCTTTACTATTTTAGAGAAATTGCCAAACATAATACATAACACCAAAATTACATAAAAAACAAAGACAATTATGAAATGAAAAACAAAATTAGAAAAGAGGGTAAGGAGGAAAAAATAAATTACATGTTTATTACATTGTGAAATTGTATGTTTGACACAATTCTAAAGTGAAAGAAAGCACTCCCTGTGAACTTCAGTGTGTACAACCCAGAATTTGTGACCGAGCAGGGACCAATATTTTATAGCGCGTTGTGGCGGGGGCTCATGCAACATATTTAAGTGATCTAACGGGTGAGCTGTTAGGACTGCGAAAAAGAGTATGCCACATAAGATGGTCTTAGGGCACTTATTATAAATGTAAACATCAGTGCAACGATGGTGATCAAGTGGTTTAAGTAAAATTACAGACGCCGTACCTTAATATGGAACAGAATCATCTGTTAGTGCATGGCAGAGTGGCCAGTGCATGCAATAATCTGAAAAAATATATAGAGGTAGGGCATTAGGGCCAGTGCATTGCTCGAACCTGAAAAAAGTAGAGAATCCGAAAAAACGCTTACCACTAATAAGATCCATATACTAATTAGGGATCATCAAGGGTAAAACTGATGATGGTAAAGAACTACCTACAGGTAAAAAGAGGGTCACTTTTAGTAAGTTTTAGTTGTTGCAGTCCATTCGAATGAAAATTAACATGAAAAATTTAAGGAGGGACTCACCAGCTAGTACGCTTGCTGATCGCTGTTCTGTCAGTTCCTGTATGATAGAACAAGAAATTGCTCAGTAACAATTTGTGCAGATGGGAAAAATAACGGCTATAGCAGGCGTCTTACCAGTAGACCTTCATAGAGGCTCCGAAATAAGGAGTCTGGCGCGACGTGCGAGATAATGCTCGTAGAATCAAAATAACCACTGGGAGGATATAAATGGTGAATGTGGCGGGCGCCCGAGTCAATACTCGATCTATCCAGGGCGGAAAGTGTATCTTCCATAAAAACGCCGTGGACGCCGAAACAATGTCACATGATCATAGTCATGTGATGGCCAGATTGGGAGAGATTCCATAACATATCTGGGGGCCATCTTGAAAGGGAGGTTAATATAACATGGAAAAATAATAAATGGGGCACCTAGTATAAACCACATTGGTCACTCGGTAGAAAAAGATAAAAATATGTATATACGGGCCAAAAACGACACCTTAGTTTATTTAGGAGTCGAGTAGCTAGCGATCAAAATTCATCCGGATAAAGTCGCTATTTTACAAGGGTGGGATGCGCATGAAGACCAATAACTTCCGAAGTAAAGATACTGTTTACAATGAGCACGCGCCATGAGTGAAAGAATGAACTGCTTGAACAACAAAGTTGTTTATTTAAAGGTCAAGTGACTAGGGAGCATAGTGTGTCCAAGTGCGGTGGCCATTTTGTAGAGGTGAGTTGGTCATAAAAACCAAATGACATGCCAACTGAGAATACAGTTCCACAATCACACACAACACTTCCATAAGGAAAACTATTTTTTACCTGTTATCAAAAAATTATTATTATTGTAATAAACGGCTTACAACTCGAGGGAAAATAAATAAAACACAATGATAGTAAAGGACTAGTGCTTACAAATGGACATTATTTTGGTATCAGAAATCAGTAATCACAGTGGGTCAGTGAGCGTAACCTTTTAAATAAGTTAAAAACAATCCTAATGAATACTACTTCAACAATACATCATTCTCTAGATTACATAAGTTACATACTAGCAGTGTAACTGAGAGATAGTTCGAAGGTAGCAGAGTTAGAGAACAGACTCATGTAAAGCTTAATATCAGGCAATAAAGTCCCATAGACATCAGAGCAGTGAGGTCCAATCCTCCATGCGATTCAAGCCAGTGTGGATACTTTTGGTCCTCAGAATCCATTTTAATTCCTCTTTATTGAGCAGGGTGCCCACATCACCTCCTCTTGGGGGGCTTTTGACTGCATCAATAATTGTCCATTTGAATTCAGATTCACTGTGATTTTTCTCAGTAAAATGGTCCACAAGGGGTGCATTAGGTGTCTTGCACCGAATTCGGCTCTTATGTTGTCCAATTCGAAGGCGGACCTTTTGTGTAGTTTGTCCTATATATTTTAGTTCACATGGATAAAAATTGCATAAATTACATTGGAACTATTGCAATTTGTGAAATGTTGTCTATGAAAAACCACCTGTTGAAACAAAAAATCCTTTCCTTCAATTGTGTTTTCACATACACTGCAAGAGCCGCATTTTGCATGGCCTGTTAGTCGTGGCAGCCCCCATAAGTCTTCCAGTGTGTTTCCAATATTTACTACTGGCAATGCTGCCCTCACTAGATGCTCTTTAATGTTTTTGGATTTCTTAAAAGCAAATAGCGGACGCACTAAATTGAGAACACCTGCATTGAGTGACTCAATTTCCAAGTGGGACAAAGCCTGTGTCCAACTACCACATAAGTACAGACAGAAAAACATACAAATGCAAGGCAAGAGAAAGCAGTCTGTAAATTGTTCACAGTTAAAACAGACAATTAATATTTAGGTACACTTTATGTGATTTCGCAATAAAAAGATTTTCAAATCATCAAGTGTAAGCTGTCGACGACGTTTCGATCCCTTTTTAATATGGGATCATCATCAGGACATATTGATTCATGCCTTTACTATTTTAGAGAAATTGCCAAACATAATACATAACACCAAAATTACATAAAAAACAAAGACAATTATGAAATGAAAAACAAAATAAGAAAAGAGGGTAAGGAGGAAAAAAGAAATTACATGTTTATTACATTGTGAAATTGTATGTTTGACACAATTCCAAAGCGAAAGAAAGCACTCCCTGTGAACTTCAGTGTGTACAGCCCAGAATTTGTGACCGAGCAGGGACCAATATTTTATAGCGCGTTGTGGCGGGGGCTCATGCAATGTATTTAAGTGATCTAACGGGTGAGCTGTTAGGACTGCGAAGAAGAGGATGCCACATAAGATCGTCTTAGGGCACTTATTATAAATGTAAACATCAGTGCAACGATGGTGATCAAGTGGTTTATTTTTTTATTTTAAATATATTTTTATTTTTCTTTCATTACACATTGTATCACATATATTATACATACATTATAGATTTGTCAGTTGATAATTTTAAATTAATACTTAACCACATTTGGTTTGATGAAACATCCCCTACTATACAATACAAATGAATAATACAAAAGTACTTTTACATTGCTCAATATCCACCTAGACTTGTGATTTACAAATATCTGTATTTCCTAAACCATATTCAAATCAAAATAAATAACTATAGTACCATGGTCTCTTTCCATTTCGCAATTGGCTACCAAATTTTTAATCCTAACTTTCTTCCCCTTTTCCCCTTACGTGAGTATATTGCCTTTTCCAAGTTATACATGCCTAGTAAATTGGAAAGCCAGGTTTGCATTACTGGAGGGGTCTTATCCAGCCATGCTCTTGCTATTGACAGTCTTAATACTGCAGTGGCAATAAGCATAAATTCTATATAAGTATAATCTTCCCCCCTGTCCCTTCCCAACAATATTAACAGCGGTGTCAATTGAACTCGTATTCTTAAAGTATTACCCATAAATTCTTCTATGTTTTTAATCAAAGTGTGTAGCTGTGGACAGGTGGCAAACATATGGACAATATCTGCATCTGCAGCATTGCAGCGGGGGCAGGTGGTGCCAGTCGACCCTCCCCATTTAGCTATTCTGGCCGGTGTGTGATACAGCGAAAACAGAGTTTTATAGTGTTGAGATTGGAGGGGACCCGAGCATAAGATGGTACGCCCCAGATCAAGTGATTCGACAAAGTTTCCATCCTCTCCCCCCAACTTTTCGGCCCATTTATTGCTAAATTTATCCAAATCATCCACCTTCCCTTTTACAAGGCTTACATAGAAAGATCTTATCGTACAATCCCCTCCTAGTACTATTTTCTCCAATATTTCATTTCGACTAAAACCCGCTGCCCCACCCTGCTTATTGCTGAGAAAACTCCTTATCTGTAGAAATTTAAAAAATCCCTACTTGCAACATCATATTTTCGGGTTAATACTTCAAATTGGACGATCCCATCTTCATCCATTAAATCCCCAATCTGTATTATCCCTTTTTGCGCCCATTCAGCCATTATTAAGTCAGCGAAGAATTCCACCGGGAAAGATTTGTTCTTGTACAGCCTGATATACCTGTTATATCTTCCTAGGTGCGCTTTTTTTAAGAAAGCGTTCCACACCTTAACTGCTGCTTCTACGGTCTTAAATCTAGTCCTTTTGTAGTATCCAAATTCTACACAGTTTAATAAGCAATTTTCTGTCTCGGCCCCTAGCCTGCAGAATATACTTCTGTGGACATGATCGTAACTCTTTCATCCAATCCTCCACCACCGATTAGCCCCTGCATGTACTGTAATGCTGCTGCCATATGGTACATTCTAAAGTCAGGGGCCCCCCACCCCCCTCTCTCTCTTGGAAGGGTCATGTACCGATATGCGCGCCGGGTCTTCCCATGTGCCCAAATAAATCGGTTCAGTACGTTCTCTAACAAAGTAAATCATTTAACTTCAAAAACCAAAGGGATAGTTCTAAAAAAATAAAGAAATTTGGGCATTATCAGCATTTTTATTACATTAGAGCATCCCATCAGGGAGAAATGTAGATTGTTCATTCTCTCTAAGTCATTCTTTACCTTCAAAATTAAAGGAGCCATATTACTCTCAACTATTACTCTCAAGTCCGCCGATAGTGAAACCCCCAGATAGACTGCCGAGCTAACCACTCTGTTGTCATCGCACCTAGTGTATGCATTCTTTATGATTTGCGTTTTGGCTCTATTCAAACTATACCCAGATATCTGCCCAAACATGAGGGCCTCTGCTTCTACCTCTTTTATCGCTAAAGTAGGGTTTGATGTTAAAATTGCTACATCGTCAGCATATGCTAGTGTCTTCACTATGCAATTGTTTACTTTTATTGGTTGTATATCAACATTAGATTCAAAGCGCCGCAGTAATGGCTCTAGGTATAATGCGAACAGTAAGGGCGAGGAAGGACACCCTTGTCTGGTCCCCCTAGCAATACTAACTGCAGCTGAGAGCCCTCCGTTAACACTAATTCTAGCAGTGGGGTTAATATATAAGGCCTGTATAGCTTTTATAAACCTATCCCCTATCCCGCACCACTTCATAACAAACCACAGATAATCCCAAGAGACCCTGTCAAACGCCTTCTCCGCGTCATGAAAAAGCACTGCGACAGGGTCTCCTAGGACATCTGCGGCATCAAGGATGGTAACTACAGTCCTAACGTGTTGGGTTGTCCCTTTCCCAGGTATAAACCCGTGCTGAGTGGAGGTTACCAGTTGTTCAATATTTTTTGCCAATCTTTTTGTCAGTATTTTTGAATATATTTTTACGTCTGCGTTCATCAATGTTATGGGTCTGTAGGACCCTGGTGCTTCTGGTGGTTTACCTTTTTTTTAAATAACGATAATGTTAGCACCACCCCAGGATTCCGGAATAGATACCCCTAATTGTGCTTGCGTCAATGTATAAAACATTTTTATTTATTTTTTTATTTTTTATTGCTTTTATGACATAAGAAAAAACATGAACAGTACATTTTCTCAGCAGTCAAATACAGATGTACAATACAGTCTCATAAATGACATCCACCTGGAAGGAAGCGACATGTTCCGGTCTACAATAATACATGTAGTGCAATACTTCAAGGGTGGTAGCGCATGAGTCCAGAGACCATCAATCATTGTATATTATAGAAATGATAAACAATAGCACGGTAACGTACACAGCATCATGTCTCGAATGGGTCCAATCCTCAGTACATACCCCCGGGGCAACCTCACTGTACCCGACATAAGACACAACAATTAAGTAGAAGGGGCCTCCAAGTGTCAGGCCTAATACATGTGGATCTACATAAGTAACCCCCACTAAACGTTATTAAGCTCAGCAGTTGCTTGTTTTTCTGCACTTTTTTGTAAATAAACCTGTAGTGGGCCCCAAATATCCTTGGACCTACTACTAACAGGTTGCAGCTCAGCATAGACCGCATTCTGATCTTGACAGTAAATAACGTCTTTCAACCAGTCCTTACATTTTGGAGCCCTCCCCCTACCCCATCTACATGCAATCTTCCGTTTCGCCAGTAGTAAAACAATATCTAGAAATTTCCTAGTGGGCCGGGGAGTATGCTGTGTGTACCCTAGGAGCATAATGAGGGGGTTCTTATCCAAGTGCCCCTCAAGCATAACTTGCAGTGCAGCGTGTACCTGGGTCCAGTATTCATATACCCCTGGACATTCCCAAGCCAAGTGAAAGAAACCTGCCCCCTCTGCGTGGCATCTTTCGCACCTGTCATTATCAGAAAGGCGGAATCGTAGCTTCCTGGCAGGCGTGTAATAAAACCTCTGCAAGAATTTGTAATGAATTATCTTAAGTCCACAACTAGATGAAATGTTGGCAGTAATGCCACAACAGTAGGTCCATTGCTCGTCCGAGATCTCACTACCCAAATCAGTGCTCCATAACTGACATACATTGTTCTCCACACTAGTGCGTTGTAGTCTGATAGCATTGTACAGTCTAGAAACTAGATGACTACCGCCTGTCGGCGTTAACATAGTATGAAGTGGCATCACTATTCCCGACTCATCCGGATAGTGCGGTAAGATCTCTTTCAGTGCTTGCCTTAATCTTATGTAATAAAAAACCTCTAAAGGTGTAGGGTGCATCCCTTTAAACATATGCTCTTGTGTACGAAATTGCCCATTGAAAAACAGGTCTCCCCAGGTGGCAATCTTAAGGCGCCTGCACAGCAAGCGGAAGCCCGTTTCCTGCAATAGAGCTATCCGAGGGTGATAGGCAAGCGGCATGCGTGGCGAATACAACAGATCAACATTTAGTACCCTGGCTACTCTCCTCCAGGCGTCAATGGTGCAAGTCACCGTAGTATACGGTGTCTCAAGTACATCTATAGAGCCATGAATCAGGCCATGGAGCGGAAGAGGCTTTGCTATCCAATCTTCGACCGCTAATTGCGGCATGAAAGGCGTCGGGTGGATCCAGTGATAAGCGTATTGTGCCTGTGCACTCATATAATATACCTCAAAGTCTGGGACATCAAACCCTCCTTTGCTATACGGTTGTGTGATGACGGACCACCTCAACCGCGGTTGTTTGCCACCCCAAAACAATCGGAGGAGTTCTGAACGCAATCTTTTAAAGAAATATGCACCCGGGAAATAAGGAATGTTCTGAAATAGATATAAAAAACGTGGCAGTATGACCATCTTGATGAGAGATGCTCTACCCGCCATAGACAACGGCATCGTCACCCAACGTGTAATATTATCTGCCATTTTGGTAATAGCAGTTCCATAGTTCAATCTGAGAGTCTCCTCACGCTCCAGAGTCACTATAATTCCTAGGTAGCGCAGATCTGAGTCACACCACTCAATCGGGTAATCCAGCGGAAATCGTGTAACCGCTGGCGTGAGTGGAAAGAACAGCGATTTTTTTCCAATTAATATGTATACCTGAAAGGTGTCCAAACACCAAGAATTCCCGCAAGATAGGGTTAAGGTTTGCTTGGGGGTTCACGACGTACAGGGTCACATCATCCGCATATAGTGACACTCCTATTTGTCGTTGAAAACATTTAAAGGCACTATCCTTATGTAATTGCCGAATGCGACACGCCAATGGCTCAATCGCTATCGCAAAAAGCAAGGGGGATAGAGGGCACCCCTGCCTAGTGCCCCTTGTGATGGACATCTGCTTAGATAATTCTCCGTTAATAACCACCCTCGCCACAGGTTCAGTATAAAGCAATTTTATCCATGCTATAAACATCTTAGGGAATCCCATCCTATGCAATATGGCGAAGAGGTAGTTCCATTCGACCGAGTCAAACGCTTTAGTAGCGTCGAGGAATATTGCAGCTACCGGCAACTCTGGAGCTATTGTGTGGATTCAAGAAAAAAGAGTGCGTAAGTTATGGTTGGTGGACCTACCAGGGACAAAACCGGCCTGATCCGGCAAAACAATTTTCTGCATTATAAGGGTTAAGCGCGTCGCGAGGACTTTTGCCAATATCTTAGCATCACAATTAATAAGCGAAAGCGGACGATAGGAATCGCACTCTGTAGGGTCTTTGCCAGGTTTCAAAAGCGAAGTTATCACCACCTCCCGCATTGAGCGAGGCAGCACGCCCATCTCTAATGATTCCTCAAAGACTTCTTTCAATACTGGCGCCATTATGTCAATATAGCATTTGTAGAACTCGACAGGAAGACCGTCGAGTCCGGTTGCTTTACCATTACTTAAGGACATTATTGCGTCCCTTATCGCATCCACTTCTAGTGGGGCACCGAGGAATGATCTATGGTGATCACTCAGCCAGCACAGTGCTATGTCATCTAAGAAATCCCCGTAAGTCTCCTCTCCTATTTGTTGAGTGGTATACAACTGCCCATAGTGCTCCAAAAAAAGATCCTGTATCCCTCTAGTATCCTGACATATCCCACCATCTTCAGTGTGTATTTCCAAAATGTGTGTACTACATCGTGGGTGTCTCGTGAGTGTTGCCAAAACCTTACCCGGCCTACCCCCTCACAATACTGCCTCTCAGTCCAGTTTCTTCCCTTATGCTTTGCTTCCCTGGCAGCCTCCTCTTCATACAGTGACAATTTATCCCTAAACATTTTATGTAAGTCAGCATCTGCGCCTTGCGCCATCTGTAGTTCAAGCCCCTTCAGGTCCATCTCCAGCTTTCTGATAGTATTTTGTATGTCTCTCAGTACACCACAACTCTTAGCTATACAGCACCCCCTCACCGTGACCTTAAAAGCCTCCCAAATCACTTCCACACTATCAACGGATCCCTTGTTCCTAGGAAAGAATGCCTCAATTTCCTCACCAAGCTCAGTCTTAAAAACCTGATCCAGGAGTGCCGTAGGTATAAGCCGCCATTGAGGCCGTGTTCTACTATATCCGGGCACAGCAACCTGAAGCAGCACCGGACAGTGATCCGAATAAGTCCTAGCCAGATGTGTAACTTTACCCAAATCTACAACCAATCCTCGAGACAGTAGAAAATAATCAAGACGTGCCCAGGTATTGGCATATGTCGTAAAATGTGTGCCTTCTTTGCGCATGGGGTCCGCAAACCGCCAGCCATCTATCAATCCACCCTCGTCTATAATTCCAGTCAACACCTCCCTGGCATTCTTGTTATAGTGCGCATTTCCATCCGATCTGTCCATGCCCGGTTTTAATGCCACATTAAAATCTCCCCCCCAGAGGACGTGCATTGATCCAATGCTGACAACCTTTCCCCACAGTGTAGTGAAAAAATCAGGTGTATCCACATTTGGAGCATAGCAATTAACAATAGTAATCGTGTCGGTGCCAAGTCTGCCCCACAATACCACATAACGACCATCTGGGTCTACCATATCCCCAAGGGCCTGAAAACGAACCGAGTTCCTAATGAGTACCACAGTACCTCTGGCATATGACGAATATGAGGAGAATCTCCTAATCGAGGCCCATCTAGCTGCGAAAGTGGGACTGGAGTGTGGGTGTAAATGCGTCTCCTGTAGCATGGCTATGTGCACACTATGCCTGTCCAAATATGCCAACACATTTCTACATTTTCTGACGTCATTCAATCCTCGCACATTCCAGGACATCACCGATACCTTCCCCCCATGTTCATCATTCATTATCGTTAATGATCGTATCAAAGCAAAATATTCGCCTAAGTCCTAGCACATAGTCGCTTCCAGTATCAAACTTCTTCATAGAGACATGTATCCGCACTTCCACCCACTCAACTGTGTAACTGCCCACCCCGTCCCCCCCCTCCTCCCACTGACAACCCCCAACCTTGTCAGAGCGCCCCCCCCAGTGCCCGCCCCCCCATTCCAAAAGTCCCCGACCCTCTTCCATTCATCAAACAACAGAAACCACAACTCAGTGGAGGCCCACCATACTGTAAACTCCCCTGCCCCCTCCCCCACCCGCCCCACTCAGTCAACCCCAACCTTCCAATAGATTGCATCCCCCCCCCAGACCACAACTCCATACAACAGTTCAGCACCTCCCAATCAACTGATCGTAGTAATGGGGATCACCCGATGGGGGACAGAACTAGTTGGCAACACAACCACCTCCCCTCTCCAAGCCCTACAACCCAGTATATTCCCAGGTCTTATGAGAGAGGGGAAGGTGGGGGCCTGGTTTACATTACCACCGGCATAACCGGAGCCTGCAAGCTGGAATAGTCTTCCGAATATCTGTCTCTTATCAACAGAGGCATATCCTTGCCCATCAGCTGTGTGCCCCCTTCGCGGGGGTGGGGGGGGGGTACCCCCGGTCAGTCAGCAACATCTCAGCATTCATCACCGTCCTCAGGATGCTGCGCTCGACCCTCTGCACCTCGCTCCATAGGCCCACGCTTCGCCTGCTTCAGAGACCGCAAATAATCCTCCACCTGTTGCGGATTATTGAAGAACCTCTGTTTACCTTGATGGGTAATCCGTAGCTTGGCAGGGTATAACAAAGCATAGTCAATTTGCGCAGTCCTCAGCTTCCTCTTCACCTCCAGGAATTTGCGCCGTTCCTCCTGGACCATTTGAGTGAAATCTGGGTATATAGAAAAGGACACTCCATCATAGCTCAGTGTTTGTTTAGAGCGGGCCGCCCGTAACGCCACATCTTGATCTCTATAGTTCAGTAAGCGTGCAATAATCGGCCTAGGCGGCGCGCCAGGCTTCGGCACCGGTCCTAGTGAGCGGTGGGCTCGTTCCACTATGAATTGAGTAGAGAATACATCAGCACCAATCGCAGATTTCAGTAGTTTCTCCACATACTCCTCCATACGCCCAGTATTTGTGGACTCCGGCACACCCGTTATGCGTATATTATTGCGCCTACTGCGAGCCTCCAAATCCTCGTTCTTCGCCGCTATGACCCGCAGTAGGTTCTCCATCCTCTGTAGCTGTGTCGTGTGTCCTGTAGTGACATCAGTATTTTCAGAAATCCGACGCTCCGTCTCGACAATGCGTTCTTCATGCTGGTCCATTTTATGCACTATAGCGTCCATTCGGGAGGACATTCTGTCCACCTTGTCCACTACCGTGGGAAAGCCTTGCCTGATTTCCTGTAAGAGCTGCTGGTTATTCAGCTCCGCAGTCGAGGACCCATCAGGTGCTTGGTCAACCCTCTGTGATTGTGCATTTTCCTGACTTGACGTCGAACCCTTTTTAGAATTATCAAATGTGAGTTTAGGTTGACGGGAGTCCGGACGTCCCATGTCTGCAACCTGACACTTAATAGGCACACAGTGGGCTCTTCGTGCAATCAGCGCAGAACGTGCAATATAGTCACCTCAGAACCCCTACTGGCTAGCAGGCAGCACGATGCAAAGCCCTACTCGCGTTCTGCCAATGTCAGAGCCAGCAAGTTCAACTGTAGGGGAGAAAGAGCGAAGAAGAAAAAAAAAAAAAAACGAGTCTGCTGTAAATCCCGGGGCCACAGTTCTGCGCAGCGTGACACAGGTCGAATTTGCCACCTAGGTTGTAAATACGCAAAGGATCAGCGTGCGCCCATGCAGTAATCAGTGTAGTCTTCACCACTGCGCCTTGATCATGACCCACCTCAGGCTGGGAGGATGTGTGCACCAATCCACAGTGACCAAACCCCACTGCACATTCCACTATGGCACTCAGCTTAGTGTAATCAAGCCATTAATATCAGCATCATGCCACCCACTTGGAGGACCAGCCATCCACTTCCTTGTCCTAGTCAGTGGAAAGCAGTGCAGCCCCGCAGCAGTGCAGAAACATGTAGAGTATCGGTGCTCCGGCCAGCTCGCCACATCCACCAGTATACCACCTCTATTGCCAGTCTTACACTGCACAGCCTGTACCTCTCCGCTGCACAAGCTTCCCCGCAATGATCTCCGAGGTGCCTCACAACAGGTGGCCTTATATTGGGATCGACTCTCAGCGCCGTGCACGTCAGCTCACACCCACGCTTCAGGATCAAAAAGGCACCTTCGAGTCCTCCCCAGTATTTCAGCAGGCATCAAGGGCGCCCTCCACCCAGCGCACACATCGCATCAGCTTCGGATAGGTGTATAGCTAGGAGCGCTGCTCCGGGGCCCCTGGCAGCCCCCAATCGCCGACAGTCTCCGCTTCCCACAAGTCGATTGCAGTGTGGCACGGCCCACCGCCGCGTGTGCAGCCGCGGTGTTTCCCAGCCACAATACCCAGCAGTGGTCACTGCCAGCTCACCAGCGCCAGTCCCGGGGAAACTTCAGTGGCACCGAAGTACCAGTTCCCGACGGCCGATTTCCCTGAAACTTCGAACGAGTGCAGATTATTGTATCCTGCACAAACGTGTACAATTTCAGCAGGCTCGGACACCGGACAGCAAGGATAGGTGCAGGATTATGAACCAGGCTGCAGGAGCCTCACCCTCAGGCGGCCATTCTGCAGTGCGCCCTCTAGCGCCCCCTGTCAATGTATAAAACATATCTGTAAGTAACACCTCTCTAAATATTTGGTAAAATTCAATTGGTATTAGGTCTGGTCCTGCTGCTTTCCCTGCTGGTAAACTACCGATGGCAGACTCTAGTTCTTCCAGGTGGAAAGGGCCCTCCATAATCTCACAGTCTTCTTTGAGCAAGCTCGGAGGTACAATATTCATGAAATAATTTTCAATATTTGCCGGACTTGCTATCTCCTCTGGGGTATATAGATCTGAGTAGAACCTTCTAAAAACTTCCCTTATTAAGTTAGGATCTATTACCACACTCCCCTGTTCATCCCTTATCTCCTTTATTGTTGCTGCCGCCGTTCTCTGCCTAGTTCTTATTGCTAGTACTTGCCCTATTCTCTCACTATATTCGTATGTTCTTTCCTTTTTCGTTAGATAATTATCTGCCGCTTTCCAATATTTACTACTGGCAATGCTGCCCTCACTAGATGCTCTTTAATGTTTTTGGATTTCTTAAAAGCAAATAGCGGACGCACTAAATTGAGAACACCTGCATTGAGTGACTCAATTTCCAAGTGGGACAAAACCTGTGTCCAACTACCACATAAGTGCAGACAGAAAAACATACAAATGCAAGGCAAGAGAAAGTAGTCTGTAAATTGTTCACAGTTAAAACAGACAATTAATATTTAGGTACACTTTATGTGATTTCGCAATAAAAAGATTTTCAAATCATCAAGTGTAAGCTGTCGACGACGTTTCGATCCCTTTTTAATATGGGATCATCATCAGGACATATTGATTCATGCCTTTACTATTTTAGAGAAATTGCCAAACATAATACATAACACCAAAATTACATAAAAAACAAAGACAATTATGAAATGAAAAACAAAATAAGAAAAGAGGGTAAGGAGGAAAAAAGAAATTACATGTTTATTACATTGTGAAATTGTATGTTTGTCACAATTCTAAAGCGAAAGAAAGCACTCCCTGTGAACTTCAGTGTGTACAACCCAGAATTTGTGACCGAGCAGGGACCAATATTTTATAGCGCGTTGTGGCGGGGGCTCATGCAATGTATTTAAGTGATCTAAAGGGTGAGCTGTTAGGACTGCGAAAAAGAGGATGCCACATAAGATCGTCTTAGGGCACTTATTATAAATGTAAACATCAGTGCAACGATGGTGATCAAGTGGTTTAAGTAAAATTACAGACGCCGTACCTCAATATGGAACAGAATCATCTGTTAGTGCATGGCAGAGTGGCCAGTGCATGCAATAATCTGAAAAAATATATAGAGGTAGGGCATTTGGGCCAGTGCATTGCTCGAACCTGAAAAAAAGTAGAGAATCCGAAAAAACGCTTACCACTAATAAGATCCATATACTAATTAGGGATCATCAAGGGTAAAACTGATGATGGTAAATAACTACCTACAGGTAAAAAGAGGGTCACTTTTAGTACGTTTTAGTTGTTGCAGTCCATTCGAATGAAAATGAACATGAAAAATTTAAGGAGGGACTCACCAGCGAGTACGATTGCTGATCGCTGTTGGGTCAGTTCCTGTATGATAGAACAAGAAATTGCTCAGTAACAATTTGTGCAGATGGGAAAAATAACGGCTATAGCAGGAGTCTTACCAGTAGACCTTCATAGAGGTTCCGAAATAAGGAGTCTGGCGCGACGTGCGAGATAATGGTCAAAGTATCCAAATAACCATTGGGAGGATATAAATGGTGAATGTGGCGGGCGCCCGAGTCAATACTCGATCTATCCAGGGCGGAAAGTGTATCTTCCATAAAAACGCCGTGGACGCCGAAACAATGTCACATGATCATAGTCATGTGATGGCCAGATTGGGAGAGATTCCATAGCATATCTGGGCGTCATCTTGAAAGGGAGGTTAATATAACATGGAAAAATAATAAATGGGGCTCCTAGTATAAACCACATTGGTCACTCCGTAGAAAAAGATAAAAATATGTATATACGGGCCAAAAACGACACCTTAGTTTATTTAGGAGTCGAGTAGCTAGCGATCAAAATTCATCCGGATAAAATCGCTATTTTACAAGGGTGGGATGCGCATGAAGACTAATAACTTCCGAAGTAAAGATACTGTTTACAATGAGCACGCGCCATGAGTGAAAGAATGAACTGCTTGAACAACAAAGTTGTTTATTTAAAGGTCGAGTGACTAGGGAGCATAGTGTGTCCAAGTGCGGTGGCCATTTTGTAGAGGTGAGTTGGTCATAAAAACCAAATGACATGCCAACTGAGAATACAGTTCCACAATCACACGCAACACTTCCATAAGGAAAACAATTTTTTAACTGTTATCAAAAAAGTATTATTATTGTAATAAACGGCTTACAACTCGAGGGAAAATAAATAAAACACAATGATAATAATGGACTAGTGCTTACAAATGGACCTTATTTTTGTATCAGAAATCAGTAATCACAGTGGGTCAGTGAGCGTAACCTTTTAAATAAGTTAAAAACAATCCTAATGAATACTACTTCAACAATACATCATTCTTTATATAAGTTACATACTAGCAGTGTAACTGAGAGCTAGTTCGAAGGTAGCAGAGTTAGAGAACAGACTCATGTAAAGCTTAATATCAGGCAATAAAGTCTCAAAGACATCAGAGCAGTGAGGTCCAATCCTCCATGCGATTCAAGCCAGTGTGGATACTTTTGGTCCTCAGAATCCATTTTAATTCCTCCTTATTGAGCAGGGTGCCCACATCACCTCCTCTTGGGGGGCTTTTGACTGCATCAATAATTGTCCATTTGAATTCAGATTCACTGTGATTTTTCTCAGTAAAATGGTCCACAAGGGGTGCATTAGGTGTCTTGCACCAAATTCGGCTCTTATGTTGTCCAATTCGAAGGCGGACCTTTTGTGTAGTTTGTCCTATATATATTAGTTCACATGGACAAAAAATAGGATAAATTACATTGGAACTATTGCAATTTGTGAAATTTTGTCTATGAAAAACCACCTGTTGAAACAAAAAATCCTTTCCTTCAATTGTGTTTTCACATACACTGCAAGAGCCGCATTTTGAATGGCCTGTTAGTCGTGGCAGCCCCCATAAGTCTTCCAGTGTGTTTCCAATATTTACTACTGGCAATGCTGCCCTCACTAGATGCTCTTTAATGTTTTTGGATTTCTTAAAAGCAAATAGCGGACGCTCTAAATTGAGAACACCTGCATTGAGTGTGTGCCAATGTTTACTAACACTTTTTTTCAAGGATTTGAAATGGGTGAGAAAGTGGTAACGCATACAATGCGATTCTGTGTCACTTTCTCTTTTGGCTCGAGCAAGGTTTCTCGTGGGCAATACCAAGCCCTCTTGAGAGATCGTCGGATGAGTTTTCTTGGATAACCTCTTGCTAAGAGTTTGCTAGACAGGGTGTTAGCTTCTCTAAAGTAATCTTCTTTTTGAAAACAATTTCTTCTCAGCCGAAGAAACTGCGAAAAAGGCAAAGAGTCAATAAAGCCCTAGGGTGATTACTCTGATAACTGAGCAGCGTGTTTCGCTCAGTGGGCATTCTATAAAGGCTTGTAATCAGCCTTCCTTCACTATGAAAAATGTTTAGATCTAGGAAGGATATTTCCTGTGTGTTAGTTGATAGAGTAAACTGCAAACCATTGGAGTTATTATTAAGCCAATGATGAAATTGTGAGAGGAGATCCATAGATTCACGCCAAATCAGGAAAATATCGTCTATGTATCTCCTCAACAGGGCAATAGCACTGTGGAAGGGATTCGTAGGCGAAAGGATACGGTGGCACTCGAGATGATCCATATATAGGATCACTAGATTGGGAGCAAAAATTGCTCCCATTGATGTCCCTCTGACTTGACCATAGAATTGATCATCAAATATGAAAAAATTCTTAGTAAGGCAAATCTCTCATAGCTGTAAGATAAACAGAGTAGGTACTGCATGTGGGCGTGGTCTGGAGTCCAAAATTTTCTCTATGACCAAAAGGGAATCCATTTGGGGGATATTAGGGTATAAAGATTCCACATCTAAGGTACACAGTACCTCAGAAGTGGGATCATAAGGGTAATCTTCGATCAGATTGATCATACCCATACTGTCCCTTATGTAACATTGGGTATTTGGTACTAACAGCCTGATTCATCAAGCCGAAATCGGCTCGCAAAGGGCCAGAATCTGAGAATCTGGCCCTTTGCGAGCGCTATTTTTGCATTTGGGATTCATCATCCCAAATGCAAGAATCGGTAATAGCGATTTCGCTATTTTGCGAGGAATTACATTTAAGGAATCTCTATTTGAGATTCCTTAAATGCAATTCATCATCCATTTAAAAATTGCGAATTCGCAATTTCGGCCCGCTATTTACCGCAAGGTCAAACCTCGTGGTAAATAGCGAAAACTTAGAAAAATGCTTTTAAAAGCATTTTTCTAAGTTGCATGTTGCACACACACATGTCCTTTGGACATGTGTGTGCGCAACACCTGTTTCAATTTGCATTTAAGGGGTGCTACAGGGTGTCCGTTGGACACCCCTGGCACCCTTTAAATCGCTATCTAATTTCTGATTAGCAAATTGCTAATCGCTAATAAGGAATACTCCCCATTCATTCCTATGGGCCTTTTGGCCCATAGGAATGAATGGGGAGAATAATTCCTTATTTGCGAATAGCAATTTGCTAATCGCAAATAAGGAACGTGTAGGAATCGCATTTCTTTATGCAATTTCTACATGAATCCCGTTTTGCAAGTCCTTAATAGCGATTCGTTATGAATCGCTATTAGGGGCTCGCAAAACGGGAGAATGATGAATCAGGCTGTAATTCCTTTATAAAATGGTCTACATAATGACCTGGGGGCTCATGAACCGAACCCCAACCCGAAACTATGGGCCTTCCGGGGGGATTTTCGGTATTCTTATGGACTTTTGGCAATGTATATATTACCGGTGTCCTTGGTGATTTAATATTCAAGAACTGGAATTCTTTTTAGTAAGATATCCACAGTCAAGAGCTTCAGTAGTCACTTTGATTATCATTTCTTGGATCTCCTTCGTAGGGTTATTTGGGAGCATGCAATAATGCGCATTGTTGCCTAGTCGCCGCAAAATCTCATCTCGGTATCTGTCTTTATCCTGCAGCACAATACCGCCCGCTTTATCTGCTGGCTTAACAATCATCAGATTGTTGTTTTTAAGATCTGCCAATGCCTGTTTTTCAGCCAATGAGATGTTATAAGATACAAATACTTGACTGTTCTCGATTTTTGCCAAGTCTTTTAGAACCAGTTTTTCGAAGGTAATAATTTTGCCTGGTATCATGCCTCCTGTCGGCGAAAACGCAGAAGGGGGCCTGAATGGAGTGTTGGCAATTGGGGGAGTGGAGGGATTCAATAGAAAGAAGCTATGGAGTCTTATCTTTCTGAAAAAACGTAGAAGTTCAGTCTGGACCTCTAAGAAGTTGGGGCGGACAGTAGGAACAAATGAGAGTTCCTTGTTGAGAATAGATAATTCAAAAGGCGTAAGACAATGTTTGGTAAGATTAAAAATAGGTAACATAGTAGTATCAGAGGTGCCAGTCTCAATATTGGTCATGTTGGAAGAAAAATTCTGATTCACCATTGGTAATGCTGTCTACGAGTGAATCGTTCTCCTGGAGGATTCGGCCTGCGTTGTGGTTGTTTGCCTCTTCCCCTTTTGGGCTGTTCTATCTAGCCTCGCTCTAAAAAAGGAATTCTCCGTGGGGTATTTTGCCCTTCACAGTTATCTGAATTGTCAGAAGATTCCGCTGAACTGTCGGAAAAACCTACAATGTTTCTTTTTTTATTGAAGCGACCCCAAGGGCGTTGGTTCTGAGGGCCCGTGTAGGATCTATTAGAATAGAAATCTTTTGAAAGATATGGATAAGCACGTTCAAGTGAGAATTGTTGTATATCTTTCTTCACTTTAGTAGTTTTTTTATTTTGTTAAATTCTGTTAAATTCGTCAACAGTCTTCTGAACCTCCTCTAGGAGTTTTTTTATATCAGTGGAGGGAACTTGTTGTTTTATTTGTTTTTCTAGATCTTGAATTTCTATAACAACTTTATTAAGTTCCTCGTTAGCAATATCTATACCAAGCACCATCCAGTGCCTGGAACAAGTAGTACTGATGTAACTGAACCCGGTGGTATATTTGGGATTATCTGTAAAAACTCCAGGGATATTGCGTACCTGTAAACCTTGTGGTATAATTTTTGCCCGTAAAGATTCAGTGAGCAATTTAATTCAAGTCTCACCAATTTCTTTTTACTTTTTTCTAATTGTTCTCCTAATGTACTGTTTGGTGGAGTTATAGAACCTGTAGTGTCAGAAAGAAGCGATGGTCCTACTATAAGTTTCTGAATGTAGTCTTCAGAGTACATGGGTGTGTGGTCAGACATACCAGAGACAAAAAGGGTGGGGAAAAAACATACAAAACAGTGTGGGTAGAGGGATAGGAAGTGAACCCACTCGATTAGAAGTGGTAGGGGTGCTAGACCCTTGCAACCATGCGATTGCGCAACATAGTGTTATACAAAACAAGGGAAACCCAAAGTAGCAATAGGTCTGGGACCTTGGGAATATACAGTATTTCAAGAGACAATGGTCCCAAACTTCAATTCAAGTATCAAGACAAAAATAAATATAGACCAAAATTGAAATCTATATTAACTGTCCAGCCGGACAGATTTAATAGTTATTATAGTCAGATGTGGCAAAGTTATTCAACAATTTCCAAGTGGGACAAAGCCTGTGTCCAACTACCACATAAGTACAGACAGAAAAACATACAAATGCAAGGCAAGGGATAGATCAAGTATTGACTCGGGCGCCCGCCACATTCACCATTTATATCCTCCCAATGGTTATTTGGATTCTAAGAGCATTATCTCGCATGTCGCGCCAGACTCCTTATTTCGGAGCCTCTATGAAGGTCTACTGGTAAGACGCCTGCTATACACCGCTATAGCCGTTATTTTTCCCATCTGCACAAATTGTTACTGAGCAATTTCTTGTTCTATCATACAGGAACTGACCCAACAGCGATCAGCAATCGTACTCGCTGGTGAGTCCCTCCTTACATTTTTCATGTTAATTTTCATTCGAATGGACTGCAACAACTAAAACTTACTAAAAGTTACCCTCTTTTTACCTGTAGGTAGTTCTTTACCATCATCAGTTTTACCCTTGATGATCCCTAATTAGTATATGGATCTTATTAGTGGTAAGCGTTTTTTCGGATTCTCTACTTTTTTCAGGTTCGAGCAATGTACTAGCCCTAATGCCCTACCTCTATATATTTTTTCAGATTATTGCATGCACTGGCCACTCTGCCATGCACTAACCGATGATTCTGTTCCATATTGAGGTACGGCGTCTGTAATTTTACTTAAACCACTTGATCACCATCGTTGCACTGATGTTTACATTTTTAATAAGTGCCCTAAGACGATCTTATGTGGCATCCTCTTTTTCGCAGTCCTAACAGCTCACCCGTTAGATCACTTAAATACGTTGCATGAGCCCCCGCCACAATGCGCTATAAAATATTGGTCCCTGCTCGGTCACAAATTCTGGGTTGTACACACTGAAGTTCACAGGGAGTGCTTTCTTTCGCTTTAGAATTGTGTCAAACATACAATTTCACAACGTAATAAACATGTAATTTCTTTTTTCCTCCTTACCCTCTTTTCTTATTTTGTTTTTCATTTCATAATTGTCTTTGTTTTTTATGTAATTTTGGTGTTATGTATTATGTTTGGCAATTTCTCTAAAATAGTAAAGGCACGAATCAATATGTTCTGATGATGATCCCATATTAAAAAGGGATCGAAACATCGTCAACAGCTCACACTTGATGATTTGAAAATCTTTTTATTGCGAAATCACATAAAGTGTACCTAAATATTAATTGTCTGTTTTAACTATGAACAACTTACAGACTGCTTTCTCTTGCCTTGCATTTGTATGTTTTTCTGTCTGTACTTATGTGGTAGTTTGACACAGGCTTTGTCCCACTTGGAAATTGTTGAATCAATTTGCCACATCTGACTATAATAACTATTAAATCTGTCCGGCTGGACAGTTAATATAGATTTCAATTTTGGTCTATATTTATTTTTGTCTTGATACTTGAATTGAAGTTTGGGACCATTGTCTCTTGAAATACTGTATATTCCCAAGGTCCCAAGGGTTTCCCTTGTTTTGTATAGCACAGTAAATCTAATTAAATGCATCTGAGAGAGGGTGTGGTTATGGAGACTTGAGGGGCACTGTTAAAGGGTGGTAGTGAGGGAAACCGTGACAGAGGGTGTCACTGGGGGGCACCAACAAGCATTGTCGCACAGGGCTCCACTAGCGCTAAAAGCGATCCTGCACTTGAGGCTAGTACGCCTCACCTATTGGTACCTCCATTGGCCTTGTTTCAACAGTAGCAGCTGCAACTCACCCGGGATCAGTAATGCAGGATTTGCACGCACACCATACAAAGTTCGCAAACTCCGCTGTCTCTCTGCTTCATGCACAAGCACTTTTAACATGTTCTATCTGCTTTGGGGCCACTGGAAATATGTAGCAATGGAAGACAAAATTATGCTGCAGTGTTGACTAAATTATGCAGCAGAAAAAAGGCTGACGCTTAATGTAGTATATTTTCTGATACTTTATTATTTTGGCATTTTTAGATATGCTAACAGTCTCTGCAAAGATTTTGACTTGTTAGTACCAGTGTAACATACAAATACAGCAGTGAGAAGGGTGAGCAATAACCCTTTGCAAAGAGCCGTCCACTTTGCAGCAACACAAGTCAAATGTTTTAGTAACTTTTGATCCGTTTGAGCTACAAACACTTTATTAGTTAAAATTATCAGATTATGCAGCAGATGATGTATTATGTGGCAAATATGGCAGGGGCATAATTGTATAGAAAACATTTGCAAACTAGGATATTTTGCCATTCATGTTTGAACTGCTCTTATGGAAAAAGGGAGGAGAAGTGCTGATGACAGAGACGACATGGCCCGGAGACAAATGGCTTGTGCTTCTACTTTTAAGCATATTTGGGCCATTCTGTGATTGGAAACCTATCCTCTCTAACTCCTATTAAGCCATACTTAATCATGTGTATCTATTGGTTGAATTAAATAACATAGTAACTGGCCAGTGAAATGCCAAACAAATACTAAATATTGGGATGTTTAGCGCAGTGTGGCCACACCTCTGATTCCGTCCACTTATCCAATCCTCGGGTTAAATTCCACCCCTGATTCTCCACCGACAGTTCCCCTACTTTTCTTTCTCCACTTCGCCCAATTAACATAGACAAAAATAAAACCAGCTCAGTAAGTGCACAGAGAAAATCTCCAACCGCCGATCCTAACGGGGGGGAGGATTTACACAGTCTGCAGCGGTCATCTGTTCTATCCCAAAAAGTCAATGCACCGTAAATGTACCATGCATGGACCCAATAGTCATGGATGGTCAGAGTGATGCAGCTATTTATAACCAAACCATTTTAAACCTGCCACCATCATCATGTCTTTATGTGGTGGTGTTGGTTGGAGTACCTCCTTCAAAGCATACCCAACCTGAATCCTGGGATCAACTTTGAAATAAAGTAATCTTTTGGTTATGCAGGTACAATCATTCTAATGTGATGGAGTGCAATAGGATTTTATTGGTCCACAGAGTGAGCTGGATGAGTCCATGTGAGCAAAAATATTGCTGGGGATTGCATTCAACACCGGGCTGGTTTTGAAAAATCTCCTAAAACTGCAAGCAGGCAGTGAGCCGCCTCGTACAGGGGTTGTCACCTTCCCTTTGGGCTTTACAAACCCCAATGATTTTACCTTCACGAGAATGCTATGGAGGTCACAAATAGATTTGCAATCCTGACCGACCTTGCTGCCAATGACTGACTCTCCCGCATCGAGGCTGTAATTAGGGGTCAGTTACCTGAGCAAATTCTCCCCCTTTCTAACTGTACTGTACCACAATAAACTCAAACCCTAAACTACCTAATCTAAAGATTTTGCGCTGGAACATAGCTGGCCTTCACTCAAAGACGCTCTTACTAGACTGGCAATTGTTTATAAGAGACTATGATATGTTATTGTTGCAGGAGACCTGTGGCTCACAGCTGCTGGTTTTTTATGGCTATGAGAGGTTCTATGTACCAACAACACCCTGGGTTTGCTTCTGGGGGCCTATTTATTTAGATTAATTTGTCACTGACTGAAAGGTCCTGGCTTGGAAACACCTGCACATGACTTTTAAGTCGTGCTCATCAAAAAGAACTCTAGTATTTGCTTGCATTTGATTACTTTTTATAATAATGATTTTGTAAATATTCAGAATGTAAAATTCCAGATTTTGTTTTTGTTTATGGATTTAACTATATAAAAATATATATCAAGGGGCGTGAGTCACACCTGATTTTTGCAGGCAATGTCAACAACAGACTGGGACACTGTCCTACACTGGAAAATCTGGAGTGTTTTGCGGGTTGTGACGATCCCAGAGGTAAGGAGCTAGGGTGCTTTATAGCCTCCCAGACCTCACTTCTCACTTATAGGGGCAGAAGCTGTGCCTCATTAATTGACAAATGTTTATTTCCAGCGATTTAATTAATTCACTAGAGTACTGAGCTGTATTTGCTTCAACTTTGGTCATCCCATAGAAGAAAAACCAAAGGTGGTGATGGGCGGAGCGTTGACAATACTAACACTCACCCCCAGTCAACTGATCTGGGTTTAATCCATCACCGTTCTTTAGCTCACTCCGCCACCCCAGTTCAGACATAGCCATATGCAAATCAGTCTGACCCTGTGCCTCTTGGGAACAGTCCAGCCCGAACTGCCAAGCCATGTCTTCCCTGGACCGGAATCAAGCTTCCCAGGACCGGTTTCTGGCATTACAGCCGTCTTCAGCCGGGCTTGCTTGACTCCAGTGGCAAAGTGAGCAAGGGATTCACGTCTAAGCATACCCTGCCAACTTAGGGCGAACAAAGAAAAACCAAAGGTGGTGATGGGCGAGGCGTTGACAATACTAACACTCACCCCCAGTCAACTGATCTGGGTTTAATCCATCACCGTTCTTTAGCTCACTCCGCCATCCCAGTTCAGACATAGCCATATGCAAATCAGTCTGACCCTGTGCCTCTTGGGAACAGTCCAGCCCGAACTGCCAAGCCATGTCTTCCCTGGACCGGAATCAAGCTTCCCAGGACCAGTTTCTGGCATTACAGCCGTCTTCAGCCGGGCTTGCTTGACTCCAGTGGCAAAGTGAGCAAGGGATTCACGTCTGAGCATACCCTGCCAACTTAGGGCGAACAAAGAAAAAACAAAGGTGGTGATGGGCGGAGCGTTGACAATACCAACACTCACCCCCAGTCAACTGATCTGGGTTTAATCCATCACCGTTCTTTAGCTCACTCCGCCACCCCAGTTCAGACATAGCCATATGCAAATCAGTCTGACCCTGTGCCTCTTGGGAACAATCCAGCCCGAACTGCCAAGCCATGTCTTCCCTGGACCGGAATCAAGCTTCCCAGGACCGGTTTCTGGCATTACAGCCGTCTTCAGCCGGGCTTGCTTGACTCCAGTGGCAAAGTGAGCAAGGGATTCACGTCTGAGCATACCCTGCCAACTTAGGGCGAACAAAGAAAAAACAAAGGTGGTGATGGGCGAGGTGTTGACAATACTAACACTCACCCCCAGTCCACTGATCTGGGTTTAATCCATCACCGTTCTTTAGCTCACTCCGCCATCCCAGTTCAGACATAGCCATATGCAAATCAGTCTGACCCTGTGCCTCTTGGGAACAGTCCAGCCCGAACTGCCAAGCCATGTCTTCCCTGGACCGGAATCAAGCTTCCCAGGACCGGTTTCTGGCATTACAGCCGTCTTCAGCCGGGCTTGCTTGACTCCAGTGGCAAAGTGAGCAAGGGATTCACGTCCGAGCATACCCTGCCAACTTAGGGCGAACAAAGAAAAAACAAAGGTGGTGATGGGCGGAGCGTTGACAATACTAACACTCACCCCCAGTCAACTGATCTGGGTTTAATCCATCACCGTTCTTTAGCTCACTCCGCCACCCCAGTTCAGACATAGCCATATGCAAATCAGTCTGACCCTGTGCCTCTTGGGAACAATCCAGCCCGAACTGCCAAGCCATGTCTTCCCTGGACCGGAATCAAGCTTCCCAGGACCGGTTTCTGGCATTACAGCCGTCTTCAGCCGGGCTTGCTTGACTCCAGTGGCAAAGTGAGCAAGGGACTCACGTCTGAGCATACCCTGCCAACTTAGGGCGAACAAAGAAAAACCAAAGGTGGTGATGGGCGAGGCGTTGACAATACTAACACTCACCCCCAGTCAACTGATCTGGGTTTAATCCATCACCGTTCTTTAGCTCACTCCGCCATCCCAGTTCAGACATAGCCATATGCAAATCAGTCTGACCCTGTGCCTCTTGGGAACAGTCCAGCCCGAACTGCCAAGCCATGTCTTCCCTGGACCGGAATCAAGCTTCCCAGGACCAGTTTCTGGCATTACAGCCGTCTTCAGCCGGGCTTGCTTGACTCCAGTGGCAAAGTGAGCAAGGGATTCACGTCTGAGCATACCCTGCCAACTTAGGGCGAACAAAGAAAAAACAAAGGTGGTGATGGGCGGAGCGTTGACAATACCAACACTCACCCCCAGTCAACTGATCTGGGTTTAATCCATCACCGTTCTTTAGCTCACTCCGCCACCCCAGTTCAGACATAGCCATATGCAAATCAGTCTGACCCTGTGCCTCTTGGGAACAATCCAGCCCGAACTGCCAAGCCATGTCTTCCCTGGACCGGAATCAAGCTTCCCAGGACCGGTTTCTGGCATTACAGCCGTCTTCAGCCGGGCTTGCTTGACTCCAGTGGCAAAGTGAGCAAGGGATTCACGTCTGAGCATACCCTGCCAACTTAGGGCGAACAAAGAAAAAACAAAGGTGGTGATGGGCGAGGTGTTGACAATACTAACACTCACCCCCAGTCCACTGATCTGGGTTTAATCCATCACCGTTCTTTAGCTCACTCCGCCATCCCAGTTCAGACATAGCCATATGCAAATCAGTCTGACCCTGTGCCTCTTGGGAACAGTCCAGCCCGAACTGCCAAGCCATGTCTTCCCTGGACCGGAATCAAGCTTCCCAGGACCGGTTTCTGGCATTACAGCCGTCTTCAGCCGGGCTTGCTTGACTCCAGTGGCAAAGTGAGCAAGGGATTCACGTCCGAGCATACCCTGCCAACTTAGGGCGAACAAAGAAAAAACAAAGGTGGTGATGGGCGGAGCGTTGACAATACTAACACTCACCCCCAGTCAACTGATCTGGGTTTAATCCATCACCGTTCTTTAGCTCACTCCGCCACCCCAGTTCAGACATAGCCATATGCAAATCAGTCTGACCCTGTGCCTCTTGGGAACAATCCAGCCCGAACTGCCAAGCCATGTCTTCCCTGGACCGGAATCAAGCTTCCCAGGACCGGTTTCTGGCATTACAGCCGTCTTCAGCCGGGCTTGCTTGACTCCAGTGGCAAAGTGAGCAAGGGACTCACGTCTGAGCATACCCTGCCAACTTAGGGCGAACAAAGAAAAACCAAAGGCGGTGATGGGCGGAGCGTTGACAATACTAACACTCACCCCCAGTCAACTGATCTGGGTTTAATCCATCACCGTTCTTTAGCTCACTCCGCCAGCCCAGTTCAGACATAGCCATATGCAAATCAGTCTGACCCTGTGCCTCTTGGGAACAGTCCAGCCCGAACTGCCAAGCCATGTCTACCCTGGACTGGAATCAAGCTTCCCAGGACCGGTTTCTGGCATTACAGCCGTCTTCAGCCGGGCTTGCTTGACTCCAGTGGCAAAGTGAGCAAGGGACTCACGTCTGAGCATACGCTGCCAACTTAGGGCAAACAAAGAAAAACCAAAGGTGGTGATGGGCGGAGCGTTGACAATACTAACACACATCCCCAGTCAACTGATCTGGGTTTAATCCATCACCGTTCTTTAGCTCACTCCGCCACCCCAGTTCAGACATAGCCATATGCAAATCAGTCTGACCCTGTGCCTCTTGGGAACAGTCCAGCCCGAACTGCCAAGCCATGTCTTCCCTGGACCGGAATCAAGCTTCCCAGGACCGGTTTCTGGCATTACAGCCGTCTTCAGCCGGGCTTGCTTGACTCCAGTGGCAAAGTGAGCAGGGGACTCACGTCTGAGCATACCCTGCCAACTTAGGGCGAACAAAGAAAAACCAAAGGTGGTGATGGGCGGAGCGTTGACAATACTAACATTCACCCCCAGTCAACTGATCTGGGTTTAATCCATCACCGTTCTTTAGCTCACTCCGCCAGCCCAGTTCAGACATAGCCATATGCAAATCAGTCTGACCCTGTGCCTCTTGGGAACAGTCCAGCCCGAACTGCCAAGCCATGTCTTCCCTGGACTGGAATCAAGCTTCCCAGGACCGGTTTCTGGCATTACAGCCGTCTTCAGCCGGGCTTGCTTTACTCCAGTGGCAAAGTGAGCAGGGGACTCACGTCTGAGCATACCCTGCCAACTTAGGGCGAACAAAGAAAAACCAAAGGTGGTGATGGGCGGAGCGTTGACAATACTAACACTCACCCCAGTCAACTGATCTGGGTTTAATCCATCACCGTTCTTTAGCTCACTCCGCCAGCCAGGTTCAGACATAGCCATATGCAAATCAGTCTGACCCTGTGCCTCTTGGGAACAGTCCAGCCCGAACTGCCAAGCCATGTCTTCCCTGGACTGAAATCAAGCTTCCCAGGACCGGTTTCTGGCATTACAGCCGTCTTCAGCCGGGCTTGCTTGACTCCAGTGGCAAAGTGAGCAAGGGACTCACGTCTGAGCATACGCTGCCAACTTAGGGCGAACAAAGAAAAACCAAAGGTGGTGATGGGCGGAGCGTTGACAATACTAACACTCATCCCCAGTCAACTGATCTGGGTTTAATCCATCACCGTTCTTTAGCTCACTCCGCCACCCCAGTTCAGACATAGCCATATGCAAATCAGTCTGACCCTGTGCCTCTTGGGAACAGTCCAGCCCGAACTGCCAAGCCATGTCTTCCCTGGACCGGAATCAAGCTTCCCAGGACCGGTTTCTGGCATTACAGCCATCTTCAGCCGGGCTTGCTTGACTCCAGTGGCAAAGTGAGCAAGGGACTCACGTCTGAGCATACCCTGCCAACTTAGGGCGAACAAAGAAAAACCAAAGGTGGTGATGGGCGGAGCGTTGACAATACTAACACTCATCCCCAGTCAACTGATCTGGGTTTAATCCATCACCGTTCTTTAGCTCACTCCGCCACCCCAGTTCAGACATAGCCATATGAAAATCAGTCTGACCCTGTGCCTCTTGGGAACAGTCCAGCCCGAACTGCCAAGCCATGTCTTCCCTGGACCGGAATCAAGCTTCCCAGGACCGGTTTCTGGCATTACAGCCGTCTTCAGCCGGGCTTGCTTGACTCCAGTGGCAAAGTGAGCAAGGGACTCACGTCTGAGCATACCCTGCCAACTTAGGGCGAACAAAGAAAAACCAAAGGTGGTGATGGGCGGAGCGTTGACAATACTAACACTCATCCCCAGTCAACTGATCTGGGTTTAATCCATTACGTTCTTTAGCTCACTCCGCCAGCCCAGTTCAGACATAGCCATATGCAAATCAGTCTGACCCTGTGCCTCTTGGGAACAGTCCAGCCCGAACCGCCAAGCCATGTCTTCCCTGGACCGGAATCAATCTTCCCAGGACCGGTTTCTGGCATTACAGCCGTCTTCAGCCGGGCTTGCTTGACTCCAGTGGCAAAGTGAGCAGGGGACTCATGTCTGAGCATACCCTGCCAACTTAGGGCGAACAAAGAAAAACCAAAGGTGGTGATGGGCGGAGCGTTGACAATACTAACACTCACCCCCAGTCAACTGAGCTGGGTTTAATCCATCACCGTTCTTTAGCTCACTCCGCCAGCCCAGTTCAGACATAGCCATATGCAAATCAGTCTGACCCTGTGCCTCTTGGGAACAGTCCAGCCCGAACTGCCAAGCCATGTCTTCCCTGGACTGGAATCAAGCTTCCCAGGACCGGTTTCTGGCATTACAGCCGTCTTCAGCCGGGCTTGCTTTACTCCAGTGGCAAAGTGAGCAGGGGACTCACGTCTGAGCATACCCTGCCAACTTAGGGCGAACAAAGAAAAACCAAAGGTGGTGATGGGCGGAGCGTTGACAATACTAACACTCACCCCCAGTCAACTGATCTGGGTTTAATCCATCACCGTTCTTTAGCTCACTCCGCCAGCCAGGTTCAGACATAGCCATATGCAAATCAGTCTGACCCTGTGCCTCTTGGGAACAGTCCAGCCCGAACTGCCAAGCCATGTCTTCCCTGGACTGAAATCAAGCTTCCCAGGACCGGTTTCTGGCATTACAGCCGTCTTCAGCCGGGCTTGCTTGACTCCAGTGGCAAAGTGAGCAAGGGACTCACGTCTGAGCATACGCTGCCAACTTAGGGCGAACAAAGAAAAACCAAAGGTGGTGATGGGCGGAGCGTTGACAATACTAACACTCATCCCCAGTCAACTGATCTGGGTTTAATCCATCACCGTTCTTTAGCTCACTCCGCCACCCCAGTTCAGACATAGCCATATGCAAATCAGTCTGACCCTGTGCCTCTTGGGAACAGTCCAGCCCGAACTGCCAAGCCATGTCTTCCCTGGACCGGAATCAAGCTTCCCAGGACCGGTTTCTGGCATTACAGCCATCTTCAGCCGGGCTTGCTTGACTCCAGTGGCAAAGTGAGCAAGGGACTCACGTCTGAGCATACCCTGCCAACTTAGGGCGAACAAAGAAAAACCAAAGGTGGTGATGGGCGGAGCGTTGACAATACTAACACTCATCCCCAGTCAACTGATCTGGGTTTAATCCATCACCGTTCTTTAGCTCACTCCGCCACCCCAGTTCAGACATAGCCATATGAAAATCAGTCTGACCCTGTGCCTCTTGGGAACAGTCCAGCCCGAACTGCCAAGCCATGTCTTCCCTGGACCGGAATCAAGCTTCCCAGGACCGGTTTCTGGCATTACAGCCGTCTTCAGCCGGGCTTGCTTGACTCCAGTGGCAAAGTGAGCAAGGGACTCACGTCTGAGCATACCCTGCCAACTTAGGGCGAACAAAGAAAAACCAAAGGTGGTGATGGGCGGAGCGTTGACAATACTAACACTCATCCCCAGTCAACTGATCTGGGTTTAATCCATTACGTTCTTTAGCTCACTCCGCCAGCCCAGTTCAGACATAGCCATATGCAAATCAGTCTGACCCTGTGCCTCTTGGGAACAGTCCAGCCCGAACCGCCAAGCCATGTCTTCCCTGGACCGGAATCAATCTTCCCAGGACCGGTTTCTGGCATTACAGCCGTCTTCAGCCGGGCTTGCTTGACTCCAGTGGCAAAGTGAGCAGGGGACTCATGTCTGAGCATACCCTGCCAACTTAGGGCGAACAAAGAAAAACCAAAGGTGGTGATGGGCGGAGCGTTGACAATACTAACACTCACCCCCAGTCAACTGAGCTGGGTTTAATCCATCACCGTTCTTTAGCTCACTCCGCCAGCCCAGTTCAGACATAGCCATATGCAAATCAGTCTGACCCTGTGCCTCTTGGGAACAGTCCAGCCCGAACTGCCAAGCCATGTCTTCCCTGGACTGGAATCAAGCTTCCCAGGACCGGTTTCTGGCATTACAGCCGTCTTCAGCCGGGCTTGCTTTACTCCAGTGGCAAAGTGAGCAGGGGACTCACGTCTGAGCATACCCTGCCAACTTAGGGCGAACAAAGAAAAACCAAAGGTGGTGATGGGCGGAGCGTTGACAATACTAACACTCACCCCCAGTCAACTGATCTGGGTTTAATCCATCACCGTTCTTTAGCTCACTCCGCCAGCCAGGTTCAGACATAGCCATATGCAAATCAGTCTGACCCTGTGCCTCTTGGGAACAGTCCAGCCCGAACTGCCAAGCCATGTCTTCCCTGGACTGAAATCAAGCTTCCCAGGACCGGTTTCTGGCATTACAGCCGTCTTCAGCCGGGCTTGCTTGACTCCAGTGGCAAAGTGAGCAAGGGACTCACGTCTGAGCATACGCTGCCAACTTAGGGCGAACAAAGAAAAACCAAAGGTGGTGATGGGCGGAGCGTTGACAATACTAACACTCATCCCCAGTCAACTGATCTGGGTTTAATCCATCACCGTTCTTTAGCTCACTCCGCCACCCCAGTTCAGACATAGCCATATGCAAATCAGTCTGACCCTGTGCCTCTTGGGAACAGTCCAGCCCGAACTGCCAAGCCATGTCTTCCCTGGACCGGAATCAAGCTTCCCAGGACCGGTTTCTGGCATTACAGCCATCTTCAGCCGGGCTTGCTTGACTCCAGTGGCAAAGTGAGCAAGGGACTCACGTCTGAGCATACCCTGCCAACTTAGGGCGAACAAAGAAAAACCAAAGGTGGTGATGGGCGGAGCGTTGACAATACTAACACTCATCCCCAGTCAACTGATCTGGGTTTAATCCATCACCGTTCTTTAGCTCACTCCGCCACCCCAGTTCAGACATAGCCATATGAAAATCAGTCTGACCCTGTGCCTCTTGGGAACAGTCCAGCCCGAACTGCCAAGCCATGTCTTCCCTGGACCGGAATCAAGCTTCCCAGGACCGGTTTCTGGCATTACAGCCGTCTTCAGCCGGGCTTGCTTGACTCCAGTGGCAAAGTGAGCAAGGGACTCACGTCTGAGCATACCCTGCCAACTTAGGGCGAACAAAGAAAAACCAAAGGTGGTGATGGGCGGAGCGTTGACAATACTAACACTCATCCCCAGTCAACTGATCTGGGTTTAATCCATTACGTTCTTTAGCTCACTCCGCCAGCCCAGTTCAGACATAGCCATATGCAAATCAGTCTGACCCTGTGCCTCTTGGGAACAGTCCAGCCCGAACTGCCAAGCCATGTCTTCCCTGGACCGGAATCAATCTTCCCAGGACCGGTTTCTGGCATTACAGCCGTCTTCAGCCGGGCTTGCTTGACTCCAGTGGCAAAGTGAGCAGGGGACTCATGTCTGAGCATACCCTGCCAACTTAGGGCGAACAAAGAAAAACCAAAGGTGGTGATGGGCGGAGCGTTGACAATACTAACACTCACCCCCAGTCAACTGAGCTGGGTTTAATCCATCATCGTTCTTTAGCTCACTCCGCCAGCCCAGTTCAGACATAGCCATATGCAAATCAGTCTGACCCTGTGCCTCTTGGGAACAGTCCAGCCCGAACTGCCAAGCCATGTCTTACCTGGACTGGAATCAAGCTTCCCAGGACCGGTTTCTGGCATTACAGCCGTCTTCAGCCGGGCTTGCTTGACTCCAGTGGCAAAGTGAGCAAGGGACTCACGTCTGAGCATACCCTGCCAACTTAGGGCGAACAAAGAAAAACCAAAGGTGGTGATGGGCGGAGCGTTGACAATACTAACACTCATCCCCAGTCAACTGATCTGGGTTTAATCCATCACCGTTCTTTAGCTCACTCCGCCACCCCAGTTCAGACATAGCCATATGCAAATCAGTCTGACCCTGTGCCTCTTGGGAACAGTCCAGCCCGAACTGCCAAGCCATGTCTTCCCTGGACCGGAATCAAGCTTCCCAGGACCGGTTTCTGGCATTCTGATTCTGATGGCAAGATGGCCGCTGGTAGGCCGTAGGGGAAGGACGTGTTCTCTCCTCGCTCCCGATGTAGCGGTTATTTTTTAATAGAATATAGAGCACACCACTCTTTTAAGCCGATTGCCGATCGCGATGTGAGGAGAGCGGTAAAAATTCCCCCTTTGCGGGATTCTTTTCAAAAACCCCTCGATGAAACCTACAAGTTATTTTGAAATCAAGTACCGAAGCAATCTGCCTACGGTGGAACTGCTGTTGACCAAATTAGACTCTCCCACTGGGACTTTAAAGGACAACATAAAGGGGAGACTGACTCAAGTACATGAATTTCTTGAGAGTGTTATTAATACGAGCCATTGCTGTCTGCTTCGATTGAGTAAGCACATTATGGCTCCGAAACATAAAACTACAAAAGAGGACAATGACAAAGTGGATGGCAATGATCCTGACGCCCCTGCAGCAAACCTTCGGACAAAACCAAATATACGGAGAGTGGAGGACTCGGATTCAGTAAAGTCGACTGGTAACAAAGTAACAGTAAACGCATTGAAACTAGCGGCAAACCAAAGGGATAAAGAGAAAAAAAAGGAAAAATTAAAAGAAAAAGTTACCGTAATGAGAAGAAACAACAATGGCACGAAGACATCTGAGCAGGCAGGTCTGAGACAACCAACGGTTCTCGAGGCATTTTCGCCTGCAGCGGCTACAGTGCGACTGACTGCTAAAGTGAATGTGAATGTGAACGCAAGCGCTAAGATAAACGAAGTACCAGGTAAAGCGCTTGCTCGCGCCCCGTTGTTAACGGCTCCTGGGAGTCTCCAGGATCTGAATGGGGGACTCACCAATGGCGTCGGCACTCAGGTCTCCCGGGAGCAGATCAGTGCAATGATCGTGGAAGCACCGGCTCTGTTGGGGGCGGGGCTGCACACGGGAGAGACGGATCAGCGGGCGGGGCTACCTTTGCAGATCGAGCAGATCGAGCAGACTGAGCACACTGAACAGACGAGCTGCACAGAGCTTCTACAGCAGAGCTCGGGAAGGGCTTCGCTCCAAGTCATGAAGGAGTCGGACCAGCTGAGCACTACACAAGGCAGGGAGCAGATTGGGATACGGGACTCAGATAGGTTCTCTGTTACTAGTCAGATACCGGCAAACTTGGAGGCTTAGCAAACTCGGTCAATGCAGGTAACACAGGAGGTAGGGGGCGAAGGGAAGATACTTTCTGATGTTGAAATACGTACAGAGTGTGTGGAATTAGGGACTAAAATACAAGGCACAAATTTTACAGAAGATATTTTGAGTACTGGGGGACAGGATGAATATGGAGAGACAATGCCTAAAGAGACAATGCCTAAATCAGTAGGGTCACAGATTGATAAAAATGTATTGGTTTTGGACTTGAACATTATGAAGACTATGCCACATTCCCCTTTAAACCCAGGCTCGCCGAGTGATGATTGGTTTTTTTTCATTGAATGAGGGGGGTGACGAGGAGGCTGGGGCTGTGGGAGGGACCGAACTTGGTTCATCCTCAGAATCAACTGATGCTGCAAAAGATTCTGATACCGATATTGAGGATGAAATGGAGTTGCATCCTACTGGACTAGATTCAGTTATGTCAGATAGCATCTGAATTAAGGGAAACAGTTCACAAACTCTCCTCTAGACGTAAAACTTTAGTGAAAAAGAGACGGAATAGAAACAAAAGTGGTGTAAGTCCTTTACAAGTACAGGTAGTAAAAAGATTGGACTGGGACTACTCTGCAACATCACAAATGTATCAAGAGGCAGCGGGTTCTACTTCAATCCAAGACGTCACACAGAGGCAGACTACAGGACAAGGTCAAGGTCAAGAACCACTTGGGTTTGAAATGATGTTCACTATGCTGAAACAGATTCAAGTGGAGGCCAGAGCGGAGGGCCGTAGAGCGAGACAGGAGAGCAAGAAGATACAGGGTTCACTCAGGAAAGTGAATAAGCTGTATACAGAACTTGTGGGAAGGGTCACTGAAGTAGAGGAGAGAACTGGTGTTTTGGAAGACGAGGTTAATAAGTGGCAAGACTTTAAACAAGAACAGGAAAAAACTACGTCTGATGTCTTATGGAAACTCGAAGATTTCGAGAATAGGCAGCGCAGAAATAACATACGCTTACTGGGTGTTGCAGAGGGAAAGGAGTGGCAAGATGTGAGGGCATATGTAATTGAACTGCTCAGAGGTGCATTACCAGATATAACAGGTTGGGACTTGGAAAAGGAGATACAGCGTGCGCATAGATTCCCGTTTGTACAGAGCAAGGATAAAATGTTGGCAAAACCCAGGGCAATACTTATCCATGTTGGGAATTATCTATTAAGGGAAGAAATTATGGCAAAGGCAAAACCCCAGGCCAAATGTAGACATAAAGATGTTGAATTTTTTGCTAGACCCGATTTTTGTCACACGACAGTTGAAAGGAGATGGAGGATGAGGGAGTTAATAACCCCATTTCAAAAACTAGGTTGTGAGGCATACTTGATGTTCCCTAGCAGACTGAAGGTAGTCAAGAATGGGCAATTTAAGGTTTTTTATTCAGAGATTAAGGCCCAGGAATACTTGGTCTGGTTGAAGGAAAACAGATCACATGATGGTACAATGGCGCTGACTTCTCACAGAAACCAGAAAACCTAAAGCAAAAGAGTTCAACTTAAAAAAAAAAAAAAAAGGGGGATTATGAGATTGATATATATTTTTTAAGAGTCTCTGACAAATGAAATAAGAATAGTAGAGGGAGGGTAGAGTAGGGGGGGATAATGAGATGGGGGAAGGATAAAAGAACTAGGGGGAAGTGGGTTGATTTCTGGGGAGGTGCAGGGGTAAGGGAGACGAGTGAGAGGGAGCGTCACCCTAGAGGGGTCACAGTTGTCACATATAGGTCTTATGGACCTATTTGCCAGTAGGGGGGGTGGGACAGTCGGGGGGCTCACAGGGGGGGGTGGGGACTTTGTTGGGGCAGGGGGCACAATATGGAAATAATGTATATAAAAATGCAAACAAAACCAAGGAAAATAAACTATAAGGAAATGTGGAGGCTATATCTGGTGAAACAAATATCCGAACTGAAATGGCTGCTGTACGAATAATGACATGGAATATATGTGGATTGAATGAGAGGCAGAAGAGGCATAAGGTATCTCTTTTACTAAAAAATATGAGAGTTGATTTCTTACTTTTACAAGAAACTCACATTATGGCATCTGAAATATATCTATTGGAACAATTGGGGTTTGTAATCCTAGCCTTCTCAAGACAGGGCTCCAGAAATAGGGGGGTGGCAATACTATCAAGGAGACGGGATATTACTACGAGGAAGAAATTAGAGGATGCCTGGGGGAGATGGGCGCTGGTAGAGTGTTTGGTTGGCGAAGAGTGGATCACTTTAGGCTCAATTTATGGTTCCACAGCGGAAGACCCTGAAATTTTTGAGCAGTTGGATATAGAGTTGGCTACATGGGCGCCCTGTATTATTCTCGGAGGTGACCTTAATATCAATGGTGCTGGGGGGCTAGGATTAACGGCAGGAACACATACAACGTATAAAGGTAGGAAGAAAAGAGTATTTAGAGCAATTCGCTCTATGGCTAGGAATAATGCATTAATAGATCTATGGGATAGTCTAAAACCACAAGAGAAGGGATTCACATATTATTCTGCCCCGCATAGGGTAAGTGTAAGATTGGATTACTTCCTCGTAGCAAGTAATTGTTTATCTAAATCACAGATTGAGAGGACGCCACGTTTATTGTCAGACCATAATCCCTTAATTCTAAACTATACTGCTATGTTGAGCTCCAGGGAAGTTATAAGATGGACATTTGAAAGAGTGCTTTTAGAGGATGAAACCTATATTCAACACATGATGCAGTGGATTGAGGAGTACTTGACAATAAATAGAGGTACTGCCCCGGATGGAATTGTATGGGATAGTCTTAAGGCAGGGATAAGGGGTGAGACTATTAGCTACAGTGTGAATAAACGTAAACAGGAACGATTTAGAATTCAAACTGTTAAAACACAGTTGCTTTTAGCAGAGGAGGAGTTAAATGAATGTATAATGGCAGGTAACCGGCCAGAGCTTTCTCTTACTAAATTAGCAAAGATAAGGATGGAGGCAGAGGAAGATATAGCAACTAGGGCGGCAAAAATATATGTGGCTAACAGAGAGAAGTGCTATGAAGCTAGTGAAAGGGTGGGACAAACTTTGGCAATACGAGCAAGACAAAAAATGGCGTTAGGAGAGATAAGGGCGATTAAAGATAGCTTAGGGAAAGAGGTAATTGATGCACAGGAGATTAAAGAGGTTTTTAGACAGTTTTATATGAAATTATATGAAGAGCAGCAAGGAAAAGACCCAGTGGAAATTGCATTATATTTAGAGAGTATTGAAAAAGTGATGTTAAAGGAGGAAGGACAACAAATACTAGATTTACCCTTAGAGTTTCAGGAGATCGAGGCTGCACTTATGAGTTTACCATCAGGAAAGGCAGCAGGACCTGACCAAATACCCATAGAGTTTTTTAAGGTATTCTGGAAAGTATTAGGTAAGGACATGGTGAAAACCTTACAACAAGCACAGATAGGGGTATTGGTTCCAGGTTCGTGGTCAGGCGCAGAAATTGTGGTTATTTTAAAAAAAGGGAAATCACCTAAGGAACCTGGTTCCTATAGACCTATTACACTTATGAACGCGAACACGAAGGTCTATTCTAAAGCATTGGCAGTAAGGCTTGCTAACGTGATAACATCACTAGTTTTCATTAATCAGCATGGATTTATCCCTGGGCGGGGAACGACTCATCATACTCGGAAACTTATTACTTTATTGGACGCCATGGAAGTCTCAGGGGACCCGATGGCGGTGATGTTTTTAGATGCCGAGAAGGCTTTCGATCGGGTTTCCTGGGACTATCTATGGTGTGTTTTAAAAAGAGTGGGATTTGGGGAGGGATTTGTTAAAGCAATAAAAACACTGTATAGAAACACGGTAGCTGCTGTAAGGGTAAATTCGGGATTGACTGGGGAGATTCAAATTAAGAGGGGAACAAGACAGGGGTGCCCATGTTCCCCCCTTCTGTTTGCTATGTACTTGGATCCTCTGATTCGGAGAATAGAAAGAAATGAAGATATAACTCCATTGACCACGCATAGGGGGGAATGTAAAATACTAGCTTACGCCGATGACGTGGCAGTTTTAACATCTACTCCCACCGAGGCTATCCGAAAGGTTGAAATAGAGGCAAAACATTTTGGAATGGTTTCAGGATATTCTCTGAATACTAGTAAAACACAAATAATTAAGAATAATAATGCAGTATGCCATGATCACAGGGTTGTGCAAACAGGTGTATACCTTGGTATTACAATTACCTCAGAACTGGATAAAGTGGTGGAATTGAATATAGCTCCTATCATAGCTAAGGTTGGAAGGGATTTAGATAGATTACATAATCTTCATCTCTCATTAGTTGGCAGAACAAACATTATTAAGATGCTAGTGTTACCAAAGTTTTTATATATATTCAGGACGATCCCATTGATTTTTGACAACCACTGGTTTAAAAAGATAGAAGCCATGATTAATAGGTTTATATGGTCCAAAGGAAAGACCAGAAGGGCATTACGTTTTATGGCACTACCAAGACAACGTGGAGGATGGGCACTACCAGACTTGAAATTATATTATTGGGCCGCTGCCTTGCAAGGTATGGTAGGGTTAATAGGCGGTGCAGAAATGGAGGGGGATGATGAGCTAGGAACTCTGGCAATATATGGCCTCTTGTTGGGAGAAGATGTTAATAATGTACTCCTTAGACATTCCGATTTAGCATACTATAAGAGAACCCGTTTCAAGACACTTATGACAGCATACAATATTTGGAAAGCCTTCAGTAAGAGATACGGATTAGGTAAAAATAACAGATACAAAAGAATGAAGAATAATTCAAATTTTCCTAATGATATTTTTTCTGATTTAGTATTCAAGGTTTGGGTACAAAAGGGAATTATTAAAATTGGAGACATGATGGGACCTGATGGTATTATGCAATTCTCAGAGATTCGAGCAAAATATGGGATAGAAACAAGGCACTTTTTCAAGTACCTTCAAATAAGAAGCTTTTTGTTAAATAAAAGAGGTGGAACAGCCGGTTTTGAGAGAAATAAGATTCTTGAGCTGGTACAGGAAGGAATTGATTGTAATATTAAAAGGTTCTACTATGAATTAATAGAATCAAAACAAGATGATTTGGAGAAATGGGGGGAAAGCTGGGCAACTAAATTAGATGCTGAAATAGACTGCTTTAATATGTCATTAGAGTTGGGTCAGACTGCTTTGTGTTCTGCAGCATTGCAAGCGCAACATTATAAGACACTGTATCGGCTGTATTACACTCCGGCAAAAATTGCGCAATGGGGAGCTACAACTGGTATTAATTGTGCAAGATGTGGAAGCCTACAAGCTGATATTGTACATGTTTTTGCAACATGCCCATCATTATGTACAATTCTGAACGAAATAGAGACTTATATGCAAAGCGCGTTGAGAATAAGAGTTAATTTAACCCCCACTTTAATTTTGTTGGGTGTAAACTCAGATGGTACACAGGGGGAAGAATGTTATTTTATTTTTGTGGCTATGGCAGTATTAAGGTTATGTATTGCATCAGCCTGGCTGGACCCAATACCACCGACATATCAACAATGGTTGGCGAGGATTTTAAATATATATAATTTGGAAAAGGCAATTTACGCTAGAAGGGGAAAGAAGGGGAGGATACTGGGATTGAAAATATGGGAACCGATAACTAGATGGAAAGATGAGACGTAGGATAATCGATTTAGGATAATTGAATTGTATATAGAGAAGTATTGTTGAACAATGTTATTAATTAAGGAGATAAGATGTATTAGTTATGAAGTATTTATGTTATACCTTTTTGATTTCTCCTAATGGTTACCCGGTCCTTGTGTATATAATTTTTCTTTGATTCATGAACTTATTCTTCCCTTGTGTATGTATAAACTAAAATGTATTTTATGTTACTCTGTGCTCCTTGCCCTCGGTTTAGGGGGTAAAATTGTAAAAATTCAATAAAAATATTAAAAAAAAAAAAAGGACTCACGTCTGAGCATACCCTGCCAACTTAGGGCGAACAAAGAAAAACCAAAGGTGGTGATGGGCGGAGCGTTGACAATACTAACACTCACCCCCAAGCAACATTATCGTTACACTTAGGGAAGGTAACAGTTGTGATCATCAAACTTCAATGACTCCCTGGGTCAGGGTGGACGCCCAGGTGCGGGGTTTTGAATGGTCCAGAGAAATCTCAGATTGTATTGAGCTATAGGCCAGCAATGTATTGTTTTTCCTGACTGACACTGTGGTTTTTAGACCTCGGATCTTGAGAATTATGCAGGTGTTTGGGGAGACACCTGGATTCTTTATGAACATCAGCAAGTCTATGCTGCTGAGGGGGTCGTCAAGGGATGCTGAGTGGGCGTGGGGACTATCCCATGCTGAAGATGGCTTTCGGTCCCTGGTAGTATATCTATCTCACGTCCCAACTGTCTCATGGGACCACAGTTTAGCCCCATTGACGGGTCGCGTCAAGACTGAGGTGTAATGACCTGATTTTTGCCAATGATCAGGTCATGTAGACATATACACCCTTGGGACCCAAAAATAGCACACTCTACAATACTATACAATACTTACCCAAGGAAGGAATAATAACACTACTTATACCTTGTCTCCTGCTGAGAGGATTTCTACAACAACAATCTTCCTAGCGACAGGCGCTGTGCATGAGGCAATTAGCCGATCCTCTCTGCTACAGAATACTCGCCTAGGAAGAACCACATACAACAGGCACAGTACCTCTCACCACAAGAGAAAGGAACTAGTCAGTATATTCTGGGGGTGAAATACTTAGAATTTGCACATCACTTGCTAGGAGTGGAACAACTTCCTATAACACAATTACCTGCTAGAAGGGAATTCACCCATCCTTCTACAACATAAGCATTTCGCCAAGAAGAGTCCACACCTCCTGCTACAAGGAAAAGGCAAATTGGTATATCTGGGATATAGAGTGGAGCTCCTTCCGCGACCGAGGCTGGCCGCCTGAATATTGTAGAGCAAATTGCGCAAGCGCTTCGGGAGGGCTCACCGCTTCATCCGACCCTCCGGTCTATATTTGGCTCCTCTGCAATGTTCACAGGTTCCCCTGAATTAAAATTGGGTCCGACGCGTTTCGGGGCCACAAACGCCCCTTCCTCATGGACTGTGCGCAGTTCAACACCATGTTCTCTTCACGCTAGTCAAACGCATTTTAGTTTGAGCAGCTGGCGTCGTCCTCCCTGAGTGGGTGGAGTTTGGCAACACCGGGACTTCTGGTCAACGTAGTCCTGTGAAGTGAAACAAAATAGTAACCTTGAGTAGGTTGGCGTGTCTGCACTTACATTACTGTCATTAAGATCCTTAAGTAGGATGGTAGGGAAGCTGCGGGCATCACGTTATTAATCAAATGGATGTTGCGCTGACAGGCCAGTGTGTTTGATCTCGCCTCAGTCTCTTAGGACAAGATACAAGTTCTGCCATCACAGTGGAGCTCCTTCCGCGACCGAGGCTGGCCGCCTGAATATTGTAGAGCAAATTGCGCAAGCGCTTCGGGAGGGCTCACCGCTTCATCCGACCCTCCGGTCTATATTTGGCTCCTCTGCAATGTTCACAGGTTCCCCTGAATTAAAATTGGGTCCGACGCGTTTCGGGGCCACAAACGCGTCGGACCTAATTTTAACTCAGGGGAATCTGTGAACATTGCAGAGGAGCCAAATACAGACCGGAGGGTCGGATGAAGCGGTGAGCCCTCCCGAAGCGCTTGCGCAATTTGCTCTACTATATATATATATATATATATATATATATATATATATATATATATATATATATATATATATATATATATATTTATTAGTACATGATACACGGTAGGCCAATTTGTACCATTTCTATCCAACAACCAACTAACAATTAGGCAATTGCTAAACACAATCAGGACAACATATGTAGAAATATATGTATATAAATGTATGGAACCTGAAAACAGAAAGAGCTAGTAAGCAAGAACAGTAGGAAAATTAGAGATTAGTGGAACACCTCACCACTGTCTGTTCGTCCTGTTTCTACTTCGCCAGAGGGGAGTCCGGTTCTCCGGCTCAACCAGGAGACAATGGCAACACTATACGTCCCACCGCCACAGCTGCAAGTCTGCCCTGTGATGAACTTCCACCGAACAGAACCCAGACACCTCCTGTAGTACCAGTGGAAACGTAAGACGAAGCTCCTGGTGAGCCTCGGCCCCTCGTTCTCATGAGATCGAGCACCAGCCTGCTCCAAGGCCACAGCTTTAGCTGGCCAGGCGTCTGTTATGGCTTCAGAGCAGAACAAGCACATATCTCTGACAAGATCCAGTTCTTTCTAGTCTGAAAAGTGCGAAAAACAAGTGAGAAGGGAAACATGGCCTTCTCACCTAGAGAAGCTCAGAAAATTGCGACAACTCAGAAAATTGAGTCACTCAGGCATAAGCCTCTATTCACGCAAAAGAGCAAAATTAGCATTCAAGATGACATGAGAGCATGTCAAAGGCAATAGGCAAGCACTGCCATAAAGCAAGGTACAGTCAGAAAACAGAATGACATTAGACCACGTCAAAGCCAATAGGTCAAAGTCATAATTCCCCTAACCCAAATAACATTATACACTTAATCCCTCAGTATCCAACATTGAGCACTTGTGTACCACCACCCACAACACTGCACCTCAACATCCTACACCTTCTATTCTTGGCAAGACTATTCTACAGAAGGACAAAAAGGTTATAGAACAGAAGAGAAGCAGGCATATGCAAGACCATCCTACATTAAGGCTAGGGTAACATAATACACTAAAGTCAGGAAGAAATGGTGGTGGTTGAGGGTCATCATAGGTTGTCAGGCCATAAAAGTGGCTCATACACTACACTGAGGTATGGTCTTAGTCACAGCTACCCCTACCCCCCATATGACCATTCGGTCATTTTTAGGATGGTCTCTCTACCCTGCTTTTGTATCAACTGCTGAATTACCCTTACCCAGTTCCTTCTGCCTGGTTGTAATAGATCAATGTTATATTGGGCCAGTTTTTGTTGGGTGCTGGTACAGCTCGGGTGGCCCTCCATGCCTGCTTTCAAGCCACGTACAGTGGAGGTATCGTCACTTCAGACATTCAATCCTATCATGCCGCTTCACACCTACAGGTCCTAAATTAGTGGTGGTATGGCATATGCGAGGATCCCGCCTATGCCGTAGAAGGCTGGGTGATGGGCGAGACATCTATGCTTGCACTATTACACAGTGGGTCGGATGTTCGTACCCTCCCCCCAGAAACCAGAGAGGTGATTTTGGTATGGAGGCAATCCCTTCGTAAAATGGTGTGGTTGTGGCGTCTAATACATGAGACACCGCTGGGGCTTTCAGGGATGGGACCACATAGGAATATCCAACCTAGGTGATGTTATGAGAGGCCTCATACTAAAGTCGTTCCAGGAGATACTATCTGAATTCTCGATGCCTGACAGTCAATTCTATAAATGACTGAAGCTGTGACACGCCTTATCGCCATATGGCCATGCCTTTTTGGCTCTTCTGGACTTCATCCCCACTTGAGAGCAAACTTCTAATGGCCGATCTCGGCAATCATCAAATCTCTAAAATATACCAAACCCTAGTTACAAACAGCACCACCATGTTAGCTACCCTCCAGACGACATGGCAGAGTGGCTTGGGGTATATAGATGATGATGACTGGGCAGAGGCTTTAGAGCATGGGCGTGGCAAAAGTAAAAAAAATCAAACCTGTTTCAAAACAATAGACAATGCGGCAATGCTGTATTTCAAAAGCAGATGTAACTACAAAGAGCATTTTTTGATAATACATTTTTATTAGCAGACAATAGCAATCTTAAGAGGCATTGCATAGCTTCATACACACTTTGACCCCAATTCCATCACAGTCTCTCTCTCTCTCTCTCTCTCTCTCTCTCATTCAGTCTCTCTCAGTCAGCCAGTCTCTCTCTTTCTCAGTCAGTCAGTCTCTCTCTCAGTCAGTCAGTCTCTCCCTCTCTGTCAGTCAGTCTCTCTCGGTCAGTCAGTAGGTCTCTCTCTCTCTTAGTCAGTCTCTCTCTCAGTCAGTCATTCTCAGTCAGCCTCTCTCCTAGTAAGTCAGTCTCTCTCTATCTCTATGAGTCTCTCTCTTTGTCTTTCAGTCAGTCAGTCACTCTGCCAGTCAGTCTCTCTCTCTCTGTCAGGCTCTCTCTCAGTCAATCTCTCTTTGTCAGTCTCAGTCAGTCTCTCTCTTTCTGTCAGCCAGTCTCTCTCTTAGTCAGTCTATCTCTCTCTCTCTCTCTCTCTCTCTCTTTCTCGGTCAGTCGCTCAGTCTGTCAGTCTCTCTCTCTTAGTCAGTCAGTCTCTCTCTCTCTCTCAGTTAGTCAGTCTCTCTCCCTCTCTCTCTCTGTCACTCTCTCTCGTTCGGTAGCAAAAAGGGGGACGGGCGGTTATGCCCAAATCACCCTCCTATACCTGGGCACAAGACATCAGTGATGTATATAAAGAAAAAGAAGGTACAGAGGGACCAATCCAACATTTATTTTCTTTCTAGGTACCATTAATTACCCTGATGTTTCAATTATTTTTGGGGAGATTCTACATATCAATGATTCAAACTCATATACATGTCAAATGACGAGGCTGAGTACAAATAAATCAAATCAAAACTTCCTCATGTGTAAACATAATATGTACAGGACATAAACATATAAATCACATTCATATATATGATACAACACATATACACTATATATACAACATATACAAAGAGTACAAAAACAACCCTACTGAGAACAAAACAATCGGAATATACACTCCTTATTTTGAGTGTAAATATGTTGACGCAGTCGCGGTCGCGTTTCAGCTGGTGATTCCTTTCGGCTTCATCAGGACAAGGGTATCAAAATATCTTAAGTGAGAGTAGTACTCTCCAACTCACGAACAACGAGTTAGTTACCGGGGCACAAATGCCCACGAATACCCGGCTCATAGGACCACTCGAATCCTGTTTATCCACGTCGGTCCACCTGGTCAGCAAACCCACACACGCTCACTCTCAATGTCGGCAGGGCTCTCGTCTCCTGCAGCTCGGGTCCCCGTCAGCAGCGAGTAAATCCTCAAACCTCCATTCTGCTCGTGCCAGTCAAACACGTTCAAAGGTCTCTCTCAGTCAGTCTCTCTTTTTCTGTCAGCAAGTCTCTCTCTTAGTCAGTCTCTCTCTCTTGGTCAGTCTCTCTCTCTTAGTCAGTCAGTCAGTCTCTCTCTCTCAGTTAGTCAGTCTCTCTCCCTCTCGCTCTATCACTCTCTCTCATACGAGCACTCAGTCTCTCTCTCTCTCTCTCTCTCTTAGTCAGTCTCTCTCAGTCAGTCTCTCTCTCTGTCAGTCAGTCTCTCTCTCAGTCAGTCTCTCTCTGTCAGTCAGTCTCTCTCTTTCTGTCAGTCTCTCTCTTTCTGTCAGTCTCTCTCTCAGTCAGTCAGGCTCTCTATGTCAGTCTCAGTCAGTCTCTTTCTCTGTCAGTCTCTCTCAGTCACTCAGTCTCTCTCAGTCAGTCTCTCTCTCTCTCGCATATTCTCTCTCTGGCATTCTCTCAGTCAGTCAGTCTCTCTCTCTGTCAGTCGCGCTCTCTCTCATTCAGCCCCTCTCTCATTCTGTTAGTCTCTCTCTCTCTCAGTCAGTCAGTCTCTCTGTCAGTCTCTCTCTGTCTTTCTCTCTCGCTTAGTCTCTCCCTCTCTTAGTCAGTTAGTCTCTCTCTCTGTCAGTAATTCTCTCTCCCTCAGTCAGTCAGTCAGTCTCTCTGTCAGTCAGGTAGTCTCGATCTCAGTCAGTCCATCTCTCTCTCTCTCTGTGTCAGTCAGTCTCTCTCTCTCTATCAGTCAGTCAGTCTCTCTCTCTCTATCTCTCTCTGTCGGTCTGTCAGTCTCTCTCTGCCAGTCTCTCTCTCTCAGTCAGTCAGTCTCTCTCTCTCTCAGTCAGTTCAGTCTCTCTCTTTCTCTCTGTCAGTCAGTCTCTCTCTTTCAGTCAGTCTCTCTCTCTGTCAGTCAGTATCTCTCTCAATCAGTCTCTCTCTCTCTCTGTCAGTCTCTCTCTTTTTGTCAGCCTCTCTCTTAGTCAGTCAGTCCCTCTATGTCAGTCTCAGTCAGTCTCTTTCTCTATCAGTCTCAGGCAGTCAGTCTCTCTCTCTCAGTCAGTCTCTCTCTTTCTGTCAGTCAGCCTCTCTTTCAGGCAGTCTCTCTCTCTCTCTCTCTGGCAGTCTCTCAGTCAGTCTCTCTCTCTCTGTCAGTCTCGCTCTCTCTTAGTCAGTCAGTCTCTCTCTCTCAGTCAGCCCCTCTCGCATTCTGTCAGTCTGTCTCTCTCAGTCAGTCAGTCTCGCTCTCTGTCAGTCTCTCTCTGTCTTTCTCTCTGTCTCTTTCTCTCTCTCTCACTAGTCAGTCTCTCTCTTAGTCACTCAGTCTCTCTGTCAGTAAGTCTCTCTCCCTCTGTCAGTCTCTCTCTCTCTGTCAGACAGTCAGTCTCTCTGTCAGTCAGGTAGTCTCGATCTAAGTCAGTACGTCTCTCTCTCTCTGTCAGTCAGTCTCTTTCTCTGTCAGTCAGTCTCTCTCTCTCTATCTCTCTCTGTCGGTCTGTCAGTCTCTTTCTCTCTGCCATTTTCTCTCTCTCAGTCAGTCAGTCTCTCTCTCAGTCAGTCAGTTCAGTCTCTCTCTCTCTCTCTCTCTCTCTCTCTGTCAGTCAGTCAGTCTCTCTGTCAGTCAGGTAGTCTCGATCTAAGTCAGTACGTCTCTCTCTCTCTGTCAGTCAGTCTCTTTCTCTGTCAGTCAGTCTCTCTCTCTTTATCGGTCTGTCAGTCTCTTTCTCTCTGCCATTTTCTCTCTCTCAGTCAGTCAGTCTCTCTCTCAGCCAGTCAGTTCAGTCTCTCTCTCTCTCTCTCTCTCTCTCGGTCAGTCAGTCTCTCTCTCTCTCTTTCAGTCAGTCACTCTCCTTCAGTCAGTCTCGCTCTCTCTCTCATTCAGTCTCTCTCAGTCAGTCCGTATCTCTCTCTACTCTCTCTCCACGGTCACTCTCTCTCCACTCTCTCTCCACTCACTCTATCCACTCTCGCTCCACTGTCTCTCTCTCTCTCTCTCCACACTCTCTCTCTCTCCACTCGCTCTCTCGCCTCTCTCTCTCTCTCTCTCTGGGGGGCCATGGATACATTACCTGCAAGGTCCACAGGCTGCCAAGGAAGGCCTACCGGGCCGTACTATGAGAACCACGGCTTTAGAGTCTCCCCTCGGGTGGCAATATCTCCCGCCTAAGATTAATCCTATTCAAATATCTCCGTGTAGTCTATTTCTCCATACAGTTTGGGACTGCAGGGTCCTATGCTGCTTTTGGCGGGGTTGTGACCTGCCTGAGGTGATTGGTTGGGATATTCCGCCGGTCCGAAGTTGCACCTCCTCCATAGTACTGAAGGTATAGGTGGTAATAGATATAAATGTCATCTGCTATTCCTCTGCCTCATCCTGGCCAAAAGAGACATTGCTAAAGAATGGAAAGCTACATACCTGCCGCTTCTGGGTATTTGGAAGCGAGGTATGGACTTGTGTATGGGTTTGGAAGCCACGGTGTTCCAGGGAAGGGGTTGCTCCCAAAAAACATCCTAAGAACTGGCAGATATGGGCCGATTACAGTGGCTTGACCCTGCAGCATATAGGCACTGCTGAACAATACCTAGATGCCGAGGTTAGGCAATATGGCAGGGATGAGTGAGTAGACCCATGGATCTTATGAATTATTTGTGATTCAGACTGTGGGCATTGTATTATGTGGGGTAGTGGGGCACTGGAGGTAAATTGTGCACCTGTTAATGTTTTTTTTTCGCTGTTTCTCTTTTCTTTGTTTTATTTAGTTTCTGTAGCTTCGCTGGAATCTAAGCCATACTATCTATTGTGTGACACGAAATATCCTTATGGCCCAACGGGTCATGCTTTGGCAAAAATGTAATAACATCTGTATTTTAAAAAAACCATAAATGACTCCTATGGTCTTGGATTGATATGGAGACCAATTAGAAACATAAGTGCTATACCAAGGTGTTTAATAATGACTGTTGGAGTGCTAATTGACAGCTTCGCAGGGAAGTTACTACTAGCCCCAGAGTTCCAGTCACAGTAGCTCCCATGCACAAGCTGCACAAAGCTGTTGTTACAAAGAGACTGAGCAAAATCATTGCCCAGCAATGGGAAACATTTGTACAAGCAGCAAATATAAAATACTCTGAGTCTTTCTGGAAAGCAGTAACTTCCTCCCGAACTTTACGTTATACTGAGACTCCGACAATGTGTCATATTTCCAGTGCAGCCTGGGTAGTTTCCTTCTCCAGAATACACTTGGTTAAATCTTCCAGTAGACAGTCCTAGCTCAACTTCAATACACAATTGGGTCTATTGTGTTCACTATGGGAAGTTGTTGAGTCTTTTCAGCCGAGCATCAGTGAGAAGGCACCTAGGCAAGATGGAGTCCTTATAGACCTGGGAACGTGTAACATCGATCGCTGGGCTCTGTTACTGATACTTTAATCATCTTACATACACCTCTCCACCAAGTTCATCCTTGTCAGTCACTGTACCAGTATTCAGACAAGGTAACCAATCAAACCCCAGCTTCTGTTGCCCAATCTCATTCATTTAAACATCTAAAAAAATATTAGGGATAGTCCTTTATAATAACATTAGTGACTGGTCCAAAGAAAAAAAACATTCTACATAGCTGTAAATATAGGTAAGGTAGGTTTATTATGCATAGTTAATTAAAACCAGTGCAAAAAAACATTATACGAAACAGTAGAAAAAGACTTTAAAATATCATAAAATTCGTACATTATAATCGTCAGTAATAAGCATGCACTAAAGAACCCAGTCTGATTGGCCAGGAACATTTATCTTAGGGCGGGGCAGCGTATTCCCTTGAAACCTGTAGGCCGCCTACTTGTTGCCTATATCAATGATCGAAAGTTTTTGTTTTGACAGTTTTTGCTCGATCATTGCAAGGAACTTAGGGCCCGATGTAGGTAGGCAAATACCGGTCGGAAACGGCCGAAAATACTGATTTTCAGCCGTTTCCGACCGGTATGTGGATATTGAGATATAGGGGCATGTAAAATTACAGAATCGGTAATTTTACCGATTCTGTAATTTTACCGATTCAGGTAAAATACCGAATTGGTAAAATTACCGATTCTGTAATTTTAGATGTAGGTAGCACTGTTTTCAGTGCTACAAGGGTTTAAGAATTCGTTATTTACCACCAACTAGAAGTTGGTGGTAAATAATGAAAACCCTTCAAAAAGCATTTTTTTTTGCTTTAAAAATTGTGCCATGTTGCAGACATACATGCCCTAAGGGCATGTATGTCAGCAACATGTGCACCCATGCATAATTGAGGGGTGCAACAGGGTGTCAAAGTGACACCCTGCCACCCTTCAATGTTTCCCCCAATTACCGAATCGGTATTTACCGATTCGGTAATTGACATTGATTCCTATGGGCCTCAAGGCCCATAGGAATCAATGACAATTACAGACTCAGTAAATACCGATTCATTAATTACCGATTCATACCGATTCGGTAATTAATTCGGTAAATATACCTACATCCCGATTGCCAGTTCTTAAATACCGAATCGGTATGATTGGGTATTTAAGAATCGGTAATCTGGGATTACCTACATCGGGCCCTTAATATATCTACAGTTCAGTTTCGTATTCAAAGGGTTCAGGCAGGCGAGCACCGATTGCCTTCTCGTGCAAGTCCCTAGCTGCTTGAACTGGTCCTTTAAGAGCTGTTGGCGGGCTGGCTGTAGCTCTTCGCAAAGACAGGTCAGATGGAGTATGTCGCCCTTATCAATGTTGCAGAACGGACATACCTCGTGGCCATTACTCCTGAGCCATGGTGGAAGGTGCTCACTGCTGGGCAAGACCCATAGTCTGTATTTCAAGAACTTCCGGTTTGTGGTTTTAGGATAACCCTGACTGAAGTATAGTTGTGGTGTCAGCAATTTATACAAATTTAACGTCATCCAGGCATGTTTTCTTTTGGCGAATGTGGCCTTGTCCTCTAGTAAGGATAGAGTTTTGACAGTCTTCCAGACTAGATTTTTGAATGGGTCGTGCCCAAGTTGCATGTCCCAAATCGCAGTTAGATTGGTGGCCCCCAGGGCTTCCTGCAGGTAGGATCTTGCCTGAGATGTGTCCCTGTTTTGAATTTTTTGCCATAGCAGCGAGTTTAGAGTGTTGGTGGTAGCCGAGCGAAGTTTGTGGCAGCAGATGATGTATGCTCCCTGTCTAGCAAGAACTTGCTTTTGCAATCCAAATTCCAGCCTAAGTTGGGCAGGCGATGTGTGGCACGGGAGCGAAAACATTATTCTATAGGCTTTTGTCTGGATTGTGTCCAGGTACTTGGAGTCTCTCCCACGAAGCGCCTCGCTGCCGTAGCAGATAGAAGGGAGTAGCTTAGCCTGAATAGCTCTCAGATAAGGGGTTAGAATTGGCCCCATCAGTTGATTGGCTATGTTTTTTAGTGTGACAGCAATGCACGCCCCTCTCCTCTCCTCTCTGACTAGATAACAACGCCCACAACAGCAAGGAATTATTCAACATCGTCAAGGAATTTACCAACCCCTCAGCCAACTCCAACGACATCACCCCCTCTCAAGCCCTCTGCGACTCCCTAGCCTCATTCTTCCACAACAAAATTGCAGACATCCACAACAGCTTCGACAACCAACCCGAAGACCAACCCACCCAACCCCCTGCAGGACCCCCAGCCCCCTTGAACATCCTCAATGACTGGAAGCCAATCTCCACTGAGGACACCATCCGTCTGATGAACTCTATCCACTCAGGATCCCCCACAGACCCATGCCCTCACCACATCTTCAACAAAGCAGACTCCATTATAGCACCACACCTCCGAGACATCATCAACTGCTCCCTCAACTCCGCAACCTTCCCGGAAAGCTGGAAACATGCCGAACTCAGCGCCCTCCTGAAGAAACCCACAGCAGACCCCACCGAACTCAAAAATTACCGCTTCATATCGCTCCTTCCATTCCCGGCCAAAGTCATCGAGAAAGCGGTCAACAACCAGCTCGCAACATTCCTCGAAACCAACAAATCCCTCGACTCCTCACAATCCGGCTTCCGAGCCAAGCACAGCACTGAAACCGCCCTCATCGCAGCAACAGACGACATTCGAACTCTACTGGACAATGGAGACACAGTCGCCCTCATCCTCCTCGACCTCTCCGCAGCCTTCGACACGGTCTGTCATAGCACCCTTTTACAACGCCTCAAAAACGTCGGAATCCAAGGAAAAGCACTGGAATGGATCACCTCGTTCCTCACCGGAAGAACCCAGAGAGTCCGCCTTCCACCATTCAAGTCCGAGGCCACTGAAGTCATCTGCGGCGTACCACAAGGATCTTCACTCAGCCCCACCCTCTTCAACGTATACATGAGCCCCCTCGCGGTCATCGCACGCCAACACAACCTCAACATCATCTCCTACGCCGATGACACTCAACTGATCCTATCTCTCACCAGAGACCCTAACACTGCCAAAACCAACCTGCATGAAGGAATGAAAGAAGTAGCCGACTGGATGAAGCACAGCCGTCTGAAACTGAACTCAGACAAAACAGAAGTCCTCATCCTAGGCTCCTCCCCCTCCGCCTGGGATGACTCTTGGTGGCCAGAGGCCCTTGGAAAAGCACCCATCCCGACGGACCACGCACGGAACCTGGGCATCATCCTGGATTCCTCACTCTCGATGAACAGACAAGTCAACGCCGTTTCTTCATCTTGCTTCAACATTCTTCGCATGCTCAAAAAAACATTTCGATGGATCCCCACCGAAACCAGAAAAACGGTCACCCACGCTCTGGTCACGAGCAGACTGGACTACGGAAACACCCTCTACGCCGGTACCACCGCAAAACTCCAGAAAAAACTCCAACGCATCCAGAACGCCTCAGCCAGGCTCATATTAGACATCCCGCGTAAAGAACACATCTCTGGTCACCTGAAAAACCTCCACTGGCTCCCCGTCAATAAGAGGATTACTTTCCGGCTCCTGACCCACGCACACAAAGCACTCTACGAAATCGGACCAGAATGCCTCAACACACGACTGTCCTTCTACACCCCCTCCCGCCAGCTACGATCCTCCAACCAAGCCCTTGCCACTGTACCTCGCATCAACAAAACCACCATGGGAGGTAGATCCTTCTCCTACCTGGCAGCTAAAACCTGGAACTCACTTCCCACTCACCTTCGCCTTACTCAAAACCACCTAGCATTCAGAAAGCAACTTAAAACGTGGATATTTGACAAGTAATTCCCCACCCTTCTTCAAGCGCCTTGAGACCCTCTGGGTATGTAGCGCGCTATATAAATTTATTGACTTGACTTGACTTGACTTTTTGCTTCCTGCTTATGCTGTGCAAAAGTGCCATCTCTATCAAAGAGGACTCCCAGATATTTGTAGACAAGTGCAGACTCTATTTTTTGGCCGCCTTGGGCCCATGACTTCTGAAGCTTCTTCTTGGTGTTGATCGACATGGTGCGTGTCTTGCTCAGATTTATTTTAAGTTTGTTTTCCATAGCGTAGCTGTTCATTTGGGTCAGAAGCTGCTGGAGGCTGATGTAAGTGTGGCTGAGTAGCACAACGTCGTCCGCGTACAACAGGTTACTCAAGGTTTTCCCTCCCAACCTCGGGAAATGGGAGTTGCATGTATTGAGTAAACCTGATAGATCCGCCATAAACAAATTAAACAGTATCGGGGCAAGCATGCACCCTTGCTTAAGGCCTTTGGTGGTGCGAACTTTAGATGACAGATGTGTGCCGCCTCCTAACTTCACCTGCACCCAGGTATCAGAGTGTAGAAGCTTCAGCATGCTTAGAATCGGCTGCGGTATTCCCCATTGGGCCAGTTTCCCCCAAAGTCTGCCTCTCTCAATGTTGTCAAACGCTGCACTAAAATCAATGTAGCACATATGCAGCGGCAGTTTTTTTGTTTTTGCTGCATCGATCATTAGAGAGATGGCCAGAATGTTGGTAGCTGTTCCAGTATTTTTCCGGAAACCGGTCTGGTTCAATGGTATGATCTGATTTGAATCCGCCCAAAGCACAATCTCCTCTAAGAGGGTTCCCGCAAAGTATTTTGCATCATTATCGAGGAGGGCTGCTAGTCGGTAGTTGTTAGGTTCCATTTTGTCACCTTTTTTGAATATAGGGACAATCGTTGACCCTCTCCAAGATTCTGGGATTTTGTTTAAGAGCCTGACTTCCGAGAATAGCAGTTGCATGTTGATAGCCCATTCTGTGATCTTTTCCTTAAATAGGGCTGGCGGAATACCGTTTGGTCCCGGAGCACCTTCCTTCCTGCCCTTACGGATCTGCTTTTTTATTAATGCTATTTGCTGACCGGCTGTTGTATCCGGTATGTTTTTGGGTAGGCCTTGCTCTCTCTTGGTCAGGGTCTTCAGCGTGAACATTATGGAGTTGGGCTCTGTGATGTTAATTTTTTGCGCTCCTGCGTGTTCCGGTAAGTCATTAAAGTGGCTAGAGAGGTAATCAATCCATAACTCTTCCACAATGTGCGAGCCTAGGTCTTTATGCTGTGGTCGTAGGATCCTGTTTGCTGATTGCCAGAAGTGTGAGCTGTTACTACTTTTGATGTCATGTAATAATTTTGCCCATGTCTCATTTTCAGCGTCTTTTTTTATGTTCCATTTTATGCTTTTGAGCTCAGTTCTTTGTTTCTTCAGTACTGTCCGAAGCTGTGCGTTGTCGGGGGCTGATCTTAGCTTTCGTAGGGTCGAGTTTACTAATCTTTTGTGCTGCCTTAATACTGCTCTCTGTCCTTTTTTTAAGTTGGTTTTGCTGCTCTCTTTATGGAAGTTAACTTTTTGGGGGATCTTAGTTGTCAGTTCTTTTAGCAAAGATCCTGTGTATTGCTCCCAGTGGGGGATATGCCCAGCTGCATTTGGTTTTTGTGTGTTATATCGTTGAAGGGCAGTATCGGCCAAAGTTGTTAGGTTGGTTGGCATGCATTTGATCCTTTTTTGGTTGATGGTATAGATCGCCCCTAGCGTTTTGTCTGGCCTGATTGCAATAGGCGACTTTGATGTCAGATAGCATTCCTGGGGGCGGTGGTCGCTTTTGCCCTTATCCCCCATTCTAAATTCCAAGATGTGGGGGAAAAGTGCCAGACTGACGAATGTGTAGTCCAAGATGGAGCTAGCTGTTTGTGAGTAGAATGTTTCTACTGGAGGACGATCTGTCGTGAATCTTCCATTTAATGCCCGAAGATTTAGGTGTTCTAAGTCATTAAGTAGGGCATTGTGTGGATGCTTTCTCCTATGTCGTGGGGAGCTTTGCGGTGGTATGGTATAAATTATATTTAGAGCCAGGACCTCTTCTTCTACTGATGAGCCAAGCAGGTTTTGGTTGAAGTCCCCTGACAGGAGGAAGAGTGGCTTTTCCCTCTGAGTCATATACTCCGCAAGTTGTTTAGTAATTATGTTGGAGTCGTTACCTCTGTGTTTAGGGTGGACGTATGCATTGACAAGGCATATCTCTTCTTCTTTGTTACAGAGTTTTAATTTTATTTTTACTGTTAAGGTTGAGGATGTGGAGGAGTTCATGAGAACTGCCGAGGATATTGTTGTGTTGGATATGTATGTAGCCAAGCCTCCTGACTGGTGGCCAAATCTGTTGGTTCTGACTGCTGCTGTTGAATAGCAGGTGAAACCCGTAATATGTTGTGTGGAAGTAAGCCAGGTTTCCTGCAGCATTACTATGTCAAATAGAGAGATGTACTTCTGAAAGTCTGGGTCGTCCATTTTTGAAGTTAGGCCATTTATATTCCAAGAGCAAATGCCTATGGTTGGCATCCTACCCTTTATATCGTCTCTCATTTGTTGATGGCATCAGTCCTCTTCAGGACGTATGAAGATCGTTCGAGAGAGAGTTTCTCTTGTTAATGCTCGATTTTGATGTGGCGCCCCCCTTGTGCTCACTTCTGTCCATCCCCGGGGACTGCGTGTGTTTTTGTTTGGCGGACTTCCTTTCAGGGACTTGGTAGTGGTAAGCGTGAGGATCTGATGGTCCTTTAGCACTGGGCGTCTCCAACTTGATGTGGGCGCTAATTCGAAACCAGCTGCCACCCTCGGCCTGTCTTCCGGGCGCTGCCAGTGTATATTCTCTCTTTTTTTGGGCGAACTTCCCAAGGCACCTTTGAGAACGCTAAGGGTGTTTGCCTGTCTAGCCTCTGACTTTGAAATTGTCCTCCTCTGAAGGGGAGAGGGGTAAGCTGGTTTTGGTATGGGGGCTAGCCTAATGCCCCAGATCTTAAATTGCTCTGCTTCTGCTGCAATAGAATCTGCAACATTATTAGAAGACCAGGTGGTCTTGGTCCCCTCCGGGCTGTTTGGATTTGCGGCAGGCAAGAATTCAACCGAGATTAAGTCCTTAGTACTTATCCCCTCCAGGCTGGGAATATGTTCCATTAGTTTGAAAATATTGCCACGATTCAGCGTGTAGTGCTGCCCTTGTGACTTGTATTCCGGAAGAAAGACCAGCATCTCTGTTGATTGGTTGGTGCTTCCTGCCTCATTATATTTTTTTGATAAGTGATATACTTGAGCTGATGAGCCATGACCTGTAAGAGCTTCATGAGATGCCGGGGTAGAGCCTTCACCTGGCATATTAGCGATAAGTGACGATGCTGTAAAAGAAGGTGTTTGCTTTGATGTTGTCCGTGGTTCAGATGGCCTTTTAGCTTTGGACGCTCAGTTTGACTAGAAACAGGGTGGCTAGTAAAGTCCAATGTGTCAGTAAGATGGGCTTCATGAGTTTGGCTTAGCATTGAGCCAAATTTTCCGATCCTGTTCCCTGCCTCAGAGTTTGACCTGAGTGGATGGTTGCTTGCATCTGTTGATGGTGTATCTTGGTTGGTAGTTGGTTCTGATGTTACCCTTTCCATTTGGAGAGGAGGCTCCTTGTTTTGCAGTATTGAGTCTCCCGCTTGCTTCTCAGAGACCCTTACAGTCTTGATCTTGGCCCAGTTTGGCAGTATAAGATGTTTGATCTTTGCTGCCGCCTCAATATCTCCGTCTGTTTGTTCCGTTCGGTCTCTTGCCGGTGGTCCTTGGGGCCCTTGCCCTTCTTGATTCGGCTGGCTGCTATTTGTTTTGTACTGCTGCGAATTTGAGCCTAAGGGTAAGTGGTTTTCGCTATCTGTGGGGTTAGCATTGTTGGTATTATCCAAGAGATTCTCCTTTGTGTCGTAGAAGATGGGGAAGTATTTAGACGTAGATGTTTCAGATTTTTGCTTACGCCCTTTTCTTTTTTGATGACGCCGTTGTTTGGCGTTGAGTTGTTGACAGTGCTCCTGTCCCGTGTGGCTTGTCTCTTCGTTTGTGGGTACAAGATGGACGGTTGGCTCTGCTGCGGTTCCGGATGCTTCGCTCCTGATGTCTCCTTCTTCAGGGTTGGTAGGGCCCATTTCTTTAGTTGCATATCCTCTGTGTAGAATCTTTATATCTCCTATTAGATCAGTTAGCATTGAAGGTAATGTGGCTACTTTGGCTAATACCTGGCTGCAGTTGCAGCTCAGATAGGTATTTGATTGTGCTCTCAGTATCAGGTTGTTTAGGTTGCCTAGCTTGTCGTCCATGCCAGCTGTGAAGACTGCCAATGTATTGAGAAGATTAAGTTGAAGCTCCATTTTCTCTGATTGGTATTGCAGGGTATCTCCTGCTGGTTGGATTGTATTTAGCAGTGAATTCCACGTTCCGATGTGTTGTTCCTTTCTCCGCTCATTCTCTTTAAAGTCGTTGACGGGCATGTTTATGTTTTTGGCTGCCAAAGGTGAGTCAGGGGCGTGGGTCTCTTTGTGATCGGGTGTGTAAGTGGCTAAAATGTCTTCCCATTCTTGTGTGTTGAGGTGGGACACTAATGCCCTTGCTTCGGCTTTACTGCTGCTGGAGTCGTGGGGACTTGCTGCCTCCCTGCCAGAGGCGCTTCTTGCTAAGTCGTGGGTTTCCTGGTCTATAGGTGGTGGAGTGCGTTCATCCGTTAGTTGAGACTTGATGGGTGTGCTAGGAGTGTGGCTCATAGGTTGCAAGCCTAGCGCCGGACTAGGTGCTGTTTCTTTTGTTAAAGCCGGCGTTGGTGTCTCTAGGCCTGCCCCAGAAGCCCTTTCAATTGGGCAACTGTCTGGTTTATCAGCTGGTTTATGCACTCAGATGAGTTTCTCGTTCGCATTGGCTTTAAGATCATCCAGTGGGGGTGATAAGATGTTTTCCTGGCCGCAAAGGGCCAAGCCAGGTGGATGAGCAGGTAGAGGGTTCTGGTTAAAGACAACAGAGTTAAAAGGTTTACCTCTTACACTTGAGGCCTCCGGAGGAATGCCCGTGTTCCCGTGCACCGACGTGCTGCTCTACGAAAAAATCCGACGTAAAGCCCCCTAGGGGCGACGGGCTTACGGATGTATGCAGAGGTGGCGGAGAGCGAGCTGGTCCTGAGACAATGGGAAGCAGTGGTGTTTGCAGACCGGGCAGGTGACCGTTGCTCGAAAATATAGCTGCGCCCGCGTCCTTTAGGAATTCAAACTTTGTGTATATTTTAGGCTGGTAGAGTTTTTTAGCAGTTTGTGGTGCACTTGCTACAGTTTCTGGTATCAAGGCCGTTAGAGATCCCTGCTCTGTTGTGTTATAGCTCAGCCCCAGGTCCTGCTCTGATGTAGAGAGAATCGGATCTGTGTCGGTGGTCGAGTTTGCGCTCATTTTCCTTTTCTTTTTCTTGTGCCCTTTCCCATTTCACAGTTTTACGTCCGTTTTTGCTGTGGGCTTTGGTTTGGCTTCCAGGGGTCCCCTGACCTTTCCTGATCTCATGTCGTTAGTAGTTGATGATGGTAGGCTCTCTAGTTTTCTGTCTGGGAGTTGAAGGTGCCGTCCCGCTCTCTCTCTGGAGCAGTTGTCACCTCTCTCTCCTCTCCTGGAAACGTGGGCTAGCACCCGCTAGGTTGAAGGCGCTGGCACGATGCAACGAGGGTGGTAGGAGCCGTTTGGGAGCTCCCGCACTTGCACCGGAGACCCTCTAGCAGGTGTGGCTACTGATGTACTGGACACTGGTGTATAGATGTAGCGGAGATCACGGGGTGGGCTGGTTGTGAGTGGCTTTACCGGAAAGCTGGCTGGATATGAGCTGGCTGGATGTGAGCGGAGCACGCAAAAGGGGCCGTAGGTCAATCAGACCTACCTGTCAGACCCCCCCGGGCTCTTACTTTGCAGCCGCCTCTACCGGCAGTGCGCTCGCGCTTGTACACTCGCTTTCCCCTGGAAACCTTGTGCCTCACTGATGGTCGCTGGTCAATGATAGTGAGTGAGGGTGACAAGTAGAAAGATCCCAGGTACGCAGCTACACTTCTCCCCCCCCCCGCACCGCCTCTCCTCCTCTGCGCCGGGCAAGTGAGCAGAGCAGAGCGAGGCGATTGCCGGAGTTGCCGGAGTCCCGGGTCCGAGTTGCGGGGCTTGTAGAGAGCAGAGCAGAACAGAGAGAAGCCCCCAGGAGGATCCCCCAGGAGACCGCCGACGAAAGACAGCAAGCAACCGCTGCCCCCGCAGTCCCCGCTCACCTCCTTTCTCCTCCCTCCTTGCTCCTCATTCCTCACTCGCTCGCTTGTTCTGAAGTCATGGCAATGGGAGCTGTAAAGCTGCTGACGAGGTCCCCGCTGAAACTGCTTGCTGCGCTCCCGGTCTCTTTCCCCCCTAGCTCGGCGTGGGGCTCTATGAGTGGCGCTGAGGGGAGACATGCAGCTTGCTGCTCCGACTTTGCGGGAATGGCGGTCGACGGTCAGCATCTCTGGCGTTTCTGGCTCTCTGCTGGTCTCTCGTGGTCCATGCTCCAGTGTTCTATGGCACAAATATAGAACGACCTTGCATCACAGGGGAAGATGAAATTGCACACACCAGTTCCCCCTGCGCCCTCTCGCTGACTCTGGGAAAGAAAGATAACACAGTGTGAAACACAGCCGCACCAGCAGAGAATACGCAGCTGTCAATATGGCTTTAGGAAACGTGCGACCAATTTAGCAATGTTTAAATCTACATTCAATTTTTGAAACTACAAAATTGCTAAACCTTGTCCATTTTATCTTGACTTTATGGATCTGTCCACAGCCTTTGATTGTGCAAATCGTTCAAAACTGCGGCGATGCCTTTCAACCATGGGACTGCGTGAGGCACTTTTTAGCCACCGTGCAGGCGAATACAGCAGCTAGAATAAGATATGGGGTAAATGGCGAACTTTCTAGTGAGTTAGAAATTTCCCTTGGTGTAAGGCAAGTTTGTGTTTTAGCACCTCTTCTTTGTATACTTTACATTATTAGGCTAAGCCCTTACTTATGCATTGCAAGCCTAGTTATTCCTAGAGTCGATGGGGCACCCATCCCCACTCTGCTATATGCATGTGGTGTTAATGGCTCGCACTCTCAAAGCTTTACATTTATTACTTACCTATTTTATTCAATATATGGTTGACTTAGATTTACTTACAGATTATTCTAAATCATATATCATGGCCTGTGGCCCAAAGCGAATTTGGGTTTCCTCTTCCACAGTCAGCAATAAATGCCTAGACAAAGCTAATACCTTTTCGTGTCTTGGGATTACTTGTGATCCCTCTGGCTCATGGACATCTAATATCATTTGTACTCCTTAGGCTAAAGCAGCTGGTTCTCTTCTCAACCTCCCACAGCCTCCCGGGGGGAGTGCACTTCTGCTATTGCAGATTTATAAAGTTCAGTGTGTACCTGTGGCAACGTACAGAGCTGAGAATTGGGCTATCACTAACTGTGCCGCTATCCAGGAGGAGGGAAATTGATTCCGCAGGAAAGTTCTGTTAATTCACCCACATCCACCTCTCATTTTATATGCCACAAGGAACTTGGTGTGAGCAATGTAGAGGATGGTATCGGAGCTAGTCCTTTACTTTTGTGGATATCTATATGGTAGACCAAGGAAGTGGCATTGAATCAAGCCATCATTAAAGACTGCCCAGCATGTGACAAGGGCCTCAGTATCCCCTGGCTAGCAGATGTGAAAAAAACCTTTCTTGAGATGGGGCTACCCCATCTTTTTGAGGAGCCCTGATCAAGCGGCTTACCAGCAACAAGTAATTCAACACTATATACTCACCTGAATCCATACACACAATTCACAACAACCTGGCATTAACCGCTGGGGTCATGTTTTTATGATTTTCAAGGTTAGTTACTTGTGGATCCTAACTAATCTTTCACTTGATCAAAAGTTATTTCCTCTGGTCGATGGACCATTAGTTGAACTAGTTGATGGTGAAATGACATAGATCAATTTACCTGTAAATATTAAATGATCACAGAGTCTGGAAGTGTTTTAAACCTTTATCCAAGAGATTAATTTCATGTGAATCACCTCCAAAGTACAGAACAGTCTCCATCTATTCATGGAGGGATGATTCAATAAATCAATTTTCATAAACATTCAACCTCACTACGCAATGTTGATGCATGAAAGGGAGGATAGACAGAAAAGGACATAGGCACATGAACAGACATATATTTATATTTACCAAATGTGGTATGAAAACCAACCCCCTGGCCAAGGGGCTGGGGAGGGTCCCCAAGGAAAAGATCTGGCGACCAAAGGCTTCAGGACAGGACAGATGACCTCTCTATCACCGACGCTTGCGTAGCACTCCTTTCTGACACTCTCTTCCTCCTTGAGATTCTTCCGCGATCTTCTTCTAAATTAATTAGCTTAAGCTATATGGTTCTACAGTTCAATCCTTCTTCAGCATTGCTCATCACTCCGACAGCATCTCGGCCACTGCGGCTTTCAGCATCAACGTCTCAATACTAACTAAGAACAACCTCAATTATATCCTACAATATTCACCTACCACCCAAAATGTTTCAATATCATGAAACTCTTAACTCTGATTGGATGGGCAAGGGGAGGTGATCGTCACACCATGCTTACATATTACTATTTTCAGTTAGCCCTTTGTTAATAAACCCATCCCCTTATTTCTTTATTCAAACTTTATTTACCACCTGCATTCACATTATTTTGCAACGTTTATAATAGTTTTTGGCGTTTCTTCCATCTTGGTGAACTCTTCACCACTTGGTTCCTAGCGCAGGACACTCTGTGGCCTTGTCTTGTATTCAAGTTTGTAGTCATCGTTGCGGATTCACTCTCAATGGATATATGCGGATGAACCTTTCAGTCACGTGATTCTGCTTACTTCTGTGAATCTTGAAAGGCCCAAAACCATACTAATAATAGAGTCAGAAAAAAGGATGTTATTTAAAAAAATAAATGGTTTTTCTGTATACCACCTATATCTATTCTAACCCCATTTACTTATTAATGCTTTCCCAGCATTAGCATTAGTAAAATAACTTGTTTTAGTTTTCAGCAAAGCAGCTGCCAAGCATGTGAGTTTCCAAGCAGCCATCTTGCCAGCAACTGCGCAAGTACAAGAAATTCCCTCCAACCGGAGGTACCTCAATCAATCAATCAATCAAGTCATTTATATAGCGCACTACTCACCCGTAGGGTCTCAAGGCGCTGGGTGGGAGGGGGGTGCCGTTACTGCTCGAACAGCCAGGTCTTGAGCTTCTTCCTGAAGGAGAGGTGGTCTTGGGTCAGGCGCAGGTCGGTCGGGAGTGAGTTCCAGGTTTTGGCGGCCAGGTAGGAGAAGGACCTTCCTCCTGTTGTCGCTCTTCGGATGCGGGGGACGGCGGCGAGGGCGTGGTTGGTTGATCTGAGGAGGCGCTTGGGAGTGTAGAAGTTGATCCGGTTGTTGAGGTAGCTGGGGCCTTGGTCGTGTAGGGCTTTGTGCGCGTGGGTGAGGAGACGGAAGGTGATTCTCTTGTTGATCGGGAGCCAGTGTAGATCTCTCAGGTGTCCGGAGATGTGGCTGCGTCGGGGAATGTCGAGGATGAGTCTGGCCGAGGCGTTCTGGATCCGCTGCAGTCTCTTCTGGAGCTTGGCGGTGGTTCCGGCGTAGAGGGCGTTGCCGTAGTCCAGTCGGCTGGTGACGAGGGCCTGGGTGACCGTCTGCCTCGTCTCGGTGGGGATCCACCGGAAGATCTTACATAGCATGCGCAGGATGTTGAAGCAGGACGAGGAGACGGCGTTTACTTGTCTGGTCATGGAGAGGGAGGAGTCCAGGATGAAGCCCAGGTTGTGTGCATGGTCTGTCGGTTTGGGTGCGGTGCCCAGGGCGGGGGGCCACCAGGAGTCGTCCCAGGCGGAGGGCGAGGAGCCCAGGATGAGGACCTCCGTCTTGTCCGAGTTCAGTTTCAGGCGGCTGGTCGTCATCCATTCGGCTACATCTCTCATCCCTTCGTGCAGGTTGGCTCTGGCGGTGGCGGGGTCGTTGGTCAGGGAGAGGATCAGCTGGGTGTCGTCGGCGTAGGAGATGATGTTCAGGTTGTGCTGGCGTGCGATGGCCGCGAGGGGGCTCATGTAGACGTTGAAGAGGGTGGGGCTCAGTGAGGATCCTTGAGGGACGCCGCAGATGACTTTGGTGGCCTCTGACTTGTACGGTGGTAGACGGACTCTCTGTGTTCTTCCGTCGAGGAAAGAGGTGATCCATTCCAGTGCCTTGTCCTGGATTCCGATGTTGCCGAGGCGCTGTACTAGGGTGCGGTGGCAGACAGTGTCGAAGGCCGCGGAGAGGTCCAGGAGGATGAGGGCCGCTGTTTCTCCGTTGTCCATCAGAGTTCGAATGTCGTCGGTGGCAGCGATGAGGGCGGTCTCGGTGCTGTGGTTCGCTCGGAAGCCCGACTGTGAGGGGTCGAGGGATCCATTCGTCTCGAGGAAGGCGGCCAGCTGTTTGTTGACGGTCTTCTCGATGACTTTGGCCGGGAACGGGAGGAGCGAGATGGGACGGTAGTTCTTGAGGTCGGTGGGGTCTGCTGTGGGTTTCTTGAGAAGAGCGCTGAGTTCGGCGTGCTTCCAGCTCTCAGGGAAGGTGGCGGTGTCGAAGGAGGTGTTGATGATGTCCCGCAGGTGGGGTGCGATGACAGCGTCGGCCTTGTTGAAGACGTGGTGAGGGCAGGGGTCAGTCGGAGATCCGGAGTGGATGGAGTTCATTGTGCGGATGGTGTCTTCATTGCTGATCGGACTCCAGGCGCGGAGGGTGGTGGTGGGTGGCGTTGTTGCGGTTGTGGCTTGCGTTGGTTGGTTGCTGAAGCTGTTGTGTATGTCCGTGATCTTGTTGTGGAAGTAGGACGCGAGGGAGTTGCAGAGGTCTTGCGTCGGGGTGATGTCATTGTTTCCGGCGTTGGGGTTGGAGAGCTCTTTCACGATGTTGAAGAGTTCCTTGCAGTTGTGTGCGTTGTTGTCCAGTCGGTCCTTGTATGTATTTTTCTTGGTGGCGCGGATCAGTTGGTGGTGTTTCCGGGTGGCGAGTTTGAGGGTGGTCATGTTGTCCGTAGTTGGTTCCCTTCTCCAGACTTTCTCGAGGGCTCGACAGTTCTTCTTGGAGCTCTTGAGTTCGTCGGTGAACCATGGTGTTTTTCTGCTGCAGGGTCTGCTGGGTGGGGTTCGCAGAGGGGCGAGTTCGTCCGCGCAGTTGTTGATCCACTTCGTGAGGTTGTCAGCCGCTTGGCTGGGGTTCGCTGAGCTGGCGGGAGGGTGCTGGCTCAGGGAAGCGGTGAGTTGGTCGGCTGTGATCTCATACTACGTAGATGCAGTAGATGCATGCGTTCTAAAGATTTTCATTTAGCGGCCATTTTAGAATCTCACTCAAGTTACTGGTTAGTAAAACACATAGGCAAGTTTCTTCTTCTTAAGTGTAGTTTGTTGTGCATATTAATTTTCACAATATGAGGTTAATACGGGGTTAAAGTTTATGTGAGAGGATTGCATCTGAGCAAGTCTCTTTTCTACGAGTCCTTGCTCCTTCAATCCCCTATCTGATGGCATTTTATAGCCATCACAAAATTACCCATCCCTAATCAGACGGCAACTTTAACATGGTTCACTATCTTTTTCTTCTTCGTTTTTGCTGTTATCTTTATTCTTTATTTCCCTCATCCTGTCATATAGCTTTTCCTTAATTTCCTCCAATTGTATTTCTCCATACTTCCTTTTGGTTCCCTTTCCATTTATATCATATCTCCTCCTTCTCAACTTATTAGTGCAACACTTACACCATATTATTATCGACAAAACTATTATTGCGATACCTACTAAGGGAAATACAACTTGTCCAATGAAACTTTTCCCTATATTAGTAAACCAAATCCCTACTTTAGAAATGCCTTTTGTTAGTCTTTCCCATACACTGTCAACCTCCAGTGGTTTTAATTCCTCATGCATTTTTGTAAGATTCTTGATATATCCTTTAATTTCTGTACTTTTATCAGGTATATAAGTGCAACAATGTTGCACTTTCAACATTTTACAGACTCCACCCCTTTTTGCCAATAATATATCAATCGCAATTCGATTCTGCAAAACCATAAATCGGATTGCAAACATTTCTGTATTAATCATCAAGAAACCTCCAGCAGTATCAGTCGATAGATGATCAACCACTGTTGACAACTGACAGATTCTGTGTGAATTTAGAACTACTACCACTGAAGGTATCAATGCACTAAATATATCACCTATTATTTCTGAAAAACTACCTCTCTTTCTTCGTGTTAGTTCATTAGTGTTTTCATTGCTTCCAGTGATTGTCTTTACAGGATATATTTTCGGAAATACTATTCCGAAATAGCAGCTCCCGAACCACCGTGCAAGCAGTTTATAGTAAGCTGTATTCCCTCACACATAGTAAACTCCCGGAAATACTGGATCTGTTCCCCCTTTTAGTCCCCAACCTCCGAAAATTACGACGGTATGTTCATATTCACTGTAACCAATAAATACGCTATCATAATCTGTCTTTAATCAATGGAGACATGTTTTCCCTATCTTCACAAAGTCTATTGACATTGCAACATGAGCCTTGCCAGCTATATAAGTTATCCACCAAGCACTCTGCTTTCAATTAAATCAATAAGTCCCAATGTTCATGCTTTTTTATTTCTTCTTATCGTCATTTGATTTCTTCATCCAATGAGTTAAACAATAACAGCCAACACGTGTTTCGTCTAGTCAGTCTATGACATGTAGACTTCTTCAGGGCTGCAATAATACAATAACCAATAATGCATATTTATTTATTTAAGTAGCTTATACAGCGCGCAGCTACCCCCGAAGGGGTGTCCCGGCGCTAAAACAGGTACTCACGACTAAAGAGGGGAAGCAGGAGGAATGGAGGACTAGGATTATATTCTTGAGAAGAGCCACGTTTTTAATTTACTGCGGAAAAGGGATTCTGAAGGGCAAAACCTGAGGTCAGGTGGGAGACAGTTCCATAGTTTAGCAGTAGTCACGCTAAACCCTCTGCCGCCCATTCTGGATCGTCGAAAGCGAGGTACAGTCAGGAGACGTAGATTATTGGATCTCAGGGTTCTCACTGATTGAGATATTACCACTCGCTTTTTCAGATATCCTGGCCCTAGACCGTTGATGGCTCGAAAGGCGAGGGTGAGAATCTTGAATTGAATGCTGCTTGCAATGGGGAGCCAGTGAAGCTCTTTGCAATAAAAAGCAACCGACTGACGGTAAGGGATGTTTCCAATCAGTCTAGCTGCCGCATTCTGCACGATCTGGAGACGATCAATCAAGTATTGAGGGGCACCAGCGTATAGGCTGTTGGCATAATCTAAATGAGATGTGATGAGGGCCTGAGTAATAGTTCTACGGACATCTAAAGGGAGATAAGGAAAAATCTTTTTAATCATGCGAAGTTTCGCGAAGCAGGCTGAGGTGACCTTGTTAATTTGCGTTTTACAGGAGAGTGAGTCATCAAACTGAAAACCAAGGTTACGTGCTGATTGGACAGGGGAGGGCGGGGGGTTAAGCGCGGTGGGCCACCACAGGCTCGGGGATATTGGAACTTTCTGGTTAAAGAATAAGACCTCTGTCTTATCAGTATTAAGCCTAAGGTGGTTGATGGTCATCCAGGCACAGATGTTATCCAAACAGTGGCGGAAGTTGGCAAAGGTGGAGTCAGAGTGGTCTCTAAAAGAGAATATCAGCTGAGTATCGTCAGCATAAGAGACCACCCTGACCCCACAGGACTCCACCACTGTAGCCAAGGGAGCGAGATAGACATTGAAAAGCAGAGGGCTCAGGGCAGAGCCCTGCGGAACACCACACAACAGGGGTTTACCCTCTGATTTAAAAGGTCCGAGCGCCACCCTCTGCGTTCTGCCAGTGAGGAATGACTCAACCCAGGCTAATACAGAGCCGCTAATTCCAGCCTGCCTTAGACGGTTAAGTAGGATTTTATGTGAAACCGTATCAAAAGCGGCGGATAGGTCGAGGAGGACCAACATGGCCTCCTCGCCCCTATCCACACACTCACGTATATCACAATCATGTACTTAATACTAGTACACAACTCAAATGCACCGAACAGTGTATTTAGAAAAGAGTAAAACAGGAAGTGACAATCACCAAGAGAAAAGCCAGATGTATCCAAATCGTGAAATAAGTGTCCAAGAAATCCGAGTAAGAGTACCAAGCACTCAAGAAGAGACAGTAATAGTTGAATAACGTACCACGTTAAATCCAATGTTGCAAGATACTGTTAAATAACCTAAAATACCAAATGAGACCCGATCATAAACTATACCGTACGGACATAGTCATTATGTAATGTATTACTGACACCATATTAACTCACCAATAATGTAAATAACAGATCATTTATTAATTTATAATTGACTCCATGAAGGTTTCACCTTCATTACGCTGATATGCGGGTATTTGATTTGAAGACGCTTTGAAACGGACAAATTGGATCTATAATTACTTACTTTTCAGGTACTTAGTTAGTTGGATAAATTGTGGAGAGACGTTACTGTGAAGTGTATAACGTGTGTTAGTTTGAGTACTAATAAATGGACTACTTACATCTATTTAACTTTATTTGCAGACTGCATTTTACTAACAAGTATTATACTTCGAGTTTATGCATACGAATATATTTTCTGATACATTTGTATTTCTAATGATTTGTGTGGGCTCAAATGGACTGTATACTATTGAGAGCAATATGTGCCTTATGGAACTTAGACTTTGATGTATGATTATGGTACTTAGCGAGTGTTAATTTTACTATATGTAGTCTGACAATGTATAGTGATATAAGTTTTGTTTACAGATTAGATTTTCGTTCGTTTTGGATTGAGGAAATTGAACTGATCTTGAAATTTACGTGCTACATGATCTGTTATTTACATTATTGGTGAGTTAATATGGTGTCAGTAATACATTACATAATGACTGTCCGTACGGTATAGTTTATGATCGGGTCTCATTTGGTATTTTAGGGTATTTAACAGTATCTTGCAACATTGGATTTAACGTGGTACGTTATTCAACTATTACTGTCTCTTCTTGAGTGCTTGGTACTCTTACTCGGATTTCTTGGACACTTATTTCACGATTTGGATACATCTGGCTTTTCTCTTGGTGATTGTCACTTCCTGTTTTACTCTTTTCTAAATACACTGTTCGGTGCATTTGAGTTGTGTACTAGTATTAAGTACATGATTGTGATATGCATTATTGGTTATTGTATTATTGCAGCCCTGAAGAAGTCTACATGTCATAGACTGACTAGACGAAACACGTGTTGGCTGTTATTGTTTAACTCATTGGATGAAGAAATCAAATGACGATAAGAAGAAATAAAAAAGCATGAACATTGGGACTTATTGATTTAATTGAAAGCAGAGTGCTTGGTGGATAACTGTTTATGTTTAGTCACTTGTTGACTTCATTTGTAGTAGTGGTAACCTACTCTTTCCACTTAGAGCACCAATTGGACTCAAATGTGTATATACATTGGTTTACACACGCAGTGCGCTCCTGTATAACTGTTACCTCTGATTATTGTCAGCTATATAAGTTCCCTCTTTCTCAGCCCATGGTGGAATATGGTGTTTCTGTTCAGCAGCTTTTCTTTGGAAATCCTGTCCCCTTTCTTCAACTAAATTTAAAAACACTTTCTCTTCTTCACGTAATGAGCATGTTAGATTGTTTTTATGTGCCTTTTCTATATCTAATGACTTCATAGTTAAGAAAAATTCACCCATAAACTGTGCATCTAAACTACTGCGTAGTGGATTCATATTCTTTCGAACAGGAATTTCTGTAAATATTACATCTAAATTAGATTAATAATATAGCAGTTTTCCTGTTCTATAAAATAAACTTGACAATATGCTACATGAAATACCATATGTTAAAGGTAAATGGTGGTACATGACTCCCTCAGCTACTGAAGTAGGTAATTTCATACAAACATAACAATCACTAATCTCCATTGTGTCTACATACTGAAACAATAACTTTGTAAATACAATTAATGAAGTGTCATTATCTGTTATGGTGTGATGTAAATCTGTCTCATCTGATGCTTCTAATTCTACTCTATCTCCTTTCTGATTAGCAATCTTTTCATTAGTGTTTGTGTCATTTATCTTAACCGTTATCCTAAGATAAGGAACCACTATTGTTAAGAATAGCCATACTAAAATCACTAATATTATACTACATATGCAAGCTCTACAACATTTCTTTACAAAACTTCGTTTCGGTCTTTCTTGCAGCCATTTGGACTCAAGAAGATTTCTCTTCTTTCTTTAGTTACCAATTACTTCAAGGAGGCCTTACTTCCTTTTCGTCAATCTGTTCAGCATTTATTTCTTCATCAGATTCTTCATTTAAATCTAGATTCTCGAATTTTTCAAGAATCACATAAGTCCATTCAGGTCCTTTGAATTTGCTATTCAAGACCTTTAATCTTGGACTTCTTCAAAAGTTTCTAGTAACTGAATGCTCAGTCTGAGTTTGGCTAGTAACCTCATTTACTTGTTCTGGATCTTCATTTGTTTTTCTCACACAATATTTCAACCTTTTGACTCCCCTAGGCCAATTATCACCTTTTCTGACCCGTTTAAATAGTACTGCACTTTCGCCTTCTTCGTCTCTTTCACAAGCTCTTTTATTCTTGTTATGTTGTGGCACAACCTGAGTTTCTTGATTTCTGAGTTTCTCTCTACCTTTCTTTGTTCAGGGCTTGTCTGTGTGGCCTTTTCTGCCGGCACTCATTCTCCTTCTTCTAACTGTTCCTGTTCGGGTACTTTCTTAATCTGCTTTTCTTCTTCCCGAACTTATTCTTCTTTCCCTAACTGGTCCTGTTCAGGTCTTATTACAATTTGATCTACTGCCACCTGACCGTGTTCTTCTATGCCTGATTGACCCTGCTCAGGTTCTTCGACTGATTGGTGTACCTGAGTTTGTTCTTCTGTATCTATCTGGTCCTGCTCAGGGTCGCTATTTTATTGGTTTTCTTTTTCCTGAGCCTGTTCTTCTATACATAACTGGTTCTTTATAATCTACTGCTCTTCTAATCAAGTTCTGTGTCTTGTTTTGATAAACACTTTTGGTATGTCAACCACTGATATTCAGTCCTCCGGACTTGTGCTCAGTTGTTCTCTGTCAGTCTCCCTTGAATCTTGTGCTATAGATTATTCGACTGCACAACCTTCAGCTGCCCCAACTGTTTGAGTTAGTTGTGGTCCTTCTTCATCAGGGGCTGGCACCCTTTTGGTATGACTGGCATGAATCCAGTTTGGTATACCTGCACACTTCATGGCTGTGGTGGTGCCTAATATGACTTGCCTTGGTTCATTCCACCTTGGTGCTAAGCACAACACGTGGTGTGATTCTGTACTACCACCCAATCTCCTGGATTCAAATCATGTGCTTGATCCGGCTGCCTGGTCACTGCGTCTTCTCCAACCTGGTGAGAGACAGAATGCACTAGGTCAGCCAATCTTTTGCAATAATCCAATACCAGATCATCAGATATATTTAGCAATGTATGTCATGGCATACATGCTCGTCTCATTGCTCTTCCCATGATAATCTCATGGGGACTCACACCTGTGTTTCTGTCAGGAATACTTCTGAGCCCCATCGGTACAAGAGGCAGTGCATCTGGCTAACTCATCGAGGTGGATGCACACACCTTGGCCAGTCTTGTTTTGATTGTGCCATTCAATTGTTCTACCACTCCAGAAGCCTCTGGGCGGTATGCACAGTGCAGTTTCTGTTCAATGTTGAGTGCTTCACAGATTATTCGAATTGTTTCATTATTAAAATGAGGTCCTCTATCTGATTCCAAAGTTACTGGAAAATCGAAACATGGAATTAGTTCCCTCAACAATAAATTAGCAACTGTCATGCTGTTATTTCTCCTGGTAGGGTATGCTTCCACCTACTTTAAGAACAAACACACCATCACAAGGATGTATCTCATTCCCCTTCATGGTGGCTGTAACCTTATGAAAGGTCCATCTGTTTTTCCAATTCTTCCCCAACTGACCACTGTTTTTCTGCCTGGATTTATTTCCTGACAAATTAGGCATCTCTGGGAAAGGCTCTCTGCGACTACCCTAAACCTTGGATTGTACCAATATTGTCTAGAAAGTCATATCATTGCATCCCTGCCTACATGTGAATCTCCATGGTACATTCTCACCATTTGTGAGAGTAAACAATCTGGTATGACTGGTCAGCCATCATGGTATACCCACATTGGATCTTCTGCCCTCTTTTTACAATCATGCTTTATCCAGTTCTCCTATTCACTTTCTTCCACTTCGTCCTGCAACTTTCTCACCTCTTCCCATGTTTCCGTAACTGAAAATGACATAAGTTGGCAGCTGATTCCACTTATTTCCATTTTTCTGTTTATTGACATGCTGTTCTTAGCACAATATTGAGCAACCTGGTCAGCATATTTATTTCTAGCTGTCACATAGTCATTTCCTGACTGGTGAGCAGCACACTTGACCACTGCTAGTTCCTTTGGTAATTGTATTGTGTCCAATAGTTATTTTACAAATTTTCCATTCCTTATAGGGGATCCTGATGAAGTCATAAATTCCCTCTGCATCAAAGTTGGCCGAACACGTGCACAACCCCGTAACCATACAGGTTATCAGTAAATATGGTCACTTTCCAATTTTTCCCAAATTTACATGCTTTTGTTAAAGCTATCAATTCGGCTACTTGTGCAGACTTGATTCCAAGTAAACAGGATGCTTCAACAACTCCAGTTAATTTGCATACAGCTTCAGCTGCACTCAATCCACAAATAGTTCATGGTCAGGCTCCTTCAGAGGCTCTTCCTGTATGTCAGGGCGGGGCTTAGTACACATGTCGGTCACATCTAAGCAATCATGTTCTACCTCATCTCTTAATTCTTCACATCTTGAATCTGGCAATAGTGTAGCTGGGTTTACCATGGTACACCGAGTTACACTCACATTTTCTGCTCCCAGAATGATTCTTTCATATTAAGTCATCCAACTAGGGGTAAGATGCTGTGTTCTAGTTCTTGTTAATAGATTCTCAACTGAATGTGGAACATACAACTTTACTGGATGTCCCATCACTATTGACTAACTTTGCGCTATGCTCATACAAGTAGCAGCTACTGCTTTTAAGCAGCCAGGTAATGCTGAAGCCACAGGATCCAAAGCAGCAGAAAAATATGCTACTGGACGTCGGCTTAATCCATGTCTTTGTGTTAAGACTGAGAGTGCACAACCTTCTCTCTCACAACAAAATAGTGAAAATACTTTCGTCTAATCAGGCATACCTAAGGCTGGGGCCTCACATGAACAATTTTGTAATTTTACAAATGCTTCTACACTTTCATTGTGTCAAACGATTGGATCTTTTACTCTTTTTCATGTCATCTGAATTAATGGCTTCGCCAGTAAGGAAAAATCCACAATCCATTGTCTGCAGTATCCTACAACTCCAAGAAACATTCTAATCTCTCTCTGGGTTTGGGTCGATTTCATCTGCTTGATTATTCTTATTCTCTCAGTGTTCACCTTTCTCAAGCCTCTTTCTATTTGGAGAACTAAATATTTTACTCCTGTTCGGCAAAATTGCAATTTTTCTGGAGATACTTTGTGTCCCCCATCAGCCAAATGATTTAGTAATGCAATTGAATCAGTAATACAGTCATCTCTACATTTTGAAGCTATGAGCAAATCATCAATATACTGTACTATGACAGAATTTTAAGGCATAACTAGCTTCTCTAGTCACTTTTTCAAAATGTGATTGAAAAGTGAAGGACCTTATGTATACCCTTGAAGGACATGATTCGATACATTAATATGATCCTCAAATTGAGAAGAAAAGAGGGTACTGGCTGTCAGGGTGTAAAGGAATTGAGAAAAAGGCCTGGCATAAATCAATTACAGTAAACAATCCAACGTTCCATGGTATCTTATATAAAATTACTGCTGGATTTGGTACTACAGGAAAACGTGGTACTACAATCTTATTAATCTTTCTTAGATCCTGTACGATCTAGTATTTTCCGCTAGGCTTTTTAAGTCCTATTAGAGGCGAATTGCAAGGACTGCTCATTATTTTCTTTTAAAATGACTTGTTCAACCATTTGGTCAATTTCAGTAGCCACTCCTGCTTTAACTTCTGAACTCATTTTGTATTGTCGGGTGTTAGGGTAAACTGCACCTTTTTTGACGGTTACTTGCACTGGGTCTACATCTGTCATTAGACTTATTTCTTTTCCAGTAAAGTCCCACACTTCTGGATTCACTGTTTCTTTTAATTCTTTTGGAAAGTCATTCTTTGTCATTAGAGAATACATCTCATCAACTTCTGTGCCTTGTTTAGCTAACATTATTTTGTATATCATGTATTCATCTGGGGTGTGGATAGCAACACCATCCGGTGAGCAGTAAATTGTGCAATTCATTTTGCTTAGAAGGTCTCTACCTAATAAATTCCCTGGACTAGTATCACACACTACGAATTTATGCATTTTTTTTCTTTTTTTAAAAGACCTTTATTGCTCAAGACAGTCTGTCCCACATTCACACAGCATTTAGCCTACAAACCACGGGGGCCGGCAGCGATGGTTGGTAAACATGAGGTATAGGGCAAGATGACACAGCCATTCAGCCGACAACCCGGGGGTCCGGCGGCGTAGTATAAGTAGAACATGCGGACATAATATAACACATAGCCCGATTAATAAACAGGTCTATAGATTTTCCCATTTTCTACGGTCAATCGTGTAGGCACATCAGCGCGTCTTCGACATTTGTAATATCTAGGCAACTGCCTGTATCCACAAGGAGTGTGTAGCGACAGAGGTAGTTGCTAGGTGTTGTGTGGATAGGCTACAGAGGGATTGAAGATTCTGTGTGTGTGAAGTCGCCATGAAGTGAGCAGGTGTATATTAGTATAGCTCACTAATGCAGGGAAGTGAGCTCGTATCACCGGTGACGGCAGAGCATGTCCATTACAGTCAAGACTGAGATATTCGATAGCCTGATACGCATGGCGTCCCTCAGTGATAGCCGTGTAAGTGCACACATCAGAGGCGAGAGGTTGCTCTCATGCTTGGTCTCCCGGTGCCAGGGAGGGGGATCCGTCCCTGCCGTAATTTGCAGTTCACATGTGCAGGGGATGACCAGATGTTGTCATGTGGGGAGCGTATCATGCCACCAGGCGTATGTTGTCCCGTAACAGTATCACTGCGTGTAGAATGTCGCTGTCTACAGCAATACAGGGTTCGGTCGGGGAACATGACCGATGCGTAAACAAAGGCAGGTATAAACTCAACAGTGGAATAACAGCGGGGCGGGAAGTGGGAAAGCGGCAGTGTTGTCAGCATGGTACGTGATGAGAGGTCTGCAGTCGTGTCGAGAAAAAAGGGGGGGTCAGTGGTCTCGGGGGGGCAGCTATCCGTTATTGGTAGTGGGGCATGTGTTGAGAGTGATCAGGGGGGAGTGAACACATGGGTGTGGGCGCAGTGCAGTCCGTATGTATCCATAGCGGGTGAGCGAGAAGCAAAAGCGCTATGGCGATGGCATGGGTGCGTCGGTAGCCAGAGATGGGGGGGGAAGGGTCGAGCGTCGTGATGTTCCGCAGTATTTCGTGTCAGCGCGGTAGCAGCAGGTCATGTCATCTCAAGTCGCCTCTCGTTCCTGGCAAGCTTGCTGAAAGCAGTTAAGGAGAGCGTCCCAGATCTGCGCAATAGGGAACTTTCTGAGGCCCGCTGTTTCCTCCCGGCGGAGCACTGCACTCTCCGCTCGTGCCCAGTTGATGAAGGATGTGTGCCAGTGTTGGGTGTGTGTGGGAGTGGCGGCTTTCCAATGTTTGGTAAGTAAGCGTTTGGCCGTAATGAGACCCATATCCCAGAACCGTGCCGGCACCTTGTTCAACTTTGTGCGTTTGTAAAGTCCCGGGATACAGGCTTCCCATGTTCGCGGTACATGTTCGTCGGTGCATTGTGTGAGTGTTGTTGTGACCTCTTCCCAGTACGACTGAATATTGGGGCAGTGCCAGAGCATATCTAGGAGGTCCGCTCCCACCAGGGAACAGCGCTGGCAGGCAGTGTCTGTAAGGGAGAAGAATCTGTTAATTTTGTCAGGCGTGAGATAGGCCCGATGTAGGATGTAAAATTGAATGAGCTTAAAGCGGTGGTTGCGTGGAATATTGGTCGGCCCCAGCAGTATCCTCTCCCACTCTTTATCCGTCCAATCTCTACCTCTGTCAGCCGCCCATCTCTCCCTCAATGGCAAGAGAGAAGGTTGTGTGTGTGCCAGGAGGGCCTGCGCCAGCCAGTGTACCACATGAGAGCCATTGCCCATGACATGTAAATATTGCATGAATTGATGCATCGGTGGTTCCTCTGAGATATCTCCCCAGGGGGTGGTCAGTGTGCATACAATAGATGCATGCAGTAGGAACTGCCCGGCTGGAAGGTCTGTGCTGGCGGCAAGGTCCGCAAAAGAAAGTAGCTCGCCGTCGGCGTAGAGGTCACCTAGTGTCTCCACTCCCGTCTGTGCCCAGCTGGTCAACTGGGCCTCCGTCAATGCCCCTGCCGCCCCAGGGGTGACACACTACGAATTTATGCATATCTTTGAATGTTCCAATTTGCACCTCCATTGGTTTTGTGAGTGGGGTTCTAGTCTACTGGTTGGAAACTCCAACTACTTGGATCGATTCTCCCGAGAGTGGTAGGTTTGGGATGTCTGCTGTTCTCACAGTAGAACAGGTAGCACCATTATCCAAAAGAAAAGTGATATCATTGCCTTTGACTTTCCCATCAATAAATGTACCTGACTGATCCACCGTCAAGGATGCGTCAAGTACATATTCCTCTTCCTCCCCCCTCAGGCACTTTCATTGCATTAAATTATCTTCTTCATATTGTTCTGCAAAAAATATCGTGAAACCACAGAATTTTTCTTACCACTACCCTGTAATCCGGCGTCCGCACTATACTGTGTCTGATTCACAAAATTTGGCATAGGGGCAGGTAGCAACTGACACCTCTGGTTAACTACCTTCTGCAGTTGAGTCACACACACCTCATTCTGCGTCTGTGGATTTAAATTTTGAGTAGGGACATTATTATTCTGAATATTTTTACACTCGTTTTTCCAATGTCCAAGCTTTCCGCTTCCATGATAAGGAAACTTTTTCTTTACATCCTCTCTATACATTCGTCCTTTGTTTACCACCACTTGCCACATTATCACTCTGATTCTGTTCCTTTACCTGACTTTCCATTTGACCATTCAACTTGATTTCCTGTTTTTCTGCCAATTTCACCTGTGCCCACATCATTTTCTCTTTTAACATTTTATGTCTAGCCTCAATGTCATCGCCACAATATTTGGCGTATTTCGAAATGTCATCAATGGGTTTGCGTTGCCAACAAAGCATATGTTGGTGAATCATCTGACTAATCTCAGGTTTTAAACCATAAACAAATCGGTACACAAAATGTCCCATATCCTTGTCTCCAATATTTTCAAACCCACTATACTGCCTAAACACCTGTAACAATCGTTCATAATAAGCATGAACAGATTCATTTTCAACAGAGGAATTTTCTCTTTCAAGAAAGTGATCACTTGGTGATTTTTCTTCATTACATCATCTGATGGTGCTCCTGTTTTTAGATCTCTTGGATATTTATCGTTATGCCAATCAACTGTGATTTGCATTCCGTCCATAAGTCTGCAGGCACTACTATGTAAAAAAAAAACATCTAAATCTTTCAACAGAACCTTCGAAAACTTCACAAATCTTTCAACTTGTTTGTACCATTCAATTGGCTTTTCTCTCAATTTTGGGAAATCATTTGTAAATGACAAAATATCTTGTCTACTCCATGGAACATGAACATATCCTCCACTAGGTATTTCTCTCATGGGACACAATCTTTCTACATTCCCTGCCTCTTTCAATAAATATGCAGTAGACGCTTCCTTTGCCTGAGCGTCCTCTTTTTTCTCCAACCATCTTACTCTCCTTTTGTTAATGTCTCCCCATTTCTGTAAATATTCAGAAACTCTTTCACAAGTAACTTCCTCCCAGACACATTCATATTTTCTAAATCTTTTTCCAAAAAATCCACTCGATAGGGCTTTTGTAATACTTTTGATCTCCCCCTATGTCTATGCTCATCTCAGATGCAAGTTCAGTTAACTTCTCATGAAACAATCTTGCATTTCTAGTTATGCTTCTGCATATGAACAACAATTCTTCTTCATTGTAAGTGTTTATCTATTCTCACATTACCTGTCAAGCAACTAAGCACTATTACCTTGTTACTACGTTGTTGAAGTTTCGCAGAGACGTAATGGACGAACTTCCCATTTTCCTATGCTTTAACCTGTGATTTGTTACCCACTTAAGTTACATGATAGGAATCAGGGAGGAGGGCCGGATACTGGACGTTGGTCGGGGGTTGTTGTCGACCTGCAAGGTAACAAGAGGAACGTCACATTGATGGGAATAAGGTTACATGTGTAAAAATGTGTTTTATATTAACTTCTACTAGTATCCCTTCAAGATTCCCTACCTGCGATTTGAAACTTGTGAGGATAACGTCTCAGTATATCTTTGTAGGGATTGGAGGTTGTTTGCAGACCTGCAGACTGGTGGAGGATGTGGTTTTAGTAACGTCCCCCTTTGAAGAAATAAACAGTCCTCTTAATATTATAACAAATTTACAGTACACAGTTGTTTTATAATGCTGTCTTTTCAGGGAACTGCTTACTTGTCTCAGTCTTGCACTGGGGTGTTCCGCTTCTAAAGTATCAAAACAAGAGTTCGAAAAAAGAACAAAGAACGATCCCAAAATACAATTCAATGGCACATGATTCAGTTTTTTTTAATTCTAATACAATAGACACTTTCTTATTTACTAGAATGTTCCATATCTTTTATGCTTTTAAAGTCCTGAATCATTCTTTCTCATTATAAGAGAAACAGTGTACACGGGCGGAAGCGACACTGCTAGACAAAGAACGAGAGGCGGCGGAGGGCGATGACTCCCAGCTGATCTCAGCCAGGGCGGATCACGCTGTTTTGATGGAGCGCCTGAAGAACATTAATTTCGCAGCACACTCCGCACGCACCCACAACACAGGCGATAAACCTGGCAGGCTCCTGTCGTGGCTGGTACGACAAGACACCCAGTCCGCGTCGGTCCTGTCGATCCGCACGGCTCAGGGCATTGAGGTCTACACCCAGAAGCAGATACACGAAGCGTTCACGTCGCATTACAGGTCCTTATACAGCTCCCGGCTGCGGGCCACAGTGGCGGAGATCACGGACTATCTGGCGGCACTGCAACTCCCGGTAGCTACTACTGCCCACCAGACAGAGTTGGGTGCTGCGCTTACCAGTGAGGAACTACGGGAGGTGATCTTCTCCCTCTCCAATGGCAAGGCACCAGGCCCTGACGGACTCCCGGCTGAGTTCTACAAAGCCTACTCACTGGTGTTAATACCGGAACTGTTGAGGGTGTATGTGGCAGCATCGGAGGATGCTGAACTCCCGGCGTCCCTGAACGAAGCTAACGTGGTCTCCCTACTAAAACCGGGTAGAGAGGCAAACGAGCTCGGCTCGTACAGACCCATTGGCACTCCTCCACACTGGCTCGGAGGCTTGCGCCGCTGGTCCCCACACGTGTACACTCTGATCAGAACGGCTTTGTGCCCACCCGGAGCACGTCCTACAATCTGCGCCGCTTTTTCAGAGTCCAACGGTATGCGACCCCCACCTGGCCACGCTCAGGATGCATCATACTTGATCTGGAAAAAGCGTTCGACTCGGTGGAGTGGCCATATCTCCTCCGAGTCCTCGAGAAGTACGAGCTGGGCGACGCCTATGTCCAGATGGTGGGGCTCCTCTATCAGGCACCTGCGGTGCGAGTCCGGACTGGGCGATTGTTCTCTGACAGGATTCGTATTGGGAGGGGCACCAGGCAGGGCTGCCCCCTCTCCCCTCTATTATTCGCCCTGGCGATGGAGCCGTTAGCACAACTGCTCCGCACCTCCGGTGACAACTGGGGCATCCCACTGGCGGATGGCATTCATTCGGTGTCTCTGTACGCGGACGACTTATTATTATATATCAGGGACCTCACCTGCATACCCGAGGCAATCACGGACATCTTTCAAACGTTCGGGGACATGTCGGGGCTCCGCGTTAACTGGGCCAAATCGGGGGCATATGCATTCAGTGACGAGATGCCACAATGTGATGTGCGCATGATGGGGGAGACGCTCCGGTGGCACCCGACGGTATTCAGGTACCTAGGGATCTTAATATACCGAGACCCAGTGGATCTCCTGGAGGGCAACCTAGTGAGAGCCATATCCTCGCTCTCGGCCCAGATCACGTTCTGGAACTCCCTCCCACTGAATGTGCCGGCCAGAGTGGCGCTAATCAAGATGATAATGCTCCCCCGGCTCCTCTATTATTATACTAACCTGCCAGTGTATGTGCCGGCACGCATATTCAAAGGGTTGGAAGCCCTCACCAGGCGCCTCATCTGGAATAAAGGGCGACCCCGGGTGGCATTGAAGACCCTCTACGCGGCCTCGGACGCTGGAGGCTTGGCGGTCCCCAATCAGGAGCTATACTACTTAGCAGCCCAGCTACAATGGGTCGCTTACTGGCTGAGCGGCAGGAACCTGATGGACACGGCCACGATCGACGCCACCCTGACCCCCGTACAGGTGCTGACACTTTTCCACCCCCTGACGCGGGGCCGGCCCCCCACTCAGGTCCATGTGGCAGTCGCGAAGCAGTGCTTTACGCGGAGCCTCAGACTTACCAAAAGTACAGTGCCTTATGCCCCGAACCTGCCTCTACAAGGGACTCCCTTGGGCACTAGCGTGCTGTCCTCGGCCGAGCTACGCAGTTGGACTGCAGTAGACTTGGACGAACTGGGCGGCCTGTATGGCGACGGAGAGCTGTTGCCCTTCGAGTCCTTGGCCGCAGATACCGGTCTACCGGTGGGCCAATTTCTGACACATGCCAGACTTCTCCGTGAGCTGACGGAGGCATGGGGTGACATGGGACACGAGCCATCCGCACATATGCTTATCCAGTATCTACATATGATGGGCGATGGTTCCCATATAGTGCATTGGTTAGCACAAGCGCTGCACAGTCATACTCAGTTTTCCTCTCGAAGACTGAGGGAGAAGTGGACGACTGACCGGGGTAGCGACTGGACCGACAAACAGTGGGCCGCAGTATTAGCGGGCGCCAGGAATATTCCTCGCAACGCGCGATTTAAGACCATCCAATATTACATCATACACCGCGCGTATTTGTCTCCTGACAAACTGAATCGCTACTTCAGACTCACATCGTCGGCGTGTCCCAGATGCGGCCTCCTGAATTCGGACTTCCTGCACGCACTCTGGAGTTGCGCCCACCTCGCCTTGTACTGGTCGGCGGTCACTGACACATTGACGGCGGCCGCGGGTGACACCCTCCCCAAAACCTGGGAGGCATGCCTGCTGGGACTCTACAAGAGAACCAAACAAACCAAACTGCGGGCGCGTTTTTGGGACTTAGGACTCATTACGGCTAAACGTCTCGTCACGAAACGATGGAAGAGTGCTACCCCACCGCGCCCTGCAGACTGGCGTCGCTCTCTTGGCAACTGGGCTTGCGCGGAGGGTGTGTCTTTACACAGGGAGGAGACTGCGGGCCTACGGAAGTACCCGATCGCCCGCGACTGGGACGCTACCCTGACCGCGTACCATCGGGCGTGCACCCAGGCCGGTATCGCGTGACCGCCCCGACACGGAATAGTGAGGGCCCAGTTGACTGCTGTCCGGGCGTGGCGTGAGCTCCCCCCCTTCCCCCTCTCCTCCGCCCCCCCTTCCCTTCCCCCGGCCACCGGGGTCTTGCCCGCCGGGGGAGGTGTCCCCTGTTGTCCCCCCTGCCTTTCCCCCCCCCTCCCTGCCCTACAGCCGCAGCGACACTACATTCTCAACCGCCCCCACTCCCACACGGCCCACATAGGGTGCACCACACACAGCTAGGATCACTGATACACTGCTGTACACACAAATACTAGTCCAACAGTTGTTGAAATGTTTCTTCCTCCCCCCCTTCTTTTGATTCCCAGTTATGTCTCTTGGTTGGCAAAGAGATTGTTTATGCTGTACTCATGATAATGCTCGATTTCCCCTCCCTGTTTATTTTTCACACAATGCCTGTTGGACATTGCCAGGAACAGGAGACTGAAACCCAGCGACCCGTATGACTAAGTGGGATATGATCCTGCCTTTGACTGCTACTGTGTCAATCAGGGAACGCGACCCAAGACAATGGTTGTTGACTTTCATGGCCACGTTGGTCCTTTTGCAGTGCTGCGGGCCACGAGCACTACAGCCCGAGACATTTCCTGGCACTGCCGCTTGCGGACTAATGCATCTCCCCTGGCTACTGTTTATTTTCACTCCTGTATAACTGACATGTCGAAATGTGATACTTGCTGGGTACCGTTTGTAGTAGTTATTCTTTTTTTATGACATTGTGTGAATAAGTGCCTTCTTATCTGTGAAACTAAATAAAGTTTGGGACCATTGGTCTTAAAAAAAAAAAAAAAAAAATTAGAATGAAAAACAGTAAAAGGCTCTATCACTGCTTGCAATTCACTAACTCCATGCTGATGTGATTGCTACTAAAAAAAATAAAAAAATAAAATAAGAGAAACAGTGTCCAAAAATTCTGCTAATAGCTTTCCTTTTGTTAGGTATTCCTTTCTTGCGATGGGCGCCAAAGTAACAAAAATTTACTTAACTTTCTTCTTTCTTGTTTTCTTACAGGTGCCGCCGATAAGAGGTTTTCCAGGAATATCCAGAAGGAAATGAAGAATTCAAAACCCGAACTCACCGACATGAATTGCAGGTAATAGGATCCCATTTGCAGGTCCGTGCAGGAAAACGCTAAGAAGGCTAAGCACCTTCTGGAAGGTGGGTGTCACGTACAAGTGATGAGTTTCAGGTTGCTTTAGTCAAGATGGTACAATAGACCCACCAGGGGCAGCCAGCAGGCAGCTTAGCCCAGTCAACTGTGACTATTTGACTCACAACATTCTATAACATGTCATCACAGTAAGATTCTACAGACAGGGTATGAATAGCATTGAACTCAGGATATAACATATCCCCCTTTCTGCCAAATATACAAAAGGACAACAATGAGAGAAGAAGAAAGATTAAGGGGAGAAACAGAAAGGAAATAAGAACCACGAACCAATAAAAGAGAGCAACCGAAAAGGATGAAAGGAGCAAAGAAGAGAGGCAAATCAAAATATAAGAACCATACTCCCTTCTGTACACAAAAGAAAAATAACGAAATAACATCGTCAGAGAAAAAGAGAAAAAGAAACATGAATAACCGCCCCAAAACATACCCACTGGCCAGAACAGGAATGTAAGAAGGCTGAAACATGAAAAACCAACAGAGCAAGAAAACACGCCAGAAAAGCAAAGGAAAGCTCAGAATCCACTCGAGACATCAAGAGAAAACATCACCAAAAGAACAGAAATTAAGTAAGAAAACAAGGAAAGTGAAAAAAAGTTAAAAAAATAATCCTCACCCAAGTCAAACACCATCATCAATACAAAATTGAAAATATAATGTTTAGACAACAGTGAAAATATAATATTCAATATAACAATTACATACCTATGTGAAGTTCGGGAGGACTATAGTCCAACAGCAAAACCCTAAAAAAATAAGGGATTACACCAGTAACAGATGGGACTAAGACCCATAGAAACCATAGTCCTTGTAAAATTGACATCTTGAAAACAAAAAATTTAGCAAAGTCACCAAACCGATATGGGTAGACATCCATATAATAATACAGAGAGGTGAGCTATATCAAAAAACAGATAGGGGTAGGAACCTATATAATAATGTGAATGATGTCCGAAAACAGATATGGATAGGGACCCATATAATAATGTGAATAATGCGAGAATGACAAAAAGCCTTGCATACCTTCCAGGAGGAAGACAGAATAGAGTTGTGCACATGTGAAAAGTGCACCATGCGTGGGGACGCACCTCGTGGAGAAGAAAAAAACAATGTGCACTGAGCGATGGGAATAGGACCCATGCAAGATACCTCGAATGGAGGTCATGTGTAATGCACATACAGAATGGGAAAAAGCCCAAAAGAAACACCTCACAGAGCGGTAAAGAGTTGTGCATCGTAGAAGCAGGACAACAATCCATGCAACACACCTCATGTACTTTGAGGTAGAAAATTGTGCACTGTAGGCATAGAGCCCGTAAGACACATCCTGTGTAGGGTAATAAAACGAGAGACAACGACCTCATGTGAAAGTCTGCACTGTAGTGGTCAAGTGTACTGTGCGTAAAATAACAGCACCCTTAGACAAGTGAATAAGTAAAACAAACCCTTTGGACAAACTTTGCATGTGATCTTGCCATGACTTCCTCTGGAGAACATTTTGTATTAAAAACAATGTTTAAACATGCATGAATATCTAAGGAAGTTTAACATTAAAGCGAACAAACTGTTGCTGCATGTATACCCAAGAGTAAATTTAGCACTTTTCATGTTGTACCGCTGTTTTGATAAGCATCTAAAACGTGGTTAGCAGAGCAAAGCAGGAAAAGGATGTGTAATCATGCAGCAACCAAAAAAATGGTAGCACGTAGGAGTCACAAAATGTTAAAGCAGAACAGTACCTGTAGCGAAGGAACTGCAACACCTGCACCGATGCTTGAAATGGGAAGCAAGCCGACGCCATTGAATATAAATGGAACTTTATAAACATGGACAACGTGGTTGGCACATGAAATGTGGTTGTAATCTTCAATGATGCACACTGGTGGTGGGACAATCCTAAGATGGCGGCACGTTTTTTAATGTGGTTGCAGAGTGGCTCTTGGTGCTTTAGTGCATCAAAACGTCTAGCAGGCAGAGAGTAAAAAAAGCGTCACAGAAGACATCATGGAGAAATGAACATGCATCATAGAAGATCCTGCGGTGCTGCTTGTATGCAAGTAGGATTGCAAGCTCTGAAAAGGCACACGCATATTTTAAATTGAAACCTTACTTTGCAACAGCCAAATGTAATGGGGCAGCCCGGGACGAAGTACTGCAAACAGAATTGTCTCTTTTTTTTTTTTGCTTTAACTCACGGTTTTGGGTAGAGTTAACACCGATGGCTCCAATCCCACTCTACCACATTTTGTAGCACAAGTTAGAGTACACGGACAGACTGTAGATGAAAATCGCACTGACAACACAACAACTTAAACACAGCTAGTCTCCGTGATTGTAGATAATGTTGAATTTACACCTCATGTGTGAGGGGCAGGTAGACTTGTGGGCAGGAATTGGGTTCAACAATGTGGCAGGAAATGGCATACCGAAGGTCAACAGGCAGGAACTTGCTTGATGAGTCGCTGTATAACAGCATGTAGAGACAAGAGCTGCAGTAGAAACAGGAGCTGGCACTGTTGCGTAGAGTGAACACACAATGAAAGGCCGGCTTCATAGCTTTGAGCCAGACTTGAGCTGCAGTTGAAAAAGGAGCTGGCATTGTTGCATGAGTGGCACACAAGAAAGCAGCTTGGCTGGCGCACACATAAAACAGCACACTTCTTCACCAGACAGTGTAGACAACGTTGAGTGGCGCTGAAGACAGACATTGTTGAATGACAGGCTTACCCTCGCTGAAGGCACAGCACAGGACGCAGACATCGTTAAATAGCAGGCTTACTCTCACAGAAGTAACAGCAGAGGCGCGTAGAGATGTTGGGGAGTAGACACCCAAAACTGTAAGGGTAGCTCTTGAAGTAGCACTTCCCCAGACGGACAGAAACAAATGGCATACTGCTGTCCGCGACCGATGGGAGGTCACTGGTGGGGTCAAGATGCCAGTTGGCTTAACTTAACTCGAGTTGCAGTAGATTTTGTATTTTTAAAGTTGCTTGAGGTTCTTGAAGAGGTGACAGCCGCAGATTCGCTTCAGGATCGTCGCCAAAAACTTGTAGTGATTGAGTCATGTACAAGTGATGAGTTTCAGGTAGCTTTATTCAAGATGGTACAATAGACCCCACCACGAGCAAGCCAGCAGGTAGGTATGCCCAGTCAACTGTGACTATTTGACTCACAACATTCTATAACATGTCATCACAGTAAGGTTCTACAGACAGGGCATGAATAGCATTGAACTCAGGATATAACAGTGGTCTTATATAGAAAGACCACACCCAAGATGGCTGCCACGTCTGCTCACGTTCTACGTGACAGACAGCTGACTAATGTCTTTTCACTAAAGCGGGGAAAAGCAGAGCATTTCTTGTTCGCGATCGCTTTCCTCTTGCAAACTTGCATAGTTGAGCACTTCTGTTTCTTCCTGATGATAGCACTACTTTGCTCTTAACACAAGTGTTTTTCAAAGTTTGATAGTTTGAATTCCAATGCGCTGAATAATGTCCCAAACTATAAGTACAACATATTTCCCAACAATAAATTATACTTACAAAAGCAGTGCTAAAGAAATGATCATACATAAGCAGTACTGATACATAAACAAAATACACTACAACACATATGTTAAATCACACATGCCAGTGATGGTGCTGGATGCACGGGAAAGGGGTGGGTTTTTTCCTAATTCAGAGCTTAGATTTTCTTAGGGAATCCTATGTGTATAATGCTTGATCAGGATAATCGTGACAGTACTCCCCTCTCAAGATCCCCCCTAAAACCAATGGGATAGATTTTGGTTTATTTGAGTATCGAGTATGAAACGCTCTGACTATAATTGGCCTTTTGCAAATGAGCAAGAGGTTCCCAAGAGCACTCTTCTGGACTGTAACCTTTCCAATCCACCAAGTAAAACAACTTTCCACAAATTCTTTTAGCGTCTAAGATGGCTTTTATTTCAAATTCCGGAATTCCCTCAATTTAAATAGGGGCAGGGGGTGTCTTTGTACGAGTCATAGGATTGAAAGGTTTTACCAGTGAAACGTGAAATACTGGATGGATTCGATAATTAGGTGGGAGTGTTCATTTTAAACTTACTAGATTTATTACTTTTTCAATTGGAAATGGGCCAATAAAATAAGGGCAGAACTTCTTGTTTCCTTTGATTCGTAGATTTTTTGTAGCCAACCAAACTTTATCTCCTATGTTATATAAAGGCGGGACAGAGTGATGTTTGTCTGCAGAAGCTTTCTAACTTTCTTTTGCTTTTGCCAATTGGAATTGAGCATTTTGTTGAATAGAAGTTAACTTATTTACATAATCATGTATTGATGCAACTACATCGGAAGGTATCATTTGATCATGAATATTCGGATGATAACCATAAGTGCAAAAGAATGGAGACATATCGATAGACGAATTATCTGTATTATTATAAGCAAACTCGAAAGCCCACAAAATATCTGACCATTCTTGCTCATAATCTATTAACATACAACGTAGGTATTGCTCAATTGTTTGATTGGTGCGTTCAGTTAAACCATCCGTCTGGGGTTGATAGCTGGATGATGTACACACTTCCATGTTCAAAGATGCACTCAGATGTTGCCAAACATGGGAAATAAATTGGGGGCCTCTGTCAGAAACAAGAATAGATGGGATTCCATGTAAGCGTATGATTTCTTTCTCGAAAACGTAGGCCAATTCTAACGCGGAAGGGAGTCTTTTCAAAGGAATTAAATGGGCCATGCGAGAGTACTGGTCTACTACAGTCAATATAGTTGTGAAACCTTTGGCAGTAGGTGGAACTTCCACAATAAAATCTAGTGACACTGTGTGCCAAGGTTGAGGTGGAATAGGTAAAGGTTGCAAAAAAACACTTGGAGCCTGATGTGGGATTTATTTTGGATACAAATCATACAAGTATCAACAAATCTTTTAATATCAATGAACATGGAAGGCCACCAAAAATTTTGTTTTATCAACTGATATGTTTTTGTAACTCCGGGGTGATCGGGCAAAGGAGTATCATGATGCAATTGTAAAATTCGAGTTTGTAAAAGTTCTGATGGTACAAACACCTGGTCATTCATTAATAGCATATATTTTTTCCAGCAAAGGGATGGATATAATGCTAACCAGTCTTCATTTTGTTTTGTTTGTAATTCTTCTTGGATACAAGATATTACATCAGTGTTGGTTGAACCACCTTGACAACAATGCGTGGGTAGATTTGGGTGTGTGGTTCCTGTTTGTCTAGGAAGTTCTTCCTCGATACCTATACGTGATAGGAAATCAGCTTTGTTATTTTCATTTCCTGGTCGATATGTAATAATAAAGTTATAATCATTAAAAATTAGGTCCAACTCAATTGTCATGCAGATAAAGCCTTAATGGTTCTTAGAAATTGTAAATTGCGATGATCTGTGTAAATTGTATTTCGGTATCTTGCTCCTAGCAAATAGTACTGCATTCTTCAAAAACAGCTTTTATTGCAAAAAGCTCACTGTCTGCTATAGCATAATTCTGCTCAGCTGGGGATCATTTTGTAGCATAGTAAGCTACGGGATGAAGTTGACCAGTATCTACATGTCCTTGTGACAGAACCCCAAAGCGTATTGAGAGGCATCAGCTTCTACTATGAATGGGCGTGAAGGGTCTGGGTGCTTCAGTATAGGGGCTAAGTAAACTGCTTCTTTAAATGATGAAAAGCTTTTTCAGCAGATTCAGTCCACTCCAATTTCACTCCTTTACGAAGAAGTTTAGTGATAGGTGTAATAATTTGGGAAAAATCACAAATGAAACGCCTGTAAAAATTAGCTAAGCATAAAAAACTTTGAATTTGTTTTACTGAGGTTGGACTAGGCCAAGTAAGGACTGATTCAATCTTTTTTGGGTTAATTTCAATACCAGAAGGACTAATTGCATACCCTAAAAAATCCACTTTTGTTGTGTGAAACATGCTTTTTTCCAATTTAACATACCATGAATTATGCAGAAGCTTTTGAAGAATGGCTGGTACTTGCTTTACATGCTCAGATACTGAATTAGAATAAATAAGGATGTCATCTATATAGACTACGCAACAAATATCCAAAAATTCTCGAAAAACCTCATTTATAAAAAAATTGAAAAGAAGTTGGAGCGGGCAGAGTCCGAAGGGCATGACTTGATATTCAAATAGGCGAATTTAGTGCGAAATGCAGTTTTTCATTCATCGCCCTGTTGGACTCGTACAAGATGCTATGCTGCACGTAGATCAAGTTTCATATAAATGGTTGCTTTCTTGATTTGGTCTAATAAGGTTGGAATTAATGGAAGCGGATAGCGATTTTCAATTGCCACATTATTTAGGGCGCGGTAGTCTATACACAAGCGCAACTCACCCCCTTTCTTAGGTATAAAAAAAAGAGGGGACGAGACTGGGGATTTGGAATGTCGAATAAATCCATTAGCAAGATAATCATGTAAATACGTCCTCAGATATTCATTTTCTTTTTCAATTAGGGCATATATTCAACTACATGGTAATGTAGCCCCGGGGACCAAATCTATACGGCAATAAAAATCTCTATGGGGTGGTAAAGTATTTGCCTTTTACTTATCAAAAACGTCCAAGAAATCTGAATACTGATTAGGTACTCCTTCAATGAGCAATACACTCTTTAACTCTTTAGGGAAATCATACCCCTGAACTCTGCCTTCTTCTACGTCGTATTGAAAAGCCGTGGCGTGACAATGGTGTGACGTAAATGTTACTGTTTTCTTAATGCAATCTATCTGCGGGTTATGTTGTATTAACCATGGGATTCCCAGAATGAGACAAAACTGAGGAGCATCTATAATATCAAATGTTATAGTTTCTTGATGAATGGTAGAACTCATCATAAGTAAAATCTCGGTTTGATTCTGTATCAGTTCTGATGTTAGTTCTTTCCTATCCACAGCCCGTACTCTTTCAGGTTGGTTTTTTGGCACTGTATGAAAACCTAAATTTAATACAAATTGTGAGTCAATGACATTTCCTGTAGCGCTAGAATCAATTAAAGCATCTACAGTCCAAGTGTGAGAAGAATTCAAAGCCTTTAAAGTTACTTGAATTCTAAGATGTTGAAAAAAAATTGTGGGTACTGTGGAGGCCAAGGTAGGAAAAGAACTCGACAAACTGACCTCGTCTTTTTTCGAGTTTTCTAGTTTTCCGATTGTTGTTGAACAAGAACTACTTTGGGCGTCTTGGGTTTAAACTTATTTGGATAAGTGGGGCATTCTTTTACGAAGTGCTGAGGTTTCCCACAATAGAGGCACTGATTAAGTATGCAACGTTTATCCTTTTCTTCCTTGCTAAGGGGACCCCTGATCGTATCTATTTGCATGGGTTCTCCTAAATCTGTCTTATTTGTGGTTTAATTTTTACGGGTTCCATTTTCTTTGAACAATAATAGTTTCTGATCTGATTTTCCCCTTTCTTTCTAACAATCAATGATTTAGTTTAACAACCAACTCTATAAATTTGCTGCAATCATCAGGGAGATCTAAAATTTGAGTCACCATGTCCTTAAGCTCATCTCGCAAGCCTCTGTAAAAGAGAGACACTTTCTTTTCCTCAGGCCACTCAGCCTCTATAACTAACCTATTAAAAAGGAAAATATAATGTATCAAATCAGATCAGCCTTGCTTTAAGTTAAGTAACTCGTTATCCAGTGGCGGCTCCCCCATTAAGGCGTGGGGGCGTCGCCTCACTGCTTTCTTGCAGTGCGAGAAGGCAGAAACATAAATGGTAATAAATACCATTTTATGTTTCTGCCTTCTTGCATGCGAGAAAGCAGAAGTGCCTGGTTGGGGGTGGGCGGTCCTGCTCGAGGGCAGGGGTGAGTGGCTTGCACACTGTTGTGGGTATTGCCCGGGGGTCAACCAAACAGTCAATACACACAACAGTGGTCAAGCCACTCCCCCCTGCCCTCGAGCAGGACCGCCCACTCTCCCTTTTTCTCTATGTAGGCTGCATGTAGCAGCCTACATAGAGAAAATGGCCCGGGTGGGGCAGGCTCCGATGAGCCTCACCAATCACTACGCTGGCATTGCAGCGTTGTGATTGCGGAGGGGAGGGCGGGAGGCTGCCTTCACTGATGACAAGAGCTGCAGGAATTTAAAATTCAGGACAGCATGAGTCGCGGGACCCATCCAAAAGTGGGACGGTAAGTTTTATTTAGTATTTCTTTTAATTAAATGAACAACTCTCGCCTCTCCAACCCCGGGCGATGACATCATTTTCACCCCCCTCGCCTCCCCACCCATCATACCGGCCGCAACTGTCGCTCATTATCTTTAGGTTGTTCGGGATGTGTTCCAAAGTTTGCATGTCCGATCTCCCACCCCATCGAATGTTTTACAGTACCTATTGTTCTTTTTTTGGGGGGTTATACAAGGGGGAGGTGGTTGGCAATGGTGCCATTCTCTATCTGGCAATCCTCATTTGGTAACAGAGTGGCCGTTTTAACTGAAGAAAAGTGGGTCCTGCTGGTGGATAACCCGCTTAACCATACAGGGAGCTTTAGATAAGATTCTTCTAAGCCTGTAGGAGTCAGCAGGTGCAAGGACGTCAGGACTGGAGTGACGCCTGGGAAGGTTTCACAGTTATCGGTCTGCAACTACAATCTACATTTTACAAGGGGATAGTGGTCAGGCTATGCAGAAACGCCTGCTTGGTGCCAGTTTCAGGTGGATGGGGGCATGGCAGTCTTTGTGCGACAGTATTCATACTTCAGTTCATGCCTGTATTCCCTCAGCTGCAAGAGTTTGGCACTGAACAAGCTTGCAGCCAAGTCATGTGGCACGCTTGTCAGTAGTCACTCCTTCAGCTGCAGAATTCGCTGCAGAAATCGCTCAGGCATACTTGGGGTACCCCTGCTGGGAAGTTTGCTATCACACTTACTATGTTTGACAATGTCTATAGTAGAAAGTTGCCATGATTAGAAAATATGTTTTTCACCCATAGGTTGGATGTAAACCCTGGGCTTTGTGTCTGTAAGCACGTGAGGTGCCAAAGTCCAACATACCCCCGCCACCCTCCCTCACCTTAAACACGAAGGAAGAAAGTAGAGCTTTATCCGGGAACCGGTCATTCATTATCTGTTGTTTAGCGGGCAGCTGGTAAATATTCTCTACCCTCGATTGAGATTCATAAATTCCTGATGGGTTGGGAATTGGATATTATAAACTGTACTCCCCTCTCCCTCTTCACCTCCCCCTTCCCCTCCACAACACACACACTGCTGCTTCCAATCGCAGGATGAGCAGCACCGAGGCAGGTAACTACAGGAGGTAGAAAGAGGTAGCGAGTGTCAAGAAGGCATGGACAGAGAGAGTGGCACAGAGAGTGGGACATAGAGGGGAGGGGAGAGAGACCAAAGGGGCAGCAACAAATGCATAAAGCTTAAGGTAGAGACAAGCAGTCAGAGCTAATGAGACATTTATAAACTGGGAGAGAGAGTTAAAGAGTGAGATAAGGGCAGTTTGGAAAGAGAAGAGAGAGGGAGGCAGACTGTGAAAGCTAAAGAGACTCAGCGACAGGCCGGGGAAGCTCCATGGCGAGAGGCAGTGAGAGACAGACAGAGCGATAGAGTGAGTGAGAGACAAAGAGGGGAGGAGACAGACAGTCCAAACACAACTAAGAGAGAACTAAAGAGAGTGCACGAGAGGCAGAAATCCACAACCACAGAGGAGAAACGGAGGCGAGAAGAAAGAGTGAGAGACAGGCAGACGGAGCCAAAGACCAAGAGAGTGCGAGAGACAACCACATACTGCTGAAGAGACAGACAAGGGAAGAGAAGGAGAGTGCAAGAGACAAACACGGCAATAAAGCAAGGCAGAGAAAGGCACTGAGGGCTAAATATTGAGAGTGCTATAGAGAAAGTGAGTTAGGGACAGATAGAGATCTAAATAGAGTGAGATACAGGCACAGAGACCCAAAGAGAGTGAGAGACAGGCACAGAGGTCTAAAGAGAGTGAGAGACAGGCAGATAGAGCCAAAGACCAACAGAGTGTGAGGGACAAGCACAGAGTGCAGATGAGTGAGGGACAGACAGGGGAAGATAAGGAGAGTGCAAGAGACGAACACAGCAATAAAGGCAGGGAGGGATAAATAGAGAAGGAGAGTGGGAGGCATGGAGAGAGATCTAAAGAAAGATTGAGAGACAGACAGAGAGATCTAAAGAGAGAGTGAGAGACGGGCAGAGCACTCTGAAGAGAGCGAGAAAGACAGGTAAAGAGATCTAAAGAAAGCATGAGAGACAGGCACGTAGACATAAAGAGAGATCTAAAGAGAGTGAGAGACAGGCAGAGAAATCTAAAGAGAGTGAGAGACAGACAGAGAGATCAAAATAGGGTGAGTGAACGGATCAGAGATCTAAAAAGAGAGTCAGAAACAGGCACAGAGATCTAATGAGAGAGCGAGAAGCAAGCATGGAAAGCTAAATAGAAAGTGTGAGACAGAGGAGACAGCCAAGGAAAGAGAAAGAGAGTTAAAGAGTGAGCTACCAGCAAAGGTTGCTAAAGAGTGAGAGACAGAGGGGAAGATAAGGAGAGTGCAATAGACGAACACCCCCTTGAAGCCCCCGTAAGTTGTTTGGTCTCGCATGCTACGTTATCAGCTGATTGCACAAACAGGTGTTTGGCAAATAGTTTTTTCATGGTATGTTTGAATCATTTAAAATTATATAGCAAAGAATCATCCCATTCTACTAAGGAGACGGGCCACAATGTGGCATCCCTTCCCAAATAAGACAAAATAAAAGCAATTTTGGAAGAGTCATCAGGAAAAGCTGTAGGTTTAGCAATGAAATGTAGATGACATTGATTCAAAAATATAGTAAATGTATTACAATCTCCATGAAAACCTCTCGGTGGTGCTAAAGGTACAGAAACTGGGGTTACCACTTGAATCTGAGTTGGCATAGTAGAGGTAGAAGTATGCAAGGTCTGTGGAGTAGATTGCAAATCAGGCTGAAAACTGGGAGGCTTAAGAACAGGTTTGTTGAACACTGAGTTTTGTAGAGTCTATATATCTCTACGCAATGCTGCATTTTCAGCTTTGATGCCAGTTAAAAGTGAGGCTATAACCTGTAACGATATCTGCTGAGAGGGATCCATTGTGTCTGGCCGAAATGTGCTTCGTGGGTTTAGCCTTCGGTCAAGCAACTAAGCACTCTTACCTTGTTACTGCGTATTTGAAGTTTCACAGAGACGAAATGGACCTACTTCCCTGTTCCTTATGCTATAACCTGTGATTTGTTACCCACTTAAGTTACGTGATAGGAATCAGGGAGAAGGGCCGGATACTGGACGTTGGTGGGTGCTTTTGACGACCTCCGAGGCAACAAGAGGAACGTCACATTGATGGGAAAAAGGTTACATGTGTAAAAATGTGTTTTATATTAACTTCTACTAGTATCCCTTCAAGATTCCCTACCTGCGATTTGAAGCTCGTGAGGATAACGTTTCAGTATTTCTTAGTAGGGATTGAAGTTTGATTGCAGACAGGTGGAGGATGTGGTTTTAGTAACGTCCCTCTTTGAAGAACGAAACAGTCCTCCTAATAGTATAATACATTTACAATACACAATTGTTTTTCAATGCTGTCTTTTCAGGGAACTGCTTACTTGTTTCAGTCTTGCACTGGGATGTTCTGCTTCTAAAGTATCCAAGCAAGAATTCAAAAAAAGAACAAAAAACAAACAACGATCCCAAAATACAATTCAATTGCACATGATTCAGTTTTTTAAAGTCTAATACAATAGACACTTCTTATTCACTAGAATGTTCCATATTTTTTATGCTTTTAAAGTCTTGAAGAATCTTTCTCATTATAAGAGAAAAAGTGTCAAAAAATTCTGCTAGTAGCTTTCTTTTTTTTTAGTTATTCCTTTTTTGCGATGGGTGCCAAACTAACAAAAATGTACATAACTTTCTTCTTTCTGTTTTCTTTCAGGTGCTGCAGATATGAGGATTTCCAGGAATATCCAGAAGGAAACAAAGAATTCAAAACCAGAACTCACTGACATGAATTGCAGGTAAGAGGATCCTATTGGCAGGTCCGTGCAGGGAGACGCTAAGAAGGCTAAGCACCTTCTGGTTGGTGGGTGTGGTCTTATATAGAAAGACCACACCCAAGATGGCCGCCACGTCTGTTCACATTCTACGTGACGTGACAGACATCTGACAAATGTCTTTTCACTGAAGAGGGGAAAAGCCGAGCGTTTCTCGTTCGCAAGCGCATTCCTCTTGCAGAGCTTGCATAGTTGAGCGCTTCGGTTTCTTCCTGATGATAGCACAACTTTGCTCTTAATACGAGTGTGTTTTCAAAGTTTGATAGTTTGAATTCCAATGTGCTGACTAATGTCCCGAACTATAGGTACAAACATATTTCCCAACAATAAATTATAATTACAAAAGCAGTGCTAAAGAAATTATCATACATAAGCAGTACTAATACATAAACAAAATGCACTACAACACATATGTTAAATTACACATACCAGTGGTAGTGCTGGATGCACGGGAAAAGGGTGTTTTTTTTTCCTAATTCAGAGCTTAGATTTCCTTAGGGAATCCTATGTTTATAATGCTTGATCAGGATAATCGTGATGTTTCTAGCTATAATTTCTTCCAATTCCACTTTTAGTTTATAAATGTCTAATGTTTTTGGAGGTGAACTCTGCTTCTCTATCCCATGTGCCCATCTTTCTAAATCTTCTGGAGTTACTGTTGTGGCACTTCTGACTCCTGAAGATGTCGCTGACCTTCCTTGTTTCGAACTACTAGGCATGCCTCTCTTTGGTGTTTCACTCACTGAGTCCTTAATGGCAGATCCATTAATGAAATTACAGAATCACATTCACTGGCTTGGTTATCCGTAATTATGATTTCTTTTCTGGGACTGTTCCAAGGAATCGCTGCAACCTGTGGCTTTGGACAAGTTACCTTGTCTCCATACAAAGGGACAACAGGACCTATAGTTACGGGTATTGTCAATGCTTCAGTATTTACATTTAGCTGTGTTATTTTCTGTATTAGTTCTACTCTATTTTTGTTCAATACTTCTTTTTCTTTATCATATAATACCCTAATAACTGGCTGATCGTGTACTACCTGTGGAATTAAAGGTGGTCCTAATACTGGTACACTCTGGGTAATTTTATTTGGTCCTTCTTGATACGGTGGAGGGTTTTTAGTTAAAATATCCTCCAATAATTCATCTTCTGATTCTCCATACCCAGTCGTATTTAAGTTTTTCAATTTTTATTCACACTTACTACCTGTTTGTTCATCAGCCATTATTACGGGATATAATCCTTCTGATACCATTGCTCTTCTCCACTGGTTCGTCTGTTCTTCACGCGTCCCATTCATACGTCTTGTATAGACCCTGTAAACTTTCCTCTTCTACATTTCTCTCTCTCAAATGCCTCAGTTTCCCATTCTTCCAATGCCTCATATTGAGTTAATATAGGTCTTGGTTCTAATTCATACATCCACATTCTCAAATTCTGTAAAATTCTTCCAATAAAGGTACCATGCTCTGGAAAAGCTAAAACACCATCATCCTTTGTATACTCCATCCAACTCTTCATCCATAAACATGTATGATAACCTCTCTTCATCATCATAAATGAAGCAGGCGTTCTTGGTGGCGGAATAGGAATTCCCTCTATAGTCAAAACAGGTTTATCTCTCCTAAAGAAACTTTTTATTTTCTTTATAAATTACATTTTTCTACTTTCTCCGTACATTTGGGCACTCGATATGAAGTTAAATAATTTGTAGAAACTTCAGGTTTCCTGTTTAGGAAACTCATACCAAAGGACAAATGAGAATCAAGTACACAATTTTCTCCAACCAATCCAAATTCAGCTTTTACTCAGCTTACAATCAAGTTTCAAGTCACGCCAGTGGTCTAACTAATGCCAGCGCGGCCTTTCGGATGTCCTCAGTCTTGCTCCTTACTACTGACCCCTCCTTTACAAATTAGCGTCAGACACACACCTGCTTTTACCACCTATCCCAGCGCGGCTCACTGTGACATCAGTGCTACTCCAGCGACTGACCCTCCCTTTACAAGGTAATGCGAGAAACTTCTTTCTCTACTTATCTCTCAAATAAAAATCCTTTAGTAAAAACAAAGATATTTGCTACTATGTCTGTTCCACTAAATCAGAGGATTGATTAATTCTTTCAACTGCAAGTAAAACATTCTGCTCACTCTTCCGTGAGTCAGACCTTCTGTTTACTTTTTATATACTGCAAATAAAACTTTCCATTTACCCTTCAATCAAGCTCAGAAAAACCAGCTACTCCTTCGGTGTTACCCTTACTAGGTGCTATAAGTCCAAAGTTTCACCAGCGAACTCTCTGCTATCAATCACTCTCACTTTTATTATGAAATGGTCCCTAATTTAACACTGCCAGCCCTGCATAGCTTCTCAGTGCTATTTCAACAGACGAGTAACCTCACTGCAGTGTGGTTTCTATTGCCACCCGCTATTCAATTTCCCGGGAATTCTGGACAACGTAAAACAAGACGCAAACTCTTTTTGTTAAACATAAATGAATAATCAACATCAATAATCAATACTAATCACCAAACTAGTCAATAATAACCATCCTCTGCTACCAGAAAACTGATCCAGTGGCTTACCAGCATCAAGTAATCCAACTCTATATAATCACCTGAGCCAATACACACAATTCACAACAACCTAGCAATAACTGCTGGGGTCATGTTTTTATGAGTTTCTTACCATATCAAGATTAGTTACTTCTGGTTCCTAACTAATCTTTCACTTGATCAAAAAATTCTTTCCTCTGGTCGATGGACCATTAGTTGAACGGGTTGATGGTGAAATGACATAGATCAATTTACCTGTAAATATTAAATGATCACAGAGTCGGGAAGTGTTTTAAATCTATATCTAAGAGATTAATTTTTATGTGAATCACTTACAAAGTACAGAACAGTCTCCGTCTATTCCTGGAGGGATGATTCAATAAATCAATTATAAAATACATTCAATTTCACTATGCAATTTCGATGCATGAAAGGAGAGAATAGAGAGTAAAAGACATAGGCACATAAACAGACGTATATTTATATTTACAGAGTATGGTGTGAAAACTAACCCCCTGGCCAAGGGGCTGGGAAGGGTCCCCAAGGAAAAGATCTGGCGAGCAAAGGCTTCAGGACAGGACAGACGACCTCTCTATCTCCGACGCTTGCGTAGCACTCCTCACTGACACTCTCCTCCCCCTCGAGATTCTTCCGCGATCTTCTTCTAAATTAATCAGCTTAAGATATATAGTTCTGCAGTTTGATTCTTCTTCAGCATTGCTAGTCACTCCAAAAGCATCTAGGTCTCTGCAGCATTCAGCATCGACGTCTCAGTACTATCTAAGAACTACCTCAATTATACCCTACAATATTCACGTACTACCCAACATGTTTCAATTTCATGAAACCACTAACTCTGATTGGACAGGCAAAGGGAGGTGATCATCACACCATGCTTACATAATATTTTTTTCAGTTAGCTCTTTGTTAATAAACCCATCCCCTTAATTCATTATTCAAACTTTATTTCCCACACGCATTCACATTATTTATCAACATTTATAATAGTTTTCACAGTTTCTTCTATCGTGGTGGACTCTTCACCACTTGGTTCCCAGGCCAGGACACTCAGTGGCCTTGGCTTGTATTCAATTTTGTAGTCATCGTTATGGATTCGCTCTCAATGGACATGCGCGGATGAACCTTTCAGTCACGTGATTCTGCTTCTGTCAAACTTGAGAGGACCAAAAGCATACTAATAATAAAGTCAGAAAAACAGATGTTATTTTAAAAAATAAATGGTTTCTCTGTATACCACCTATCTCTATTCTAACCCAATTTACTTATTAATGCTTTCCCCGCATTAGCATTAGTAAAATAACTTGTTTTAGTTTTCAGCAAAGCAGCTGCCAAGCATGTTGGTTTCAAAGCAGCCATCTTGTCTACAACTGCGCAAGTGCAAGAAATTCCCACCAAGCAAAAGTATGTCATACTACGTAGATGCAGTAGACGCATGCATACTTAAGATTTTCAGTTAGCGGCCATTTTAAAATCCCACTGGTTAGTAAAACACATAGGCAAGCTTCCTCTTCTTAAGTGTAGTTTGTTGTGCATATTAATTTTCACAATACGAGGTTAATACGGGGTTAAAGGTCCTCACTCCATCAGCCCTGTTCTAGCGGGAAGATTGGAAAAAAGCCTGTTAAAGTCTTGCAGCGAACCATGCTTGTACACAAAAGTCTATGACAGAATGCAAAAAATCTTCAATCTCAGTTTATTTGCAACCGAGCCCTGCAGGTGTTCCAGGACACTCTTTGTTTAGCACTTGAAGTCGCTGGGAAAGATCTTTCCTGTTCCGCGTTAGGGCAGGTACCCTTATCTATTTACTTTGCTTTCCCTTGGGTTAGCATAGACAATGTAGTGCTTGTCCCTGTGATGGTACTTCCTCACTATCAGTGCTGCATTTCTTTTGTACATTTTATTTAAAATATACAAAACAATTTTTAATTTCGATTTTCAAAATACGTAAATTATGGCAGTATAGATCAGCCTTGCACTATCTCCAACAACTTTCAGATGTAAAGTAGGCTATTTCCTGCAAATAGCTGTGTGATCATGAAGCACTGTGCATTTTGAGTGAATTATACTAATCATTTTATTTTGGTTAGCTATTTCTTATGAGTACCTTTCTTTTACTGTTATGATGATATTGTGTATCAATGTGATTATTCTGAACACAATTTTAGTATGATTTGTGCACTTTTATGGTGTTTTTCGCATCCGAATAAAGGAATCGGAATCTGAAGAGTCATGACTCGTAATTCCTATCAATCACATTTTGAATTTTTAAGTAATGTGATTGGCTGAATAAAGGCGTTCAACATTTTTATTCATTCCTCCTGAAACTCTAAGGTAAGGCAAAATTCCAGAGTTTTGCACTGTGGAAAACGAATTTGCTTAGCCATTGGGGGCCACCCTCAGAGGTCTCCAACCCCAGGAGAGTGTAAAGAGGTTCATCGAAGCCTTAAAAGCTGAAATCTCTCAGCAGAAAAAAAACACAAAAGATATTTCAAAGTCACACAAGCAGCCATTTTAGGTGAAGAATTTGAAGCCATTTTGTAGTTGCCTCTTGAATCACTTGTGACTTGAGAGTGACATGTTGAACCAAAAAAAGAACCAAAGAAAACACTTTAGCAAGTGCCTGACCACAAGCAAATATGAACCCTCCTGAGCATGCCTGAAGGCTGTGCACTGTGGGGGTAGGCTACAGTCAGACCTCATGGGCAAAATGCTGTGCACAGGAAGGGTTGGCTGATAGCAGGAGGTAGGGCAGAGAGCCAGGCCCTGCACTCAGCCCCTACAGTGCATGGCAAAAGGCACAGAGCTGTGGGGTTGGCTGCTCACTACAACTTGGCTGCAGGGCCTGGCTGCAGGATACGACGTGCAGCAAATCCCAGCAGCGCACAACCAAAATGAAGATTGGAAATCACATACCTCATATAAACAACGAGATTCACAGAAAAACACAGTTAAAAAAAGGTATAGCGCTGCCTCAAATGTGACAAACCAATGAAGTTCTCCAGTTATAGTTTCCAACAAAAACAGTATAAGCTATAATTTGTGCTGACTACCATGTTCCAAACACCAATTTGCTAACAGTCCAGAAACAAATGAAATACAAGAGAAATTAACATGGTGAGTGGCACAGGTTATAGTGTGTGTTGTGTACATTAGTAAGCATACGTGGCAAAATATATAAATATATAATACATGTTTGGGTGCTATGAAGTGGAGGTTTCTTCAACAAAATGACACTACCCCAAATCACTCTGTGTAGCTATACCAATGTCAAGGCTAATAGTTTATCTGGCATGAAGAACCAATTTATGCGTCAAAATTATGTTCATTATGCAGCAAAAAGGCCCCAGAAATTATGCAGCATACTCTCTGGAAGTCTTATTTTTGTGTATTGCAGTTGGAAACAACATTTTTGAAATCTGCAAATTATGTGGCAAATAAAAGATTATACAGTAAGTACTGTTTGAACTCACTGGCCAACCCCTATGGCTTACCCCAGCTGTGCACTCTCAAACGCGGTGTAGAGCGATAGCTGGCTGCCATGGTTGGTTGTGCAAGTAATGATAAAAAAATAGATCAGTGAAAAATAATGGTTAACTTGAAGTTATGATAAGCTTTAATTCTAACACATTAAAATATGTTTAAAAACACCTTAGAAATTCACAGAAAAAAACAAACAAGGAGTTATGATTGCAAATTAGAACCAAAAAGACACTGAACATTGCCAGTTAAGTCTAGGACCGCAATCCATAAGTCTCACAAAAGACATGCAAACCATACCTCAACATGAAATGCAATGCTTATGGCTTCACAATATTTATCCAAATTACAAAAAACACCAACAATTTACAAATATACGAATGTTGTCTCTTCCATAGTGTTAAGTGTTAAGTGTAATATGATATGAAATCTCATCTTTAGGATTATTTACACCCTTTGTAATTACATATGTCACATTAATAGCCAGGTCTAGACCAGCAGGATCGCTTCCTCAAAGGAAAGTAACTGGAATGACACCTGAGCGGTGACAGACTCTCCATCATGGAAGAGAAGGAAGCTGTGACAGACTCTCCATCATGGTAGAGAAGGAAGCTGTGATAGACTCTCCATCATGGATTGAGACGAGAAGTCTCTTATTTGTAATCTCTCCATGGGGCAGAAGAGTATTGAGCAGCGCAGAAGTTGGAACTGAAGAAAGGCTATTAGTTCTCCTCTGTGAAAATAAGGCATCTTCAGCGGGCTCTCTCTAGTAGTCTTGTACTTACATATGAACATTATGTACATGGTGATACATATACTATATTCATATACATTGGTGTGGTTGTGCCTCTGTTGTTACTTAGGATTGACCACTCACTCCACAGTAAATCAGATTATTGTATACTTCAGAACTCTGTAGCCCCTTGACCCATCCCCATCACACTTGGTGAAAGTAAATGTATAGGGGGACAAACTAAAAACGAAAACTTACTTAAAGCTGTAATTGTTTCCTTTATATATTAAATCAAATTAAAAAAAATAAAACTAAAATTGAAAGATACTCTTCCCTCCACTCTAATGCTAACCCTAATCCATACAAAACGTTAACCATTAAATTATAAAAAAAATAAAATGGAAAAGCAACCTTTACCATAGTGCTAACCGTAATATTAACTGTAACCCAACAAGTATTTAATATTTTTAATGAAATTAAATGCAATTTATGATATGGAATACATATTGTTTATAAATTACATGGAAAACAAAGCAGTGGTATTTTGGTCAATATGATAAGGTAAATTTTGCCAGTAGCCCCCCTACAAACATAGAGGGATATTGTGGCATTTTGTGACTCTTCACACCCTTGGTGAATCTAGGGTTTAGAATTTCCAGTATTTGTATTATACCCAATCTAGATTCCTAATGCTGGGTTATTGTTCTCTATGCTGGCACTGTGAAAGGCTGACGGTGTAAACCCTCATTACCGCGTCTGGTAATCTGGAGATCTTCCAAGATTAAAAGGAGATCCTCGAACCATATGGGTGATGGCAGCTATCTGGGGTTATGTTCTATATAAACTGCACCGAAGCTCTCATTTGTCTTTCTTTTTAGTTAGCGAAAGAAAGTCTTTGATTGCATCCTGCTCTCTTCTTGGTGATGTCAAGTCAGAGGGCATCAATGATGTTAGAGATGTCAAGGGAAATACCCCTGACTCGCCTCTGTGGAGTAGACCATGGAGGTCATCAGGAGTTGCAAGCAGGATGGATTTAGTACCATTGTTTGGGTCTGGAAACTTGCTTGTGCTGCGTCTTGCAGGTTGTTTGTTTGCAAGAAAGAGGACATGTGTTCATTTACTATCTTCAGCATTTTTCTAAAGAAATGGGAGCAGTGACTTAGGATGGGAATTGGTGAGATCTTGAGCAATAGTGTTTCTTTTGGTAATGGCGTCACAGTGGCCTGTTTCCACACAGAAGGCACATTGTTAAATCTGCAACAGAAATTGCTAATCTTTAGTATAAGGGGAGACCAAATGTTTTCCAAAGTCTTAAAAGGTTTGGTCGGACCTGGGTCGCGAGGGGAGCCGGAACTGAATGAGAAGAGTTTTGGTGGCTTGAATTAAGTTTCCATCCTATAGTGGTGGAAAGGAGTTATAAATGGTTTCAATTTTAAAAGAGAAATAGTTGGCTAAGTCTTCACACAAGGCATTAGGCGTCAGGATGTTCGCTTGTAGACACATAGGGCCAGATGTAGGTAATCCAGATTTACCGATTCTAAAATACCGAATTATACCGATTCGGTATTTTAGAATCGGTAAATGGGATGTAAGTATCCATTCGGTAAGGATTACCGAATCGGTGGAGGCCCATAGGAATGAATGTGAATTACCGAATCGGCAAATACCGATTCGGTAAAAGGGGGAACACATTGAAGGGTGGCAGGGTGTCACTTTGACACCCTGTTGCACCCCTGAATAGTGTATGGGTGCACATGTGGCACACATACATGCCCTAAGGGCATGTATGTCACATGTGGCAGACATACATGCCCTAAGGGCATGTATGTCTGCCACATGGCACAGTAATAATTTGCAAAAAATTGCTTCTTTTGGGGTTTTCGATATGTACCACCAACTTGTAGTTGGTGGTAAATAACGAATCCTAAAATGGGAAAAGCACTCATTTGAGTGCTCCCTACATTAAGGATTCGGTAATTTACCGAATCGGTATTTAAGAAGCTTTCCGCATGGCAGCAGTATATTGTCTACAAGCTGGAACATAAGACATTCTCTTCTCTGGGTTCATGTGTTTCCTCCAATTCATTAACTTAGTAACAGTTTAAAAGTCCCAAAAAATATTTATAGTCTTCTGACAGACCACAAAAAATACATTTTAGGTTTTAAAATATGGGTTTTTAGTAATCAAACCATCAGTAAAACTACTACGCGATCCTAGACCCCAAACTGTCTGTGTTTTTGGTGCTTTTTAGGATTTCTATTGTAGAGTCTCTGTACCTCCCTACAGCCTGCAGCATACAGTGTCTGGCTTGTGAAGGAGGTGCTAACCACCAGGTGAGATCTGTAGCCTTACCCTCTATCCACTGCTAGTGGCCATGGTACCAGTAGAGTCTTTTACCATGTGAAGTTGCCTTGGCCGCAGACCTTAGCTCTTAGTCACATGATTCACACCAAGCCCCTACAATTCCAGAGCTTACTTTCCACAACCTATAACCATACAGCAGGCTGTGGTCTCACCTACTCCCCTTGGCTGCACCCTTTGTTGCACCGATCCCACAGTTGTTGTACACAACCTCAGATAACAGGAACTTTAAATACAACCAAAATATGACTTTTTTGTTTCAATTCTCATTAATGTTTTTCAAAATGAGCAGGACAAGATTGCAGCCAGGTAGTACCAACAACATCTGGCACGCTGATAAATAAGGACAGTGTGTCAGATGATATTTCAGAGATGTTTTAAGGCATCGGCCCCGCTCAGTTCTGCAGAGGGTCTTGCCCTGATGACCTTCAATAATTCTTAAACAGATTGTTTTAAATACATTTATGTCTACGGTTTTATTTTTAATGAGGGTGGTGTGTGAGAGTCTATTACAGATATTTTGCAGGGTCATGTTGTGTTTATGTTTCATGCAACATCTAAAAAAAAGTTTTGTTTAGATCAAAACATATGAGATATTTGAGGGTGTCCCAGAGATTATCTTCAGTAATATTAGTGAGCTGCTGCTGTGTTACAAAGGTGAAACACACCTCACTATCCCTGAATATTAGATGTAAACACATTTAGAATTTCGGAAGAGGGTGCCAGTGCACTGTCCGTGACCTGGCCAAAGTGTGCATGAGAGAGCTGGAATTGGATCATAAATTCAAAAATGTTCTGAACAGGAGCCCCCAAAATACTTAAGATGTCCCTGATATTGGTTCCCCCGATGTGAACTGAAGATGATATGACGGTGCTCCAACTTAAAGCATAAATCTGAGGCTGTGCATCATTACCCCAAAAAAACGGAAGGGTGCATCACAATCGTAGAGGCAGTAGTGACGAGGGAGAACGGCAGGGGCTGCAGAAGATTGGTACGAATAGTCCGGAACAGTGGGGCAATACGAATGCAAAGTACCCAGGTGGGTCCCATCCCAAAGACTGAGGGGGGGGAGGGGAGGACAAGTGGTACGAAAAATCTGAACGTGTGGCTCAACCAAATTGGATCCGGAAGCAACAAAGTGAGAATCGGGGCTTGGGATAGAGAAGGGGAGAGGACCCGTGTAGGGGAAAAAGGGAGGCGGAATAATCTAGCGGAAGGGGAAGAAAAAAGGACTTGGATCATGGAGAAAGATACTAAATGTCGGTGACAATGTAAGAGTGGGGGTGGGGGTATTGGTATTAAGACGGGAAGGAAAGGAAATCTGAAGGCGTGACTGGAGGACCGTCCCTCCCTCCAAAGTGACGGGCCAAGGATGATGCTGGTGGACAATCGCAGACCCTCCTGATCTGTCCCATCCTCTGTAGTCAGCAGTGGGTCCATATGTCCAGCGGGGTTGGGTGCTGTCAAACACATATGGGATATACAAGGCGAGTCATGGCGGACCTGGGTCAAGAAAGAGGGCCCATACAGCAGAGAAGAGAGATCCATGCGGACCTGAAGGCGGTATGTAAGCTGTTCATATGATTCTACTTTATGCACTGCAGACAGCCAGTCATTGCAAGAGGGCAATCTCCAATGCTGGAGGATGCAAAGTTTGACTGTGGTCCGTGCAGTACTGAACCGTCTGTGGACGTGGCTGGAAAGGGCAAAGTGGCAAATGGGTGTGGCACAGCGCCAGCATCAGAAATTATGGCGGAGGCCTGAAGCTGCCAGCTATTGTGGTGTCCAGTATCAATTCTGGATCGTTTTAAAGAGGTAACGCATCATCCTGGACTAGTGGATTATCCTGTCCAGTTCTTCTATTAGTTTCTTCCAGTCCTCCTACTTGTAATATGCCTGGAGCCACCTCTGCCATATGTCACAGTGAAGGGCCAGGAGGGGCCACGAGCTCAGGTGTTGGACTACAGGATTACAGCAGCCAAACATCATTCACTTAAAGGAGCTCTGGATTTTCAAATGTTGAGCAACGAGAGAGTCAGTAAGTCGCCAAGGTCTGGTACAAGAACACTATGGAGGCAGTGTCGAAAATGATCATATCACCAACTTTGTGAGTGAAGGCAGTGAAATTCCTTCTGTAAGGCTGCAAATTACTTCATAGCTCCATCTGCTACAATGTCTTTCAAGTGGTTAATCCCAGACGTTGCCATGCCTCTCAGAGCACAGGGCCGCCCCCAATCCGTATGGCAGCATTATTCCATACGGGGCATGCAGATGTATTCGGGCATGACATATCAGCAATTTGTGAGCTCCGTTCCATATCCCCACCATTGTTTGTATGACAGGCTTGTGAGGAGATGGTGATGAGGTTCATTAGCTGTAGAGGAGGTCCAGACCGGGGCTGCAGCCAGCCACATCCCGTTCAAGCCGCAGGCAACTGTTGGTTTACCAGTCCAGCTCTCATGGAGGCTAACTGGGCAAATTGCAGTGCCATACGGTAGTGTTTGATATTAGACAGACTCAGGCCCCCACTCCGGCAATGGGCAATCAACTTAGATGTGTCTAAGGGGGGGTGCATTGTGCCCCAGACAAAGGAACGTATGTCCTTGACCGATAACTGGTTTAAAATGTAAGTGAAGAGGGGTACCACCACCATTTTCAAAGCCTGTAAGCACCCTGACATGGACAGGTTAAAGTAGTTTTTATTTGGCATAGTCTTCGGTAGTCTGAGCAATGGGCAGATCAAGTTTGAGAGACATTAATCCTTCCGGACTACTCGGTACAAGAATACCCTCGTACTTCAGACGTCATGATAACCACCTGTCTGCCATAGCTGCTCTGGTCATATATTTGGTCATGGGTAAAGCCTCACTCTTTTCCCGATTGAGCTTGTCCCCGAAATGTCTATAAAATCCACAATAAGGGACATAAGGGCCAGAAGAGAAGTCTCCAGTTCCTTGTTAGAGAAAGATGTAATCCGCATATAAAAACAGTTTCTACTGTCCAACTGGTGTTGGTTTGCCCGCGATACTCAGGGCCTGACAAATGACATTTGCCTGGGGTTTCATTGCAATCATGATAATAGTGGGGGGAGGGAGATAACCCTGGTGGGTGCCCCTGTGGACAGTGAATAAATCTGAGAGAAAGCCTCTGCAATTAACCTGCACTGAGGGGGAGTTGTGAAATAAAGTAGATAACATGTAGCCCTATTCAATGCAGTCGAATGCTTTTTCAGCATCTAACGAAAGAGTTATAGCTGCTTATGGTGAGTCCTTGGACATCCAGGGCAGGTGTGCTAGGGATCATAGGAGATTAGGAGACCAGAGTCCCAGTAGCAACCCCACCTGGGACATGGATCAGGGTGGGAAGTACTCATTTGAGACAAGCAGCCAATACGCTGGCGATGATCTTTGTGTCCAAGTTCAGGAGGGTGATGGGGCAGTAGCTACCACCGAGAAACTGGTCCCATCACAGCTTTACAAGGGCAGAGATCAGTGCCTTATTTGAATGTGTGAAAGGATACCTGCACGGTTATCCTCCTGAAAGGCCCCATAGAGGCAATCAACAGTCTCCTCACGAAGTCAAAGGAAAAATGCGCCTGGCAAGCCTCTTCCTCCAGTGCCTTATTATGTGGGTGTCATGCGATGGCCTAGGCTATCTCCTCTTTAGAGATCTCCCAGTCTATAAGTGCTTGCCCTTCAGCGTTGAGGCCAGGGAGGGGCAAGGCATCTAGGAAGGGATTCACCCAATTTGGATTTATACAGCTTGGTGTAGTGTGCTCCGAAAGTCATGGCAATTTGCTAGTCATCTCTGGGATGGCCATTGCAAACTCTCTCTCTGCTAGAGTTGCACGTCTAAGAGCCATTCCGCTTTCTTCCCCTGTTCAAAGTGGCGGGCTTTTAGCCTTTAAAGCATGTTATCTATTTGAGATGTGTAATGGGAGTTAAGCTCCATCTTAGCCCATTCCAGCTTGTGTCGGTTCTTGGGGGCAGATGCCTGGTGTAAGTTCCCGTGAAGGCCTGGATGCCGCACTCTAGGGTCGTCCACTTTTGCACTCTATGTTTGTTTGTCAATGTAATACCCCAGATCAGTTGGCCCCTGAGGGTGTCCTTAACCGCTGCCTTAAGAATCTGAACCAAAATCACAGAGGCCTTATTTTCCAATGCGGAGTGTGGACATGTGGGACTTCAGCCTGGTTTTCTCCTTGGGCATCTTAAATTGCACAGTAATAAGACGCTATGGTTTCTGAATGGAATGCTGAATACTCTAGTCAATAGTTAGGCAGATGGGGGGGGGGGCATGGTCCGAATGGGAGCCGGGAGAGATAAAGCACTTCGGAGATGGTCGGCTGGGAGGTTAGGAAGTAGCCAAGAAGAGACTCGATACTACGTACTGCACATAAGAAGGTATATTCCCTCTCAGTCTGGTAAAGGAGTCGCCAGATATCCTGGTAGCCTTGATCATTGCAAAGATCCCAGAGGAAGGCCCTCTCCTGGTTAATTTGAGCATTGGTGGGATAATGTCATTGCGGGAGAGAGAGGCGGAAACAGAATCCAGGAGGCTTGATATGCGGCACAGTCTTGGCGTAGTTTTATTGTAATGATAGAAAGCAATATTTCAGAACAGAAAGGTTAGGTATATTTCCTGAGGTTCCAAACAGTCACTCTTCTCTTTCCTATTTCCTCTTCCATCAGGCAGTCAGCATGACTTGCCCCGGAGTCTCCAAAAGAGAAGAAAGCACCAGTAAGTATATTGGCCCTGTGCCTGGTCTTCTAATGAGATAGTCACCACATCAAAGTGCAGGGAGTTAGAAGTGAGAAAAGGGCTTAGGAACGTGCTGGCCAAAAAACTAATTATATGGTCCTGTTTTAACTTCTTCCTCCCTCTTTGCCTGGTTCTGCCTATTCCTTAGTTTCAGGGAATAGGTAGTGTAGCCCACGAAAACAAGAAAAAGAAACAAGGTATAAATCAGAATCCGAGGTTTCAGAGCGTGATTATTTTCCCTAAATCCTGTCTCAGCCTCTCTCTCCAGAGGTTATGGGTAATCTGGATTGCAATAGTGTCGCTTCGTGACCCCTCTCCTCCTCCAATGGGTATTTTTTATTTTATTTTATGCGATTTTATATAGCGCAAATATTACCCGAAGGTGTCAGAGCACTTTACATAAGAACCAGTTGCGATGCATGAGGATTTAGGATTACATGAGTTACATAAAAGATACAAAGAGAAAAATTTGCAAATGTACAAGTTGTAGAGTCACACAAGGAAGAGATACAAATGGATAAACTCTAGGCGTCAGATAGGAATGGTAGAGAGTACAAAGGTCTACTACATATACTAGTGGTTAGAGTTATCTCTATATACATATATATATATATATATATATATATATATATATATATATATATATATATATATATATATATATATACAAATAGTAGATTTTCTCAGGTCAAGAGCCAAAAAAACAGGAGAGCACAGTTCCATTAAGTGTGTGAGAGATACAGGGGAATGGAGAAAAGGCAAATCAGAAAATGAAGAAACATTTGAGGGTCGTCAAAGAGGAAACGAGGAAAAAGGGTAAAGGACGAGGGAAGAGGACAAGATGGCGGGTCAGGGTCCGGAGAAAAGCGGCCGGGAACAGCAGTAAAATGGCGGGCAGGACAAAAGAAAAACAAATAAAATAAAGAAGTCCATGAGAGTGACCCAGTGAGTATGAATTAAAGTGCCAGAAGAAGTCAGGAGGGGGTACATAGTTCAAAAATCAAAGTCAGGAAGGGAGAGGAGGCGTGTAGGCTCGGGTCCACTGGAGTAACATTGAAGACAATCAGCCGGTCGTGGCTCCCGCGCCCCCATACCTGGGAAAGTTCACTGGGGTCTCCAAAGTCATTGCAAGGCGAGGCAAAATCCAGGAAGATAGCCTGCATGGGGAGGCAGCAGGGAGGCAGTGAGGCGGCGGTGAGACTTGCAGGCAGCCGGTGGGGGCAAAGCTGCGCCAGGGCTGGCGCCACTATCAACAGCGGCGATTCGGTCCGAGGCAGAAGTAAAGAACAGCAGCAGCGGGACGTGGAATGTCTTTCTCCAATGTCCAGCTGGGAAGAAGACGTCGCGGGAGAACCCATGCCGGACTCTCCAATAGCCAAACCAGGCGGCTACACTGGACATCAGCAAAGATGTCTCTCTGTCCCGGGAAGAGGGGAGAACCCGCCTTAAAGCCGTCCTACATCATCTGCAGCCATAGGGAGGAGCCGGAGCAGCGCCGAAGCTGGATGGGTACAGGAGGAGGGTAAGCTCTGAGTGTGGCGGGAGAGTCTGAATGAGAGGCATCAGCAGTGCGGGAATCCATGCCCCGATGTCCAGCTGGGTAGGAGACGCCTCGGAGGAAACCCGGGGGCAGACTCCCCAATGGTCGATCCAAGCGGCTCCACCGGGCATCGGCTATGTCTTCTCTGTGTCCGCTGTCAGGGTACAGGAGGAGAAGGTGTAAAATGGGGTTAATAGGGGTTGAAAGGTCTGGCGCGGCTAACAGACCACGAGATCCCGGCCAGAGCTCCTCACAGCCCAGCGGACTTCCTCCGCCTGCTGGAATCACCTACCGCATCTCTCCTGAGTTGTGGTGACTTGAAGGCAATCCACAGGGGCGTACACCAGTCTTTACATTAGGTCGTTGGGCTGTAGTCACCACCAGTGTACTCCTCCTCTCTCCTAGCGTCAGCTAGGCTCTCTTCATCTGTCGGCTTGGCAACTTCCTTCTCTGTCACAGCTGGGCTCCTCCAACACTCAGTGTCTTCCGGGTTTCCTCCCTCGGCTTCCTGGGATTCCCTCCTCTTACGTGCTGACAGTCCCTCCTCTTCCGCACTGATGGTCCCTCCTCTTCCGCCTTCGTCAATGCCGTCCTGCCATGGAGAACATCCTTCCTGTGAGGGGGAGGCGTTGGTTAATGTTAACTCCTTCCTCTCCTTTGGGTCCCAGCCGCAGACGTTGGAGAGTGGTAGACCGTGGAACAGGCACGGTGAGTTACCAGCCTATATCCTGTTGTCCCCCTCACAGTCATGCTAAGTTGTCAGTAAAGGGATTTGATCTGCTTTATTCCTAAATGGGATTCAACCTTTTATAGGCAGGGCTAGGCACATAGCCCTGCTGAGCACCAGGGTAACCTTGCGTGTGATGGTCTTCTTACAAATACACATAACAGATTCGAGAACAGTTCTAAATGTTGAGAATTTGTGTTTCATCTAATCATATTTGTATTATGAATTCACTCTCGGTTTCTCAAACCAGCAACTCTTGAACTGTCTGGCAACACTTCAAATTTCACGTAACTATTTTGTTATGGGTGTACCTTCAAAACACATGACCCTAACCCTAAAATAAATAAGAGGTTTTGAGTAAAATTATATCTTCATGCTAAAACTGGAGTATTATTTCTCTGTAGAGGTGTCTTATGATAGCAGAAATTCCCATTGGACTTGAAAAGGAAATTGCTTTTCTTCTGACTTCCCCTTTATCACAGCTCCTTATGGGTGTCTTGTCGAAATCCGATATGGCAAAACTAAGCTGGACACACACATTTCTTCAGATTCATCAGTTAGTAGCAAATCAAAACGTTCTTTTAAATGGAAAGTGCAAAATAGCCATAACTACAGAGTGGCACACTTAGGATTATGAATTTGTTAAAGCAACTGAACATTGGGCACCTTCAGCCAAGTACCTCATTGCTTAGTATTTATTTTGATAAGTGACAACAATATCTTTAAGGAAAGGAAAATCTACAGTTTTTAGCAGATGCACTCTCTTCGGATTGCTCCTCTTTCAGACTCTGCTTATTTGCATAGAATCCTGCCAGTATACACCAGTTCTGATAGATGTCACTTTCTGAAAAACATTAAATACAAAATACACGGAGGTTAGAGTCAGTAATGCACATAAAGGAACACAGCTTCTTTTTTGTTTTCTTTACTTTTCTAATATATAGATTATATGATGTATTTGTTCGCTTCATTCCAAACTCTCTCCTCAGCATTAAGAGAGTTTCTTGTTATATCATAATGTACAGACATTTATTAGACCATTAAAATTTTAAGAGTTCCACTAAAGCAGAGTGGACACAGTTGGAGAAGGATCTGAACTTATTGTTATAGTTTTATTTAGCAATACTCGAGTTAATATCCTACTAAGTAGGCTAAACAGATTTTGGTGCGTGGGAGATACTTAAGCGCTGGTATTCCCGATGCTGCCCGGTATTTCTGCACCACAATTCCATCATTTACAATTTGTCTTACCGGAATGGGAAGCAACCGCACGGTCCCGGAGATACCATAATATTGAGCAGCTATTAACACTGAATCATTGCTCTTCCATGATACTGAGATATTTAACACTAAATCAATAACAATGTAACCACTGATAACAGTAACCAGGAAATTACTTGTTCTTCACTGCAGGAATCTCCATAAACAACTTACCATCTGCTAAGTGGAAACAACAGAATGGTACTGTTAGGGTAAGAATGCTAAGGCTCCCACCAATCAAACTACTGAAACTGCAGGGCATGATGGGTTATGTCTGCTGCTGGCTCCCTTTAAGAAGCAGTGTCCTTTTATGACCTTATCAAGCTGCTGCCTGTTTACCTCAATTATCCTCATTTTCTTCCATTTACAAAAGATTTGTGACCCATAATAGTCACCACTTAGTTTTCAATAAAAGCATTTCTTAGTTGGCAACCTCTTTTAATGATAATATATACATCCAATTCATCCAATGTAGCCTGAAGATGCAAAACTGTGTTTGAGTCTTAAGCTGTCTTTTTCCAAAAGAAATGATGTATATAAATATGTGTAAAGATAGATAGACAGATAGATAGATAGATAGATAGATAGATAGATAGATAGATTATTCAGTGAAGAAAGGTGGCACGAGCCTAACGTTCCCAAACACTGACTTCAGGCAGGACACCTGTGTCCTATAATTTACTGGTTGGGTTACTGCCACACAACGTATTATCTTAGGTACATTCCATCGACAGTTGTACGTCCTTTAACATCCAACCAAAACATATCTATGTAAGGGGAAAGGAAAATGCTACTTACCAGTATGAATCTGTTCTTGGCATGTAGAGCTGCAGAGTTGTACACTTAGCCTTAGATCGCCACCAGGTGTTGGGCTCGGATGACTGCAGGTTGTTGTTGTCTTGGAAGAAGTCTTTGTAGTCACGAGATAGGTGACTCCTCCTCCCTTGGACAATACTGCGCAAGGGCATTGGCTCCATCCTTAGATTGTTTTTCGCCATGATGGAGTTAGTATAAGTAAAGAAAAAAAGGATGTCCATGCTTGTGCATCTAAGTAAGATGAAAACTGGAACGGATACAAGTCCCGGGGAGGCAGGAGGGAGTGTACAACTCTGCAGCGCTGCATGCCAAGAACAGATGCATACTGGTAAGTAGCATTTTCCGTTCGAGGCATATGAGCTGCAGATTGTACACTTAGCATTGATTGTGCAGCAGTGTCTCCCCTAGCGGTGGTCACTTGTATCCGTTGCAGTGGTTTGAAAGAGAGTTTTAAAGACAGCCTGGCCTACTGCAGCTTGCTGCTTGGCTTGCACATCAACACAATAGTGTTTAGTGAAGGTGTGTGGTGTTAACCATGTTGCTGCCTTGCATATGTCCTCTTGGGGTATGTTTCCTAAGAAAGCCATAGAGGCTCCTAGTTTGCGAGTGGAGTGCGCTCTTGGAGGAACTGTTAATGTATGTTTAGCTTTTAGATAGCATATTTGTATACACTTTACAATCCACCTTGCAATCCCACCTTTAGAGATGGGGTTGCCTTTGTGTGGAGGAGAGAAAGATACAAACAGTTGTTTTGTTTTTCTAAAGGATTTAGTTCTATCTATATAGTATAGAAGAGCTCTTTTAACATCCAGTGTGTGTAAAGCCCTTTCCGCTAGTCTGGGTTTTCGAAAAACACAGGTAACTCTACGAATTGATTTAAATGAAAAGGAGTGATGACCTTTGGAAGAAATTTTGGATTAGATCTAAGAACCACTTTGTTATGATGTATTTGAAAAAATGGTTCTTGTATAGTGAAAGCTTGTATCTCACTTACTCTTCTAAGAGAGGTAATAGCAACAATGAATGCTGTTTTCTATGTTAGGAATTGCAGTTCACATTTATGTAGAGGCTCTAAAGGGGGTCCCATGAGTCTTCTAAGGACAATGTTTAGATTCCACACAGGAGAAGGTGGCAACCTGGGTGAGATTATTCTATTTAATCCTTCCATGAATGCTTTGATTGCAGGTACTCTGAAGAGAGACAGATGCTGTCTGTTTTGTAAATAGGCTGCGATTGCTGCAAGGTGCAGGCGTATGGAAGAATTTGCCAAATTAGATCTTTGTAGATGTAAAAGGTAACAAATGATATTTTGGATGGAAGCATCCAGGGGATCAACTTGATTATTTTTGCAATATATTGCGAATCTTTTCCATTTAGCGGCATAACACGCTCTAGTAGCGGGTTTCCTAGCCTCTTTAATGATGTTCATACAGTCTGGTGGTAGGTTTAGATAACCAAACTCTAAGACTTCAGGAGCCATATCGCTAAATTCAGTTGGTTTGGGTCTGGGTGTGAGCTGTAACTTTTGATGTGGAACCAGAGAGAGATCCAGCAGTGTGGTGAACCACGGTTGGCCATGTGGGAGCTACTAGGATCAGTTTGAGAGACTGTTGTCTGAGCTTGCGCACTACTATTGGAATCAGTAGGAGAGGCGGAAAAGCGTATGCAAATCTGCCTGGCCAGTTCATCCATATCGCATTGCCCTTCGACAGTGGGTGTGGAAAACTGGCGGCGAAGGTTGGGCATTTTGCATTTTCGTGGGTGGCAAACAGATCTACGTGTGGATGACCCCCCCTTTGGAAGAATGGCTGAAGAACTTTGTGGATGTAGTTCCCATTCGTGTATCTGTTGTGACTGCCGACTTAACAGATCTGCTATCTGATTGTGAACTCCTGGAAGGTGTTCTGCCAACAGATGTATATTTTGAGGAATGGCCCATCTCCAAATGTTCTGTGCGAGCTGGGACAGTTGCAGAGAGTGTCTCCCCCCTGTTTTTGTATATAGTACATGGCTGTCATATTGTCCATCCGGATCAAGACAGCTTTGTTTTGTACTTGTAGTTGAAAAGTCTTGAGTGCTAAGAATATGGCTAGCAGCTCTAGATGGTTGATATGGAACAGTTTTTGTTGATTGTTCCATTGACCTTGAGTTGTATGATGTAAGAGATGGGCTCCCCATCCTGTGAGAGATGAGTCTGTTGTGAGCACTAATTGTGGAACTGGTTCGAGGAACGGCCGCCCCTTTGTCAAGTTTTTGGTGTTCCACCACTGCAGAGAGCGATGCGTGCAGCTGTCCACCAACACCAGGTCTGTTAGTTGGCCTTGAACCTGGTTCCACTGTTGTGCTAGGCACTCTTGTAACGGACGCATTTGCAATCTTGCGTGTGGTGCAATGAAGATGCAAGATGCCATCATGCCTATTAGTCTCATGAACACCCTGGCTTGCAGAGATTGTTGAAAGGTTGTGACTAAGGCTTGAATGCTGTGTATCCTTGCTGGACTGGGATACGCTAGAGCTGTAGATGTGTCTATTGTAGCCCTTAGATACTGGTGTACATGAGAAAGCTGCAGGTGCGACTTGGTGTAGTTGTTCGTGAACCCCAAGTTGTGCAACGTTTGAATTGTTTGATGTGTGTTGGACACATTGATTGAATGACGTCTAAATAAGGGAAGACATGTATCTGCTGCCTTCTGAGATGTGCTGCTACCACTGCTAAGCACTTTGTGAACATGCGTGGTGCTGTTGTTACCCCAAACGGAAGAACTTTGAAATAATAGTGTTGTCCTTGTATTACAAACCTTAGGTACTTCCTGTGAGCAGGATGTATAGGAATGTGAAAGTAGGCGTCCTTTAGGTCTTTTGTTGAAAGGAAATCGCCTTGTTGCAGTAGTGGGAGCACTTGTTTCAGAGTGATCATATGAAAATGATCTGATTGTATGTACTGATTGAGGGGCCTGAGGTTGAGAATTGGTCTTAGTGTCCCGTCCTTCTTGGGAATTAGAAAATACAGTGAGTAAACCCCTGTTCCCTGTTCTTCTAATGGAACTAATTGAATGGCATCTTTTTGTAACAGTGACAGAACTTCTTGTTGGAGCAGATGCAGGTGGTCTGTAGACATTGGATGCTGCCTGGGATGTATGTGTGGAGGGGTTGCTGTAAATTCTAGGCAGTAGCCATGTTGGATAATCTGTCTCACCCACTTGTCTGTTGTAATGGAGTTCTAGACAGGCAGGAACTGTGTTAATCTGCCCCCAACAGGAGTGGAATGCTGTTGGGGGAGCAGAGGGAAGTCACTGTTTTGTGACGAAGAGGATCGATTGCTGTTGTTACCGCGACCTCTTCCTTTGTTATTATTGCCTCTGTATCCTCCTCTAAAATATCCTTTGTTAGAGGATGCTTGTGTGTGAGATTTGAAAGATGTTGTAGTGTCTGCTCCAGTTTGTTTGGAGCCTCCTCTGTAGAAGAAGTGCCGAAAGGAACCTGTAGCTGGTGTGGACTGTAAAGCCCCCATAGACTTGGCGGTGTCCGTATCTTTCTTCATTTTTTCGAGTGCAGTGTCTACATCTGGGCCATATAATTGGTTCTGATTAAATGGTTAGTTTAAAATGGTAGTTTGTACTCCCTGTTTAAACCCTGAAATGCATAGCCACACATGTCTCCTAAGTACGACACTGGTATTCACAGCTCTAGATGCGGTGTCTGCTACATCTAGTGCACATTTTATTGAGGCATTTGAAATTAACTTGCCTTCCTGTATAAGGTCAGTTGCCTGAGCTTTATATTGATCTGGTAGGTGCTCAAGGAGTTTCTCTAATTGATCATAATGAGCCCTATCGTAACGGGAATGGAGGGCTTGTGTATTAGCTATACGCCATATGTTTGTAGCTTGTGCAGCTATTCTTTTACCTGACGCATCAATTACTTTGGATTCTTTGTCAGGTGGGGGTGCTTCACCAAAAGTTTGAGAGTTTGCCCTTTTCCTAGCATTGGACACAACTAATGAATCTAATGGTAGGTGTCCTTTAATGTAGACTGGGTCTGTGGGTGCAGGCCTAAATTTTTTCTCAATTCTAGGGTTCAAGATTCTAGTGCGTACAGGGTCTTTAAATACCTCTGGAGCATGTTTGATGACCCCTTTAATCATGGGAAGAATTTGAACAGACCGCTGTGACTGTTCAAAAGTATCTAAGAGAAAATCCTCCTCAACCTCATCAGAATGCATAGTGACTTTATGGTAAGCAGCAGCTCTGTTTAACAGATGACCAAAACCAATGTTATCCTCTGGAGGGGAAGGTTTTGATGGGTATAACTGCGGCTCAGGAATATCAGGCGCATTTTGTGGGTTTGGCAAGTCCCATATAACGTCATCCACGGGGTATGGGAAAGGCTCATCTATATCGTCCCCTCCACCCAGACTGTATTCATCATCATCATGCTGAGGTGAATGTGATGATAAAAGTGGAGAATGTGCAGGAGAGATTTGAGGTGATATGTGAAGAGGGACAGGAGAAGAAGGAGGAGGAGGTATAGGAAAGGTAGGGTGCATAGGGGATGTTGCAAGGTCCTTTTTCTTGGCAGGAACCACAGGTGTGGGTGGTGCATCTGATGGTCTCTTTTTGTGAGGTGTAGCAATTACATGATCTGTCTTTGGGTTGATGTAGATCTTCTTTTGTCGAGGATCTGGCAGGAAAAGTTCCTCCTCATGTACAACCTTCTTGGGCGTTGATTTTTTCGGTTCCAGCCGAGGTTGTTTTGTGTGTTTAGCCTTGGGAGGTGTCATAACGTCCTCTGGCGTAGTTTTCGGTGCCGAAGGTGTTAGCTTCGGCTTGGTAGGCAGGTTCAAGGGCTTGGGCACATCGGAATCAGGCCTTGTGCGCTTCGGCACTGAAGAAGGTGTTTTCGGAGCGAAAGCTGGTCTCGTCGGCTTTAAGGCGTCGGACGCTGGCTTCGCACTTTTATGTTTAGAAGTAGGCGGCTTGGGAGCCGGTACTTCTTTCGGTTTCGGTGCCGATACTTCTTTAGGCTTCGGTGCCGAGAGGTCTTTCTGTTTTGGTGCCGAGCTATCATTTGGTTTCGGTGCCGAGCTATCTTTGGGTTTCGGTGCCGATGGAAGAGGTGGAATCGGCACGTGCGGCCTGCTCGGTGTCGAGGCACTAGAAGGCTTAGTTATTTTCTTCGGAGCCGGGCTCGAAGGCGGGGCTTTCGAAGCGGGTGTTCGGTCTTGACTGGGCCCTGCGGGCGGAGTGCTGGCCTTTGGTTTGGGAACTGTATGTGGTGCAGGGGCAGTAGTACTCAAGCGCTGAGTCGTCTGCCTCTGATACGATTTGGAGATCAGGTGAATCTTCTTCGGGAACGAGCGGAACCTCTTCTTCGAAGATATCTTCCGGTTCTGGAGCTGATCTCCTCATTTCGTGCCGACGGGTCCTCCGATCCCGGATGGTTTTCTTCGATCGGAAGGATGCACAAGCTTTGCAGGTCGACTCGTCGTGTTCTGGCGATAGACAGAGGCTGCAAACCTCGTGGTGATCGCTATGTGGAAACTTTGCTCGACATACCGGGTATCTTTTGAACAGAGTTCTGTCCATGAGGTGTAGGCCGCACGGCGTCGATAGGCCAAATGGTCCATGTCGATGACCGGAATCGAACTGATGGCGTCGAATTTATTGTAGTCGATGTCGAAGGTAGTTTTTAGAAGTTTGAGGAAGTTTTGCGCTTTGAGGTGCTTGAAAAGTGTTTTTCTAGCCGGAGCGGAGAAACTTTCATCCGAACCCAGTGGCGGAAAAAACCAATCTAAGGATGGAGCCGATGCCCATGCGCAGTATTGTCCAAGGGAGGAGTCACCTATCTCGTGACTACAAAGACTTCTTCCAATACAACAACAACCTGCAATCATCTGAGCCCAACACCAGGTGGCGATCTAATGCTAAGTGTACAATCTGCAGCTCATATGCCTCGAACATCAGGTTCATCTGTATGCTTGAAAAGAAGAGCTAGTGTCAACATCCTTTCAGCAGCATCTCGCATGTTCACATCTTTGAAGGAGGGGGACTCCTTGAACTTTAAAAAGTATATCTAAATGAGAAATCTGAACTTTGAAAAATAAATTACTTTATTTTATTGTTTCCTGATAGTTGTATTATAATAAACTTTTTTAAATTCTGTTTATTGATTTTAACTTTCATAATAAACATATGCAAAAATGAATAAAAAACATTGCTTTGCTAACCATGTACATCTATTTTGTCATATTTTAAAAAAATGCAATCATGTATTCCTTAGCAACTGCCATGTATCTTCCGTTATTTAGAGCTTCTCGGCTCATCTCAACCCCTAGCGGGTCCTGCCCAGTTTACTAATTTCTCGCTCTGCCTAGGCCTCACTTAACCAAAATGTTCCCACCAGGGCCCCCCAGATTTTCTTGTGGTTTTGGGAGCAACCCCTTGCCTTCTAAACCGATTCTTCTGCAAGTGTACAATTCTCCATCCCTCTCACCCGTTCATGATATGGAGGAGCTTTCTACGATTGCCAGGGCTTGGTTATGTCCAGGTTGACTTTAGTACATCCAGTTTCCACCAACAATGTGTGTCCTCTGTGACCATCCCACTATCAGTAATGGCATTTTTGGGTCTTTGTCTACAGGGATGCTAATCACTTCAACAAGAGTTTCTAGACTTTATGTCCAATGTCTCTGTATAGTTGAGTATTCCAGACTATGTGTAACAGCAGGGAGACTCGGTCTGTTTTACATCGCAGGCAGTGAGGATCCAGTCCCCTCCATTTTCCACAATGTATGGGGGGGAGGGGGTTTGGGGAAGGCGGTTGTTAGTAGAAATACTTCAACAGCATGAGGCGTAATCGGGCCAGGATTACCAGTTGTTAGTCAGCCATTTTTGCTTCAATCCACTCTTTCTTATCCAATTCCCCCAAATCATGTTCCCATCTTTCTCTCAGGGCCATGAAGGGTTCTGGCACATTTATGAGGAGAAGTGTGGCTCACTGGTTAGAGCAGGCAGACCCTGGAGCAGAGGTCAGACCCAGGACCAGGGTTCAATTCCCGACGCGGCAGGGTCTTGAGCTCAAAAATGTCCACGGACTCGATAATTCTCGCTCCGGTGCCTGCCCTAATCATGGGTTCTCACTCTGCAACTCTGGGCATTAAGCTTGCTTAATCTCCACAACGGCCCCCCCGCGGCGGGATGCCTGGCTTTCACCTTGGGGATGCCCTGTAGGGGCTATCTCACAGGGAAAAGCCAGGACGGGTTCCCAAGGCAAGCGCCGAGATGCCTCCGGGTGATTCGAGCGCTATATAAGAACATACAAAAAAAATAAAAAAATTTTTTATCACCAACGCTTTATAGGGCCTAGAATCCCACTTATCCAGTTTATTTTCTACTATAAACTTGGGTTCAAAAGGATTGAAGTGTGGGATGGTGTTCTACCTGGTTCTACATTCATCTAAATTGTGTCTAAGCTGCAGATACAGAAAGATGTAGATTTTCCACAGCCAGGTGGGCAGAAAATAAGAGTGGGAACAAAGGGAATCCCTGACTAGTACCTCGCTCGATCTGGAAGGGCCTAGACATTGTCCCAATTACCTTTACCCTCCCCCTAGGTAGGGGAGTAACGGAGGCCCCCACACTTTACAGGTCAGAGTGGCCCCCACAGCTACGGAAGCCCCACTGCCAAGGATGCAAATAATTTAAAACGCTCAACTTAAAAAGTTGCATAGCGAGACTCCGATAGAGGCCATTCATTAATGCAGTGGTGGCTGAAGAAAAAAGAATTCACTAAGATTGCCTCTCATTTGAAAGTGAAGGCCTCTTTGAGGCGGGTGGACATAGGTCAGATTGTCTACCTTCATTTTGATCGTGTTATAACGTCACATATTCTCTTCTCACAGCTTCACGCATGGTGATACATGCATTTCTAAACCACCAAACACATCAAATGCAGCATTAGCAGTGATAGTCCCGGAGTTGACTGGATGGCTCAGAGTTGCTGTGCAAGTTATAGCGAGTGCGTGCTTGCCTGCATTTATTGTCCAGGTCCTGGACGTTCTGCGTCTCCATCGGAGTCTTCAGGGGACCACCAGTCGGGTCTTGCACTTGAACAGGAGGGGCACTCTCTGTAGCCCTTGGCATTCCACAGTCATCGTCAGACCACTGTTCATTTCCATGAGTATTCATCCCTAGATCCAGGGTATCATTCTCAGCACCAGGACTGCCATGATATTTCTTGAAGGAAGATACATTCCTAGTGATCGTTTCCAGGCCCCTTTTTGCAGTGACTTTCTTACCTCTGACACTGAAAATGTCCCAGGGATCCTTTTCAAAAGAAAGTCTGAATTTACTTCCGGGATGTCTGTCCTGAATCAAAACGATGTATCCCACTTTGAGACCCGGGACTTCAGCTCTCCACCTTCGACTGACCTGCTCCTATGGTCAACAGCATTTTCATTTATCCCTTCTGGAACCCACCGGAGATGATGTGGAATGGAATCTCTCACCACTCTCCTCATTGATAGATGTCCTGGAGCCCAACTAGTAGCGGTATGGGGAGTCTGTCTGTAGTCCCTCAGGAATGAATAGATGGATTGCTCCACCAAGTCCCCCTGTGGCCACAGCTATTCGGATTCATTTTTCCAAAGTTGGCATGAGGCGCTCAGCTTCGCCATTGGCTTGAGGCCATTTTAGTGTTATCCTTTTGTGCACAATTCCTCTGGAATTCAGGTATGATGCAAATTCCTGCCCCTGGAAGGGAGGACCATTGTCCGTCTTTATTTCTTTTAGGGGCCCATGGGTGACCAATACTTTTTCAAGCGTTGGTATGACATCCCCAGCGCCCAGAGACGACAGCACAACGGCCTCAGGATACTTGGAATAACCATCGATTACTACCATAGAGTGCCTCCCATCAGGAAGGCTTCCAAAATCCATACTGACACTTATCCAGGGACCACTCATCGGTTTTCCATTGCAATGGGTGCTGGAGAGCTCGGATCACCCGTGGCTTGGCACCAAGAGCATGATGGTACGGTCTCTTCAAATGCCTTGTCCATATGAGGAAACCACACTGTTGTAAAGAAGAAAGACTCTGAGGAAGGTAAGTTCAAAACGCCTTTATTCTGTCATCCACTCTCCGCAACTGACAACACATCTAACATTCTAATGTGAACTCTAGTGGAACGTTCCAACAGGCAGGTAAGGGCAGGGAGAGGGGGAAGGTACCAAGTGGGAGGAGTGGAAGGAAACACACAGCGGAAGGTGAGGAGGAAAAGGAGAAGAGAGATTACAACACACACTTTGGTTCTTAGCCGGTTCTTTGTCTTCACTATCCCCTGATGACCAGCATGAGCAAGCCCTACCACTCGCTCCTCCAGGGTGGATGGAATTACCAGTCAATGGCCTCGGAGAAGACATCCATTCTGGTCTGCACATAGTTCCTGCCTTACTTGATACAGACTCTCGATGATTTTTCGTGCCTCAGGAGTAAAGTATACTTCCTGGCCTCTGAGAACATGCCATTTGTTAGTCTTTACGGCATTCTATGCCTTCTGCAGGCATTCGTCCTGGAGGGGCGCTTGACACAGCTCATTTATAAGATATGGGCAACGGGCGTGATCGGTCAGCTACATAACGGACATACTCCTCGGTCTCCTCTGCCTCTTCCATTTCACTAGGCGTCGCTTCTCGGGGGTGCTGAGACAGATAGTCAGCTGGATTACTTGTTACTGGTTGATATTTGTTGTGGCAATTGTACTCTTGTAGCTGCAACAGCCACTTCTCTATGGCCGAAGGTGGCTTGGGTGCTGTTCCTGTAAACAGAGGAATGAGAGGCTGGTGATCTGTGGTGACTAGGAAAAGCTTAACGTACATGTATAAGTGAAAATGCTTGCATCCCCAATGTATCGCAATCGCCTCCTTCAATATTTGTGAGTATCTTTGTTCAGTGTCAGCTAGAGATTGGCTTGCGAAAGCCACTGGCGCCCATGCGTCTTCACCCCCACGCCGTTGTAGAAGAACAGCTCCTAGCCTCTTGGGGCCAGCCTCAGCAACCACTTGAGTCTGTTTTTGGGGATCAAAGTACCTAAGGGTAGTATTGCTCAAGAGGTCATCCTTGGTTGCTTGGAAAGCAGTCTCTTGTTCGGGGTCCCACGCCCACGGAACCAACGCCTTTGTCAGTTCCTGCAGTGGAGTAGTCAGCAAGGATTAGTCTTTGATGAGCCTACCGCAGTAGTTCACCATGCCCAGAAAACTGCGCATTTCAGACACATTGGTGGGAGCCAGGGCGACCTTGATGTCCTGCACTTTGTCCGGATCAGGAGCAACTCCATCTGCTGAAAAGACATATCTGAAAAACCGTAGTTTTTGGAACTCACACTTGTCTCGAAGGAGTGTCAGTCCTGACTCTTGGATCCTTTGAAGCTCTAAGCTCAGTCAACAGTTAAGTTCTGAGATGGTCTTGTCATGGACAAGAATGTCATCACTGACATGGACAACTCCCTGGAGGTCCGTAAGAAGCTCTCCAATCGCATTCTGGAATACCTCAGCAGCACTCGATATCCTAAAGCTTAATCTCTTGTAGCTCCTCTGACCAACATGCGTTGAAAACGTTGTGATATATTGCGATCTTTCATCAAGGACCAGTTGATGGTATCCAGCTCTCAGGTCCAATTTCGAGAACCAACTGGCTCTGCTTAACTCTCCTATAAGGTCATCAATGGTGAGAGTTAGATGCCTTTCTCTCTTGATCGCCGTGTTGGGGATTCTCATGTCGACACAAATCCTTACTTCTACCGGTTGTTTGGGCTTCCTGGCGACCACAATAGGTGACACCCATGGTGTTGGACCCTTCACTTTTTCAATTATCCTAGCTTGTTAGTGTTTGCACAGTTCTTTCTCCACCAGTGGCCTCAGGTGAAACGCAACTCTAGTCACTGGCTGTATTGAGGGATCAATGTGGAGATGGATTTGTTTGCCTCTCAGACACCCAATGCCACTGAATACTTTTGGGAACTCTGCTAGGATTTGACTCACTCCTTCTCGGTGAATGCGGAAGGCAAAAGTAACAATTACGAGTGCCTCAGCTGATTTGCACCCTGGCAACATTCCATGCCCTTCCTCCGTCACATACACTAGAGATTCCACTTTCTGAGTGTCATACGCAATAGTGGTTTTGAATCTTCCTCTGATGGCTAGGGATTTTGTCTGCCCATATGCAAATACCTTGAGTTGTGCAGGCATTAATGGTGGAGGTGGGGTCATTTCCTGGTATGCTTCACATGCCATAATGTTTATAGTTGATCCAGTATCTATGATGGCATTGTGGCAGACAAGCTTGGGTAGTGGCTTTTGACCCCTCCGTGAACACTGAATGTACTGTGTGTTCCTCTTGGCCGTCATCGTCCATGTCACTGTTTTGTTCTTGAGATTCTGGGATCATGTTTACCTGGGACTTTGTCTCTCTTCCTTTGCTGGATCTGCACACTTTCATAAAGTGGTTCATTTTGCCACAAGCCGTGCATCTTTTGCCTCTCGCAGGGCACTCTGATGGCCTGTGCAACGGTTCTCCACAGTATCCGCACGATCGCCCTTTCGGACCTCTGGTTCAGCCTGATGATGCACTTGTCTTAGGGGTTATTACATATACTGGCTCCGTCTAAATGGGAGTTTGGAGAGCTGCCTCCATGTGTGCATCCCTGACCTTCAAGAGTTCCTTTGTTCTTCCCAGGGTAAATATGTCTGCTAGCGACTTCCCTCACTCTTCCAGGATTTGCTCCCTCAGTTTCACCGAAGTGCAACCTTGAATAACCTGGCCTGGTATCTCCTCTATCTCATCTCTGAACCCACAGGTACTCACTAGTTCCTTTAAGCACGCATGGAACGCAACTAGAGATTCCTCAGGTTGTTGCCTTGCCTGTCTAAATATGAATCTTTCGTAATCTTGTTTCGTCATGGGCTCAAAATAGCCATTGAGGGCTGTAATTAGCATGACATGAGTCTTTGGCGCAGCTTCCACTACAGATTTCGCAATCTTATACACTTCTTTCCCACCAAGGTGCAGTATAATGGCCCGATTCTGTTTATCTTCGATCTGCGTGGCTCCAAAGAAAAGGAGCACGCGATCCACCCATTCTCTCCACCACTGGGCCTGAGCCGATGAGGCTTCTTCCACTGTAAACAGGTCTATCACTGGAAAATGAGCCATGTTGCCTATTTGAATGTCTTAGGTTGCCTCTCTGGTCAGTGCTTAATGTGCTCCCCTCTGCCCTGCAGTATTCTGGGGCGTCAGCAGTGCTGAGCTGCTACTTACAGTTGCTTGTGTGTTCCCCCACCAGGCTGGATTCATGTCTCCATGCCCTAAGCTGAAGTCTCGGGCCCTAATGCCACTCTTGATTGAACCAGGCAGGACGGAGATCCAATCCCCCCATGTGTTGGGAAACCAACCGGGTGCTGCAAGCCAGGCCTTCCGGTATGAGCACCACGCACGTAGGTATAAGTGCACTGCCACCACCCCGTATCATGTGGTCTTCGTCCTCCAGCTCGTCTCCAAAGGTTGTTTTCTAACCTCAGCATTAAACTACTCGCCGGCAGAGTGCTGATTGTTTGCACCTGGCCGTGTGCTAATATGATCGCTGGCAGTAATGAAGGACGCACACATGGGAGAGATGATTGATGGTGCCAGCCTGTGCTGGCTCTGACGCTTTGCGCACGCGCACCTGTATTTAGATCGGCCCCGGAACAACAGAACGACGTAACCTCGCGTGATGTGCAACACAACAGTTACCCAGATCAGTATCAATTTTCTCCACTAAGTGGATTACAACTATTAGTAAAATAAATGGAAATGATCTATAAAAAACATGTTTGCTCCTGCAGGTATTTCAAAAAAGTATATATATATATATATATATATATATATATATATATATATATATATATATATACTCTAGAAGCGTGGCTAAAAGATGAAACCGAAATGCTTCTTAAATGCATAAGCCAAATGCATCTGATGGATGGCACACTGGGGTTGTATATTTCATCACATTTTACGATTTGTGCCTGTACACCATCGTATGAGAAATTTCCAGCTGGTTCATCTTTTTATTCAACACCACTGTACATTCTGGTAGTTTTGTGTTTAGCTTCTTAAAAAAGGGGTAAAGGTGGGAGGAAATGGGAAATTGGGGATATGGAATCAAAAAGATTAGAGGCAGAGATGGTAACGAACGTGGCACTGGGTGATGATAGTCAGAGAATGAGTGGAATAAAGTGAGAACAGGTAAACCGAAGAGAGATACTTAGGGGTCAAATGTAAGATTATGTCTCAGAGGATGTGGCCAGCCGGGCACCTTCTATCACGTCCTATGGGACTGCCCGAGGGTGCAACAATTTTGGGAGGGAGCAACACGTAAAATGGGGACTTCTTTGGGTAAGCCGATTACGCTATCGCCAAAAGAGAGTGTCCTTAATATATGGGGGGCCACAGAACTGAACTAATTGGAACTACAGTGGGCAGCACTGGCCTTCCTGCTGGCTAAACGCTCCATTGCTATGAAGTGGGGCTCCCCGAGAGGCCGCTGGTGGTGAGTTGGGTAGCTGAGCTGGACCGCTGTACGCTTGCTGAAAAAACAGTGTACAAAATTAGGGGTTGCCCCACGAAATGGGATAAGAAATGGGGACACTGGAACAAATTCATGGTTGAACTATGTGACTTTCCAACGATTGGACTGGCAATGTCCCGGACTGGACCTACCTCTCGAAATGCATATTAATGTATCAATATGATTAATCTGTGAATTGATTCAGCTGTGTGTTTCTACATGTGACTGATTTATTGACTCTGCTTTTTCTCAAATAAAATCTTATGTTAAAAAAAAAAGTAAGATTAAATGTGAGAAGGAGAGTGGGTGGTGTAGCTATTAGAGAATGTGGGGTGTGCAGGGTGAAGGTAAAAATACATGGGGAGAGGATGTGGTCTAACGGCTAGGGCAGTCGACCTTAAATCTGGGGACTGGGTTCGAGTCTCAGCTACGACGCTCAACATACTGTGATCCTGGGCAAATCACTTAGTCTCCCTGTGCCTACCACAAAAAATGAATGTGTTCTTGTGTAACACAACTGGTGCTCGTGTAAAGCGCAGTGCTACCTGATACTAAAAAAGAGGGAGGGGAGGGTGAGGTGTAGGGTGGTAGTAAAACTGGGAGAGATAGAGGTGAGGGCAAAATAGGTAGAGATCGAGTTTTAGAGCCGGAGTGTCCTATAGCGTTTTAGGACCCAAGTGAAATTTTCCGATTCATGCCCTTATATAGGTACAATCCTCATTGCCCTAATATAGGTATAGAAATCATACCCATATTTAGACATACCCCATGCAGTGCAAATACAGGCATGGCTACTTTCACCCGTTCTGAAAAACCACAACGATTTCTTGGAAAATCGGCTTAAGCTGCTATGGAACCTCACCTTGCTTGAATATCATGGAGTTTTCAAAGAAATACCATTCCCTTGGGATTTTTTGATGACGTTATTATGCCCGACTTTACGTCAAACTAGGCACCTTCAAGGTATAAATATGCCTTCACTTGCTCTAGTGGTTCGGAACAGTTTGACTATCTACTTGCCCGACGCAGCTCGCTACAGCATGTGCCAAAGGATGTCGACCCTCCAGCTGACTCACTGATCGAGAAGCTGTCCTTTCTCTCGCTGAGAATCCAGTTCCAGTGTTTCCAAGCTCCCCTTGTGGGGTGTTGGGAAATTGAGTCCCGAGACAGAGATACCAGACCTCCTTCATTCTAAAACCAAGGTACGGAGCTGACTAGACCCTAAGAGAAATCTTGGATGAATTCTTGGCAAAGAAAACTAAACCTATGCTACAGCACACTTACTTCTTTCCTCATACTAGACTTAGGTAAGGTACATTGGGGTAGGCGTATTTTAGAAGCACCAGTTGAGTACTCTTAGTCTTTGTTATTTGTGTATGTATTTTATATGGCTTAGAAACCATACAATGCTCTTACAGTATTATTTCATATTACTGTTTACGCTGTACGTATTATAATTTGCAGCCTGCATAATGATTGCAGCAGTTCACTTCTCTTGTATGAGAAAGAAGACTGTTCAATAAATCCTTTTATTGAAAACGCCCGCCTTTCTATTTCTCTGCACCTCTGGTGAAACAAAGCATGCACGATTGACTGAGTGAAATACTTATCTATTGTTTCCACGACTCTAGAGATATACTTCTTACTCTTGGGAAACAAAGTTGTCATATTTATGCGGTTGTCAGAAACTAATCTCTTCTTGTGAATTCGAGAAAATTTCTAGTGACCTCTGAGCTAGCTGGCACTCACTATTAAGTTTAGTATATTCGATAGATACCTAGTCGACCTCAGTCCTACGTCATATCTATAGGATATACTATTCCAATGCGCAGAGCCTATTGGGAATATAGGAACTACACTACATGGCGCCCAACGTTTGGTAAGGCACTAATTTAACGCTAGATACTAAAGTAAATCAGTCGTGCTATTCTCAGAGACCCCTTTTTCCCGTAAAATACTCCAATAGACATCTGGAGTGGGTAAAAGGATAAAATATCCGCCATAACTGAATAGGACGAAAATCTTATGAATTAGTTTTTGGTTTGTTCAACGTTGAAGGATACAGTGTTCCAAGATATTGTGCACCTTATCTTTGTTTCCTTGAAACTTGCTCTGTTGTTTTGTTGACTTACTGTCAACAAAATGGGTGACGTGGATAATCCCGCACCAGGTCTTGTCGTTACAGGCTTTAATGAAGCCGATGCTATAATCTTCCCAGAAAATCTAAGGAAAACCATCACTATAAAGCTTATAGCGAATGGCCTATCATCAAGAGGTGGTAGGGTAATTTTTGTCATAGAGGCACATGAATATCGGCAGACAGAGGTATTCTATTCATGGATTGCCTTCCCGCAAGCAAATCCAGTAACAAATGTGTTCCACTTCTATAAAGAAGAGGAACCTCCAACGGAATACACTCCTTTCGAGGATGTTGAAATTCCATTAACATACCAAAGGCACGCGCTCTGGTTTAAAGGCACCCTACAACATCAAAATCACATTACCAGGCTCGGTCCACTAGGTAGACCAGGAGCAACATGGCCGGTATTAGCCAGCTATACACCACATCCTGCCATTGAAGCAATGACAGGTGCTGAACTATTAGTTCAATTAAAACAACTAATCAAAATCCATAGACAATTGGTTCCATATGTCATGCGGACTTTAACAGTCCAACCTCCTATAAGGATTCTGCAACACACCCCTTACCAGGGGAACACAAATAAAATTACACCACAAACTATACAATCAGTCATTGGTAAATTGCCTGCAAAACGGGAACAAATTCCATTCTGGATAGCTCACAAGATTACTCAAATCGAGGCAGTATTTCCTGATAGTACACCTCATGAGAAACACAGAATCTTAACGATCTGTTTACCAGTGGGGATCGCACCACACCTGGAGGACTGTGACACTTGGGGTACAGTCTTTGCTGCAATCTACACAAAAACACATGGTGTTCCGTCTATGGCTGTAATACCAGACGTCCTGAAACAGATTCAAAATGAATACGGGGCAGAACCTGCTTTAAATCTAGGTATGAAATTACTGAAAGATTTCAAACAGGTCTTAGCTATAATACTAGCTAATATTAAAGGTGAGGCAGCATCAATGGCGATCTGCCAAAAACTAAGAGAATTTGATGTAACTGAGCAACCATATGAACTGGCCAGAATAATTGAAAAATCCTATGACGAACTAGGTAGAGACAGTTTGGATGGTAAACCAGTGAAACCCCAACTGACTGAAAGTCCTGAAAAGGTCTTTATTAAAAACATTCTCTCTACTCCTAAAAAGAAGTGGGAGAACACTAAACAGACACTTCCTAAAGAGAAGCGTTCTCAATCCAGAGGTAGGTCTCCTCAAAAGGAGCCATCTGAAAAGAGGTATAACCTCAGGAACATGGATAATTTGAGAAAACCTGCTAGATATCAAGATACTGATACACGTTCCTCTCGTACCTTTCAGACTTCCTCACAGAAATCGGAAAGAAGAGGACAGTCAGAACAAAAGGAAGAACGTGTGAAGTCCAAAGACGTTCAACACGTTCCAAAAAATAAGAAAACCCAATTCACCAAGAAGAAGGTAGCAGGTCTAAAGATCAGACATGCCGAGGATCTTGAGGACACAACTCAAGAACGGGGAGAGGGCCTAAAAATAATACTGGACAGCGCAGCAGAAGTCACCATAGCTCGCAAGATCCTGAAGTATCATCTGGAGACGGTGGACTTGAATGAGTACATTCAGGTTGAAACTGCTGATACCAGGGTTAGTGTAACGCACAAGTTATATGTAGTAACACTCCGGATGGAGGGGGGCATAACTAGGAAAATACGAGCACTCTTTTGGGAGAAGCTGTCTCAGGGTTATGACATTGTTCTAGCTGAACAAGACAGGCCACCTGAATTTGTCAGGGAGTGCCCACATGGCGACAACATAATTATGCCGTACAAAAGGGGGTGGTGATGGACGGAGCATCTGAACCAATCAAACACTCACACCCAGTCAAAAGATCTGGGTTTGATCCATCACCATTCGTTAGCCCACTCTGCCACCCCAGTTCAGACATGGCTATATGCAAATCAGTCTGACCCTGTGCCTCATGGGAACAGTCCAGCCCGAACTGCCAAGCCATGCCTTCCCTGGACCGGAAACAAGCTTCTGAGGACCAGTTTCTGGCATTCCAGCCGTCTTCAGCCCAGCTTGCTTGAATCCAGTGGCAAAGTGAGCAAGGGACTCACATCTGAACATACCCTGCCACACTTATGGCGGCCAAAGCGGTTCAAAAGGGGGTGGTGATGGACGGAGCATCTGAACCAATCAAACACTCACACCCAGTCAAAAGATCTGGGTTTGATCCATCACCGTTCTTTAGCCCACTCTGCCACCCCAGTTCAGACTTGGCTATATGCAAATCAGTCAGACCCTGTGCCTCATGGGAACAGTCCAGCCCGAACTGCCAAGCCATGCCTTCCCTGGTCCGGAAACAAGCTTCCGAGGACCGGTTTCTGGCATTCCAGCCGTCTTCAGCCCAGCTTGCTTGAATCCAGTGGCAAAGTGAGCAAGGGACTCACGTCTGAGCATACCCTGCCACACTTATGGCGGCCAAAGCGGTACAAAAGGGGGTGGTGATGGACGGAGCATCTGAACCAATCAAACACTCACACCCAGTCAAAAGATCTGGGTTTGATCCATCACCGTTCTTTAGCCCACTCTGCCACCCCAGTTCAGACATGGCTATATGCAAATCAGTCTGACCCTATGCCTCATGGGAACAGTCCAGCCCGAACTGCCAAGCCATGCCTTCCCTGGACCGGAAACAAGCTTCCGAGGACCGGTTTCTGGCATACCAGCCATCTTCAGCCCAGCTTGCTTGAATCCAGTGGCAAAGTGAGCAAGGGACTCACCTCTGAGCATACCCTGCCACACTTATGGCGGCCAAAGCAGTACAAAAGGGGGTGGTGATGGACGGAGCATCTGAACCAATCAAACACTCACACCCAGTCAAAAGATCTGGGTTTGATCCATCACCGTTCTTTAGCCTACTCTGCCACCCCAGTTCAGACATGGCTATATGCAAATCAGTCTGACCCTGTGCCTCATGGGAACAGTCCACCCCGAACTGCCAAGCCATGCCTTCCCTGGACCGGAAACAAGCTTCCGAGGACCGGTTTCTGGCATTCCAGCCGTCTTCAGCCCAGCTTGCTTGAATCCAGTGGCAAAGTGAGCAAGGGACTCACGTCTGAGCATACCCTGCCACACTTATGGCGGCCAAAGCGGTACAAAAGGGGGTGGTGATGGACAGAACATCTGAACCAATCAAACACCCACACCCAGTCAAAAGATCTGGGTTTGATCCATCACCGTTGTTTAGCCCCCTTGCTTACTTTGCCACTGGATTCAAGCAAGCCGGGCTGAAGACGGCTAGAATGTCAGAAACCGGTCCTCGGAAGCTTGTTTCCGGTCCAGGGAAGACATGGCTTGGCAGTTCGGGCTGGACTGTTCCCATGAGGCACAGGGTCAGACTGATTAGCATATAGCCATGTCTGAACTGGGGTGGCAGAGTGGGCTAAAGAACGGTGTTGGATTAAACCCAGATCTTTTGACTGGGTGTGACTGTTTGATTGATTCAGATGCTCCGTCCATCACCACCCCCTTTTGTACCGCTTTTGGCCGCCATAAGTGTGGCAGGGTATGCTCAGACGTGAGTCCCTTGCTTACTTTGCCACTGGATTCAAGCAAGCCGGGCTGAAGACGGATGGAATGCTAGAAACCGGTCCTCGGAAGCTTGTTTCCGGTCCAGGGAAGACATGGCTTGGGAGTTCGGGCTGGACGGTTCCCATGAGGCACAGGGTCAGACTGATTTGCATATAGCCATGTCTGAACTGGGGTGGCAGAGTGGGCTAAAGAACGGTGATGGATTAAACCCAGATCTTTCGACTGGGTGTGAGTGTTTGATTGATTCAGATGCTCCGTCCATCACCACCCCCTTTTGTACGACATAATTAAGCCAGCCTTCCCCAACCATGTTCCAATTCATCAAAAATATACCTATGCCAGGAAATGGGCAGTAGCCCAGGCTCCTGCATTATACAAAAATCATGTAGGATGGGATGAAGATTCTCCTCCCCATAAAGTTCAATTAAAAACTCAACCAACTATGCAAAGGGAGTATCCAGTTAAGCAAGAAGCTAAAAAACAGGTCAAGGAGATATTAGATCAACTTGAATACCAAGGGGTGATTGATAGATGCACCTCGTCCATTGAACAATCCTTTGTTTTCTGTCTCCAAACCAGACAATACATATCGTCTAGTTTTGGACTACAGGCATTTAAACTCTTGTTGCAAAACATTTGCAGTACAAAATGCACACAGTGCAGCACTAATGAATAACATCGTGTGTAAAAAATATATAACCACATTAGATATATCTAACGGTTTCTTCTGTCAAACAATCGCACCAGAAAGCAGGTATTTGACCGCTTTCTCAATTATGGGGATACAGCGTCACTTTTGTCGTCCCCCCCAGGGATTCAAGAATAGTCCAGGGTTATTTTCAGCCAGAGTAACAGAGTTACTACAAACGTATGATGATGAGGCATTATCGTATGTCGACGACATCTATCTTACAGATGATAACTTGGATAGGCTCTTGAAAAGAGTGAACACCATTCTACTTGGGTTCGCCTCTGAAGGGTATAAATTCAATTTCAAGAAATCCAGAACTGCCCATCTCAATGTCCTATTCTTAGGATACAAACTATCAAGTGAAGGCAAAAGCCTGGCAGCGAACTTTCTAGAGAAATGTGCACTGCTCCAACCTCCAAAAACGCTGAAAAACTTAGTCAATTCTAGGTTTTCTAAATTTTGGAAGAATATACATTCTAAATTACGCAGAAAGGGTTAAACCTCTTTACGAATTAATCAAACCTGATTTCAAACCAGTTAATTGGACTCAAAAACACACAGAAATTTTTCGTTCAGTGCAAACAGACATGTTGGCAACAACAAATTTACAAACTTGCGTAAACTTACGCAACCTTGTAATCCAAATCATTCCAGGAAGATGCGGATTCACGTACTTAACCTTTAATGACGGAGAAAAAGTACCAATAGCTTTTCAATCACACTTGTACACACAAGCTGAAATGAAATTAACTTCCACAGAAAAGATTCTGGCAGCGGTTCAAACTGCAGTAGCAAAAGAGAGAGCCCTCGCACAGGGAGAGTTCATAATAGTCGTTACACCTGTAACCGCCTTAGGAGCAGTGACAAAAGCGAGCATTCCGAATGCAAAGGCTTTACATCCAAGATGGATACAGTGGGTTAATTATCTTGCTGCAACAGACGTTGAATAAGTTTTTGACCCTCATTTGAAAACACAAGAATTTCTACAATACGAACAAGAATGTCCTCTGCCTATTGAGATTCTGCCTCTAGAACCTTACGGATGTATAATTTATACAGACGGATCAGCACAACCCGCAATTGGGGGTAAACAAGCCTATAGTGCTGCGTGCGTGATTGTTAAAGATCGCTGGCGTGATGGTAAATACCGACCTATGGTCACTAAACCTTCATCACTAGGAGATTGTACAGCTCAGCGAGCTGAACTCCACGCATTCAAGATGGCGTTTGAAAATACTAATCGCGAATTCCCAACACTCTTAGGGGGTCATTAGGATTGCGGTTTTTCCGCATCCTCTGGGCCGGCGGAATCCACCGCCGGCCCGGAGGATGCGGAAAAACCGCAGCGGACCGACCAAAGACCCACCGCCACATTAGGATGGCTGGTGGGTCCTGGTTTCCGTCCGCAGCTTTTCCGCCGCGGTTGGCTTACAACCGCGGCGGAAAAGCTGTAATATGGTGACGGTGTCTCTCAGACACCGTCCACCATATTAGGATGCACAGAAAGAAATGCTTTTACACGGCGGATATTCCGCCGTGTAAAAGCATACGGTGCTTCACTGCGGGGGCTCGCTGCAGGCCCCCTGGGTGAAGGGGGGGTGGGGGGTGCACATGGGGGGTACCTATGATACCCCCCTGCATATGTATGCAGCAAGCGGCAGGCACCGCGCGGTGCCTGCTGCTTGCTGCATACATATGCAATGTATGCTTTTTTAACATTACGGCGGGTGCAGCTTGAAGCTGCACCCGCCGCAATGTTAAATATCCAGGATGTGACCGCCAGGGTGGCGGTCACATCCTAATTTGCACGGAGGGACCGCCGCAGCCCATGCGGACGGTCCCTCCTACTCTAGGGTGGCGGACGGACGCAAGTCCGTCCGCCATCCTAATGAGCCCCTTAGTGTGCGATTCGTATTATTGCATTCAATCTTACAACGAATATTTGCAGAAATGGGTTCAAAATAGTTTTAAAAATGCAAAAGGTGGCCCAATCAAGCATAAATTGCTTTGGGAACAGGTAGTTCTGTTACAAAAAGAACTACAAAAGCGAGCATTCCGAATGCAAAGGCTTTACATCCAAGATGGATACAGTAGGTTAATTCTCTTGCTGCAACAGACGTTGAATACGTTTTTGACCCTCATTTGAAAACACAAGAATTTCTACAATACGAACAAGAATATCCTCTGCCTATTGAGATTCTGCCTCTAGAACATTAGGGATGTATAATTTATACAGACGGATCAGCACAACCCGCAATTGGGGGTAAACAAGCCTATAGTGCTGCGTGCGTGATTGTTAAAGATCGCTGGCGCGATGGTAAATACCGACCTTTGGTCACTAAAACTTAATCACTAGAAGATTGTACAGCTCAGCGAGCTGAACTATAAGCATTCAAGTTGGTGTTTGAAAATACTAATCGCGAATTCCCAACACTCTTAGAGTGCGATTCGTATTATTGCGTTCAATCTTACAACGAATATTTGCAGAACTAGGTTCAAAATAATTTTAAAGATGCAAAAGGTGGCACAATCAAGCATAAATCGCTTTGGGAACAGGTAGTTCTGTTACAAAAATAACTACAAAAGACTCACGTGATCCATACACTGAGTCATCAACGCAATGGCGTTCACGTTGCAGGGAATTCATTGGCTGATGAAGCCGCGAAGGCAGCTGTGCAAACGGCTTCCGCAGCTACAATCACTCATTTAAAAACTAAAATAGACAGCGAAATCATGCAGGCAGTCCAAGCTTCACGCAAGGACAGTGGTAAAACATTACCAAAAGGCTATCCACTCAAATACTCATACATAACTGATGGGAATAATGTTCCTTTTGCTCAAATCCCTGGAGTGCGGGATAGCGTAATCCCATAGATTAGCACTAATTTTAGCAGCACACGAAGGGCTCCCCTCTGCACATGCAGGTGTTTCTGCCACAGTGTGATGAAGCAAAGCTTCGCATATTTTGCGACTTGCTGTATTCATGAACCTCGTTTATGTGTAACAAGGTAATAAGTGTACGTCTTACTAACGTTATATTTAGTTTAAGCAAAGTTTATGAAGCTTGCCTATGTGTATTCCTAATGCATTTAATCCTTGTCCGTAAAATATGGCCGCCGCTTGTATTTAGTCACTGCGCATGCGTCAGTCACACTCACGTGTCCTGACGGGTCTGCAGAAGTGGAGGGAAATTTATGCGCATGCGTAATACATAGCCTTGCCAATAACGTGGTACTGCTAGTGCCACCGCTCTTGTGCCTGTTATATGTAGCTAACATTTAGACTGCATAAGTATAATTTGTAGTGATGAGTTGAAAGTTCAAAACCAAATGATGTGTTTTCATAATGTTATTTTTATGTATTAATTTGTTCTCGCTTACTTTTCATGTACTGCGGGAAATGTGGGTCTGTCTGTACCGAGAGCCATCTTGGAGGTCCCTTCTGCGCATATGCGACTTTCCGGGGACCTGACAACTTTGGCTGATGGAACTTAGCCAGCTGGCAGTGATGGGCAAGATGCTCCTGAGAACTGACCTGAAAACCCAGGAAAACGGAGCCAGTTGTCCTAACTCGGCAACAATGTTAATTGTCACTCGTATTTCTGCACAGTTTCTCATGGGAACCCCAATCTTGCTAGGCGGTACCCAGATATGTAAATGAAGCATCCAAATAGTGTGTTATGATTGGTGTATTACCCAAATCCTACCTTAGGACCAATCGAAATTGGGGATTCTGACACTTTGCAACATTTGGGGGGTGGTACCCTGTCCCAAAACAGTATATCTACCCTGGGTTCACCTAGGGAAATTGTCCGACTTGTCTGGTTTAGCTGACCTGTCACTGACCCATCGTACTCAATAGGTGACTGAAGATACAGAGCGCTGCGGAGCACTCTGTCCGAAATTGACCATAGACTAAGGTTTTACTGAACCTTAAAGTGCTAGGCGAAGCACTTTGCTGGGAGTTCGCTGACCCAATCGGGGTCTTGATCGATAGCTGCAGAGAGGGTGGAGCGCAGGCGTTGCTTCCAAACTGCGGGTGCGGTCCTGTCCTGAGCGGTCCTGTCCTGAGGGTTTGCTGTCCTGTCCTGAGGTCCTGTCCTGATTCCTAATCTGAGGGTATCCTGTCCTGTCCTGGGTGTCCATTCTGCACCTGCTGTCCTCTGAGGGGTATCCTTCCTTGAGGGTTTCCTGTCCTTAACTGACCCGTGGCCAGGGTTTGGTTTCTACACCAGTCTAGGTAAATACTGCTCTAAGGTCTTTAAAACTTGCACCTTTCTATATTTCAGTCTTTTGCTTAAATAAAGACACACCTTTGCACATGTTGATTTTTCCATGCTTTTGCCGCAAACTATTGAATCATAAAGTCGATTGCATATAATTATAATTTGTTCCTATGCTATCCTACCTTTTGGAAATCATATTTTGCATTGCAGTTTGTCATTTTCTGATATGGTCTAGAACGGCCTTACTTAAACTGTCTGAAAACTCCTTGCCTTGAATGCATAGTATTCTCTCTTTACCTCATAAATGCATTTAAATGGTTACCCTGACTTTATTTCTCTATAGTTATGTACTTTTCATTATCTTGGTTATTGATTGCCTTATTCTTGTAAGTTTAATGCTTGATGAAAACGAACTTTAGATAAACATTTTAAAACTTCCAGTTGTCCGTGGTCATTTAAAAACAATATTGAATGTCATTTGAATTTTGCATTTGCTGCCTTTCCTTTTACAGCTAGGCTCCTGATCCATTGAGGTCATAGGTACCCGTGTCGGTGGATGGTAAGTCGGGTACTCTGAATAATAACAGTAGGGAACACACACAATTGGTAGCAGCCCGTGAAGTCGCCCTGTCAATGAATAGTGTGAAGTGAAAGTATATGGGCCCTGAAGCCGGAAACGGCGGAATCATTGGCTGGGTGACCTCGCGCGCTCTATCAGTTTTTCTGGTAGATCAGAGGATGGTTAGGGACTAGCTAAAGGTTAGGCAGGATTAGTTAGACTAGTTAAGTCGGGAGCTGCTAGTACATTAATGCTGCTATAAGAGCGGCTGTTCCGAGGGGACTGATCACTCTCTTGTGAATACGCTGCTAAAATCAATGAATTGTTTTTTCATTATTATTCTTGTTCTTATATTGTTATATGTATTAATCCATGCGTTTGTAAATCGTATTGTTTCTTGTTGTCCGAACTCCCCGGGGAATTGAAAGGGCAAGTGGTGAATAGAATCCATTGTCCTGAGGTCACAGGCTTAAGGAAAGTTAGGTGCAGGTTAGGATAACCGGGAAGCACTAACTAGGGTTTTCTGAATACATGTGTGAATAAATGTCAGTAACGAGGTTCATTGGCAAAATTCCCATAGTGGCGTAACCTAGTAAGGGTCACATCGGAAGAGTAGCAGGTTCCTCGGAGCTAGGGTGAAAGCAGAGGGGTCCGCTGGGAAACCTTAGACTCGGATATATCCCGGAAAGAAGTGGATGAGTTTAGGGGAATAACAGGTTCACCGATGCTAGAGTGAAGGGTAGGCGGAAGAGATCTACCCGCAGCGCGTGAAAAGTAAATGGAAGTAGTTTACTTGCAGTGAAACAAAGCTATCCTGTCTAGACACTTGAGCACTGTGGCGAATGTGTATTTGTTGTAAAATAACCAAGCACTGAGCACTTTAAAAGGAAAGAAAGTTTCCGTTACCTTGTGAAGGGAGGGAGTCAGTCGCGAAGCGCCTCTGACGTCACTCCGTGCCGCGCTGGGATTGGTAGAAGCAGCGGGCGGGTAGCGGGGCTGGAATTGTAAAGTAGGGGTGAAGCGCCGGAGCGTGAGAACAGCCTCACCAAGGGGCCGCGCACCCATTGGCCGAAAATATTTGAACGCGTGCACCTCATTGGTCGCACGGAATTGCAAGACGCGTTCTGATTGGAAGTGACTTTGTAAACAGAGTTAAGCGTAGAAATTGTATGTGGCACTCGTATTGTCCAGAGACTAGACCCGATCCAAGAAACCAAGGGTTTGAAAGGGATCAGTGGAAAGCTAATAGATACGATATTATGTACGGAGCTAAGAGAAAGATGTCCCTTGTAAATAGGGTAAAGAATTATTTCAAAACGGACAAACCGATTAAATCTAGAGAGGGTGTTACTATCCCGCCACCGAATACTCCTGCCTCATTCATGATGTTTGACCGAGGGTACAACACCTGTGTGTGGTTGGAGAACTGGGTAAGGTGCACAAAAGATGACGGAGTATTGGCTTTTCCGTTAGACGGTACCTTCAATGGTAGGATTTTATTCAATTTGAGAACCCGTATGAATGAATTACATCCCAGACCAAGACTAACGCAGTATGAGGCATTAGAGGAATGGGAGATTGAGGCTTTTGAAAGAGAGAAACCCCGGATGGACAAAGGTATGACCAAGTGGTACCCAAGGCTGAAACAGGAGACTAGGGACAAGAGGATGAAACAGTGGAGACAGAGCATGATTGTGGAGGGTCTGTTTCCCATGATGCCAGCATGTACCCTTTCTGGGGGGAGAGAAAAAGACAGAAAAGTGTAAGCATTGGGGAGCCCTTGGAGAGTCAGATGATGAATTGTTAGATGACATCTTTACGAGAAGTCCGCCCCCTTATAATGAGGGAGCCCGACCTTCCAGTGCAGGAGAGAATCTCCAGCGTCCATCTATTAAGGAGGAAGACAGATCCCTATGTAGGGGGGGAAGTGGCCAGGTGTTGCCCTATTTTGAGAACCCCGGACCCGCAGAGGTACGCGATATATATCCTAGAATGCCCGTGAGCTCGGAGGAAAAGTATTCCCGTGAAAGAACGTTTTTCCCCAGACCTCTGTATGAAAACGAAGAAAAGCCAGTAGGTTCAGGAGTGCCCTTTTTGCAGCCTCCATATGGGGAAGAGCGTAGGTCATTTGGCACAGGAACTTTGTTCCCAAAACCAAATTATGGTGGAGGACCAAGTGAAACGCATCCTACTGCCCCGAGTCTTACCCCTCACCTGACCCCACAGATGATACCTGACCGGACATTAGGAAGAGTACTAGATGAAAGGGAGCAAGAAGTCCTAGCTAGACAGAGGACAGAAATAATTCAGAAGATCTCCCAGTTAAATACCAGTCCTGAGGCTTTGACTATTCCGGTAACAATCGGACCAGTGGTTCCGTTGTATGGGAATAATCAAGGAAGTCCAAACCCTCCAGTTATGAACCCTATCATGGCCCCGCCGAGGCAGGAGCCCCTACTGATAGACGATCAGTCCAGTGAGTGCGAGTCCGAAGTGGTGTTCTTGGATCTACCAAACAAACAGACCGGAAAGGGAGTGCAAAAGAGGCATAATCCTTTTGATGCGAAAGAAATTAAATTAGAATCAGCAACAGGGACCAGGAGTGTCTCTTTGGTAACTCCGGAAGAGATTGAAAGTTGGAGTCGTGATTTAGAAAAACAGGCTCCGCAAACGAAACCTTTAGACCTCTACAAGCTGAGGGTAGAAATAGAGGAATTGATGGCAGGAAATGTGGGGTTAGACAGATTAAACACCTATTCTGAAGAAGAGTTGCTGTTTATGTGTAAAAGCCTTACCCGGAGTACTAGGGTGCTCCACGAAAAACTGACCGACACCGCAGCTAGTATGGGGATAGATATATCCAGATAAAAGCCCTTGCAGAAACCATACCGAGCTGAGTTCTCAGACAAGGATTTAGAGAACTTGAATGTGTCAGGGAGGAAGTTGCAGATTAAAGAGTTGCTTGCAGTTTTGCAAAAATGGGGAGATGTGGAGAGGTGGAAAACGAGGTGGGCACGTAAGAAAGATGAGGCCCGATCAAGACAAGCTACCCCTGAGTTCCCTCTGAGAGAAGTAGACAAGCCCGAAACGTTATGCCCCATGCGGGAAGTACCAGGTGGGAGGTATGTGCACGTTCCATGGTCCAGACAGGATATTGTGTCCTTTACTAACGATTTTCCGAAACTACGCGAGAAGCCGGTTGAATGGTACCGGCAAGTGGAAAGGTTCGTAAAGGTGCAAAAATGCCTGTGGAAAGACCTGGATGGGTTTTTCGATATTGTGGTCCCGGTCGATCTATGGACCGAGTGTAAAATAGCCATAGCCTGGCCTAGTGAGGAGTACACAAGAGATAAAGAAACAGGGGAACCTTCGAAGGAAGTCATGAGAAAGTATGAGCAGGTAATTCAGCACTTGAAAGAAAAGGTGCCAGCAAAGGAAACTGATTGGACTAGGATAGATAGAACAACGCAGGAAAGAGAGGAGACAGTGCACTCCTATTATGAAAGGCTGTTGCAGGTGTTTAAAACATACAGTGGTATAGATAACATCGAGATGAAGGACATGACGCATTTCATTTACAGGTTTGTAAACGGTTTAAGACCTGAAATTTGTCAGTGGATAAAAGATAACAAAATCTGTTGGCACTCCAAAAAGGTAGACGAGGTCCTACGGTACGCAAAGTACTGCGAGGACGAAATGGCAGAAAAGAAAAAGCCTCTCAAGGAGAAAGTGATGTGGGCTCAGGTGAAGCTCGCAGAACAGCAGGAAAAGCAGTTGAGTACAATGGTCAAAAATGCTAAGAACGAAGGTCCTGGGGGTGGGGGAGGAAGTAAGCCCCGGCCCAGAATGAGCAGGGAGGAAGCTATGAAGAAATTTCCTTGCCATCAGTGCGGCGAAATTGGACACTGGCGTAACGAGTGTCCTTACTTGCCGGATGATAACCCCAAAACACCTGATTTAATTCCACAGACGCAGAAAGAAAGACCAAGAAAGACTCAACCACAGGTAAAAACAGTTCAGGTGCCTCGAGCACCAAAGCAAGTATACAGGGGAAAACAGGCAGAGGGAGATGAGATAGAAGTCTGGGAAAGCAATGAGAACAGAAATGCAGCAACTTCGCAGTATCTTTTAAATGATACCTTCCTTTGTGATGACCAGTACTGACGGGGCCTGAGAGGGGAGGACGAGGAGTGCGTACTTGGCGCCTCCTTGCCGGTAGACCAGTCCGGACCATACATTGAAGGAAAGGTTGACGGAAATGATGTCACCTTTCTGTTGGATACTGGTGCTACCCGTTCTACTGTGAGAACAGTGGACGTTCCAAACCTACCCCTCTCGGGAGAAGCCATCCAAGTAGTGGGTGTATCTAATCAATTGATTAGTACTCCTGTTACCAAGCCCATGGAGATCTCAATTGGAAACTTTAAGGAAATGCATAGATTTGTCGTTTGCGACACCAGTCCAGTGAACTTGCTGGGACGTGATTTGCTGTGCAAAATGAACTGTACCATCTTTTGCACACCAAAGGGTGTTGAAATTCAGACCCCAGATGAAGACGGCATTTATAAAATAATGTTAGTCCGCCCTGACTCGGAAATTAAACGAATGACCATGCAGGATTTACCCAAAGAACTCCAAGAAGCAGTGAAGCCAGAGGTGTGGGACTTTACTGGGAAAGATGTAGGGTTAATGAAAAATGTGGACCCCATACAGATAGCCATCAAGGACAATGCAGTATACCCCAATACTAAACCCTACAGAATGAATGCAGAAGTGAAAGCTGGTGTTACTCTGGAAATACAGAAATTGCTAGAAGGAAACATCATACAGGAAGTAATGAGTAGCCCATGTAACTCCCCGATTATGGGCATTAAAAAGCCTAGTGGCAAGTACAGAGTAGTACAGGATTTACGAAAAATCAACAAGATAGTGGTCCCCTGCTGCCCTATTGTCCCGAATCCAGCAGTGATTCTGTATCAGATTCCCTGGGATGCTGAGTGGTTCACTGTGATAGACCTGTGTCATGCATTCTTTTCCATTCCCTTGCATCCAGATAGCAAATTTCTTTTCTCATTTGCCTTCAATGGTCACGTGTATTGCTGGAACAGGGTCCCTCAAGGGTACACAGAGAGACCCTCTATCTTTAATCAGATCTTGAAAAAATGTTTGGAAACTTTGGTCTTACCTGGAAACTCTGTCTTAGTGCAATACATAGACGACCTCTTGGTGGCGTCAAAGTCATAGGGATTGTGTGATTGACACCATTGCCCTCCTGAATCATCTGAGTGAGAAAGGACATAAAGTGGCCCCTGACAAATTACAGTTCTGTGCAAAATCAGTGAAATATCTGGGGCACCAGATAGAGAAAGGTGTCGGGAAAGTGACATCCGAGAGAGTGAGAATAATACAAAAGATGCAGTTACCTCGTACTCAGAAAGAGATCAGAATGTTCCTGGGTGTGATAGGATACTGCAGGCAGTGGATTCTGGGATTTGCAGTCCTAGCTAGGCCCTTGATAAAAATGACCAAGAGAGGAACACCAGAAATTGTAGAATGGGATGATGAAAGCTTAACAGCCTTCACCAAACTGCGAGATTGTCTGTGTACAGCCCCTGCATTGGGAATGCCAGACTATTCCAAAGAGTTTGCCCTATTCTGTGACACTCGCGATAATTGAGCGTTGTCAGTCCTGACACAAGATCATGGCACAACGAGAAGGCCTGTGGCATATTTCTCTGCCACCCTGGATCCAGTGGCTGCTGGATTACCAGGTTGTCTGAAAGCAGTAGCTGCTACCTGCGCAAGTTTAGAGCAGAGTGAGTCCATTGTCATGGGACATCCGGTAACTGTGTATGTCTCACATGGAGTGGTAATTTTGTTGACCAGAACAAAAACTCAGTATCTCACCCCTAGTCGGCTGACTAAATATGAGAGGATTCTTGTGGGTGCTGCAAATGTAAACATTGTTAGGTGCAGTATTCTGAACCCAGCCACCTTACTTCCCGACCCAAAGGATATGGAGGGGGGGGTGGATGATGAACATGATTGCATAGACTTAACAGAATTCAACACTAAGCCACGCCCAGACATAAAAGAAACGCCATTGCCTGAGCATGACAAAGAATTATTTGTAGATGGTTCATGTCTAAGGCATGAACAAGGAGGCCTGAGTGCTGCCTATGCGGTAGTCTCCTTAGAGAAAATTGAGGAAGCAGGTTACCTATATCATATAAAGTCTGCACAAGTAGCCGAATTGATTGCTATGATAAAAGCTTGCCAAATTGGGAAGAACCTGCGCATAACAGTGTATACTGACAGTCAGTACTGTTATGGGGTTGTGCATGACTTCGGCCAGTTGTGGCTACAGAGGGAGTTCCTGACTTCATCAGGTACCCCTATTCGAAATGGAAAGGTTGTTCAAGACCTTTTAGAGGCAATCCAGTTACCAAAGGAACTGGCAGTGGTAAAATGTGCTGCTCATAAGAAGAGCATGGACAAGGTATCACTGGGAAACGATTATGCTGATCGAGTGGCCCAATGGTGCGCAAGAGATCGGTATATCGTAAATCCAAAACGAGGGGGGCCAGGAACCAGCTGCCCACTTCAGGTGTTTGAAGAAGTGCCTACATGGGATGAAGTGAAAGAGTGGCAGCAGGCGGCACCTTGGCAAGAAAGAATGAAGTGGAAGGACGATGGGTGTAGACCAAGACGTGTGGATGGTGTCATTTTAGGTCCAACTGGTATGCCTGTGTTGCCTAGACACCTACTTAGCACAATGGCGAGGTTGATACATGAAGGATCACACATTGGTAGGGACGCCATGATTCTAGTGTTCCAACAGACTAGGTACAGTAAAAAGTTCAGGAAAGTAGCAGAGTCCCTCTGCCAGAGGTGCCTGTCATGTCAAAAGATGAACCCAGGGAAGAGGACTGTGGTGGAACTGGGGAAAATTGGGAGGTCTGGGGGTCCCTTTGTAAGGATACAGGTTGATTTAATCACCATGCCCCGGTGTGAAGGAAAGCGATATGTCCTTGTCATGGTCTGTTTATTTTCAAAGTGGGTGGAAGCTTTCCCTACTTCCCAAAATGACGCAAAAACAGTAGCTAAGTGTTTATTAAAAGAACTGATACCTAGGTTCGGGGTGCCAGTCACTATTGAATCAGATCAAGGCTCACATTTTCAGAATGCAGTGATCGACGAACTCTGTAAGGCCTTTGGAATTTCACAAAAGCTTCACTGTGCCTACCGTCCAGAGGCTTCTGGAGTAGTGGAACAAATAAATGGAACTATCAAGAACAGACTAGCAAAACTGTGTGATGCAACGAAATTGACCTGGGTGAAGGCCCTGCCCCTGGTCCTGATGGGACTCAGAAGTATTCCTGATCGCAAGACAGGCCTAAGTCCCCATGAAATCATTATGGGAAGAGTGATGAGACAAGCATGGGTGCCAGGAAGCAAATTGTTGAGTATTACTGATGATTTGGTGCTTGAATACTGCAAGAGATTGGGTGACCAAGTGCGTTCTATCTCTCGCCAGATCGGAGAAGACGCCATCCTCAATCCAATGACTCCTCTCCACAAACTGGTCCCGGGGGACTGGGTGAAGATAAAGAAGCATACTCGGAAGAGCTGCCTGGAGCCAAGGTGGGGAGAAAAACGTCAGGTGATTCTGGTTACTACCACAGCAGTCAAGTGTGCAGGGGTTCCGCGTTGGATACACGCCAGCCACACCCAGAAGGTACCACCAGACGAAGTGCCTGAAGCAGAAGGGCGTCCAGCAGAGGACTCTGCAGGAGCCAGACCAGAAGTAGCTGACGACGTACAGCCCAGTACCAGTCGAGCTGCAGAATCAGCAGATGTTGGCCCAAGAATAGTTGATAACGAACTACCAGGAGCCCAGCCTGCTGAAGGGGTCCAAGAAGCTGAGCCAGAAGTAGCTGAAGACGAGCTGCCGAGCATATGGCCAGAAGAGTGGATTCCCTTGATTGATCTCACCGAAGACCCCATTCGAACAAGTGAACGACTTTGGGAAGGTAGAGAGTGGACTAGAGAGGAAAAGCAAGGCACAGGCGAAGAACCTCAGAATCTTGAGATTCACATCAAAACTGAGGAAGGAGAAGGTCAGACAGGGACAGAGCACGTGATTGATACAGAACAAGTGAATAAGACTGAACAAGTGCCCGATACTGAACAAGTGCAGGATACAGAGCAAGTGTTTGATACTCCTCCACTGACTCCTGATATCGGGAAGGGACAGACTAGACATAGTGTAATAGTTTGAGCAGAAGAAAGTCCAGAGATCGAAGTGCTTGAACAGGATCAGATAGAATTAGAAGAACGTGTTCAGGAAACAGAGTCAGAGACACTTGAAGAGCAAACACACAATTTACCTGAACAAGGCCAGATTAGTACCCAGGCAGAAGAAACAGATGCTAGCCCTGGAATTAGTCAGATAGAAGAAGAAGAAACTGAAGCAGAATTGCCACAAGCTAATGAAAATAAGAGGGCAAGAGAAGAAAACGAAGTCCAAGTACCAACCAAAAGACTTAAGAAAAGAAAGCATCTTGAGCCTAGATACATAAAGAAATTGAGATTGAGAATAAAAACAGTAGAAGAAAAACGTGCAGAAGAAAGGAGAAGTGCTCGCATAGCAGAACAACCAGAAGACACTTCCAAAAGAAGGAGTGATCGGATAAAGAGACAAAACAAAAAGTACAAGTCACCTGAATGGACACTTGTGTTAGAAGAACTTGAAGATCTCGATATCACTGACGTAAGCGACGGAGAGCCCGTCCCTGAGTATTCTGACGAAGAGGAAGAAGAGCCACCGTGAATTTGCACAAAGTAAGATACTTGTGTAGAGACACAAAGAGGGGTTGAAAAACTTCTTCTAAAGCCAAAATGTCTGATTCAAACGTGAATGTTAGACCTAGTCGTAGCGGTTGCAAAACTTGCTGCAAGGTATGTGTCTGTAGTATAGTTGTCCTGATATTACTCTGGATAGGACTAACAATTTTCATTCCCTTTGCTGTAAGCAAAGATACTAATATTGTCCCTACTGAAATTGTAAATACTGACAGTGAAGAGCTGACAACACAGAGTGTAGCTAGACATGAGAGAGCACTGAGACAAACAAAACAAGACTTAGAAGCATCAGATGAGGGAGAACTACATTATCATAGAATTAAAAACAGGACACGCTTAAATGTTTTTGCAAACTTGTTAATACACTATGTAGAGACTATGGAAATTGAAGATTGCTATGTCTGCATGAAGCTACCTACCTCTGTAGCTGAAGGCGTGACATACCATCACTTACCGCTGACATACGGAATTTCCTGTAGCATTTTAGCTAGTTTATTTTACAAAAGAGGACCGTTACAGTACTATTACTCTAATAATGACGTGATCTTTTCTGAGCTTCCTATACGTGGGAACTTGAATCCTGTACATACCAAAAGTGACGCAATACGATACATGGGAGATTACTTCCTAACTATAGGTAATATCGACATAGCTGACGCACACAGAGATAACTTGACTTGTTCTTTGCATGAGCAGGAAAAGATGTTCCTAAACATGGCAGAGAAAAGGAGAATTAAAATACAAAAGAAGGCTAATGACGAAAGTCAGAAAAAGCCAAAGTGGGCAGAGAACATGGAAGGCACCTCAACTGGTGGGGCGGGTCCTGCTCTGTTGCTGGATTTTGAAAATAAAGGCAAGCTATGTCTTCACCGCGAGAAGACTAGCTATTATAATAACATTTTCATTGGTTCCAGTGAATGCGAACATAATTACAAGGTAATTGGAGGTTGGGGTTTCAAAAATGGGTCAGAGCCTGTGTTTCCTGGAATCTATTATATTTGTGGGGACAAGGCTTATTTCAAATTGCCGGATCACTGTTATGGAAGCTGCTATTTTGGCATTGTCTTCCCGAAAATATACCATGTGAATGGAGTTGCTGGAAGCAGTGAAAATACTAATGGCTTAGTGCGTAGTAAAAGAGAAAGCATAGGTGAAATAATGGGTAGTATTTTCAGTGCACTGATACCTGGAGTGGGAGTGGTTCTGAACACTCACAGAATTTGCAAATTGTCCACTATAGTGGATGTGTTGTCGACTGAGACAGCTCATGGATTTCTGTTGGTCAATACCGAAATGGTTGCGATCAGATCAATGGTTTTGCAGAATCGACTTGCTCTTGATACCTTATTGGCGAAAGAGGGCGGAGTCTGCCGGATGTTGAAGGCGCAACATTGTTGCACTTATATTCCGGACAAAAGTGTGCAGCTCAAAAGATATGTGAGAAACATTACTAATTTGGCAAAGGAACTCAGACCACTCGAGGTTGATAGTGCCTGGAAGAGACTGGTAGATGGTCTCTCAAATGTAGGTCATTGGTTTGCTAGTATAGGTAAAGGCTTATTGTTTAAAGTACTGATGCCAATTGGAATTATAGGTCTCATCCTATTTTTCATATTTGTCTGTTGCAAATGCCGTAAACACACCAGAAAGCATGAAGTGAATGCAAGAGGGGTGAAACGAAGTGTGGATGAGCTCGAATTGGAGGAAATGAATAATCAGATCTATAAAAAGGTGAAAAATTCTCACCCTACCAAAACTGAAAGGGAGAAACTGGAGAAATTACTGGAAGAGATAGAGTTGTACAAAGTGTGAAAGAAAGTTGGCATCTGGTTCCATTAAATTTTGTGATGATAGTAAATATCATCAAAGAGGGGATTGATGAAGCAAAGCTTCGCATATTTTGCGACTTGCTGTATTCATGAACCTCGTTTATGTGTAACAAGGTAATAAGTGTACGTCTTACTAACGTTATATTTAGTTTAAGCAAAGTTTATGAAGCTTGCCTATGTGTATTCCTAATGCATTTAATCCTTGTCCGTAAAATATGGCCGCTGCTTGTATTTAGTCACTGCGCATGCGTCAGTCACACTCACGTGTCCTGACGGGTCTGCAGAAGTGGAGGGAAATTTATGCGCATGCGTAATACATAGCCTTGCCAGTAACGTGGTACTGCTAGTGCCACTGCTCTTGTGCCTGTTATATGTAGCTAACATTTAGACTGCATAAGTATAATTTGTAGTGATGAGTTGAAAGTTCAAAACCAAATGATGTGTTTTCATAATGTTATTTTTATGTATTAATTTGTTCTCGCTTACTTTTCATGTACTGCGGGAAATGTGGGTCTGTCTGTACCGAGAGCCATCTTGGAGGTCCCTTCTGCGCATATGCGACTTTCCGGGGACCTGACAACTTTGGCTGATGGAACTTAGCCAGCTGGCAGTGATGGGCAAGATGCTCCTGAGAACTGACCTGAAAACCCAGGAAAACGGAGCCAGTTGTCCTAACTCGGCAACAATGTTAATTGTCACTCGTATTTCTGCACAGTTTCTCATGGGAACCCCAATCTTGCTAGGCGGTACCCAGATATGTAAATGAAGCATCCAAATAGTGTGTTATGATTGGTGTATTACCCAAATCCTACCTTAGGACCAATCGAAATTGGGGATTCTGACACTTTGCAACATTTGGGGGGTGGTACCCTGTCCCAAAACAGTATATCTACCCTGGGTTCACCTAGGGAAATTGTCCGACTTGTCTGGTTTAGCTGACCTGTCACTGACCCATCGTACTCAATAGGTGACTGAAGATACAGAGCCCTGCGGAGCACTCTGTCCGAAATTGACCATAGACTAAAGTTTTACTGAACCTTAAAGTGCTAGGCGGAGCACTTTGCTGGGAGTTCGCTGACCCAATCGGGGTCTTGATCGATAGCTGCAGAGAGGGTGGAGCGCAGGCGTTGCTTCCAAACTGCGGGTGCGGTCCTGTCCTGAGCGGTCCTGTCCTGAGGGTTTGCTGTCCTGTCCTGAGGTCCTGTCCTGATTCCTAATCTGAGGGTATCCTGTCCTGTCCTGGGTGTCCATTCTGCACCTGCTGTCCTCTGAGGGGTATCCTTCCTTGAGGGTTTCCTGTCCTTAACTGACCCGTGGCCAGGGTTTGGTTTCTAAACCAGTCTAGGTAAATACTGCTCTAAGGTCTTTAAAACTTGCACCTTTCTATATTTCAGTATTTTGCTTAAATAAAGACACACCTTTGCACATGTTGATTTTTCCATGCTTTTGCCGCAAACTATTGAATCATAAAGTCAATTGCATATAATTTTAATTTGTTCCTATGCTATCCTACCTTTTGGAAATCATATGTTGCATTGCAGTTTGTCATTTTCTGATATGGTCTAGAACGGCCTTACTTAAACTGTCTGAAAACTCCTTGCCTTGAATGCATAGTATTCTCTCTTTACCTCACAAATGCATTTAAATGGTTACCCTGACTTTATTTCTCTATAGTTATGTACTTTTCATTATCTTGGTTATTGATTGCCTTATTCTTGTAAGTTTAATGCTTGATGAAAACGAACTTTAGATAAACATTTTAAAACTTCCAGTTGTCCGTGGTCATTTACAAACAATATTGAATGTCATTTGAATTTTGCATTTGCTGCCTTTCCTTTTACAGCTAGGCTCCTGATCCATTGAGGTCATAGGTACCCGTGCCGGTGGATGGTAAGTCGGGTACTCTGAATAATAACAGTAGGGAACACACACAATTGGTAGCAGCCCGTGAAGTCGCCCTGTCAATGAATAGTGTGAAGTGAAAGTATATGGGCCCTGAAGCCGGAAACGGCGGAATCATTGGCTGGGTGACTTCGCGCGCTCTATCAAGTGTCATTATTAAAACAGAGATACTGGTGGCCACGTATGAGGAAACAGACCGGAAATTATGTTTTGGAATGTGAAATCTGCCAAAAGATTAAAGTCTCTACAGTGAAACGTCCTGCGCAGACACCCCTACTAATTTCAGATAAACCATTAGCATGCGTTTACCTGGACCACTGCGGTCCTTTACAGAGGGATGACAATTATAAATATATCATGGTCGCAGTGGATTCATGCTCGAGATACATTTGGATGTGGCCTCAGCACTCGGCTGACGCCCGAACTCTTATAACAGATTTGCAAGTCTTTATCGGCACATACGCAGTTGGCATGCTACATTCTGACCAGGGTCCTGCCTTTAGCTCAAAAGCTTACAAGGAGGCCATGGCCAGCTTGGGCGTTGCATTGCGGTATTCAAGTCCATTCCATCCTAAGGAAAATTCGGTACTGGAGACAAAAAAACGGGTCTTAAAGCAATCTATAACAGCTAGGGTATTAGGCTCGGGTGACGAATGGGTCAAACATCTAATAAGTGTCCAACGTAGTGTAGTGTAGTTCCTATTATCCCAATAGGCTCTGCGCATTGGAATAATATCTTCAATAGTATAGACCTAGGGCAGAGGTTAACTAGGTCTTCTACCGACGATATTAGACTTAAAGTTTTGTGTTTGCCAGCTAGCTCAGAGTTCACTAGAAACTTTCTCGAATAGGCAAGGAGGATTTTAACCTCCCTGGATAGACAAGAAGGGATTTAGTTTCTGACAACCATAGAACATGACAACTTTGCTCTCCCCTAATCAAGAGTGTATCTCTAGAGTCGTGTGAAAACAATAGACAACTTATTTTACTCAGTCAGTACGTGCATTCTTAGTTTCACCAGTTTGTAGAGAAATAAGAGATGGGCGTGGTTCAATAAAAGATGTTATTTATTGATCAGTCTCTTTTCTCATACAAGAGAAATGAATCGCTATTATTGCAATACTTGTAGTTAAGTAAAGTGCATACAGTAGAGACAGAATTATAAAATAATACTGTAAAAGCATTGATATGGTTTCTGAGCCATATGATACTTTAAAATGGATAAAATAGACACATACATATATACATTTGACTAATCGTACTCAACTGGTGCTTCTAACCACGCCTACCCCAATGTACCTGACCTAAGCCTAATACGTGGGCGGGAGTAGATAAGTAGCAGTTTAAGTTAAGTTTGTTTTGCCAAGGGACTGACTCGAGAATTCTCTGCAAGGGGTTATTCAGTTCTGTACCCGAGATCTAGAATGATGGAGGGCTGGTATCTCTTATCCCAGGACTTGATATTCCAGCTGCCTGCGAGGGCTGCTTGGAAGCGCCGGAGCTGGATTTCTCGGCAGGAGAAAGGCAGCGTCTCGTTCTCAGCGCGTCAGGAAGGCGGGGCAGCGTCTGTGGGCTTCGCTCTCTGCTGGGCTCCTCAGCACGTCTCGCTGCTCCGATCTCGTCACCACCGCATGTGTTTGCTTAAGGCAATGTCGGTAATATTTATACCTGAAAGGTGCCGAGATTGACGTAAGGATGGACATATATACGTCAATAAGGATGTCATATGAACTGGCTCGTTCGCACATTCTTTTGCTGAAGTTCTCGGTGAAATCAAAACAATGGCTATGGGAATTTCCCAGGTCGCTGTAGGTTTGATTTGTTTTGAGAACTCCGTATGCCTTATCAGGGGCTGGAGGAATATCGCTTGTCTAATTAGATGGCATGCGTTATGACCTAATCAGATAACGCGCTTCTGTGCCGTGGTGTGGCTTAATCAGATAACGGTTTTTGCACCGTTGGATGGCTGCTAGTTAATTATTAACCAAACCAGGGTCAGGAATAGGGGAATCGATACAGTACCTATAGGAATACATCACACCCACTCCACGTAGACTATGTCCATATTTACAAATCTAGGCATAGTGAATATCAGTAGCGTTTGTGTATACCGTACCACGCCAAAAATACATTTATATGCATTCCGGAAATTGGATTTTTCATAGACTATATGAAACACAACCACATATACTGTCACGTATACTATATGCACAAGCTGTCTAATAATGCTAAACATATAACGCATATTTCTAAATTCAGCATCAATAAACGCGAAAATTACACATGAAATGGCTCTAAATACAGAAAAAAAATGCGAGACCATTTCATCACAATCATAAATTTATGTATAACAGTGCTAGCATAGCGAATGTCTTGTGACTACCTAAAAATAGAAATTTAGTTCTCTAAGAATAACGTCTACTTTAAGCAGAAGATAAGTGTCCCAAAAATCGTAAATATTTTGGAATTGGGGAAAAGTTCTTGCAGTCTGAAAAAATGAGAGAATTTTTCATATCGCTTTTCTTTAAAAAGTTGAAGGCCAAATTCAGCATGTAGGGAACTCCGAGTGCCAATTTGCTCAAAGTTATTCCTGCTGTTCTGGTGAAAACATCATATCATTTAGACTGTTGAAAAAACTGTCAACAGCTTCTTGCGTAAGTTCCACTAATTCGGAAAAAGTTGTTACCATGCATTCATGAGCTTGAGCATGATTGCCTCCATTGATGTTTTGATCAGCATAGCTGACTGAAGGTCGTACCTGATCGATGCTGCTTTCATCTTGTACTTCACTACCCCTCAATCGTAGTGGTGAAGACTCCACGAATGCCGTCATCAGGATTGGTAGCCGCTGGGGACAGCACAATGCATGAGCCGTTACCGGACCCAACAAGGTATCTGCGTCCATTGGCACATCCGATTGTAGTGCCAGACAGGTGTCCGACACGCATTCTTCGCCGCATAGCAAGCATCTTAATACAGGCATAACACAATTTTGCCACATTGGTCTAAATGAAAGAAACCAAGTCATGTTCAGGTCTCTAAGCCGGGATAGTCCAAGGATTTTAGTTACCCGGTCCCGGTAGCCAATGACTAGGATCATTTCTTCCCTTGTCGCAGGTGTTTTGTCTGTGACACGGTTTGCCATAGCGAAATAACAGGATCAAAAATAGAATACCCGCTACTCGTCCTAAAAGGAGAGGAAGTCCGCCAAAAATGGAATGGACAAAGTCTGGAAAAATACCCAGGATGGCTTTGAATGGAGTTAAAGCACCCGAAAACACTGCTTTAAATACACTGGAGATACCAGTGGTATCAGAAATATTTCAGATTTCGTTCAGTATTTCTGCGAAATGTATGGGGGAATTAGTTGATAACAATGAATGAATCTCTTCTGTTGTCCTTGCAACTTGGAGATCATACGTTTCTTTTGATGACGTGAGCCTCGTCGGCGTCTGTAGGAGCACAGTTTTCATTCTGCTTAGAGTATCTATTCGAATAGAAGCAATTTTCAAATCGGGCCATAACCTTGCCTCCCTGTCTGCAGAGTCGCTGGGGAACAATACATGTTCACAGCACATGACCTTCCTAGTCACATTTATGAGATAAGGTTTTCCGGGCAGCAAACTACAACATCTGCGATCCACAATTAGAATGTAACTCCTGTTCGAGAGTCTCCTAAAGAATGGTTCTATTCGCGTTGCAGGTGTGCCTAGCTGGTAACATGAAAGGTTATTTGAAGTCCCTTCACAGGCTCCGTGCAAACTAATACCCTGACACAGAAGTGTACCGCTCAGTGATCTTGCACAATTATCGCCACTGAGAAACACTTTCTGGCCTTTATTGCTGACACATTCGTGTGTATAGGGAAAGTTCCATATTGACTTAATATATCCTTTACCCAACCTTTCATACTGGCCTGCCGGTATATATTTTTGGCAGAATTGAAACTGGAAAGTAGTTATCGGAATATTTATTATTCCATGTATTATCCATTCAATGACAGGTCGTTCTGACATTGTCAATGGTAATCTCTCAAGTTTTTCAATGCTCATAATTGTATAGTCAGCACCCTTCTGTGCCAAACTGATTTGTTTATCAGTGAGATTAAAGATATTAAATAATGACGTTGTGTTGATTAAACGCCAAGGCACATAGCCAGAACGCAAATTTTGTAACGTCCAGCCAAGCTGTACAATAGAACGCAATTGGGACTGACCGTGTTGTAACATCAGTAAGTCTTGCGATATTATATCGATTGCTGAAGACACAATGCTGTCCAAAGAATATATTCTGGAGGACAGAGTCACTAACCCATTGTCCACCACAGAAAGTGATTTTTCCAAATTAATACGGTCAATTTCCCGTATTTTTTCTGCTGTCTCAATTTGAGTTACTTTCCAAATTTCGTTATAAGCTGCATATATAGAGGCCGCTATGAAACGTTTTTGACGCTGTTTGCGTGGTCCCAATATGAAATCACGCAAGTCAGCACCTTCTGTAAGTAAAGTTAGGTGTTGCTTAATTTCAGCCAGTGTGGACGTTTGTAGCCATTGAAGGCAGAGCTTGCCCACGCTGTAGGTTGTTACTATCCCTGGATGTTGTCTTTGGGAATATCTAGGGTCTGGCCTAGTCAATGTGAACCCCTGTTCTTTGTTCAGGAATCTGTCTTGACAGTTATTTGTATCTGTGGGCCAGATCAACCATTTTTTCCATTCAGGATGTGTTCTGTTTTGGTTTAATATATGGTTTACGTCTACCTCAACATCTATAGAGCTATTACTGTTCACTGTTGGCTTTGGAATAGACGGTTTGTTCAAATCTTTGATTTTGGCTAAGCCAAGACAGGTAGTTTGTTGAATAGTGTCGTTCAAAAATATAATTTGTTCTGGGATCATGCAGGCTCTAAACAATGATTCTATACCTTGTACTTGCCAATCTCTTGTACCCCAAACAGTTTTTGCTTCAATATTATTGTTCCAGAAATCAAACCCAAATGTATTCATTTGTTCAAAGAATGAATCGGAATATATCAATTTTGTGTTTGTAAGCATGGTCTTCATACCTGTCTTATTTGACAATTTGAAATAAAATGTTTCTGCATTACTTGTGTTAAACCCTGAAAAGTATGAATATTTATCATAAAATGTTTTTGAGCTATCTTTTGGAGGAGTAGCACAATGCTCCCATTGGTTATAATTTAAAACATTTCTAGGTTGAGCAGATTTATGTAGATAATGGTTACCATAATGGTTGTAGCAGAACATCTGATCATAATTAGATGACCCCTGCAAATAATCATGTTCTGTAAATTTAGCAGACATAACAAGATCAGACATCATATCATTGATACTTTCAAAGTCCCAATCATCTGCAAATGAGCTTGGTTTTACAAAGTCACTCAATGAGATCTTGAATTGGTGTGGATACTTCAGGATTTCAACCGGACCATAGATTTCATAATCAGTTTTGTCCCATGCTACACCGCCTGGTATAGGATTGGCTGTGAAGTTTACTGAAGAAAGTTCTCTTTTCTCGATGTGTGAAGATGTGTGTGGTTTAAGGACCAAGTTGATTTTCTGGCTTGCTGTGTCCATTTTAGCATATTTCCCCTCAATGAAATGTCCCAAACATAGTACTAGGATGAGCCAAAGAATGAGGATAAATGCACCGAATGCCACCCAAAATTCAATCCATGGAGAGATCAGATAGGTTTCTTTCAGCTGTTGAAAAAGTTCCTTAGCTTTGTCTTTAAAAGTTTTTGTTGATGGCTGTTTCTTTGCTTCACTCAGGTCTTCAGATGAATCATCGAAGTTGATGAAGTAGCCGGATGCTGTTCTGTCAATTGTTCCAACTGTTTTTGGATTTTGCTTTGTTTCATTAGCGAAGTCTGCAGTTACATCATCATAGGTTGTTGTTTCTTGATGAAAAGTTTTAATTTGGGTTTTAAGAGGTTCAAGTTCCATTGCTTTGTTGCATAGTCCTTGTTGATTCACTGTAGATTTCCCAAATGTGATCAGTCTTCCATTTTGAGCCTCTGTATTCGTAGCAAACATTGGTGTTCTGCTACTTCTTGGGAGTCCACTTGGCCTACTGTTTGTTATCGGCCACATGATTGTGGTTTAACCAGGTCGATGGATACAACTCTGTTCTCCTTTTTACCAGCAAGGGGCGGTAGTACTACTGATCTTGTCCCGTTGACAGACAAGACAGGAACTGCTTTTCTGTAAGAAGGCCCAAATTCCTTCTTTACCGCGATCTTTTCTCTGACTAGATCCCCGACTTTTGGAATCCAGACAGGCCTTGCTGGGACAGGTGGTTTCTCTTCAGTGGTTGTTGGCTGTTGTTTCAGTTTTATGTTGCTCAGGTCTTTTCTTGTTTCATTTAAGTCCTGCAAAATAGCCAAACGATCTTTGATATCAAAGCTTTTGTCTTTAACCACTGAAGTCTGACTATCAAGATCTTGGATTATCATTCTAGTCCCGAACAATAGTTCGTACGGACTGAACCCTTTCAGAGAATTCCTTGGCAGGTTATTTAGACTGCGTTGGACACTTATTAGATGTTTGACCCACCCAGTACCCGAACCTAATACCTTTTCCGTTATAGATTGCTTTATGTCTTGGTTTTTTCTTTACACCATCCCGTATCCCTCAGGAAGGAAGTGAGAAGAGTCCCGCTATGCTATGCTCATTTGGCCATTCTGCCCCATAAGCTTGAGTGCTAAAGGGAATACATTAGTCAAAACGTAGCATGCTCCTAGCGTATATGCCATTCTAGACTCGCAAATCTTTGTATAACAGTCCAGACGTCAGCCGAGCGCTGGGGTCTACATTATAAGTGAAAATTAATCTTTTTATGTTAATATAACGATTTTTCGTGATGGGTACTTTCTTATTGTTGTTCTTTTTCTGGAGTGAAGTGCCATGGTAATAGTCCTCCTCGCTCGCAACTGCGATCTGTATTGCAGTCTGGGCAGTTTTTTACAAAAATGTGATGATGCAGGCTCATGCCTGGCCACCAGTACACTGATTGTAATTCATCCAGAGAATCTTTTAGTTTAAGGTGTCTGAGACCCTCACCCATATGTGCGTTTGCTATTAACAAGCCTCTCCTGTCCGTGTTTGGAATCACTCTATCCCCCACTCCAGGGATTCGAGCAAAAGGAACGGAGTTTGCATCGATTATGTATGTATAATTGAGTGGATAATTGATCGGTAGCGCCGAGCAGTCGCCTTTTGATGACGTTTTCACCGCAAGCACAGTTTCACCGTCAATGTGTTTTTCTGTATGCTTTTTTGTAGCTACGGAAGCCGGTTTAGTTGCTACCGCTGTGGCTGTCCCAGCCAATGAATTCCCTGCAACGTGAACGCCATCACGCTGATGACTCAGTGAATGTATCACGTGAGTTTTTGGTAGTTCTTTCTGTAAAAGAACTACTTGTTCCCAAAGCACTTTTTGCTTTATTGTTGCACCTGTGTCATCTTTGTAATCGTTTTGAATCCATTTCTTCAAATCGTTATTGTATGTTTTGACGCAGTAATACGAATCGCACACAATAAGTGTCGGGAATTCGCGATCGGCATTACCTAGCGCCATTTTTAATGAAATTATTTCCGTTTGTTGTTCTGAATTATTTTCCACTGAGTGTGTTTTTGTAAGTAGAGGTCTTAATTTACCTCCGCGCCACACTTCTTTTACAATTTCGCATGTGGCCTTGTAAGCCAGCTCTCCCCAAACTGAGGGTTGAGCATGCCCGTCTGTATGTATTACACAGGCGTACTGTCGTAAAGGCAGAATGTCGATTGGCAGAGGGTATTCTTTCTCATATTCTAGATCTTTTAAATCTTTCATTTCTGGGTCAAAATAGTATTTTACTTTGTCTGTAGCAACAGAAATTACCCATTGTATCCATTCTGGATTTAGTGCAGTTGTTGGTAAATTACATGGTGCTGTTAATGCCTCAAAAGCTGATTCTGCTGTTCTGACTGTAACCTGTCTACCGTCTGCTTGGTATTTTTCTTTTTCTACAGCTGTTTGAACCGCATGAACAATGTTTTCTTTAATACTGAACCTTCTTTCAGCTTCTGTGTACAAATGTGATTTGTATGCTATTGGTACCTTCTCTCCCTCATTAGAGGTCAGGTATGTGAATCCGCATCTTCCTGGGATGACTCGAATCACAAGGTTGCGTGTGTTATCGCGTGTTTGCAGTTTTGTTTTAACTAACATGTCTGTTTGTAAAGATCTCAAAATTTCTGTGTGTTTTTGAGTCCAATTGATTCTTTTAAAATCTGGTTTTATTAGGTCATAGAGAGGTTTAACCCTCTCTGCATAGTTTATAATATAAGTTCTTCCGAAATTCAGGAAACCTAGAATTGATTGCAAGTTTCTCAGTGTTCTAGGTGCTTGGATTACAGCATATTTCTCTAGGAAATTGTCAGCCAGGCTTTTGCCTTCACTTGATAATTCATATCCTAAAAATAGGACAGTCAGATGGGCAATTCTTGACTTCTTGAAGTTGAATTTGTAACCCTCTGCTGCGAACCCAAGTATTATGGTGTTCACTCTTTTCAAGTGAGTATCCAAGTCATCATCTGTTAGATAGATGTCATCGACATAAGATAATGCCTCATCATTATACATTTGTAGTAACTCTGTTACCCTCGCTGAGAATAATCCTGGGCTGTTCTTGAAACCTTGGGGCAAACGACAGAAATTTTGCTGCGAGCCAAGTATTGAGAAAGCGGTCAAATATCTGCTTTCAGGTGCTATATTTTGACAAAAGAATCCATTAGAGATGTCTAATGTTGTTTTGTATTTTTTGCGCACTATGCTATTCATTAGTGCCGCACTGTGTGAGTTTTGTACTGCAAACGTTTTGCAGCATGAGTTAAGGTGTCTGTAGTCCAAAACTAGACGATATGAATCATCTGGTTTGGAGACAGGAAACAAAGGATTGTTCATTTGTGAGGTGCATGTTTCAATCACCCCCTGGTATTCAAGTTGATCTAAGATCTCCCTGACCTGTTTTTTAGCTTCTTGCTTAATTGGGTACTGCCTCTGTGCAGTCGGTTGAGATTTTAACTGTATTTTGTGAGGAGGAGAGTCCTCATCCCATCCCACATGATTTTTATATAGTGCAGGAGCCTGGGCTACTGCCCACTTCCTTGCAAGAGTATATTTTTTATGAATTGGAATATGATTTGAGAAGGCAGGCATAATCATTTCTTCGCCATGAGGGCACTCCCTGACAAACTCTGGTGGCCAGTCTTTTTCAGCTAGAAGGATGTCATAGCCCTTGGAGAGATTATCCCAAAATAGACCCCTTATTTTCCTAGTCTTATCTCCCTCTATACGTAAAGTTATTTCATATATTTTATGAGGTTTGCTAACTCTGGTATCTGCAGTTTCCACTTGAATGTATTCATTCGTGTCCACTGTCTCCAGATGATTCATCAGGATCTTGCGAGCTATGCTCACTTCTGCTGCGCTGTCTAACATTGTCTGAGCCCACTCTCCGTTTTTCAGCTGAGTCCTCAGGATCTTTGGCATGTTTGATTATTTTAATGCTGGCTACCTTTTTCTTTGGAAATTGTAACTTTTTACTTTGATGAGCAGGTTCTTTGTCTTTGGACTTGACGAGCTCTTCCCGTCCTCTTCTTTCCGATTCCTGCGAGGAAGTCTGAAAAGATCGAGAGGGACGTGTATCAATATCTTGATATCTATCAGGTTTCTTCAAATTATCCCTATTTCTAAGGTTGTATTTTTTCTCAGAGGGCTCCCTCTGGGGAGACTTGTGTCCTTGGTCCGGAGACCTTTCTCTCCGCCGAGGAGACCTTCCTCTGGACTGGAATCTTTTTTCTTTGGGAGTGGATTGTTTATTTCCATCCCAGTTCTTTTTTGAAGTGTTTACATTATTTTTAATAAACACCTTTTCAGGATTTTCAATTAGTTGGGGTTTCCCTGGTTTCCCACCCAAACTATCTCTTCCTAGTTCTTCATAGGATTTTTCTATGATTCTGGCAAGTTCAAATGGTTGGTCTGCTATATCTGTTTCCTTCAATCTTTGGCGGATCGCCACATTTGCTGCTTCCCCTTTTATGTTTGCTAGTAATATTGCCGAGACCTGCTTGAAGTCTTTCAGTAATTTCATACCCAGAGTTAAAGCAGGTTCTGGACCGTATTCATTTTGAATCTGTTTTAGCACCTCTGGTATTACCGCCATGGACGGAACACCATGTGTTTTTGTGTAAATGGAAGCAAAGACTGTACCCCAAGTGTCACAGTCCTCCACATGTGGTGCGATCCCCATTGGGAGACAGATAGTCAGAATTCTGTGTTTCTCCACAGGGGTGGTATTTGGAAATACCGCCTCTATTTGAGTTATTTTCTGTGCTAACCAGAATGGAATTTGTTCCCTTTTAATGGGTACTTTACCTAGACAGGACTGTATGTTCTGTGGTGTGATTTTATTTGTGTTCCCCTGATGAGGGGCCAGCTGTGGAATTTTAATAGCTGTTTGGACTGTTGAAGTCCGCATTACATATTGGACTAACTGTCTGTGTATTTTAATCAGTTGTTTTAACTGTGTTAAAAGTTCTGGTATTGACATTTTTCCAATGTCTGGATGTGGTGTGTAGCTGGCTAGAACCGGCCACGTTGCTCCTGGTCTACCTAGTGGACCGAGCCTGGTGATGTGATCATTATGTTTTAGGGCGCCTTTAAACCAGAGCAGGTGCTCTTGGTATTTGAGTGGTATTTCCACCTCCTCGAAAGGGGTGTACTCATCCGGAGGTTCCTCTATCTTGTAATAATGGAACTCCTTTGTTACAGCGTTTGCTGCTGGAAAATTTATCCATGAATGGAATACCTCTGTCTGCCGATATTCGTGTGCCTCAATTACGAATATGACTGTACCACCTCTTGGTGTCAGTCCATGTTCTATAAGTTTTAAGGTTATAGTTTTTCTTATGCTGACCGGGATGAGTATTGCATCCAGGTCTTGCTGTACGAGACTTGTGTCTTCCGCTAGGAGTTGAGCTGCTACTCTAGCTGTCTCCCTTTCTTCTTCAGTTTCTGACATTTTACTGTCAAGAAGGGTTTTTGTTGCAGATCAGGTTTCCACGGAAACAAAGATTAGATGCACAATATTTTGGAACACTGTATCCTTCAACGTTGAATAAACCAAAAACCATACATAGGAGTCTCCTCCTACTAAGTTTGGCGGATTTAACCTTTCGCCCACTCCAGACGTCTTTGGAGTTTTATGGGAAAAAAGGGTCTGTGTGAAAAAGCACGACTGAGTTACTCTAATGTCTTGCGTTAGATTTATCGCCTATCCAAACCGTTGGGCGCCATGTAGTGTAGTTCCTATTTTCCAAATAGGCTCTGCGCATTGGAATAATATCTTCAATAGTATAGACGTAGGACTGTGGTTAACTAGGTCTTCTACTGACGATATTAGACTTAAAGTTATGTGTGCCAGCTAGCTCAGAGTTCACTAGAAACTTTCTCGAATACGCAAGGAGGAGTTTAACCTCCCTGGATAGACAAGAAGGGATTTAGTTTCTGACAACCATAGAACATGACAACTTTGCTCTCCCCTAATCAAGAGTATATCTCTAGAGTCGTGTGAAAACAAAAGACAACTATTTTACTCAGTCAGTACGTGCATTCTTAGTTTCACCAGTTTGTAGAGAAATAAGAGATGGGTGTGTTTCAATAAAAAGATGTTATTTATTGATCAGTCTCTTTTTCTCATACAAGAGAAATTAACCGCTATTATTGCAATACTTATAGTTAAGTAAAGTGCATACAGTAAAAACAGAATTATAAAATAATACTGTAAAAGCATTTATATGGTTTCTTAGCCATATGATACTTAAAATGGATAAAAGATATACATTGACTAATCGTACTCAACTGGTGCTTCTAACTACGCCTACCCCGGTGTACCTGACCTAAGCCTAATACTTGGAGGGAGTAAGTAAGTAGCCGTTTAAGTTAAGTTTGTGTTGCCAAGAATCTGACTCAAGAATTCTCTGTAAGGGGGTAGTCAGTTCAGTACCTGGGATTTAGAAGGCTGGAGGGTTGGTATCTCTGTCTCAGGACTCGATATCCCAGTTACCCGCGAGGGCGGCTGGGAACGCCGGAGGCTGGATTTCTCAGCAGGAGAAAAGGCAGCGTCTCTCTCAGCGCGTCAAAAGGGAGGGGCAGCGTCCGTGGGCTTTCTGCATCAGCTGGGCTCTCCGGCAAGTAGCTCTGCTCCAAGCTCGTCACCACCGTGTCTTAGCTTAGGGCAGCGTCGGTATATTTATACCTGAAAGGTGCCGTGTTTGACGTAAGGATGGACATAAGACGTCAGCAAGAATGTCATAAGGACTGATCATTCTTACATTCTTTGCAGGAGTTCTCGAGTGAAATCAAAACAATAGCTGCGGGGGATTTCCCAGGTCTGTTGGAGGTTTGATTTTTTTGAGAACTCGGTGTGCTTTCTAGGGGGCTGAAGGGATAGTGCTTGCTTAATGTGACAGCATGCGCTATGACCTAATCTGAAAACGGGTTTCTGTGCCGGTGTATGGACACTAGTAAATTAATAACCGGACATGGGTCAGAAATAGGAGTATCAATATAGCTACCTAGATAAACACACTACAGGAACTGGTGGAGGAAGTACTGGGGCACTACGGAGGTGCGTCAATACATCCGCAGCATGCTGAGGAACTAGAGGGGCAGATCCTGCCGGAAGAGATAGCTGCGGCAATCCGCGAGCTCCCCTTGGGGAAATCGCCGGGGCCCGACGGGCTTCCAATCTCCTTCTATCGCATGTATCAGGCACAGCTAGGCCCCTATCCTGCGCCTGTTTAACTCCTTTACCGACGAGCTGGGCCCGTCCCTTGACATGGGAATGGCAGAAATTGTCCTGATCCCGAAGTCTGGGAAAGACCCCTCCCTGTGTGTGTCGTACCGGCCGATTGCTCTTCTTAACTCGGATTTTAAGATTTACACCAAGCTGTTAGCGAAGCGCATGGGCCCACACATGCCGGGTTTGATTGACCCTGACCAGGTGGGCTTCATTCACGGGCGTCAGGGAGCGGACAACGTCCGCAGGGTCGCCCACCTGGTAGGAAAGGCTCACCACTGGAAGATTCCTGCCTGCCTTCTCTCGTTAGACGCAGAGAAGGCGTTTGACCGCGTAGACTGGTCCTTCCTCAGAGCGGTGCTGTGCTGGGTGGGGCTCGGTCCGAAGATGATTGCCAGGATCATGGCCCCATATATTGCGCCGCGGGCTAGGATAAGGGTCAACGGGCAGCTCTCGGAGCTGATCCACATTGGAAGGGGTACCAGGCAGGGCTGTCCGCTCTCGCCCCTCTTATTCGCCCTCGCAGTTGAGCCCCTGGCGGATATGATACGGAGGGACCCTGAGATTCACGGCGTTCCTCTGGGAGGTCAAGACAACAAGGTAGCGCTCTTTGCAGACGACCTTATCCTTGCGCTGACACGGCCCCGAGAATCCCTACCGGCGGTGCATGCTGTGCTGTGCCTCTTTGAGAGAGCTTCTGGCTTGAAAATCAATCATAGCAAGTCCTGGGTGCTCAGCCTCACTATCCCGAAATCGGACATCCCCTCTTTAGAGCAATTAGCCCCCTACAGATGGTCGACCCAGCACATCAGGTATCTGGGCTTGACGCTGACCCCCTCGCTGGACGGCTGGACGTCGGCCAACTGGAAAGACCTTCGACGCGCGATCCTGGAGGATCTGAGGCGCTGGAGACCGCTTGTACCATCCTGGCTGGGCAGAATTAACGCCGTCAAGATGTCCATACTGCCCAAAATCCTGTATCTCTTTCAATGTCTGCCTACTCCTATCCCGCTACAGAGCATCAGAGGCCTTCAGCGAGACCTAACGAACTTCATCTGGGGTGGGAAGAAACCTCGCTTCTCGCAAGCCCTCCTGCTGGCGCCCAGGGACCGGGGAGGATTGGCCTGCCCCAACTTGGTGGAATATTACTGGGCCGCCCACCTCCGGTATGTAGTGGAGTGGGGTGTCACGGAAAGCGAGAAAGGGTGGCTCCATATGGATAGGGCCGTGACTGGACGCACTATATGGGACCTGGCATGGAAACCTAGGGCAGGGCGATCTCCAAGCGCATACCTAGCGGTGCCCACGAAAACAGTGCTGGAGATTTGGGGACAGGATAGCAGTCAGTAAGGGCCTTACAACCTTCCCCTCGCCCCACACCCCTATCGAAGGGAACCCAAGTTTCCCCCCAGCGCACCAGACGGGGGCTTTCCGTAAGTGGCCACAAGGCAACTGTAGGGTGCTCACAGATCTGTTTGACGGGGGCTCCCTTAAGACTTTTGCGGACTGCAGGGAAGAATTTAGGGTGCCGATTGCAGCCGGTTTGCAATACGCCCAACTGAAACACTGGGTGCTAGCAGACGATACCTATTACGCGGCCACACGCGCCTTCACTCCGTTTGAGCAATTGGCTCGCTCCTTTACAGACACAAAGGGGCTGATCTCCAAAATCTATCGGATCCTGCAGCACCCGCGCACTCCGCCCTCCCTGCCATATCAGCAACGCTGGCACTCCCTCTCGGGCGTAGACATCACCCCAGGGCAGTGGGTCAGGTTGTGGCGTGACATACCTCGGATTTATCGTAGTATTCCACAACAGGAGAATGCCTACAAAATGATGACCCAGTGGTATTACACGCCGCAGCGGCTACATAGAATGTTTCCGAACTCTTCCCCTGTGTGTTGGAGGTGTAGGTCTGCGACTGGGGATTTTCTGCACATATGGTGGACATGTCCCTTGCTGACCCTCTTTTGGAAGGAGGTCTTGAGCCACATCAGGGGGGTACTGGGGTTTCCTCTGCCTGAAGCCACTTGTACGATACTACTGGGAATTAAACCGGCAGGACTGAAGGCCCTTACTCGGAACGACTGGGCGCTGGCGCTTCAAATGCTGGGTGCGGCTCGGCAGCTCATTGCTTTGTACTGGAAGAAGGTAGAGGCTCCGCCCATTGCTGCTACTTCTCACAGCCCAGCTACAGGCCCGAGATGTACGCTACAAAGCTGTGTGGCAACCCCTGGTGAAATATCTATGCACCACGGAGCAGGCGCGTCACATGCCCCCCCAAGTTACGGGCGCTGCGATTAGTGGAGGATGCTGTAGTCCCTCCTGACCCCGGTAGACTGTTGGCATGAGGTTTGGTTGTGTGAGGCTTCGAGCATTAGTAGCGACATTGATTGCCCTGGCGACTGACACAGTACCCCTTCGTCCCCCTCCTCGGCCCTCCCCCGGACACCCAGTGGCTCTTTTCTCTCTTCGTCTACACCTTCCCTCTTCTCCTACTGTCTTCTCTCTCTTGCTGTCCGCTTTTCTGTCATTCTACTCCAGTTTTGACCATCTTGGTCTTATAGTTCTACCTTTTGGGTTTAATGGTTACAGATGTTCTGAAGTTTGAACAATCTTGTGCAGTGATTTTACAGGCTCTGTTGATTGCTTATGACGCGACCGGCCCTTATGGGTTGTAGGTAAACCGCTGTGTATATCTTTGAGCTTGTATACTGGCAACGGTTTCCATTTTTTCATGATGTAACGCGGCCGGCCCTGTTGGGTTGTGGGCTTAACGCTGTGTACGACTCACTTCACTGCAACCCCCTGTCATGGGGGCTAAATAAAAAAAAGATTTGACAAAAAAAAAAAAATCACCTGTCTACAATGATATAGCATCAGACTATACTAATATGACAAATGAACAAATAACTCCAGTGATGTCAACGAATCCTGATGCAATACCTACAATTGACAGAACTGCCTCTGGCTATTTCATTAACTTTGATACGTTTTCCGAGGATCCCAGTGAGCCTGAAACGACGCCAACAAATACAACTTTTAAAGAACAAGTAAAATAACTTTTTCAAGAACTGGAAAAGACTTATATGGTTTCACCATGGCTTGAACTTTGGATTGTGTTAGGTGTACTTTTTCTTCTACTTTTGGTTTACTATGGTACTTACCCTGGGCTCACTGATAACTGGAAGATATAGTAAAAAGGACACAGCAAGTCAATACATCAGCTTACTACTCAAACCACACAAATCCTCCCATTGTGAACAATGAGACTTGTCAGCAGTAAACATCACAGCCGTTCCTATACTTGGTGGTATAGCTTGGGACAAAACTGATTATGGCATCTTTGATCCTGCAGAGCTGTTGAAAATTCCACACCATTTCAAGGTTTCCTTGTTTCTCCTAGTACCTTTTCTGATGATTGGGACTTTGAGACTGTTAATAATATGATGTCAGACTTAAAAATGTTTTTGAAAAACAAGGAAACCCAGCGGGTAGCCAAGAACCATGGGTATAACTAAGTTATGGAAACAAGGGTTCCTAGCTTATTTGGAATAATCACAATACCGTATAGAACACAATGGACTACTATACGTTAAATTCTCCTTGCCCAGCCGGACAAGGAATTTATTTCAACAAATGTCAAATTTAATCACAATATTTTTCAGACAAGTAGTATGACACAAGCCTGTGCCGCACTTTGAAAGGGAGAAGGTAGAGAAGAGTGAAAGGGGTGTTTTCAAGCAAGAAAAGGAGCAAGTCAGGGCACTTGTAAATGATAAGAAATAGTGACAGTGTCGCCTGGAGTGAAACAAACAATATCAAATTTAAAGTACTACATGTATGTACACTCATAGGTGTCGACGTTTCGATCCCTTTGCTCAATTAAGTAATTGGGATCATCATCAGGACTTTCAAATTAGAATTGCCTGAATGTAACAAAGCCTGTTGAAAAAGTAGGGAAAATAAACAGACAGAACATTCTTTAGTAAAACAATTATTGAGGAGGGCGGTCATCGCATGCCTTACATCTTTAACACTATATATCCGGAATCGCAGTGTGTGACAAGTGTTGGGTGATAGTGCCAGTTTATGAAGTACATCGTCAAGTTGCAATTATACATCAACAATGAGCCTCGGAATCGCAGTGACTCTTGTGCCAAAACGACTAAGGGTTGTGCATAGCGAGTGACTAATTGGATTGTGCCAGCCGTGTGTTTGGTGAATGGGGGAAGCCCTGGACTCAGTGAGATGGTGTTTGAGCCGAGCCTCATGCATCTATATTTTGACTCTTGTGGGGCTAGAAGGTCATCATTGGACGTACCTCTAGGTGCGAGGTATTGGGTAAAGGCGTCAAGCCTTCTTCGAGCAACCGAGGATGACGTCCCGTAAATGCCAGGAGTAAAGCACAGGTCCTGCTTGTATAGTTTACATCTATCCCGTAGCGGCTTTCCGCCGAGCTGTGGGATCAATAGCACTTTAGTACATGTGATACAGGAGGGGCCAGGAAACGAGTGATTTAAATAAATTACATACCCATAATGAGCTCGGTTTTCACTCTTGTAAGATTCCAAGGGGATTTTTGAGGGAAATGGTTCTTCTTCTTTCAGCGCCAACGGGTTGTGTGGGCTGAAATGAATTAATCACTTTCAAGTTATCTAACCGTTTTGGGGATCGGTCCGGGGGACCCAGATACAACACATATTAAGGAGGCATACCTTGAATAGTGGTACTGAGTGGTTCACTAGGGGCTCGATGGCCGTGATAACTGATGAACAGTCATCCACTCTTTGTTCGATCAATGTCGCAATGGTAGGCTGGAAAATAAAGGTGTACTTTATTTGGCGTCTGATCCCTGGAGCATGGTCAGAATCGGACTCTCTGTCCGGTCGGGCGCATAGAGGACAGAGCCACTTACCGAGTCAGATAGGAGCTCGCGTCTGGCCGGGATACTCCGTCTCGATGCCGGTTACTGGTGGGAATCATGGGAGTGCTAGTCATAGTTTGGCGGTCCGGTCACGTGATGGTGAGTCCGTGCGCCATCTTGGAACGGTGTCCCAGTCTTGGATGGCCTCAATAATGGCAGGGGCTCTTGGACGCTTTTGTGGGCGCCATCTTGCGATGCCTTGGAGTTCATTGGTAACATGTTACAAAAAAGTTCCTGACGGATTCTGCACCGCATATTTTACCTAGCAATGTAACGTGTGAGCAACCATAACTTATGACTGCATGAAGGGAAGGGGGTCCCAGTGTTTTAATTCTATTAACAAGGATTAAGTTTGGGCGGCGCCGCCATGATTCGAAGTATCATTAGTGAGTTTCTTACTGAATTTTAGGACATACCTCCAGATGATTACGTTTCACTTGGCAAGCTGCAAGGATAGTTTAAAACAGGTTATCGCTTGGCAAGATACATGAATTAACTAAGTAGGGGGAGGGGAGTGCGTGTGTACCAATAACGTTATTGTGGGTGAGACAATTGTGACACATATCTATTCATTAGTATCATAGTTCCAGATTGTTGGGACCCATAACTCTTTCTGCTTGACAGATCTTAAGTTTCAGATCACGTCTGTGGTATTGTTCTTTCACAAAAGTGTGGTCCAGTCCTCACTCCGGTTCAGTCCCGTGTGGATGGTATTGAATTGTATGATTGATTTCAGTTCCTCACGATTCAGGATTTGTTGCAGATTACCACCCCTTGGCGGTAATTTCACAGATTTCAGGACTGTCCATTTCAAATCGTCTGCCGTGTGTTTCAGGGATGCAAAATGTTCCACTAGCGGGGCATTGGGAGTCCCGCATCTTATGCGGCTCCGGTGTTGGCTTATACGTGTCTTCACCTTCTGTGTGGTTTGCCCCACATACATTTTCGGGCAAGGGCATAGGACCGCATAAATTACATTACAACTATTGCAGTTTGTTAAAACTTTCATCTCAGTTGTGACATTATTGTGACTGAAAGTGCGCCCCTCCAGTGTCAAATCACACACAATACATTGCCCACATTTTACATGTCCTGTTACAGGTGGTAAGCCCCAATTAGATTCAATTGTATTATTTGGAGGCGGTGTAGGTAAGGCCGCCCGGACAAGATGGTCTCTTATATTTTTGCTTTTTTTGAACGCAAACAATGGCTTTTCTAAATTTAGTTGACCTGCATTCAAAATTGGCCAATGCTGCAGGATTGTTTTGCGAATTTTGTTCGAGACTGGAGAAAAAGTGGTGACACAAGCAATTCTCTCAGTCCTCTCCTTACTTTTTGGTTCAAGCAAGACCTCTTGGGGGCAGTACCATGCTCTTTTAGAAGCATTCCTGATTAATCTCTTTGGGTATCCACGCGCTTTGAGTTTTGATGACAAAATATCTGCCTCTCTGAAATAGTCAGGTTTTGATGAACAATTACGCCTAATGCGGAGGAATTGTGAGTAGGGAAGTGAATCTTTGAGGGCTTTTGGGTGGTTACTGTCATACCTAAGCAAAGTATTGCGTTCGGTTGGTTTCCTGTACAATCGGGTCAACAATTTGCCCTCCTCATGATAAATTGTTAAATCAAGAAAAGGGATCTCTGTTTTATGATGGGAGAGAGTAAACTGCAGGTCATCACAGTTATTGTTTAACCAGTGTAAGAAAGATTCTAAAATCTTCTCGTCCAGGTTCCAAACTAGAAAAATATCATCTATGTACCGTCGCCAGATGGAAATGCCAGATCGGAACGGATTCATATCCGATAAGATCGTGCCCGTCTCAAGCGCGTCCATAAACAATATCGCCAAGTGGGGGGCAAAAATAGCCCCCATAGATGTACCCTTTATCTGCTGGAAGAATACCCCATCAAAGACAAAAAAAAAATTTGTGAGACACAGTTCCAATAGTTGTAGTATGAAGAGTGTCGGCACTCTATGGGGTCTAGGCCTGGAGTCAAGGATTTTTTGAATGACCCGTAGAGCCGCTCCTTGAGGGATATTGGTATAGAGCGACTCTACGTCCAGGGTACAGAGGGACGTCATCCTCGGTTGCTCGAAGAAGGCTTGACGCCTTTACCCAATACCTCACACCTAGAGGTACGTCCAATGATGACCTTCTAGCCCCACAAGAGTCAAAATATAGATGCATGAGGCTCGGCTCAAACACCATCTCACTGAGTCCAGGGCTTCCCCCATTCACCAAACACACGGCTGGCACAATCCAATTAGTCACTCGCTATGCACAACCCTTAGTCGTTTTGGCACAAGAGTCACTGCGATTCCGAGGCTCATTGTTGATGTATAATTGCAACTTGACGATGTACTTCATAAACTGGCACTATCACCCAACACTTGTCACACACTGCGATTCCGGATATATAGTGTTAAAGATGTAAGGCATGCGATGACCGCCCTCCTCAATAATTATTTTACTAAAGAATGTTCTGTCTGTTTATTTTCCCTACTTTTTCAACAGGCTTTGTTACATTCAGGCAATTCTAATTTGAAAGTCCTGATGATGATCCCAATTACTTAATTGAGCAAAGGGATCGAAACGTCGACACCTATGAGTGTACATACATGTAGTACTTTAAATTTGATATTGTTTGTTTCACTCCAGGCGACACTGTCACTATTTCTTATCATTTACAAGTGCCCTGACTTGCTCCTTTTCTTGCCTGAAAACACCCCTTTCACTCTTCTCTACCTTCTCCCTTTCAAAGTGCGGCACAGGCTTGTGTCATACTACTTGTCTGAAAAATATTGTGATTAAATTTGACATTTGTTGAAATAAATTCCTTGTCCGGCTGGGCAAGGAGAATTTAACGTATAGTAGTCCATTGTGTTCTATACGGTATTGTGATTATTCCAAATAAGCTAGGAACCCTTGTTTCCATAACTTAGTCAGACTTAAAAATGTCAGCAAAAATCAATTTTTGCACAAGTCTGCAAACCCTAGAAATATTTTTAAATATAACCAATGGGAACATTGTACAACGCCACCAAAAGGTAGCTCAAAAACATTCTATGACAAATTTCCATACTTCTCAGGTTTTAATGTCTCAAATCCAGAAACATTTTACTTAAAAAAAGTTATTAAGACAGGAATGAAAAGTATGTAGACTAATACTAAGCAAATTTATTCTGTGGCCTTTTATGCTCAATTGTCTACTTTAGGCTTTGATTTTTGGAAAGACAACATTGAGACAACAACTGTCTGGGGCACAAAAGACTGGCAAGTGAAGGGACTAGAAGCTTTATTTAGAGCCTGCATCATTTCTGAACAAATAATGTTTTTAAATGACACTGTTCAACAGACATCCCGTCTTGGCCTAGCCAAGATAAAAGATTTAAACAAACCGTCCATACCTAAACCTACACCTGATAGTGAAGGCACTACAGATGAGGAGGTAGACGTAAATAGTATTTTACAACACAACAGAACTGATCCTGAATGGAAAAAATGGTTAATCTGGTCCACAGACACAAACAAGTGTCAAGATAGATTCCTGAACAAAACACAAGGATTAACATTCACTAGGCCAGATCCCAGATATGCCCAGAGACAACATCCAGGGATAGTAACATCGTACAGTGTAGGAAAACTATGCCTTGAGTGGTAACACATTTAAATGTCTGTAAATTAACTCTGCAAATATTTCAGAACTAGCAAAGAACAAATGAACCACATTTTTTTGTAATCCTGAAGTTTATTGCAAACAAATGTTTTAATACGATCAATACAAATCAATACACTAGGTGATGCCATTTCTACACATTTTTGTTTTGCCAAATGCTTGTTTTTCCAATAGACCACAGCAGACACGCTAACCTGCACTTGCCCTCCCTCCAAATCAGAAACCTTCAACAGCATTTGTTGCAGGCCAAAATTACCTTAAAGATTATATAAATCACCAACAAAAGGACCAGGACCCAGTTACCACCTGAAAAAACTCAAAACAGTACCAATCACATCCACTCTGATTAGGCCACTATCCTACAGATCCACAGGAATACAAGGAAAAAAGATAAGAGATTTTGGAGGGTGGTCCACATCTCTGGCTCAACTTCCCTCATGAGATATGAAGGGCAACACTGAAAATCCACATATCCCCATTTCATCACCAGAGTTCTAGATACAGCATGTAAATCTGATCCCAGGTAAGAAGTATATCATATGCTGTGACCGAATAAAAGCATGTATGCCCTTTTTTGGGGGGGAGGGGGAGTTTCATATAGCACGAGCTAGACCCGAAAGTATCAGTCCGCTTTACCTGAACACCAATTGCATTACAGACAGACATATTCATTTTTGTTTTGTTTTTGTTAGGCAGCGGGAGATTAAGTAACTTTCCCAGAATCACAGGATGATGAACATCCCTGCCGAGACATGAACCTGGTTCCCCAGCTTCGAGGGCGATGGCTATAGCTGTTAGGCCACATCCTCTCCCTGCCCTTCTAGCTTCTATCATGCATCTTATAAAGATATGGCCAACAAAACCAATATCATATGCTCCCTCGTCCTCCCTCCTGTGGTCTATGCATGGCCCACACTACCTCCCCAGATCTCTCCCTTTCTGTTCTCACTCTGTCTTTCTTACTCTTCACAGCTCTCTCATGATCTCTTACCATGTGGTCACTCTCTCATGCGGCCTGTCCCCCTCTTGCTCTCCTCCGTGTCTGTTCTGCCGTATCTCCCGCTTTCTCCTCCTCTTTCCTCCTCTCTTTCGCAGATCTTGCGTCCTTTCTCCTTCTCTTGGTATTATCCTGAGTGGTAGGGCAGCCGTGGGAGGAGGGCATGGATTTGGGGAGGGTGTACAAAAATAAAAGACTTACCTGCTGCTCCACTGACGGCCTCTTTGTTGCTCATCTCGTCGCTGTAGGGCCGGTAGGAGATGGGCCCTCAGGGCACAGACTCCACAATCCAGACACTGCTCTTGCATGAGGGCAGTGCCTGGATTGGTCTGAGCAGGGTTGGAGAAACATAAGTGCGTCTATCTGCTTGGTCGGCCTAGGACTGCCAGCCAAGCACATATGTGCACTTATGCGTGAACTCTACTCCTCTTCCCTGACATGCCAGGCCCCGCCCTATAGTTATTGCGGGGCTCAGACAGACAGCATAAATAAAATGGCAATAACTGTGTTATTATGATTTTATTTACCGCCTGCTGGCGCGGGCTGTGGAGCAACGCTTTACCGACATTATGAAGGAGCCAGTCCTTCAAAGGAATGTGACCTTTGGACACTGCCTCTGCTCTAGTCACAGGACTGGGCTTGTTTTTAGGTCTCGCCTAGGCAACGCTGTATTCAGGATATGAGCATAAAACTCCGCCCACTTTTCGCCCATCTTTTTAATTGGCTCCTGTCCTTTGTAAATTGTAGCTTTTCATTGGTCATGAGTCTTAGTAGTCCCGCCTTAGTACCAACTTGTCTCTTCGTGAAACCTCCCATGAGGACACCCACCTGTTACATGTGTTGTTACTCCTAGGGTTTTAATTACAGACTCAGAGCACTATTTTCTTAAAGGGCTTCACGCAGGGCACACGATTGGTCCTAGGTGAGGCAGGCAGCGGTTACTTTACTCACTAGCACCTCTCACATTTATATGAGACCTATAAATTTCAGCTCCACACAGAGTACAACCTAATCCGGAATCAATATAATATAATAATTATTTTGTCACATTTCAAAGCTACTAATAGTATATATGGACATAGTTATTTGAATGTACTTGTGGTACTGTCTTGCATGCAAGGCATTATGGATAGGGTGGATTTACCATATCTTCTGCAGGGTGTAGTACCATATGTGACCAAAAGAGAACCCATGGGGCCTCGTTTGGCCACATATGGTACTGCACCCTGCAACATGGCTAGGTAAAACACATTGGCATTTAGAATACCAATAACTCCAACTCCTGTACAAAGAACAAAAGGGGATATCCAGGGAAAATATACACAGACAACTATTGCAAAGAGATACACAAATTAGTCTCAGGCATGGGATCCAAGTGTCCACCATAACTATTGTCAACTACTAGAACAACTCACAAGGGCGTCCTCAATTCTTTTAACATATCTATTCTTTATTTTAGATATGGTTATCTGCATAATTACCAATCTTACACAAAGCAACAGACAATATGTACATCAACACAAAATCAGGACCATACTTTGTTTAGACTTTTTTGTAATACCCATCCGTTTTGACCTGTTGCATACAGACGCAAATATCACAACAATCCAGGGGGAGGTCATTCTTTTTACACACTACCTAAACAGAGAGATATACCCTCTCTATTCGATCGCTTCTATAGCGTGTAGCAAAATTCTTCAAAAATCAAAGTTCATTTTGATAGAATCCTCCTCGTCTTGTTCACATATTGAACAAGATGCTGTGTCACGCCCATGCATCGTCACATACACATGCAGGGGGAAAAGAATCAGGCGTATAGTGACCACCACAGAGAGATATAGTCCAATAAAAAACCAAGTAATGGAGATAAAACATCCATTAAAAACCACCACGTGTGCCTAAATACAGTGATATCACTTTCCAACAACAACCATCACCTATTAAAACACCATGCTTCGTGACAGTGCTCTACCGCAGGTGAATTCACATATAAGGCTTGCCCAGTTCTACAGTACACACACTACTGCACACACCTACAAGAGCACAGCCAGCTTCAATTCATCAGACCCTGCCACCACCGTGCCTCTAAACCTGCTGAGATAAGATCATATCTCTTGGCGAGCAACCTCATCACCAAAGAAGAAACGACAACCCCTATAACTACTAAGTCAATCCCTGTAGATGTCACTTACATCTCTCCAGTGGATAAATCTCTTGCAACACAATATCTGTAAACTGGAACCGAAGTTCCAACTCAGTCTTAGTACAGGAACAGGCACACAACTCTCTGTAGGGAAGACAAAACCAACAACCCCCATAGGTTATCACTCGTACGCCCAAAAGAGGAAACTCATAGCCTCAAAGCGGCGGGGTGTGACCAAGCCTCCCACACAGCATTGCTCTTACCTACACAGTGTCTTGACGTGGTCTCCACTTGGATTCCCGAGACTCATGTTCCAGCCGCATGTAAACAAGCCTCTGCGTGGCCAACTACAGTAGGGAGTAATCTACTCTTCCCATTGACCCGGGAGCGTGTGTACGGAAAAGCTGCAAATGCATAACTACGTTCAATCTGCACCAGAACACACCCATATTCTCCAAGCACCAGGGAGTAACAAAAAATATCTAGTATTCAAGTATGGATGGGGGAAGTCTCTAAAGGGAGCATCTACTAACCTAAACTATATTATTCCAACAAAGTTATTCATGAAATCATGAAATCTCCCATCTAAACAATAGAAATTACCAAACTCTCCCAAAGGTCACCGACGAATGTTCTAAATCACTCTCAGAGTATTCTGCACAAGCACCCTGTGAATATACGTCCTCTTCTCACGGAGACCAAGGGGGAACCAGTACACCTCATACCACGCCCCAATGTGGACAGTCAATAACACAGAAAGCAGGAGGCAACCGAGAGCCCACCAGAATGAACATATTCAGAGGCATATAAGAGCTACATAGTGTATGCATCGCTTGGGGTGCAAAACCTACACTGCATTCCACAACAAAAGTATATATATATATATATATATATATATATATATATATATATATATATATATATATATATCACGCTTCTCGTCTCCTTCGTCTTCCAAAAGAAAACACAGCACTCACGGGGGAGAGTCTCCGATTTTATTAAGACTCTCAAACGCACCAGACGCGTTTCGGCATTCGCCTTCCTCGGTGGTACGAGGGCGTGCCAGAAACTGCCATATTTTATTTACACCGTGACTACATTTCCTGTTTGTTGTGAACAGAAACATAAACAAAGGACCAATGTATGTTTACTAAACTTGGCGCCATCTTGGAACAATCATCAATAACAGAAGTATATACATCAATTTACATATATATACAGAGCCTAATGCTCTAACCTGCTTGCAAAACACCTATAGTTCATTATTCTCTATGCAATTCAGGTATAACCTATCATTCTCGACAATCACGCCCTAAATGGGCATATTGCGCCTGCGCAATTTGTTAGTTCCGTGCCCCTCTAAGTCATCACGCCCTGGATGGGCAGGTTGTACATACATATCATCCTCAATTCAAAAAGTGCAACTCTAACCCAAACAAACAAAATAAAATAAAATAAACTAAAGTAAATGAATCACTGCCCGCTGTATAATCCATCACATAATACATCAGAATCTTAAGAGTAAGATGCAGCTCTCTTCTATTTACAATGTGCCAGACCTATAACCTTACGTTTTGTGCCAATTACAGAAACCCCTACGATTACAATCAAAATATTATCTTGACCATCTATGTGATATATACATTTATATTGTACACCAGCCAACTCCGCTGCTCAACGACCCATCCGTTGGAATAAAGAGCCCTTTATCCAAGATGTACTGCCATTTCCTCATTGCTATTCAGTCCCCCAGGGGATTTTGTACAAAGATCAATTATGTACCTGGACTCTAGTCTTCTTAGTCTCATTGTCCTATCCCCTCCTCTCAAACTCCCTGGGACATGGTCTATGGCAGAGAAAGTTACCAGGTCACTTCTACTTCTATGGTTATATCACATTTATTGATGGCACGTAGATGTTCTAAAATGCGGATCTTAGTTTGATCTTAGTTTGATAAATCGTGCTACCGATATACCTTAGTCCACAAGGACAAGTTAAACAGTATGCGGTATACGTGGTGCTACAGGTTAAGAACTTTCTAATCCATCTGATGGGTAGTTGAGCAGCGGAGTTGGCTGTTAGCGTGTACAATATCAATGTATATATCACATAGACGGTCAAGATAATATTTTGTTTATAATTGTAGGGATTTCTGTAATTGGCACAAAACATAAGGTTATAGGTCTGGCACATTGTAAATAGAAGAGAGCTGCACCTTACTCTTAAGATTCTGATGTATTATGTGATGGATTATACAGCGGGCAGTGATTCATTTACTTTAGTTTATTTTATTTTATTTTGTTTGTTTGGGTTAGAGTTGCACTTTTTGAATTGAGGATGATATGTATGTACAACCTGCCCATCCAGGGCGTGATGACTTAGAGGGGACCGGAATTAACAGATTGCGCGGGCGCAATATGCCCATTTAGGGCGTGATTGTCGAGAATGATATGTTATACCTGAATTGCATAGAGAATAATGAACTATAGGTTTTTTGCAAGCAGGTTAGAGCATTAGGCTCTGTATATATGTGTAAATTGATGTATATACTTCTGTTATTGATGATTGTTCCAAGATGGCGCCAAGTTTAGTAAACATACATTGGTCCTTTGTTTATGTTTATGTTCACGACAAACAGGAAATGTGGTCACGGTGTAAATAAAATATGGCCGTTTCTGGCGCGCCCTCGTACCACCGAGGAAGGCGAATGCCGAAACGGGTCTGGTGTGTTTGAGAGTCTTAATAAAATCGGAGACTCTCCCCGTGAGTGCTGTGTTTTCTTTTGGAAGACGAAGGGAAGCGTGAAAATTTTGCAAAACGACAGACCAAAATGGTGAATTGTACAGCACATTTTTCATTACATATTCAAATTGTATCAACTTTCAAAGCACAGTAAATAGTAGATGATGACCTTAAAGAACATCAGGTTACCCACCCAGTCATAAGTACCCATAGATATTCTTTCAGAGAGCATCAAAAATAGACACAAGTAGTGAATCAGAGAGAACAAAGTAAAAGTGAGGCCAGCCCCTATACTTTCCAAATCATGTGCTGCCAAAAAATTGAGTAAAAGATCCCCCTAGAATCCAAATCTATCTCCGATCTGGCATCAAATAAGTATGGTGAAATAGTTGTTGCAGACAGATTCGGAGCAGTCCCCAATTTTGCATTGCAATGGCCATCCAAAATCATATTGAATGGCAAACCCAAACATGAACTTGAACTCCTATTTGTCAATATATCCACAAAATACAACAGCTGGGAAAAGATAGCTAAATGAAAAATTGTTATTATAAAAATGTACTAGAACCAGTGCTTAATTTGAGCCGGGGCTTTCTGGTGCTAAGCACCAGCACTTAATTGGTTTCCGGTGCTCGGTACCAGCACCTAATTGTCTGCACCATACTTAGAACACATGGTGGCGCTGCTCATCTAATTAAGAGATGAGCAGAACGGTAGTTTAGGAATACAATATACATTAAAATTGATAATACCTGCCTTCCCAACCATTCCTTTAGCTTTGGGGACCTGAAATAATCTGAACTTTCGCATTTTCGCGCTAGAGAGATGGTTAGTAGTTGTTTTGGAAGCTATGACAAGGGCGATGGGTGGTGCAAGCTGCAGGGGCTTCCTGGTCAGAGCCCTGGAACTTAATATTTTACAAATTAAGCACTGACGAGAACCAGACCTAAGTTGAGGCCCCACTTCAAATCAAAAACCTGCATTTCCCCCGCCTACCCCCGGATATAACTGCACAATATTACGACCAATGTTGAACTTAAGCCATGTAGCCAATCCCACCTTGGCCCGGCCAGTAGGCATTGGACAGGCATGGAGTTATAACATTTGTACCCATCATAAAAGACATCACCCTTAACCCAGGTCTCTTGCAAAAGTATGATGTCATAGTTTTTAATAATCTTACACCAATCTACAATTAACAATTCAGAAGCCAGACCGGCAACATTTCAACACAACAATTTGAAAGTCCCCTTGGGCTGGTTAGATGACTTATTCCTGTGTTCTGATTATATACCACCGCAGTGGGGTATTTCAGCCCACCGGGAAGGGCCTACCCTCTATTTGTTATTTTTTTTTTTAGTCCTCATCAAGCAAACAGATTTCTTAGAGTATGGAGAAGTCGGGGGCCCCTTTATCTCGTTTGGATCCGTTCCAAAACGACCGCCTTATAACTCTCTGGGGGAACTGTTTGCCTTGTCCTCTGAGGCCCCCTTTTTTCCATATCTAGATACACGATTTTTGGAAGTGGGGGAAGCTAGTCATTATGACTACTCTATTCAAGACTCCGCTTGAAATCGTTGTTACTTTTGCCTTAATCATTGGACACCCTAGATGTTACCAAATTGTATTTTTCCCAAATATTCCAGAACCTATTTTTCTTACTTTGCCTTCCCTTTTTATCCAGATTATATACCCTAAGTACTGAGTTAAGCCAATCCGAGTATCTTGGAGGAGATTGTTTTATCCTATTAATACAAATTTTCCTTCTAGCTAGAAGAATTAACAAAAAGAGGATTTTTTCTTTATCCTTCGACGCATTAGTGGCATGCAAGTTATTTCTAACCCCAAAAATAATCAAATCACTGCTTACCTCCACTGGTTGTTCTAGTACTTCTGAAAGTGTCTTACCGATCTGGCTCCAGTATTCTTCTAACATCACACAATCTTGAAACATGTGGAGGTCGTCTGCTCTTTGTATTCCACAGTTGAGACATTTCTTTACTGTATTGTTTTTGAATTTTGACAGTTTTTTTGGTGTCCAATATGCTCTGTGAATTGTGAATAAGTGACTTTTTTTCAGAGGAGCAGATTTTGCCACTTGTCCTGCGATTTCCCTGAGCCTGGTAAGAGGGTAAGGTAAGGGCCTACCCTCTTACCAGGCTCAGGGAAATACAGGAAAAATAAGTTAGCCATTCTGTACAACATTGCCCACATGGCAAGCCAACATTTCTGGAATGATTCAAAAGGTACAAATTACAAGTCTCGGGGAAGTGTAGGCGGCCAGGAACAGAACTACCATTCTGCCCCGCAGCACTGCATCAATCATTATCATAAAAGACAGATGGAGCCATAAATGTATTCTTGGACATGAATGGATTTGCATGATACAGAAGCTGGAAAGACGTGTTCCTATTAGCATGAGCAGAGTTAACCAGATTGAAATATTTGTAGACAAATCCCAGGGGTAGAACCCTTATTTTCACAAATGGAAGCAAAATCGATCCTTCTAAACGCATTCGAAAGTCTGTAATCATATACATGGATTAGAGGAAAGCTAGGAGGTGTTACTAGCTGTGGGCAGGGCAGAGCAGAGAGTAAGAATATATTGGCTAATTTAACATATGGGTTAAATGAGCTACTACTTCGTGATATTTTTTGCTCATAATTCTTACACACTTTTACCTATGGGGCAGTGGCATTCTGGGACAATTGTGCAGATTGTCAAACAGAGCCCAGTGTAGACGTTTTAGGGTACTCTTTGCGAGGCCTAATTCAGTCAGCTGAGCTCACATTATACTGAAGTTCAATCTTCTGAGATCTTTCCTTGGAAGCTCAGTCTTCCAAGCCTATGACAGGAGGAAGTCTGCAGACCCAAACTCCACTATGGATGGTTTGGGTGCAATATAAAAATCACGGTGTGACCATCTGCAGACAGTACTAACTTATCTATGGGATGCAGGATAGGCATGCGTGATTTTTAAAACCCTGATCATAAATATTATTTCTCTGAAGTTAGCTCTAATAAGAACTTTGAGGTCTAGTCTAAACTAAATAATGCTATAGATCATCAAATCACACATGCCCCCAGCATTATTTGAGATAAGCCCTACCTTAAAGATTTAGGTAAAAGCTCATTCGCTGGCATTTTATATCCCTCCCATTAAGAGAGTTATACATGTTATAGCTCCAGTGGGTATATAGAGGAAACATTGATACATGTGTTATGCTTTGCCAGTTTCTTTAAATAGACTTGAAACCTTCAGGGTCAATTTTCTGGTTAGAAAGTGGAATAAGAAACTGTACAGGAGTGATTAAGCTATTCCTGAAATTTGATTACCTTAGCGTGATGGAACAATGTAAAAAACGAGTTGATGCAGATGAAACATGCTGCAAAAAGTGGCCCTGTTAAGACCTCTTTATAGTATCTTATCTGGCAAATAATTTAATCTGGGTAGTTATTTATTTATTTATTATGAAATGTTACTTGTGTTACTTTGGCCACTTTCTGTTGGAATAGCCAGTGAATCACTCCCAACTCAGTGGCTAACGTCCTGATTTGAAAGTTTGAGGATGGAGTAATTTCCGTTGGCCTGATTTAGGACTTTACGCCTGCCAGGCCGAGACTCCTTTGCCCGCCAAACTTATAAATGACTACCAAGCGAAGGTAATGTATAAAGCATTGGTGAGAACCGCCATTATAGCAGTTACTGTCAATGCATTTGCCTGTTTGGCGCAGCGCTCCGTCAGCAAGACACACCTCTGTACCAAACAATTTTCTTTTTTTTATTTTCAAAAAGAAAATCCCCAAACTGGAAAATACAATTTAGTTTCACTGCCCCTTACCGCCAGGGTTTCCTGCAGGTGGCAGGCAGTGAAAACTGACCTGTAATTCAGCTCATCTAAATTAGGTGGGTGGAATGACAGCTCAGTCTCCCTCGACCCTTACTCTGCAAGGCCATTGGAGGGGATTCATCATGTAGGAGACAGAGTAGTCTCTGCCATTATTAGTCCTATAGGTCCATTCGCATATAAATTTGCCCGGCAAACCGATTTCTTGGTGGTAAGGATACTCTGTTGCTATTGCAAGGGAATATCCTTACCACCAAGAATTACATCTAGTCCTAAGTTATTTCGAAATTCTGTTTGACTATGACCTGGGTATGTCTATCATTTTATTGTACGTTTGTAATTGTTTTAGGTAATATAAATAACTAAATTATTCTATACAGGTCCCCCACTTAATAGGCAGGACCAGAAGTACATTAAGACCAATCTAGACCATTGCCTGGAGTGCCACGTGTGGGAGAGTGGCCTGTTACCTCCTACCGGGCTCCTGTCGTGCAGGTAGACTGCCGTCTGTACGGCTGCTTTCAGAGTAATGTTGCCCATAGGAAGCTGTCATTTTGTGTACTGTATGTACGTGAGCTCATCGATCAGCTGCCCTGTAGTGCAGCAATAAATATACACACAGAAGGGCCCAATCCATCCATAGAGTTCATTGCACCACACTGATCAACCACCGTACAACTTTATGTAAGGTACGTGGGCAAACTGTGAACAGTCCCAGGACACCGTCTGTCGCAGTGCTTGGCGGGGGTTATCACACTGCATTGGAACCACTTACCTGCAGGCTCAGACATATCTCTGGAGTAGGTGCAATCAGCCATCGAGTTATCACACTAGAGATGAAAAATCTGACCTCAGAGTTACACAAAAATATCAATAACTATATGTGCTATAACCCACTGAACTTTCTCAGTAGGATTGGAACCTCTTATCTATATTTGCAGTGAGTGCATTAACCTGCTGATCTCTCTCTGTAGGATTGGAATCTGTTACTTTCTAGTTACATTCAGATGTTTGCAGTAACTCCCAGAACTTTATCTGCAGCAAGGACATTTACCTTTAACTCTGGAGCCCCCCTGCTTAGATTAGAAAGCTTGACAGGTTACACATGGGGCTCGACAGTAGGTATGGTCACCAAGCAAGATATCCCACTGACTCGGCCTGAAACAAGTGAGCTGCAGGTACCACACAGACCTCTAACAATGGAACTCGGTGAACTGCGCTTTCTTTAACTGAGATCTCCGCAGTGGATACATTAACCTCATAAAGTATCTCTTTTTAAACCCGAACATGCCAGCGGAGGGGGAGTTACCTAAAGAGGGGGGTCTTTCGCTTATTTCTGCAGAGCTATAACCCCAAGATATGTGCCACTATTACTCAGCCCCTACTGGTACCCCACTGAGGCCAACCTGGAAATTATAGAGACCAGACTTAGTGGAGCAGAAATCAGCCGTAATCTTTATTGTGCATCCAATATCTGTCAGATCACCCTAAAAATGCCAACTAGGTCACATCTCCTCATTGACTACGAACAGTGGACAATTTAACATACAAAATGTAATTTTGTATGATAAGCCGGGATCTAGAGGGATCGCCAAGTGGGGCAGGCCCTCCGAAGGTAACCCTTGGCCCTCCTAAGGGCTATTCTCAAGCAAAGAAGGTCCATTTTTGTTTTTAATATGTTTCCAGGGTATCTTCGTGCCCATAAAGTCTGCTAAATCGCCTCACTTGCATGATAATGGTTGAGGCTCCTAAAAATCTCTGCACGGACAGGTGTGAAAGTCAGCAGGCATGGGTGCTGCTGTTTTCTCCCAAACAAAAGAACACCTGTGGATCTATGACGCTCCTGCAACAACAAAAGATGGGGAATGCAACTCCCAACAAAGGGTACTTTGAAATGCTAAACTTAAATGTGGCGTAAAGACCAGAGCTGCCAACTGGAACTGGGGATAGTCCTCCTCAGCCTCCAGCAGGAAGGAAGCTCGCCCACCAGGCCTGTCGCCCACCACACCAGACAGTCAGGGCATCAATATCTAGGCCTCCTTCCACATGACGTGATGCTGTCCCCTGGCCCCCCAGTCCAGACAGTGCAGTGCTGAGCCCAGTCAAAGGTAAGAAATGCATTCACCTTGACAGAACCTGAAGACTAGATATGTCACGCGAGGATGAGTTCAGGCCTGGATGAGTTGGTATAGATGACATGAGTTTGCGCTAGCCTATTCAAACATCTTCACGCTGTCTTTAGTAATGGAGAGACAACCTGTAACGTAAATGCAGGCACCACCACCACACATAAATCAATCAGATCTGGCCAGCGCACTGATGCAAAGCACTCACCTGCAGGCGGCAGTCCAGACAGGGGAAATTAAATTACAGGATGTGCCACTCTCTTTCCAGGCTGTCCTCTCTGGCGTTGCTATGAATGCTGCCTACCTCGCCTTAGTTACGCGCACTTTCCCAATGCGCATGAGGATTAACAGCAGACCCCACCCCACCCTAAAGAAAATAGCGGCGCTCAGACGCGGAGGTGGTGACATATGCGTGCTGCGTCTTCTACACAACAAGCAACATCATCATCATGGTGGTCAGGTGACACAGCATCACAGGTCAGGTGGTGACATGACGTAGGTGTGTACTGTGTAATACCCATGATTCAATTAACTCCTCTGAAGGGAGCAGTGTGACAGGAGACAGACATATTATTGCTTCTACATGAAACCATCTCGGTATCACACCCATTCAGTTCTCCCTTCCATTCTTCAACAGTGCTGTGATCAAAAACTGTGGTTCAGCAGCACCGATCCCATCAGAGCCAGGGGGATACTGCGGCCCATCAGAAGTAACACCACAATAATGTCCATGGCAGCTCTGAAGGATAGAGACGAGAGTGCAAGGCCATAAGAGGTGAACAAGTAATAGTCTCAAGCACTTCATTAAACTCCTCACCAATGGTTGTCAGCCTGGCAGACAGCCCTCTACAGTCCAAGCAGGCCATCGAGAGGGGTTGGCCTAACGGCTAAGGCGCTCGACCTTGGACCTGGGGATCTGGGTTCGAGTCTCGGTAACGACGCCAAAAAACCCCAGTGATTCTGCGCAAATCACTTAATCTCCCCGTGCCTAAAAAAAATGAAAGTGTGTCCTCATGTAACGTAACTGGTGCTATGTAAAGCGCTCTGTTAACTGATTCGGTTCGGTTCTAGTTCGCGCTATATAAAACTCTGCAAAAAAAAACCAACCTATCCAAAGGTGCAAGACTCGCAATTCTGTTGAACATTCCTCCTGGCAGCAAGGAATGAGGACTAGAGGAGGGGAAACCCCATACTGCAAAGTACCCTAGGTCATGCTCCTAGGTAGAGGAGACGCAAGGAAGGCTACAGCAAGGTCCAATAAATAAAACATACAAAGGTGGCAGCGTAAGACAACGCTTTAGGAGAGGCAGCCAGTAGAGGGCAGATAACTGGAAAAAGGACACCGAAAAGTGGGGAATTTCCATCAACCTGGTAAATTTGTTCTTGCATTTGGAAGTTGCTCCGTAAGATTTCACATTTGTAATTTGTTTCCGGTCTTCCCATTTGCTCCAAACCTCACTGCCTTCTTCATTCACAATGGGACAAATAAAAAATTAGCATCTTTTCCAGAGTAGCACGGGGCAGCTCATTGGACAGGCCACCCACCCAGTGCAGCAAAAGAATTTTAACAACAAGAACTATACATATACAGAAACCGTGGGCCCACAGATTGAGAGGGCTAAAATAGAATCTAAAACACAAAAAAACGAACTTCTGACCGGACTGCCACTCACTCAAATATACTGTACCCTAACCCCGCAGCCCTACCCAATACATGCTCATTTCCCTACTACACAAACGCCAGGCTCTGGGAGAAAAAACATTTACAATGTAGACCCAATCCTATTTCAGGTGGAGAAATGAACCATTCAGTAAGGAGGACACGGAAAAGGAGAATGCCGCGTCACTCAGAGGGGGCGTAAACAGAGGGCTCAGAGACATGTGTAAAGACTCATGAGGGAAACCATGTGCTCTTGCTATGTGCACGTTAGTCTTGTAGGGATGGGGCAGAGACCTGACAGACATCCGTTCAAGCCAACAGGTGAAGAAACAGAACATAAATAGACCAAAACAAGTTATCTATCCCACCACCAGGCAGTGCAATAATCAGCAGACCACCTCGCCTCACCCGCCATGGAGGGGGGGAGGGAAGGCCCACCATGATACTGAAAGAGGTGACGAGCTATGGAGAGGAAGGGGAAGGTCCCCTTGGAAGCATCACTTCTCTTTATTGCTTTCATCGGAGGGGTTCTCGCCAGGTTGGTATTCGTGCTCCTCCTCTTCCATAATCTCCTGTTGCTTGGGCAGTTTCTTGTATTTCTGGTACAACTCGTTCAGGTTAAACTCCCGGATCACGTTCTCCTCAGAGAAGCTCCAAGATACGGCCCTTCCATTCTTGTCGACTTGTGGCCGCTGCAGCACTTCCTTCCCACCCTGGAATAAAATCTGCGAGGGAAGCTGCTTTGTGAGAGGAGACATGCTGACATTATAGCTGGTGCTGACATCCGAGTAGCGTCCAAAGTCCACTTTCCCGAATTTCAGGCCAGCACAGTTGTACTTTAGGGAGAGGCCCGCATACACAGGCGCGAAGGACTGACATTCCGAGGACCAGTTGGCAAAGAACTCCACGAGCCTGGTCACCCGTCGATCTTTATCAATCTCCTCATCGATGATCTTGTTGTTGAAATATTTGATATATTCTGGTCCCATGTAGAGAGGGGGTGTACAGGTCATCAAGAACACTAGGCACAGGGTGAGATAGAGCAGTCCGCGCTGGGTCGGCAGTCCCAGGCACAGCAGTGGCGCCTTCCGCACCAGTGGAAAGGCGAGCGAGAGCAGAGCAGGGAAGAGGTATTAGGGTTGCGCCAGCCATCATTCCGCATTACTGTATCTGCTGAAGCATGGCGCCTCTTCTTGTGTTTGCGCTGACACGTCGGCTGGTTCTGCTTACTCAGATGTCACAATTTTGTTTTTCGTCGAGTCACAGTATGGGTTTTGTATTTTCTGACTAGGCACAAACATTGGCTGGCTTTACACAGTCACAAGTCGGATTTAGTTTTTTGCTGAGTCACGCTACAACGCGAGTCTGCACAAACAAACATCGGCTGGTTTTGCTCTGATTTTTGCGGATACACGAAACCTGATTTCCCAGTGAGTCATGCTTCCCAAAACTGCCCACCACCCCCACCCGGATTCTTGCCGAGCCATGGTGGGCTAAAGGGAGGTGAATTTACATGCACTATCCATACCAACCTTTGAAGAGGAAAGTGGAAGTTTAAAAAAAACCATAATCGGAGAATGTACTTCCCCCATGAGCTTCTATTGAAGCAGATAGAAAAGGGGGGGCCAAGCGGCCCCCACGCATGCATGGCGGGGCCCGGCCCTTCCCATATCCCGGTTCTTTCGTGGTGGCTTGCCCCCGCCCTCGCCCCGGAAGTAGTTGTGCACTTCCGGGGCGAGGGGGCGGGGCCGCGACGGCGAAAGGGTTAAGAGCCTGGGGAGCGCGGGAAGCGGCCTCTTTGTGCCCGCGCTCCCAGGCTCGCTCCTCGCCCCACCGCGGGGCTGTGTAATTTTCTTTCTTTTATATTCCAGGTTGCTTCGTCGCTGCGGAAGACTGCGGGGGTTTCCTTGAGCTCATACCGACGCGTTGTACAAGCTGAGCGGGAGAATTTGCAGGGCGTGGCGATTTGAAGAACCCGACCGACGGGGGACTGCGGTGTTTTGTTGTCGTGGATCCAGGCTAGCGGTTTTTTCGGTCGGGACACCACTGAGGCGGAGCAGGGAGAATTCTGCCGGGACAAAGCGAGCGAGGAGGTCCAACGCGCGCACTGCCGTGCAGTAGTTACCGGTCGACGGGGAGCATCAGGACACGAGGTATTTTGCGGGGCGGGTGGCCGGCTGGATAGCGGCTTAGCAAACGTGCGGGCAAAAGCCGGTATTTAAAGTGCCCACAACAACGTGCAAGGTATTAGTTTTCACGGAGTATAATCGAGCTTACTTTGCTTTAAAATTCCTGTGTTTTACACATTTAAAAAGCCAGAATAAGCGAGTTGCGTGAGCGCAGTGTTTTGGGGGAGTTTCAATTGGTTGATTACATTCCACAAGCGCGGGGCAGGCTCGGCTCAGTTTATTCTGCGCAACTAGTGGCAGTGCAGAAACGAAGCTAAGCAGGGACAGCTAGGGCAGAGGACGGAGGGGAGACCAAAAGAAGTTTCTTTCATTGAAAACGAATGGTTTATTTTAAGAAGTTTAATGTAACATTGGAGGCTGAATTTTGTTTAATTCTCTCATGTTGAAGTGTCTCCATCTAATGCAATTTGTGATATGTAAAGTGCTCTTATACAGTTTGTAAACAAGTTTGAGATCTGTTGTGTTTCTTTGAAAGGTGCTTTTATTTAGTAATTGTTTCTTCACATAAGGGCTTGACTTTGTTACAATTAAAAGGCACATAAGGAATGGTTAAAAAATTCAGTTGGATTTTATAAGGGCCTAACTTAGCTACAATTAATAAGTACCTGATCTGTAGTGTATCTTTCAAAGGTGGTTGATTTGGTCTCAAGCGCCAAAAAACTTCAACAGTGCGTGGACAGTCTAGTCAATAAGTGCGGTTAAAGCTGGGAAGAGAAGTTTCCCATGCATAAATAGCCACAACTGGAATTTAACGTATTTTCTATTTTCAGGTAAACAAGTCTAGGATCTTGGTCCGTGTAGTCCAGCTCGGGCGCCTTCAACTGGGTCAGGTACGGAGCACGGTGTGCTCATAAGTCTGTCTGCAAGAAGGGGGGCATGGGAATGCGAACGTGGTTTTAATGTTTCAAAAAATGGTGCGCAGAATGTCTGCAATGGATAAGCGACTGGGGAAGGCTGACAAGCTGGGTAAGACCGTAGTGGAATTGGGAGCGAGGGTAGATGCTCAGGCCGGTCCATCTGGTAGACCTAAGCGGACAATAGTTCCGCCCAAACCAAGGGGCGTATTTGAGACACCACCCAAGCGGGCGAGAACTAAGAGGGCGGGGGGTCGTCCACTGAGCCCAACCCCCAATGTACCCCCATCTGCACCTATCCCGCCACCTCAGCCCCCGTTGGGCGTCCCGGCGCCGGTACCTCAGCTGCCAGTGGCAGTGCCAGTAGTGCCGGCCATTCCAGTGGCAGCGCCAGTGGCCCCACCGCCCACTCCGGTTCCCGTGGGGGGCCCGGTACCAAGTGCGGTCCCTAATCCTCTGCCCGCGTCGGGTCCAGTGCCTACAGAACTGGCAGCCCAGATAGCAGCTGTCCTGCCCTGGTTAGGTGGGGGGAGCGCTGCCAGCCAACACGAACCTCACAGCAGAACAGCAAACATTGGTTACTCAGATATTGTTGGCTAGTGGTCGGGGCAGCACGCCACCTGCACCAGTTTCTCCCCAAACAGGTCCAGCGAACAATGAAGGGGCAGCCAAGACCGTGGAAGCGACGTTACTCAACGGCACTGGTAAGGAAATTGCATTGCCACTGCTGGGCGAGGGCGCGATGCCCTCCAGGGGAGAGTGCCTAGCACAACATGTGTCCCAAAGTGTGAAAGAGATGATTTGGGCTGACAAATATGTTAATATTTTTTCATTACTGATAGATAACAGGGAATGGGAATATGCAAAATCACAGAAGGATATGATGTTGCCTAGTGAATGGAGAACAAAATTGTACAAATTTAGGGTGGAAGAAACCATCATTAATTGGGTGAGGGCTTTTGCGGTGTACAGTGCAGTAATTGGTGAACGTTTTCCAGGAATGCAATCAGTTATGAGCTGCTATCAGAGTAGAATCACAATGTACCGTGAGAATCATGTGGGGGATGTTTGGAAAGAGTATGATATAGCCTTCAGAAAGTCTAGGGAGTTCGATAAGTCTTTGGCATGGGACAAGGTGGATTCTATTTCTTGGCATTCGCAATTTGAGAAGGGTCAGGGCGCAAGCACTAGCACTGCCTGGAACAAAAGTTATTCTCCCAGGCCACAACAGCCATTCCAGCAGCCCTTTCGATCAGCGCAGGGTGGAGAGACAGGCCAAAAAACGAGAGGCAATGGAGGTACGAAAGGGGTATGCTGGGACTTCAACAGACGGACATGCAACAGGGCACCGGGCACTTGTAAGTTCAGGCACGCGTGCAACCTATGCGGCCACCCTTCCCACCCAGAGGCGACATGCCGGAATAAAGGCAATGGGTCTGGTAATAGGGGAAGGAAGAAACCTGAATAGTAAGATCCATCCCATTATAGCGCATTCACCCATTCTGTTGTCGGCTATGATCCCCTGGCTTAATAGGTACCCTAATCACACTTCTGCGAGACTGTTGCAAGAGGGTTTCACCCATGGTTTCCGAATTCCAGCTGGGGGTTATGTTGGGACACCACAGTGCAGAAATCAGCTGTCAGTTCTTTCCAATCCCACGCTGGTGGCGACCAAAATAGGAAAGGAGGTGCGTTTAGGTAGGGTAGCGGGACCTTTTCATGTCATTCCTACTCAGAATTTTGTATGCTCTCCTTTGGGGGTGGTACCAAAGAAGGAGAAGGGAGAGTATAGGCTCATCCACAACTTGTCTGCACCTAAGGGCCTATCCTTGAATGATGCTATTGATGAATCAGTTTGCAGCGTTAAATATGCGTCCTTCGATCAGGCAGCGGACATGCTGAGGGGCTTGGGTGCGGGAACACTGATGGCCAAATCAGATATTGAGTCAGCCTTTAGACTGCTCCCTGTTCACCCGGAGGACCAGCACCTCTTAGGTTTCTCTTTTGAAGGGAAGTACTACATGGATAAGTGTATGCCCATGGGCTGTTCAATTTCATGTGCATATTTCGAACAGTTCAGCTCTTTCCTGGAATGGGCCCTAAGGCAATGTACGGGTCACCAGTGGGTCATGCACTACCTGGACGATTTTCTTTTTCTGGGTCCGGCGGGTTCACGGGAGTGTGCGTCAGCATTGCAGGAATTTTGCGTGCTCATGCGCTCTTTCGGGGTCCCGCTGGCACAGGGGAAAACAGTCGGGCCAGTAACATGCCTGGAATTTTTAGGAATTGAACTAGATTCAGTGGAGGGCTGTTTTAGACTACCAATGGAGAAGATACAAGAATACCCTAGGACTATGCCTACAAGCTAAGAAAGTGACTCTACAAATGTTGCAGCAGACAGTGGGGCAGTTAAACTTTGCATTGCGAGTAATACCCATGGCACGCCCTTTTTCACGCTCGATTGCACAGGCCATGAGGGGTCTTCGGGAGAAACATCACCGGACACGGCTATCTGCTGAGGTTCGCCAGGACATGCGGATATGGATCGCATTCCTGGAGGACTTCAATGGCAGAGTGCTGTGGGGTGCACCCACGCTGTCCTCGGAGGACCTGGGTTTGTGGACTGATGCGGCAGGCAGTATTGGGTTTGGCGCAATCCTTGGTAGGAAATGGGTGGCACAGAAGTGGCCCGCCTGGTGGGAGGAGAGCGGGCTGACGGTGAACATTGGTTTCCTCGAGCTCTTCCCAATCTGGGTGGCATTGAAAGTGTGGCCTGAGGATCTGGCCAACCGATCTGTAATCTTCTGGTCAGATAATATGACAGTGGTGGAATGCATCAACCAACAAGCTGCAAGGTGTCCATTCATACTACGCCTGATGAAGGAGATTGTGCTGTGTTGCATGCCATTGAATGTACTTTTCAGGGCGAAACATGTCCCGGGGGTGTTAAACAATGCAGCTGATGCCCTTTCTCGCTTTAAGATGCAGGTTTT